>NC_134136.1:119633924-120278335 GCF_040939455.1 Microcebus murinus | reverse complement strand
ATGGGATCCAGATATTTTCATCACACCTTTTAGAGGGGAGGTGGAAGATTAGAAATACAGGTTATTCTATTTGGGGGAACATATGGTGCTAAGGAGGATAAATGGATGGGGGAAATAGATTGAATTGTAAATCAGTCTCTCAGCAAATTAAATTAACCTGAGCAAATTAAATTAACCTGAGCAAATTAAATTAACCTGAGACACAGGTATTATATTTCAATGATTTGGGCCAGGTCTGGTTGCATTTTTGATCCTCCTTCCTGCAAAATATTGATATAACAGGGAGAGGAAGGGAAGTCAATTGCCCCCTTGGATCTTTTGATTTGTCAGTCCAGTTTATGCAGATAGAGGGAAAGCCCCTCCAATGTTTTTTTGATCTTGAAGGGCCTGTAATTCAAAGTACTTTTTATACCAACGGGTCATTTTGGAGTGAGATTTCCTGAGATCCTTCTTTTCCCCTGTCTGGAACTTTTCTAGAAGTTTCACACATTAAAAGCTGAGTCAGTAGCTGTGGAGAGAGAGAGAAATCTGGTTAGTAGTTAAGTAACAGGAGATCTGAAAAAGGAGACAAGTACATAGATTAGAATGAGAATAAATAAGTAGAAAAGAACAGATCTAAGCACATTTCCCCATACCCCATTAAACTAGTCTCCCATTCTTGGAAATAGGTCTTCATTAATCTGATGGAGAATATATATCTTGTCTTTTAAGAGGTGTAGATCACAGTCTCTACTCGCCCTGTGTGGTTTTACATAGAAACAGCATTTTTTCCCCCCAATAATCATGCAAGCCCCTCCCTGTTGGGCTGTGAGGGCATCCAGGATGCAGCAGTTTTCAAATACAACAGAGGCTAGGCTGTTGACTTCTAACTGAAGTGCTCCCAGTGATTTCACAGTGATATTGGACTCTTGTTCTATTATCATGGAGAGATCCAAAACTATCTTTTCAATCTCATGAGTTCCAAATGCCGGGCAAGGAGTCCTGAGCACCAAAAAGAACTCAGAGTTGTGATACACAAATGGGCTTTAAAATAGTATGTCTAGTACATTTGCTTGGTAGCACTTTATGAATGAAAGAGCCTAAGTTTGTAATTTGGCTGGCATTTAAAGTAGAGTACCTGGTAACAGAGGATGTCAGATAACCAAGTCCATAGCGTCATGATCATCTAGGAGGGAATCACTTGTATACTTTACCACCACATGCAATAAAAAGACCAGTGTAATTTACAGATAGGGTCAGGTTGGAACCTGTGACCTCTCAGTCTGGGATTTGCTGTGCCTCTTCTTCCTCATTGGCACTTCCACATCTCCAGTGTCCATGTGTACCTGCCAGTCTGTGGGAACAGAACTGGTTGCAAAGTATTTGATATAAAAGGCCTTTGGCCCAGTTCTGGCAATTATAGGGCTTGGTTTTGTCACGTAATCAGGTCAGTCCAGACTTTTGATCTGTCCACATACAATCTTTAGTATTTGGCAACTTAACAATGGGAGCAAGTGAACTACCCCAAGTTGCACAGGCCTGGCTTGTGAACCTTTCATAACATCTGGTGATTTTGACAATTATTGACATCATAAGGGTTAGTACACCTAAGAGTGTAAGAATGTCATTCTGTGGAGTCAAATCATAGGGTTTGATCACAATATTGCCCTAGTATGTCACCCAGAAAAGACAAAAATTCTTTCTAGTGACTTTACCTGAGTAAAAGATAGTTCTTGAACTTCCACAGAGGATTTTCTATGTCCAGCTGACTCACCAGCAGGAGAAGCAGCATGATGTTTTTTCTCTGGTTATGGATGCCACATGTTGTCATACACCCATCTTCCAGAGTGGTCCCACCAGGCTCTCACATTGGCAGAAACAAAATGAGTTTAGGTTCCTTTGAATGGTCTAGATTTTGTCATAACCAGCTATTAGATTGATTAGTTAGTGTGCCCAGGGTTTGAAAGACTGGTGTAAAGGGATGCTGGGTCTGTGCCTGGCTTGCTGGAATAGTAAGGATTAGTAAGAGCAAGGCATAATTTGAAAGAAGAGACATAGTAGGAGATAAAAGGGAGAATGAGATAGGTTGAGGTAATCTCCACTTAGTTTCCAATGTGTAATCCTTGAAGGGGGAGGCTAAAAGCAAGAAGTATTTTAAAAGAACCATTTTTCGGGGGAGGTAAAGAGGAAAAAAGGAGTTTTTAGGTGAAAAATGGGGTTTCTTGATCTGTGATCTTGGGAAAAAGCTATCTACTTCGTGAAGACATCTGCTTCAGAGACCTGGGAGCCTGGCCTGGAAATCCTTACTTTCCAGTCTCCTGTAGGGATTGTCTTCTGATTGTCTCAGTGTAGTTTGGCATGGCTCATGTGAATCCAGGAAGATTTTTCTTTTCTTAATGGCAGTGTAGATAGCTGACAGTACTTAATACAGGCTTTCCCAGCAAGGTGACAGCATGTATCTTCTTCTAAAAACTTTGAGGTACACATGATCTCTTGGTCAAACAGAATGACAAGACCTGACCGTTGGTGGAAGCCGTACTCCTTTCACCTGTCGATGACATGCTGCAAGCATGTTAGTCAATGTCTGTATGTAGCTAGTCATGGTATTGAATTGTTCACTTAAGTTCCATAGTGTTCAGTCAGTCCAGGAATAGGAGGTTTATAGGCGTCAGTAGCCATGAAGTGACAGAATACTATTTCAAAAGGGGTTAAACCATATCTCCTAATTGGACCATTCCAGATTTTTATAAGGGCCAAAAGTAACGTTTCTGGCCATTTAAGTCCAGCAGCTTGACACACTTTTCTCAAAATCATTTTTATTTCTAGATTTTTACATTCCACTTGCTCCAAGCATTGGGGATGATACGGGGTATGAAATTTTAATAAGTACCCCAGAGCCTTCACAAGCAAGTAGTTTATTTCTGTTGTAAGATGAGTCCCTTGATCTGACTCAATCATAAAGGAATACCAAAACAAGGAATAATCTTAGTTGCTAATTTCTTTACCATGGTTGTAGCATCAGCACACTTAGTTGGATAGCATTCAGTCTATTCAGTTACCATGTAAACAATAACCCAACAGTGAGAAAAGCCTAAGGCTGGAGGTAAATTTATAAAATCAATTTGGAGTGCCAAAAAAGATAGTTTGGGCCTTTGGGGGCTTCCTGGAGAGTGTTGTTTTCCTCCAGAGATTTGGTGAGATTTACAAATAGCACACTGGGAAATAATTTGGTCAGAAATATTATAGACCCCAGGGTGGTATCAACTAGATATATATTTTTTTCTTAATTATCCTCCATTTGCACATATGTCCCATGTGAAAGGAGATAAGTGCAAGTCAAAAAGTTAAAAAGAAAAGGGGCCACAGGGACTCTGTTTGGCTCAATACACAATCATCTGACATTATAGGTCCATTGGCAATAGGAGTGTCAGTAGATATTAAGAAATGAGATTGCCAAATTGTACCAGGTGCATGGCAGACTCAAAGGGCATATTTGGAGTTTGCTTAAATAGTGGAAACTTTTCCTTTTGTCAATGTGCAAGCTGTAGTGAGGGCTATAACAAAATTGACTCAAGGCATTTTGGAGTGAGCCTTTAAGAACCCTGAGATATTTTATGTCCTACCTGTCTATCCACTGGAGTCCAGACCTAGAGACTTTATGGCCTCATTCAGCTAGAGTCTTTATAAAAATGAGAGAATCCAAAGAAAGCACATAGAGCACCCTGTTTACAGAGTAAAATATCATCAACATACGGAACAAGTTATGAATAAGAGTGAATCTCTGGGTAAAGGTTAAAGAGTCTAAATCAGCTTTGAGAATTTGAGTGAGTATTGAAGGAGACTCACAGTATCTCTGAGGTATTCAGGTATATGTTAACTATCTCCTTTATTTAATTTTTTTTTTGAGACAGAGTCTCATTCTGTTGCCTGGGTTAGAGTACCGTGGTGTCATTGTAGCTCACAGCAACCTCAAACTCCTGGGCTCAAGTGATCCTCTTGCCTCAGCCTCCCAAGTAGCTGGGACTACAGGCATGTGCCACCATGCCTGGCTAATATATATATATATTAGTTGTCCAGCTGATTTATTTGTATTTTTTTAGTAGAGACGGGGGTCTCGCTCTTGTTCAGGCTGGTCTCGAACTCCTGAGCTCAAACGATCCTCCTACCTTGGCCTCCCAGAGTGCTAGGATTATAGGCATGAGCCACTGCGCCCCGCCCCCAAGTATCTCCTTCTGAAGGTAAATGTAAAGAGAAATTGTGAATCAGGTATAACAGAATCAAAAAGAAGTTGAGTAGAGGCCAATTACTGTATTCTTAAAATCACATGAACTAAAAACCATTTGAGTTAGTTTCTATCTTATTGATAAAATATTTGATTTATGTGCATATTATTTTAAGCTAATTAATTAGACCTCCTTTTATATAATTTGGTAGAAAAATATCACATAGAAATGACATATATATGAGACACATATATATATGAGAAACATAGACATATAACATACAGACAGAAGCAGTTATAGACATATAGACAGAAGCAGTTCTAATAGCTCTTTTAAGAATTTATTTGCTGGCTCTTAAATATTATAATTTTCTTTTATTCACACTATCAATCTTTTAATCACCTATTTTATTATTTGAAGCAATTACTAGCGAGGCAACAATTTACCTTCAGTAAGATTTTGCCATTTCTGTATTTGCCACCTCCAGAGTCTAATACTTATACAGGTATAGATAGGTAGGCACAGCCACAAAGTAGAGTACTCAGTTCTTCAGAAATTAAGGATCCTATTTTTACCTTAAATCTTGGCTTTGGTTCTCAGATCTCCATGATCAACTTTGGCAATGATATTTTTTATTCAAGTACATAAGAAAAAGGAGCAAAAAGAACACAGAAATCTCTGAATTTCTGAAAGCTGGAGTTTGTACCCCCTGTAGTATTGCCATTTACTGTTAGTTTCTGCCTGACCCAGTCAGACATTTGAGGCCTCTACTTAGACCTAAGTTAACTAATTATCAGATCCAATCTGATCCCAGACCTAGTTTGGTTTCTGTGGCAACTTCTGAATCCAGTTAGGATAAAAAAAATTTGCTCAAACAAACTCAGAGAGCTCAAAACACAAATCTGTGACACTTTGGAATCTGAGAGAGAACTTACTCACAAGCTTCAATTGCAATGAGAGAGCAAAGGACAGCAGGTCCCGCGGGTTCCTCGCTTAGACTCTTGGTGTTCCTGGGGGTCTCTGGGAGCTCTATCTCAGAACCTACTTTTGATAAAAATTAAACAGTTTAATTGAGCAAAGAGCAATTCACAAATTGGGCAGGTGAACTAGAATAGGTTCAGGCAGACTATAATGCAGCAGATTGGCTGAAGAAGACTCATGGACAGAAAAGAGAAAGTGACGTATAAAAATTGGAAGTGAGGTACAGAAACAGCTAGATTGATTACACAACTCAGTGTTTGTCTTACTTAAATACAGTTTGAACAGCTGGCTGCCTTTGATTGGCCAAATCTCCATTACTGGCAAAAAAGAAGGAGTTGAAAGGAGCGAAGATGAATGGAGCAAACTTTAGCCAGGACAAACAGCTGACATTTTTGCTTTTGACCTTTTAAACTTAAGCATTCTTTTAAGTGAAACCAATAAGCTTTATTCAAGGTTACAACTTAATCAAGGAAGCAAGAGGTGTCTTTAAAGAGGTGGAGAACAGTTTTACAAGATCTAGAAAAGCCACACAAAAACAGCTCAAAGAAAGAAAAGCCTCAATAGCTATTAATATAAATGAGGTATAACCCACAATTCTGTCCAGTCACATTTTTAAGGTCCCAGTTGTTCAGCTGACCATTCATACATAAGTATCTAAAAGCCCCCTATACCTCCACAGAATACAGGAAAGCAAAAGTTGTGCACAGAAGGGAAGAGCCAACGAACGGCAAAAGTTATACAAATACCAAACCAGAACAGGCTCATACCCTACCCAGGAATCAAACCTAGGCTGCTGAGGTGAAAGAATAGGACTTAACCCTTAGGTCTCAAGGTAAATTAGCCTTTGCCATTATTCCCACAGCAGCAGTGTTCAAAGGATTTTTAATCTTTGTTTTAGATCAGATATTTGCTCTTCAATTTGTTGTTATTTATTTATTTTTTGCTCTTCAATTTTGTCAATAGAATTTTTAAGGCTAGCGACTATATCATGTGTCTTTTTAAAATCTAATTTTTCTGTTAATACAAATAAGGCAATAGTTTTGAATAAGATATCTTTAAAATTTATTTTTTAGAAAATTAGAAATCCTTTAATTTAAAGGATCTATCTCTTGGCTATTAATCTCAATGGTGTATTTATTCCAAAAGCGACTCAATCCAATGCCTCTTCATAGAAAACCCAGGTGGTAATTTTTCAGGTTTAGCCTGGAGAGGGCACAGAGAAGGCAGTTTCCAAGATTCCCAAAATTTCACTCTCAGAAATAGACAAAGTAATAAAGAGGGTAGGACATTTCAAGACAAAGACTTCCCCTAGAGTTTGACACATTCAGTACAAAGAGTATGTTAATGTGTCTTGGACTCGCAATCTTTTCAGATTGGCCACCTGACATGTTCCAGAAAAAACACAACCCCTGGATGGTGGAGATTGAGGAGAAAATTCCCACTCAGTCATAAGACAAGCTCAGGGACAAATAACAGGATGAGAGGGAAACCTCATATGATTTTTTTGGTGGGGGAGGGGACCTGTAGCAAAGTTTCTTAATAGACGCCTGTCTAGTCAGAACCATGTAACTGGCTAGCCTGCAGGGCTGGCTCAATCCTGTAGTAACCATCTTTATGACAAATGACACAGAAAGACAACAGTGAAACAACAACAACCAAAAAGGCTATTTCTGAGAGGAGAGGGAATCAAACTGTAAGAATATTCGTACCACAAAGTACCAAAATATATACCAATACCAGAGTTGCTCACAAGACTAGTCACTCACAAAAACATTTTCTCTCATTAATCTTATTATTTTTTTGAGACAGAGTCTTGCTCTGTTGCCCAGGCCAGAGTGCCATGGCATCAGCCTACCTCACAGCAAACTCAAACTCCTGGGCTCAAGGGATCCTCTTGCCTCAGTCTCCTGAACAGCTTGGACTACAGGCATGCGCCACCATCCATGGCGACTTTTTCTATTTTTAGTAGATATGGGATCTCGCTCTTGCTTAGGCTGGTCTCAAACTCCCAAGCTCAAGTAATCCTCCCACCTTGGCCTCCCAGAGTGCTAAGATTATATGCGTGAGCCACCACACTTGGCCTCTCATTAGTCTTAAATTTGGAAAGAACAATGATATTTTACCATCTGCTCTAACGGAGCCCACAGAGAGGGTAAGACCTGGAGTTTGACTGGTAAGTAAGGCATCTTACCAGGCTGCCGGCTGGTTGGATTCTCCATTCTCCTCACTGCATCTTTCAGAAGAGCAGAGCGGTTTTGAGATCCTGCAGATTATGCCAAATTGTAGGGGTGCGGGGAAACTTACCCTTTCCTGCCACCACCCCCCCAGAGTTTGCAGAAAGATCAACTCACTATTAAGGCAGATTAATAAAAGAAAGGTTTATTTACCATGTGCGTGGGGAGAATCACAGAATGATTACTCAGTATCTCATTGGGATCCAGATATTTTTATACACATCTTTTAGAGGGGAGGGGGATGATGAGGATTATAGTTAATTCTGTTTAGGGGGAACATATGGTGCTAGGGAGGATGAATGGATGGGGGAAACAGATTGACTTGTAAGTCAGTCTCTTAGCAAATTAAATTAACCTGAAAGACAGGTATTATATTTAAATAATTTGAGCCAGGTCTGGTTGCATTATTAATCCTCCTTCCTGCAATATATTGAGATAACAAAAAGAGGAAGGGAAGTCAGTTAACCCCTTTGATCTTTTGATCTGTCAGTCCAGTTTATGCAGATAGAGGGAAAGCCCCCTCCAATGCTTGTTTGATCTTGGAGGACCTGTAATCCAAAATACTCTTTATACCAAGGAGTCATATTTTGAGGTGAAATTTCCTGAGCTCCTTCATCATGAACTGGCATGTGTGCTCTTGAGCCTGAAATGTTTTGCTATTTAAGCTTACTGCTTGGCTGTGGAGCAGCAATGTATTTTTGAGACTGCAGTATTTTTTTTCTCTTTTAGAAAAATTAAAGCTAGAAGCCTATAACTACCCTGGAGCCTTTTCTTTTATAATTTCTACCTTTTTGAAAAAAGTGTTAGTTGGAAGAGTTGAGTCTCAGCCAGGCAGGCTAAACTAGAAATGTGGAGGGGTGCAGGGGCGGATACTCCCACCAATCTGATTACTGTGTATCCTGTGTCAAAGCCCTGACATTATGCTGCATTTATCTAGTCTACTTACACATTACCTTTGCCATGGTAACACCACAAATTTTCCCACTATCAAGGGATGGATGTGGAAGAGCCTTCAGGAATGCGTAGTTCTTTGTGGCTGTGACCATTTTATTGACTTATTTCCAGGCTCAGAGGGCACACAGCATCAGGGCCTTCACTGCCTTTCTTACGAGAGGCCAGAGACCAAAATGCATGTGGCACCTTAAGAATTTTTCCAGCAGTTGGTTGCTGCTGCTCACTCCATCCATAGAAAGAAAAACTAGGAGGAATTTTACCTTTGGGGTCACTGTTACTTCTTGGACAGGGTCAGTTTCAACTATGAAATGTCTGAGTCAGGGAACTTCCTCTGTTTTTAAGATAAAATTACTCTAGGCTAGTGTAATTGGTGATGTGGACCCTTCCCTTCCACCTCCAAAATGCTCTTATTTAAACATCTGCCCCATATTTCCAACTCTCTCCTTTCAAAGGCCCTTTCCCTTATATAACTGAAGTCAGATTGTTTCATTTTATTACGTTCAATCATATGAAATGGCTGATAGAGGATCATTTTTTACCTGCAAAATGCTTCAACCTAATCTAGTCAGAGGCTTTCTTTTGAGAAAGAGAAACATCACAGCGAATAAGAACTGGAAACCACATTACTTCTTGGAAGAGAGGCAGTGGGGCTGGAGGAAAGGGGTGAATAGGGGGTCCCCAGCACTGTTCCCAGGTGTGGGTGCTGCAGCTGGTGCACCAATGTTGTGACTCCAGCCTCAGGTTGAGGAGCAGATCCTGGTTGGAGTGGGGAGGAAAAATGCCAGGCTCCGAGGAACATCAGCTTCACTAATGATTCATGAAACCCTACAAAGTCAAAGCAGGTTGTTGTGGTTGAAAAATGCAAAACAACTGTGTCTTCAACAGAGTTGCAAAACATTGCCCATATGCACATGCAAAGGAGCACTTTCAACCTGCTGTAGTTCCTTTTCTTGGGCAAATGCTGAGCTTTGATTTCCTTCTTTTTTCTTTTTTTTTTTTTTTGCCTCTCATGTTCTTTAGGGCTGTGCTTTTCCCAAATTAGAAAGGTTTGCATTTCCTCATATTCTTCTCTGAGCAGTTATTGCATGAATTGAATCAAAGCAACAACAAAATGAAACCAAACCAAACAAAAACCCAACAGCTCTGGTAGAACATGTAGAAACTAGCTTGTTGGGAAACGAATGTAACTTTTTAATCTGTGAAGGAATGAGTTCTAAATTGATTCATGCCAACGAATGACTAGGAAAATGAAGATCACAATTTGAATGGTTGACTTTTGCTTTTTCTCCTTAGCATCATAGTAACGTTGTGATTTATGCACGTTTTGTTGCAGCACAGGCCACATAGGATTTTCTTGGGATTGATTTAACTAAAGGCCACTGATGGATAGAAGTCTTTGGATTTTGTATCTTCTTTAGCAACTAACATGATAAAAAGGTTAGACCCTCTTCTTCTTGTGTCCTCATGAAATTTGCACCAAATAGTAATAGAACCCAGAGAAGGCATTCAATGCTTGGGCAGTGTTTCTCATCAACCTCTGCTCTCAAAGGCTTTTCTGCAGTCTTTCACAAGACAGACTTCTCTCTGGTTCAGGCTTTTTTGTTTGTTTGTTTGTTTGTTTTTGTTTTTGTATTTGAGACAGGGTCTTTCTCTGCCACCTGGGCTAGAGTGCAGTGGTATCATCATAGCTCACAACAACCTCAATTCCTGGGCTCAAGCAATCCTCCTGCCTCAGTCTCCCAAGTAGGTGGGGCTGCAGGTGCATGCCACTAGGCCTGGCTAATTTTTCTCTTTTTTTTTGTAGAGATAGGGGTCTCAAAATCCTGCCCTCCCAGAGTGCTAGGATTGCAGGTGTGAGAACCCCCCCCTTCCCAATCCCTGTACTCTTTTTTATGCAAACCACAAAGTATCTAGTATCACATTAGTGATCCCGGTCCTGGCTCTGCTGTAGAAAACTTCAATTTACATGAACCCAGTTCCAGAGAACATGCCTGGAAATAGTTTACTAGACTGGTGAAGGAAATCAAAATACTTCACCTCAAAATATACTTCTCTGACATATTTTGAGATGGCTGTTCAGAGGGCCTGCAGACAGAAGTAGCCCTGCAAAGCTGTCTTTTGTAGGAGAGATTTGCATCTGTAGAGGAAATAAAGTGAGGTAAACAACAGATGCAAACAGGCTTTCCCTAAAGCTGTCTTTGTCCCAATCCTGAAAAGATTCATTGAGAGTCTAAAACCCATCTATTCTCTCTGAGTGCTGCTACCTGTGAGGTTATATTTGCATAACAAGACCGCCTTTGCTAGTCAAGACTTTTCTATCCCTCCCTAACCTGTCTTGCCACCATAACCTGTTTTCCCACGCTCCAAGCCTGCAGTGCATTCTTTCTGTAACCTCAAGATGGTATAATGTTGTCAGTTATCTGGCTATTTCTTTGACTTTTTATATTTTATATGACTCCCATGCCCATATGCATGTAAATCAAATTGTATGTCTTTTTTCCCGGTTAATCTGAGTTTTTTTATAGGCTCAAATTATTGAAACTTCATGGGAAAAATTTAAACATAAAAAAAAATTTAATTTACTTACAATGGGTAACCTAATGCTCTCTACTTATCTCTTGTAAGAATTCTTATCACCTGATTAGTAATCATAGAGTTTGTTGTTAGTAGATATAGTAGTAGTAAATATAGTTCAGTAGATCTCTCAATTTAATTAATTATTTCTTTTTCTGTAAAACTGGTGTAATAACATTACCTTACAAAGGTGTTGCTATGAGAATTAAGATTAGATTAGTTAGATGAGAATCTGGAACAGGGGCTGACACACAGCAGTTGCTCAAGAAATATTTATTATCTTTATCTAAAAAAACAAAAAAAGCAACCCGCCAGTTTAAAGCATTTACTTTGTCATAACATATGGAAGCGGAAATTCAGCCAAATTCTCCTTTACTTCACTTGCTACTGGTTTGCTCACCTTTCCAGGACTTGACACCCCTTGGCAACCCTCCTGGGACCCAAGCTTAAGGCCTCTCAGTCTCATGTTCTGATACTGGGGGCGTTGGTGTAGCTTTCATCAGCTCCCATTTAGAGCAGCTGTTCTTAAAAGCTTGGCTTGGGCCAGCAGCAGCAGCAGCAGCAGCACCTACGGGCTTGTTAGAAATACAAATTCTTGGGCTCCACCCCGGCCTTATAGGATCAGAAGCACTGGAGATGGGGCCTAGCAAGTTTTGACAAGCTCTGCAGGTAATTCTGGTGCACTCAGTGTGAGAACCATTACTTTAAAGTTTGGGCAATGGAGAGAGCTAAGGGGAGGGGAGAAATCTCAGCCTTTTCCCTCTGGGGTCACTATATTTTCTTTCTCTTCCCCTTCCTTCTGGAAGAAAAGGGAGGGAGGGGTAGAAAAGAAGAGCGAAAAATAACTCCTTGCCATTGCTAGCAGGAGATGTCAAGAAATACCCTTCATCCAGCCCTCAGTTCCCAAATGTTTCCCTTCACCCCCACCCCAGATCTGTGTTGCAGCTCCACACGTCCCCTTTGCCCATGCGTTCCAGGCACCATCATCCACCTCTGGATATTGAACTTTAGGGAGGAGTAACGTTTCCTCTCATCTTCCTTCCCTTAGTATTAACAGAGTCAGGCATATTTCCTCCTAAAAGGCTTAACTTCCCTGCCCTCTCATAATGCCTAGGCCTTTCCTTTTGCTCATCAGTTGTTGGATTCCTAGCCCCAAGAAAGTAGGGTGAAATGGGATGAATTGGAGAGGGGGAAACAGCCTCCTAGTCAAATGGGACCACACTGGGCTTTGGCGTTCAACAGTAAGTAATTTTCAGTCCAACTTCTTGCCCTGGAGTTTTGTTCAGGTTGTTTTATCTCAAACATCTTCACAGTGTTCCTGCCCTCCCTACCGAAACTCCAAGAGAGGACTCCTACAGCTCAGTAGTATATAGGAGTACTCAGTAGAGAGTATAGAAGTAAGAGAGTACTCCTATTTCTCAGTAGTATACAGGAGTACTCAAAGTATAGGACTATATGCAGTATACCAGAGCACTCAGTAGAGAGTACAGGAGTGTACTCAATGTGCAGAAGTACTTAGTAGAGTACAGGAGTAAGAGAGCACTCTTACTGCTCAGTAGTGGGTATCGCTGTCTGTTGCTGAGAACATAAAATCACCAAATACAAAGCACACTTGAAAATATTAGGCATCCTCTAGGTGGGGAGTGAAAAAGGCTGAGCATGATTTCTCCCCTAAAGTGAAGTTTTTATTCCCATTAATAAAGCAAAGCAAAACAAAACAGATATTAAACGAAAAATGAAAAAACGTGCCTTTTCCCAACACACTTTTATGTCATCTACCTCTCAATATTTATAGCAACTATCTATTTTTGTGAAGTGATTTCATTTAAATATTGCCCCATATTTAAGGAATAAAAAAACTGGACATGTAAAACATTATATAGAATTTTTTAGTATTTATTTTTAAAAACTCTTTATTATGGAAAATTTCAAACAGACTAAAACAGACAGAATAGTATAATAAAAACCCAGTAGCCTGTCACACAGTTTCATGGCCAATCTTGTTTCATTTACAACCCCATCTCATTCTCTCCCTCTCATAATTTTTTGGAAGCAAATCTCAGATGTCATATTATTTTGTCTATCAATATTTCAGCATGTGGCTGTAAAAGGTAAGGACTTTAAAAATAGCCACAATACCACTATTATCACACTTTAAAGGTATCGATAACAAAATTTCTTAATATCAAGTATCCATTAAGTGTTCAAATTTGCAATTTTCTCATAAATATTATAAATTGTTTGAATCCTGATCCAAATAAGGTCCACATACTATAATTGGTTAATAGGCTTTTAGGTGTCTTTAAATCTACAAATCTCTCTTCTTACAAATGATTTGTCATTTAACTTGTTCTCCTGTCTTCTGTACTTCCTAAATAATGTTATTTGAATTAGAGACTTGATCAGATTTAGGTTTGAGGTTTTTTTGTTTTTTGGCAAGGATGCTTTATATGTAGTACTCCATACAGCATATTTTAGAAACAAATATTAAGGATTATATACATCAGCTATTTTAAATTACACAAATCCCTATTTTATTAAATATCTCCATCACAGCAGATCCTTAAGAATCTGTAGTCTCTCCCAATATATTTTAAATCAATTGTAATTCTTCAGAAATTTATAATTTTTTTTTCTGTAGAAGAATTGTGTGTGTGTGTTTGTAGCTGTGTGGGTGGGAGGGCATTAAACTCTAAACCAGACCAAAGACCCATTTAGTAAACAGTTAAGGCCTTTGCTCCTTTGACCTGTGAATGTCTCTAGAAAAATTTTCCAGAGGTAAAATATAGCATTAGTCAAACAAACAAAAAGTCATGTGCTTTTCATTGGGATTCTAATTCAGAATGTCTAAATGTATTCCCAACAGCAATAACATATTCATCTATAACAATAATTTTATTTTTTTCTAAATGTTTTCCACAACTTTAATTTCCATATCTAAAATTAGATGATCTTTAAGAATGCCATCCAAATCTGCTATTGGCTAATCGTAGAAGAATGCTTCCTAAAGGTTTTACTTTCCTTAAAGTTTAACCTGAAAAAGAAAAAAAAAACAACAAAAAAAACTTGTCCCAATTATGTTTGCCAATGAATGTGTGTCCATGTTGTCATGTCATGAGAAAAAATAATTAAGATACTAATAGTATTTGATTATAAAGCCTCTGTAAGGCTGATTTAAATTCCTATTAACTTCAAATGTGATCTTGGAAAAACATTTCCCTAGTTGTATTAGTTTTCTGTGGTGATTGTAATGTTACCACAAACTTAGTGGCTTAAGACAACACAAATTTATTATCTTACAGGTCTGGAGGTCAGAAGTTCAATATGAGTCTCACTGAACTCAAAGCAAGGTGTTGGTAGGGCTGTATTCTTTCTGGAGGCTCTGGGGAGAATTCATTTCTTTGCCTTTTCCAGCTTCTAGGGGTTCCCACATACCTTGGCTCCAGGTACCTTTCTTCCATCTTCAAAGCCAGCTGTAGCAGGTCTAGTCCGTCTCTATTTGATTGCCTGTTCTACCTCCCACTTCCACTTTTAAGGACCTATGTGATTACATTGGACCCGCCTAGATAATCCAGGATAATCAAACTTATTGAAGAAATTTAATTCCTTAACAGGAAAAACCTTAATCCCCCTTTGCCATGTAACATATTCATAGGTTCTAGGGATTAGGAAGCGGATGTGTTTGAGGGGGCTGTTATTCTGCTTCCCATACCAGTTAAATAATGTTTGAGATATTTTTAGACTTAATGAATCTAAACAGCTGGGTTAAATATTTGAATATATTTGTTTTTGTGATTGGGCTCATATTTCTTTGAGGAAGGCAAGAAATAAACAAATACATGAATGAATAAATACATTTGGTTTTAAGTGCTGTTTTGATATTGAAAATAAACATGAATAATTATCCTAGTTTGTACCAAATATGAATGAACATGGGTCCATATCTTGCATCCCTGTTTCTGTTTATTGCCTTCTGTTTTTCAAAAAGAGCATTAAAATGAAGTAGATCTCTCTGAGTTTCCAATTCAGATAGAGCACATTCTTTAGCAGATGTTTTCTTTCTCTTTAGCTTTCAGAAATTTGATTTTAAAGTATCTGGGCATATATATGAATTTTTCCCATTTGGGTTTGCTCAGCTTTTTGAATCTGTAGGTTTATGTTTTATTTGTTTGTTTTTTTATCAAATCTAGGAAATTTTCAGCCATAATTTCTTTGAATATTTTTTCAGCCCTGCAGTTTTTCTTTTCTTTTTCTGGAATTCTGATGCTGTGTTAGATCTTTTGTTCTTTTCCCACAGGCCTCTTTCTCTCTTTCTTTTTTCCAATCTATTTTCTCTCTGTTGTTCAGATTGGGTACTTTCTTTTGATCTGTCTTTTTTTTTTTTTGTCATTTTCTTTCTTTTTTTCTATCTTTTTATTACAGCATATTATGAGGGTACAAATATTTAGGTTACATATATTGACCTTGCCCCACCCAATGTTCGCCGATTATTTCCTCTGTCATCTCCATTTTGCTATTGAGCCCTTCCAATGAGTTTTTAATTTTGGTTAATGTATTTTTCAGTTCTAAAATTTCTATTAGTTTCTTCTTTATATTTTTCTATTTCTTTGCTGAGACTTCCTATTTTTTAATTTGTTTCAAGAATATTCATAATTGTTTATTGAAACATTTTTATGATATTTTTGTAGATTTTTTGGGATTCTCTCTATATAATGTCATCTGTGAATAAAGAACATTTTATTTGTTTCTTTATAATCTGTATGCCTCTTATTTCTTATCCTTACCTTATTGCATTAACTAGTAATTCCAGTACAATTTTGAATAGGAGTGGTGACAAAGGACACCTTGCCTTGTTCCTGATCTTAGGGGGAAAGCATTCAATCTCTCACCATTAAGTAGGATGTTAGGTATGGGTTTCTGTAGATAACCTTTATTTGGTTAAGGATGTTCCCTTCTATTCCTTTTTTTATTATTTTTTTTGAGACAGAGTCTCACTCTCTTGCTTTGGCTAGAGTGCCGTGGCATCAGCCTAGCTCGCAGCAACCTCAAACTCCTGGGCTCAGGCGATCCTCCTGCCTCAGCCTCCCAAGTAGCTGGGGCTACAGGCATGTGCCACCATGCCCAGCTAATTTTTTCTATATATTTTTATTTGTCCAGCTAATTTCTTTCTATTTTTAGTAGAGACGGGGTTTCACTCTTGCTCAGGCTGGTCTTGAACTCCTGACCTAGAGCCATCTACCCTCCTTGGCCTCCCAGAGTGCTAGGATTACAGGCGTGAGCCACCTTGCCAGGCCTATTCCTATTTTTTTTTTTTTTGAGAATTTTTATCATAAGTGGATGTTGAATTTTGTTGAAGGAATTTTCTGCATCTACTGATGCGATCATATAGTTTGTGTTATTTAGTCATTTAATATGTTTAAAAATTTTTAATATAAATTTTTGAATGTTGAAGCAGCTTTGTGTTCCGGGGATGAACTCCACTTGGTCTTGATATGTTATCCTTTTTATATAGATAGCCCCACTCAATTTGTTAATATTTTGTTAAAAATTTTTACATCCATATTCATGAGACATAGTGATCTGTAGTTTTCTTTTCTTGTAATATCATTGTCTGGTCTTGTTACTAGGATAATGCTAACCTCATAAAATGAGCTGGGAAGTATTCCTTCCTCTTGTATTTTCCATGAGAGATCGTATAGTATTAATATTGTTTCTTTCTTGAATGTTTGGTAGAATTTACCAATAAAACCACATGGGCCAGGAGTTATTTTATTTTGTGAAGTTTTTAAATTATCAATTAAATTTCTTCAATAGATATTAAGCTTTTTGGATTGTCTATTTCTATTGAATAATATTTGGTAGTTTGTGTCTTTCAAGAAAATGGTTCATTTTATCTAAGTTATGGAATTTATGGTCATAGTGATGTTCCATAGTATTCACTTATTAAGCTTTTAGTGTTTGTGTGATTGGCTGTGATCTCTCTCTTTTATTCTTTTTTTTTTTTTTTTTTCTTTTTTTACCAGAAGCAGCAAACAGATCTCTTTTATTCTTGATATTGATATTTTGTGTCTTCTCTTTCTTATTTTCTTTGTTAGGCTGGTAAGGATTTATGAATTTTACTAATATTTTCAAAGAGCCAGCTTTTGGTTTTATTGATTTTGTTTATTTTTTATTACTTCCTTCCTTCTGCTTGCTTTATGTTAATTTGCTCTTTCTTCTCTAGTTTTCTAAAGTATAAGCTTAGGTTACTGATTTTAGGTTTTCTTCTTTTCTAATATTTATATTTAATCCTATGATATAAATTTCCTTGTAAGCACTATTTTATCAGTATCCCACATAATTTTAATATTTTTTTATTGTGGTACAATGCACATAACATAAAATTTGTCATTTTAACCATTTTTAAGTATACATTTCAGTGGCATTAAGTACATTTACAGTGTTGTGCAACCATCACCACTATCCATTTCCAGAACTTTTTTGTTAGCCAAATGGAAACTTATACCCATTAAACTCCCCATTCTTTGCTACCCCTGGCTATGGTAACCTCTGTTCTACTTTCTGTCTCTATGAATTTGTCCATACCAGGTATTTCATATAAGTGGAATTATACAATATCTTTCCTTTTGTGTCTGGCATATTTTACTTAGTATAATGTTTTCAAGGTTCATCCATGTTATAGCATCACATATTTTTATATATTGCATTTTATTTTTATTTTAGTTCAAAATATTTTTAAATTTACCTTTAGACTTTTTCTTTTGACCCTTGGGTTACTTAGAAGAATATTGTTTAATTTATTAATTTATTGTTATTTATAATATTATTTAATTTAATTTATTAATATTTATTAAATATTGTTTGATTAATTAATTTATTTATATATTGTTTAATTTATTAAAATTTGATGATTGTCCAAGTATCTTTCTGTTATTGATTTGTAGTTTAATTTTGTTATGGTCTAAGACTGTGCTTTGTATGATTTATATATTTTTTTGTTTGTTAAGTTTTGTTATATGTCCCAGAATGTGGCCCATTTTGGCGAATGTTTCTGTGCACTTGAGAAGAATGTGTATTCTGCCTTTGTTGGATGGAATGTTCTATAAATGTCTATTTTGTCAAGTTATTTGATAGTGCTGTCCAGATCATCTATATACTTACTGATTTTGTCTTCTTCTACCAATTATTGAGAGAGGAATGTGTAAATCTTCAACTATAATTATGGATTTATGTGTTGCTTCTCTCAGATCTATCAGTTTTTGACATTCTGTTGTTAGGATGTTTAAGAGGTCCTCTTCATTTATTTTGAAAATTTGGTTCTTTTTTTGAATGAAGTAGGGCACAACTAATTAAAGCCATGAAAAAAGTCTTATCTTAAACTAGCACTGGAAACACAGTGTTTTGAACTTGTAGTCGCTTAGTCATTTTGGTGAACCATTTTGTTGTTTTATCAAGTCCTTTTAGGGTTGAAAGAAGTCTAGAAACTGCCTGTCTCGTGGAGTTATCACATGTGCAGTTGGCCTTCAAGGCTTTCCTCATGTGGCCAAAGCTGCATTTAGGACTAGTGGAGCCAGTACAGTGGTACAGATTTTGCCAAACTAAGACTCTTAAATGTTTGAAGAACAGCTGCACATGGAGAGGGTAGCTTCCTTGGGGTCAGGGACATTGATGAGGTGACAGCTTTTATGTGGTTGTTTAGTATGCACATATTGTTTAGTATGCACATAAATATGTATTTATCTTCCATTGACTGCAATTGGCAGCTACAGACTACAAAGCACTCACGATTTCTATCTCTCTTCCAGCTTGTCACATACAGTGTATGCCTCTTACAAATATGGCATGTCTATGTTGCCTGTCCTTGGCCCCAACTTCCCTACAGTTCTGAGATCCAGAGTAGGATACAGAATACAAGCTACGGTTCCCTCCAGTTGTGTTATTCCAACAAGGGTTCATGATGGGTCTTCAGAGCAGTCACTGGAGTTTGGAGAAGCTTGTCCTTTGAGAAGGAAACCTATCTACTGTTCCATGCATTAAATATAGCTGTAAATTATTTTTCATTTCTCCTACCAAGAGATGGAGACTATTTCCCCTCCTCTCAAATCTGGCCTAGTCTACAACTTGCTTTGACCAGTAGAATACAGCATAAGTGATACTGTACAAATTCCAAGGCTGGGCCTTAAGAGATCTGCAACTTCTGTCTTTGTATACATAGAAGACTCCCTCCTTTAACCAACCTGTCATGTTATGAGATGGCCAAACTATGAGAAGAGGCCATGTGTAAGATATTCTAGTTGACAGCCCCAGCTGAGCTACCCGCCAATAGCCAGCACCAACTGCCACCATGTGAGTGAGCCTGTTTGGATGTTTCAGTCTAATTAATTCTTCAGATGTCTGTAGGCTGAGCAGATACTATGTGAGTAATGTGGCAAAAGTTTAACCTTGCCAAAAGAAAGGTTTGGTCCTTGCCTGTCTTCTAAGAGTTAACCTCTAAGCCTTTGGAATGACCTACTTGAAAAGAGTGTTATTATTATTATTTTTTTACCTGGGTGCTATGGACCACACCAGATAGTTTTTGCAAATAAAGTGATTTATGGTGGAGACCTTGGGTAGTATGGGGTCAGCTTGATTTTGGAGGGACTAGAGACTAAGGTCAGCTATGCAGGAGCCATGCCTACATGACCAAGCCCCAATAAAAACTCTGGACCCAAAGCTCAGGTCAGCTTCTCTGGTTGGCAATATTCTACGCATGTTACTACACACCACTACTGGAAGAACTAAGTGCTGTCCTCACAACTCTATTGGGAGAGGACAAGAGGAAGCTCAGGGCAGGCTGGTCTCTCCTACACTCTACCCTATGGGCCTCTTTCCTTTGCTGATTTTAATCTGTTTCCTTTCATTGTAATAATCCATAATCATGAGTATAATAGCTTTTCTGAGTTCTGTGAGTCCTCTTTGAACCTGATGTTGGTGTTGTGATCACTGAATGGCCATGAAGAAGAAGCACTGCCTAGCTGAGCCTGGCCAACCCATGGACTCATTAGCAATAGTAAATGGCTGTTGTTGTCTTAAAATACTAAGTTTTGGGGTTGTCTGTTATGCAGTAATAGATAACTAGGGCACCTGTCTTCTTTACTAGTTGATAAGATTTTTGAGAACCAAGACAACTGAATTTCCACCGTGCTAGCATAGAACTTATTCATCACAGGCATTTATTAGACATTCGTTACATTGAATTGTCAAATTGGAGAAGTTAGAGACATCTTCATGGACTGAGATAGATTAATTGAGATGGAGGTCTTTAAGACTGATTACATCATTTCCATCTATATACAACAGAGGGGAATCTTCACCCCTTTGGTATGAAATCTAAAGATGATTACACTTTTTCAGGGGAGCTATGCTAGTAAAGATTCATTCGTTTTTCTTTCAGGATTGCTGTCCCATGGTATTAAGAATACTACCTGGAATATATTGGTTCAAGTTCCAGTTCTGACTTTGTCTACTACTTTTAAGGCAACTCTTCACCTTACTAAATCTCATCTTGAAGTAGGGATAATAATGGCAATCCCACAGGGTTTTTGTGAGGTTTTAATTCATGTAAAAGTGCTTTGAGAACAGTTAAGGTGCTGTGTAGCTATAAAGCATCATTGTGTGCATTGATGGGACTTGCTTAAATTTTATTATTTTTAACCCTCTATCCCATTGTCCGTCATAAATACTTTTAAATATGGCCAGCATCTCAATAGCATAGAGAATATGAAAATTTGGAAAATAACAATAAAAGTAACTTTTAAAGAGTAGCTTTCCTTCTAATTTTCCTCTCTCACCTCTTCACCACTACAAACTACTCCATTTACATTTTGTTCAGAAAAGAAACGGAGAAAAATCATCAGAAAAGGTGGCATGAAGTAGAATTTTTTTCCCCCAAGCATGTCATGTCTTCCTACCTCTTCCATTCACCTCTCTTATCAACATGTATTTTAGCTGAAAAAGGAGCAACTTCAAAGTATTGACAAGATACTATTTGTTATGCCCCAATAACCTTAGTGAACTTTGGACCCTTCTTACTGAGTCAGTTTTGATAGTGTCAGGTGGTGATGCACCCAGCACTTTGGAACTGGTTCACGAGGCCTATGAGAGAGCCACTTTTGGATTCTTCATGTTCATACCTGCAGCTCAGAGAATAGAATCCAAAAGGGCTGCCAAAGCCTTGCTATGAACCTTCTTAAAAGATGCTATAATTCCCCAGGTTATCCCCAGTATACTGCATTGATGCTATTTATAAAATGTTGGTTGTCTTTCTGGGTCTCATAAGGTGCTAGCCATCCACTGCATTTACATGAATCCTATTATGTTTCAATAATTTTGAGTATCTGCCAGTTTCTAACATAATAGAATGAAAGAAGATCAGAGCTGGAAGGTACTTTAGAGATTGGAGCCCTGCCCCAGAAATTGTTGTTGTGATTTGAGAAGAGTCAAGGGCAAGGGGTTAATGGCCTATAATAAGAATGTGTGAGCAAGTTCTAAGAGTTCAGCAAGGAAAGGTTTAAACCAGAGCCTTGAGACAGAGTTTCAGGAAGTTACAGGAATGAGAGGCAGCCAAAGCAAGGTAATATGCCAGATGATAAATCAGGATTAAAAATATTTTGAACAAGAGGCAGAAGCAAATAAAAAATACTTTCTATAGATTCCAAAATCAATCAGGTTTAACAGAAATTCTGTAAAATGCTTAAGTTTCAGCTGCCAGCAAGGTTAGAATGAGTCAATCATATGACATCATCCTCTGTAATGTGAATTCAGTCTTAGAATGCATGGATTAAGCTCAAAACAAAGAAGGTAATGGTCCCACTCTCCTCTGCTTGATTTATGTATTAATTGTATTCTGTTCTCAGTGCTGTATTTTAAATTGTATGAACAAATGAGATTGTGTCTAGAGAAGAATGTAATACCATGACAGGTTTAGAAACTACTTTACCTGAGGAATAAGTTGAACTGGGCTAATTGCTAGATAAGAGAAGATAGTTGGAGAATATAATATGTGTTTTTGATAATTTGAGAGATGTTATATGAAAGAAGAATTAAAACTTATTTTTATGGGTCCTCAGGATAGAATTTTCATAATTGGATGGGAGCCATAATAGACAAATTAGGGCTTGGTGAAGGTGAGAACCCTACAGTGAAAGTTGTCCATAAATGAAGAGGGATATGTTATAAAGGGGGTATACTTCATTGTATATACACATTGGGGAAGTGCTCAAAAAGAGACTGATTGGCTACCTACCAGGAACTCTGGAAAGTAGATTTGTGTACTAGGGAGAGGTCAAACCACATAATCTTCAAAATCCCTATCATTTCTCAAGTTTCATGACCCTATGATTCCCTTTTCTTCAGACACATTGTAGACATTCAGAGATTTCCATTGGCACTCCAGCTTGCCACAGAATTATGCTGTGGGCTGGCCAGCAAAATGTCTAATAGGTCCAGTGTCAGTGCAGAATGCCACACAATCAAGGCATAAGGTACTAAACTTAAATGGACTATAAACTTCTTGAAGCCAGAGGTAGTGTCTTATCTGCTAGTTTAGCAGTGCCTGGCACATAAGAGATGCTTGCCAAATGTTTGCTGAATGAATGGACACATGAATGTTGAGCCATTTATTAGTCTCTTAGGACTACCATAACAAATTACTACATACTTGGTGGCTTAAAACAACAGAAATTTGTTGTCTCCTAGATCTGGAGGCCAGAAGTCTGACATCAAGGTGTCAGGGCCATACCCTCTCACAGGACCCTGGGGGAAAATCTGTTCTTTGCCTCTTCCAGCTTCTAGTGGCTCCAGGCATTCCTTGGTTTGTGGCTGCATCACTCCAATCTCTGCCTCTTGTGTCACAATGCTGCCTTCCTCCTCTGTGTTTGTGTGTGTGTGTTTAGAGACATGGTCTTGCTCTGTTGCTCATTCAGGAGTGCAGTGATGCAATTATAGCTCACTGCAGCTTCAAATTCCTGGGCTCAAGTGATCCTCCTGCCTTAGGTCCTAAAGCACTGGGATTACAGGCCTACTCTGACCCTGTGTGTCTCCTATATGTATACTTGTTATGGGATTTGGAGCCTACTTAGATAATCCAGAATTATCTCCACATCTTAAGATTCTTACTTATATCTGCAAAGATCCTTTTTCCAAATAAGTTCACATTCAGATTCCAAAAATTAGGATATGGACATATCATTTTGTGAACTACCATCCAACTCACTATACTGACTTTTTTTTATGTCACAATATTATAGGGATACAAACATTTTGGTTACATGATTGCTTTTGTACTGCTTGAGTTAAAGTTATAAGTGTGCCCATCACCCAGATAGTGTATATCGTACCCGTTAGGCATGATTTTACCCATCCCTTCACCCCCCCCCCACCTGCATGGTTTCCATTGAGTTTTACTTCCATATGTGCACATGAGTGCTGATTGGTTAGTTCCAATTTAATAGTGAGTACATGTGGTACTTGTTTTTCCATTCTTTAGATATTTCACTTAGGATAATGGTCTCCATTTCCATACAGATTGTTGCAAAAGGTATTAATTCATTTATATGGCTAAGTAGTGCTCCATGGTGTGCCTATATAACATTTTATTAATACACTCATGAATTGATGGGCACTTATGTTTATTCCACATCTTTGCGATTGTGAATTGTGCTACAATAAACATTTGAGTGCAAGTGTCTTTTTGATAAAATGACTTGTTTTCCTATGTGTAAATACCCAGTAGTGGGATTGTTGGATCAAATGGTAGATCTACTTTTAATTCTTTGTGGAATCTCCATACTATTTTCATAGAGTTTGAACTAGTTTGTAGTCCCATCAACAGTGTCTATTTGCTCTATGGATTGTTTCCTTTGCTGTGCAGAAGCTTTTTAATTAAATCAAGTCCCATTTATTTATTTTGTTGTTGCTGTGATTTTCCTTGGGGTCTTCTTTATAAATTCTTTGCCTAGGCTGATATCTAGAAAAGTTTTTCCAACATTTTCTTCTAGAATTCTTATGGCTTCATGTCTTAGATTTAAGTCTGTTATCCATCTTGAATTAATTTTTGTGAATGATCAGAGATATGGATCCTGTTTCAATCTTCTACATGTGGCTATCCAATTTTCCCAGCGCGATTTATTCAATAGGGATTCTTTTCCCCAGTGTATATTGTTGCCTACTTTGTCAAAAATCAAATGGAAATATGTGGATGGTTTTGTAAGTGGATTCTCTGTTATGTTTCATTGGTCTATGTCTGTATTTTTGCGCCAGTACCATGCTGTTTTGGTTACTATACTTGTAGTATAGCTTAAAGTCTGGTAAAGTGATGCCTCCAGATTTGCTCCTTTGCTTAAGGTTGCTTCAGCTATTTGGGTTCTTTTCTAGTTCCAAACAAAGCATAGAATTATTTTTTCTAGATATGAGAAAAATGACATTGGTATTTTGATGGGGATTGCATTGGATCTGTAAATCACTTTGGGTAGTATGGACATTTTCAAAATGTTGATTCTGCTGATCCATGAACATGATATGTTTTTGCATTTGTTTACATTATCTGCAATTTCCTTCCTCTGTGATTCATAGTTCTCTTTGTAGAGATCTTTTACTTCCTTGGTTAAATATATTTCTAGGTATTTTATTTTCTTTGTAGATATTATGAAAGGTATTGAGTCTTTGATTTGATTCTCAGATTGACTGTTATTGGTGTATAGGAATGCTACTGATTTGTGCGTGTTGATTTTGTAACCTGAGACTTTGCTGAATTTATTTATCAACTCCAGGAATCTCTTGGTGCAACCTTTGGGGTTTTATAGATATAAGATCATATCATCAGGTCTCTCTGCGCAGCCCGGACGTGGGGCGCAGGGCGGCGGCGCGTGGGGAGGCGGGCCCGGCCGGACTGCCCGCGGCCCCCTCCCCGCTCCAGGGCCGAGGGCGGAGCGCGCTGGCCCCGCCGCCTCCGACCCGCCCCCGGCCCGCCGCTTCCTCCCCCCGGACGCGGGGCGGGCTGGTGCGGCGGGTGGCGGGCCCGGCCGGCCGGAGGTTGGCTGGAGAGGGCCCTCCTGCTGCCGCCTCCCTCCTGGACCGCTGCTCCTCCTTCCTGGCATGCAGACCCTAGCCTCCCCTAACCCTGGGGTGGGGGAACCCCCATTTGGGAGGTGACTTTGTGGAGGAAGTCAGGACTGTAGCTGGTTGCTTGACTCTGAGATGTACCCCAGCCCCACCCCGTCAGCATCAGATCTGCTGTCCAGGATGGCTGCGGATTAGCTGTGGTTAAATGTATTTGGTCTCAGGCAGGCAAAGGACGCTTTGGCGTGCGAGTGGAGTGATGAAGACCGCATTCCGGCAGCGTTTGGAACATCACAGGGAACCTGGATTCGAAAAGCATCTCAAAAGCTTGTTGGTCGTTGGAAGAATGAACCTACCCTCGAAGTCTTGCTGATGCTGGATTCATAGTAGTCATTTTTTTAACCTGCAGAGAAGCATTTGTAGACTTCATCTCATGGGCACTGCTTGGCAACCTTTCAAGGATGTGACACCAGCAGAATAGGACAGCATCGCCTCTCTGCGCATCCCTCCCCGTCTGCTAGAATGTTTCTCATGAACGCCCCTCCAGTGGTTGCTCTCCAGTCCAAATGGGAGACCTTTGGACCACCGGGAGGCTTTAGGTTTCCCGGGTGCTTCTCGGAGTCCAAAGAGGGCGTTGAGAGAGCTTCCATGAGTGCCAAAGTGCAGATGATCATCAGCTCGCTGCAGCGCGACGAGGCTGCTCTGGGCATGAACCATGAGCGTGCGCCGCCCAGAAGCCAGAGGGCAGAGAGATGCTGAGAGGCCAGGCTGGCCGCCAGTCCCGCCATGTGCAAAGAGCAGCCTCCCTTTGCTGCCTGTGGTCTTGCCGCTAATTTCGACCCCATGGGGGAGGAGGAAGCTGCAGGCTTTGGTCCCTTGGCCCTGGACTCGGACAGTGACGATTCTGTGGACCGGGACATTGAAGAGGCCATCCAGGAGTATCTGAAGGCAAAGATCGGAGCCACACAGCCCGTGTCCGGCGGGGCCCAGCCTTTTGGGGCCACGGGTGGGGGCGGTCGATGCAAACCAGAACCTGCTCACAGCAGCACCCCAACCACCCTGTGTGCCCCAAAACTTGCACCTGGCTCAGGCGGCTTCCCTGGCATCCACGTGGGAGCCAGCACGGACAAAGGCTCTGCCTCCCCTGCTAGCGTGAGCAGCGACGACTCCTTTGAACAGAGCATCAGGGCAGAAATAGATCAGTTTCTGAATGAGAAAAGACAGCACGAGACCCAAAAGTGTGACGGGTCTGTGGACAAGAAACTAGATCCCAACGGAAATTCAGCCACATCACCGTTTAAATCCGGCAAAGAGCTGGCGGTTAAGGGGGCGCTCCGGCAGGATCCGACGGGAGCCTGTAAGGAGTTTGTCTTCCGCAAACCCCCCAGGGTAGCCAAGGCCAACGCACAGCCCAGGAGCCTCAGGTCTAAGGCCGCGGCCGGGCTGGAGAGCGTGGGCGGCACCAAGCCGGCAGCCCCCAAGGCCCCCCGGCCCCTGCTGCCCTGCCGAAGCCACGCAGGGCAGAGGCGGGGTTAGGAGGAACGTGGGCACCGCGAGGCGGGGAAAGCGGGCGGCCCTGGCGCCGGAGGCGTCCGACTCCAGCAGCGACAACGGCATCGAGGCGGCCATCCAGCTCTACCAGCTGGAGAAGACCAGGAAGGAGGCCGGCGGGGACCCGCCTCCGAGAGCCCAGCGCCGGGAGGAAAAGAGGCCCGACCCGCCCGCGGATGGCACAGGCAGCGCCGCGAAAGGTGTCTTGCCCGACACGCACAGGAGAGCACCCAGCAGGAAGAAGCCCGTGGCCGTGAAGCCTACGGACCCCGGCCCGGGGGGCCTTGACGCGGACCCTCCCTCCAAGCTACCGAAGGACACCAAAGCTGCCCCCGCGGCGAGCACAGCTTCCAGAAGCAAGTTTGCAGAACGGCCCTCGTGCCAGGCAGACATGTCCGCCGAGCTGATGTGCGCGGAAGCCATCCTGGACATCTCCAAGACGATCCTGCCAGCGCCCGTGGAGGGCGGCGACAGGGCGCTGCCCACCAGCCCGCTCTTCTGCTCCCCCAGCGTGCCTTCCTGCCCCGGCGGCGACAGCAGCCCTGTGGACAGCGACGACAGCATAGAGCAGGAAATCCGGACATTTTTGGCCCTCAAGGCGCAGTCCGGGACCTTGCCGGCCTGGCCCGACGGTGGCCCCCAGGCTGCACAGGGCCCGCCGGAGCCCCCAGGCCCCAACAGCCAGGCTGGTGGACCCAGGGCCCTGGTCCCTAAAACACCGGACCTGTCGCCCAGCTGCAGAAGGAAACGTAGGGGTGGCGGCCACGCTGTGAGGCCATCCACACCCAAGAAGACGAGGGAAGTGGCGAAAGAGGGTGGCCAGGATGCTGATCACGGCGCAGGGACAGCGGAGCCCGGCTATGGGCGACAAGACCCGCCAGGCCAGGGCAAAGCCGGCGAGGCCCCAGGGCCGGAGAGTGAGGCCTCGGTGGCCGGTGGAGCGCCCGTGCCGCAGGGCCACCGCAACACAGCGGAGATGAGGGGTGTGGATGAGAAGGAGAGCTCCGAGGACAAGAGCAGCTCGCTGGACAGCGACGAGGACCTCGACACGGCCATTAAGGACTTGCTAAGGTCCAAGCGGAAGCTCAAGAAGAGGTACAGGGACCCCAGGGCCGGGTGCACGAAGAAGGTCAGGTTCAGCACCACCGAGACGCAGTTCTTGGATAAGCTAGGCGGGTTCCGGAGAGACTGGAAAGACAGAGACCCACCGGTGCTGAAAAGCTGCCTCTCCAAGTCCAAGAGAGACAGCGGAGAGAGCCCCATGAAAAAACCTGCGAGCGTCTTCGGCAGTGTGGCTGAGAGAGCCAAGCCGGAGGGTGCTGGGGACCAGGATGTGGCGCTGGCCTTCCGGTTAAGGAGGAATGCCTCCGAGTGGACGCTGCTCCCGGGTGATCACCAGGGCCCGGCTCCCTGCCCCAGCTCCATGTCTGACTACAGCAGTTCCGTGGACAGTGACGACAGCATCGAACTGGAGATTAGGAGGTTTTTGGCAGAAAAGGCCAAGGAGTCAGTGAGCAGTTCGGAAATTCACGCAGAGGGCCCCACGGCTCTCGGCACGGGGGCCCCAGCCAGGCCAGAGGGGCCGTGCAGGAAGGAGCCGGCCCTGCAGCCCGGCGTGTGCACTCGGAGCCAGAGGGCCAAGGGGGCCCCCCAGCCGTCCCAAGGACTGCTGGGCGCAGAGAGAGCCGGAGCGCAGAGTGCAGCCAGCCTCTTCAGCTCGGGCGGGAAGGGTCCTGGCGCTCCGGCCAGGTGTGACCTGGGGCCGCCCAGGGGCCCCGCTGGAAATGTCTCTACCAAGGGGTCTCCAGCGAGTAGGAGAAACGACTACGTCCACAAGGACCAGAGCCCTCGCGGGGCGGAGCCTGCTGCTACCGCCGAAAGTGCTTTCGGTCAGCTGCCCGGCTGTGCCAAAGCAGGCACCGAGGCAGGAGGGGCCGGGGGTACCTTTCATGTGAGTTACGGGAGCTGGAGCCTCCTGACTCCCAGCTCGGGAGCCGAGAGGGACACTCGACCCCAGGCTGACCTCACCCTGCCTTGGAGCGACTTCACCCACCAGAGCAGGCTGCCCAGCCCATGGGCACTGAACTCGGAAGGCAGAGACTCTGCATGGAGGGGGGTCCTGGGGGATGAGAGGGAGAAGGGGCCCGAGGGCGCCCCCAGAGGCCCCCCCCAGCCTGCCCTTTGCAGGCTTCTCCCCGCTGCTGTCCACCCAGCTTTTCCACTTCGGAAAGAGCGTGCCCTGGGGGGCCAAGCCCGCCGGCCTCTTCAGCCCCCACCCGGGGCTGCCTCTGCAGGGCCCGTCCTTCTCGGCCTTCAGGGAGGCCCAGGCCGGGCCCAGCCCCGTGTTCGGGAGCCCACGCCTGCTGGGGAAGGACAGCAGGCCCTGGCCGTGCAGGAAGGCGCAGGCCGGGCTCGCTCTGCAAGACAAGAGGAGCTCGGGCCCGGAGGAAAGCGTCTTAGATCTGAGGTACCGCCGAACGGGCACGCACGGCCAGGACCAGGAGGCCCTGGGCAGTGACGCCAGTAACTTCAGTGACACCTCTGTGGAGGATGGTGGTGGCCGCTCAGTAGTGAAGGGCAAAGCTCTCAAGTTGTGAGTAAGCTCCCTGGGTTTCGTGGCGCTATGGGAAGCGGTGCGTGCGTGCGCGTGCCTGGGCGCAGGCTGGGGGGGTACTCGGGAGTCAGGGCGGGGGAGACAGAGCCCGCACACGGGGCCCTGCGTGTATATATGTACACTGACACGGAACGACGTTTTTATTTAACAGATGTGTCCTGGTAAATTTGATTTTTGTAGCTTTTTGTAAATTATTTAAAGTGCTGTAAAAAATATTTTTGGAACCTGTTGCCGTTGACTTTTGTAGGGCGTTCCTAACTGCAGTTTTCTGTGGTCTGCTTACAAGTCTTAGATTAGCAAAGGTTTGGTTCCTCCCGTCACAGCCGGGTTCAGAGAGACTCTGAGAGCCACGGTCGCTGGCTGGCGGGGGAGACGTCGAGCTGTCCATCCCCGCAGTTCGAGCTGAGGTGGGCGGTGCTCACCTCCCCGAGAATCGCTGAAATGCCCAAAGGTGCCCGCTGGGAAGCTCCTGGGACAGCATTTTTTGTACAAAGGACCCCCGCCCCCTGTCCCTTGAGGCCAGAGCCTGTCTTCTGAACTCTGCAGCCACAGCCTTCGGTTGGGAAAATGTCTGGAAGCACAACGGCCAGCCCCAGGCTGGATGGGCCAGGGAGAGGGGTCACTCTGCCACCTGGCCCTGAGCTCCGGTCGGTTAAGTCTGTTCAGTCACTAGATGATTCTAACATCTAAATAAACCACTTTTTATATGGGAAAAAAAAAAGATCATATCATCAGCAAAAAACAATAGTTTGACCTCCCCTTTCCCCATTTGTATACTCTTGCTTTCCTTCTCTTATCTGATTGCTCTGGCTAGGACTTCCAGCACTATGTTGAATAGAAGTGGTGACAGTGAGCACCCTTGTCTGTTTCCAGTTCTGAGTGGGAATGCTTTCAATTTTTCCCCATTCAGTATGATGTTGGCTGTGGGTTTGTCATATATGGCTTTTCTGATTTTGAGGTATGTTCCATCTATGCCTATATTGTTAAGAATTTTGATCATAAAAGGGTGCTGAATTTTGTCAAATGCTTTTTCTGCAGCTATTGAGAAAATCATATACTCACTTTTAATGGTCATTACATTATTCTTATTATCCCCATTATCCAATCAATGGTGCTTTCTACATGCACAGCTGAGCAGTATTGAGAGATTCTCAACAGAGACAGTTTAGTGCTTAATAAGCTAACTCTTCAAGTCAAACAGATCTGAGTTTGATTCCAGTTTTGCTACTTAGTAGAAGTGTATCTTTGGTAAAAGTGAACTTCTCTATATATTTTCGATTCCTCAGCTCTAAAGTGGGAATAGTAGTTCCTATTTCATAGGGTTAAGGTAAGTGTCCAACAGAATTCTTGTAAATTACTTAGCCTAGGGCCAGGCATGTTGCTGACATTCTACAAATGGTAAGTATTCTAATTATTATGAGGCTATTTTTTCTCCTGGTTTCAGTCTGCCTGAGATGTCAGGCTTGTATCGTTCCCTGGAAATTTAGTTGAAATCAACATATGTTTATTGAACATTTACCTTGCACCATACACTATCATATATAAGTAGGCATACACGATCTGTCCAGAAAGTATTCAGCCATGTAATATGAAAAATAGAGACATTTATTAAAGAAGATGATATAAGATACAAGATACATCATATATAACACAATGATGCCTCAGACCCCTTCAAATTAGGCACCTTAAGACCTCACACAGTTCTCCCAGCATTTCTTAACCTAGCCTGTACATGTTCAACATTCTCAGGTGATCTGCTTATAGCAGGCCTTCCAGAATATGGATCACTTTCAACAGATTATCAACCATTTTTGAAGTATTTGTGCCACACACTTTTATTTGTGCTGCACTCATCGCATCGTCTCCAAAAGGCTTATGAATCATCTGAATAGTTTCCATGGGGGAATGCTCAAGTTTAATGCAAAATTTGATGTATATTCGTTGCTCTCCTCAGTCATTTTGAATGTGACAGCCACACAGTACACATACTTACTCAATAGTGTGTAGCACCCTATTTACTAGTACAGTGAAGTCATCATAGTTCATGCATGCACATGACAGTCCACTCTCCTTGGCTGACAGGTTACATCGATGTCATGCAAACCATTCTTGTTATGTTAACAATGGCTGGATACTTTCTGGACAACCCTTGTAAATGATTAACAAGACAAGTATGGTCTCTGCCCTCATAGACTTTAGAGTATGATGGCATCAGTGGTTAATAAAACAGAATTATAATAAAATATTGCCATTATGAAAATTGGGGAATTAAAGAAACCTGAGAAGGATATAGAAAGGGCACCCAACCCAGACACAATTCTGGATAGAGGAAGGGAATCTCTGTATATGGTAGGATACTTATATTTGTAGCAGAGGGACCAGGGGGCTGAGTTGGACTCAAAGCCTTGCTATATCTGAGGAACTTGTGGACTAGTACTTCCTCAAGCATCTATTGGTATGTGTTGATTTTATCTGGAGGATGTGAGCCAATGTATGCTCTTTGTGCCTAGAGAGAAAGACTGGGAGATTAGGAGGCATCTTAGTTTAAGTACCCCAAGGATATCTCCTTAGGAGCAGATCCTAAGACCAAGATTTTAGTGCAAGTAGTTTATTTGGAAGATAATCCTAAGAAACACTAATAAAGGAATGGGGAAGTGAGATAGGTGAGAAGAGAGCCAGTTACTGCCGTGGTTAACTAGAGCTTCATTACATTGGGGAACTCTAGAAGTCAATGTAGAATACAAGCAGCAGAGTTATCTACATCTACTCCCATGTTTCACTGGCTGAATACTGTGTCCAAGAAACTTGCCCATGAGCAGAGCAGGCTACTGAAGAAGCCTCAGGCCAAGAGATGCAGATATTGGCAGTTGGTAAGGGCTGAGGTGATATGGGAAGGACATGAGAAACATGTGATGCAGGAGGAAAACATGGTGTGTTCCCCAGCTTATTGCCAGGGACAAAATCTGAGGCCCATAAACAGAGGGGGCTTCCCAGCAGAAACTAAAAGAGGTCTTCTTATGATGGTCAATGTATTACTTGGGAAACAAACAGTGCTTCTTAGGAGCCAGGTGACAAAATACAGCACAGAGCTGAGAAGAGGGCTTTTCTCCCCACTGAAACACAATGTGGCATATCAGAGTAAGGACTCATAATGAACTACTATTGTTCAAACACCTCATGGTTCATAGCTTGGAGGTGAAGTGAAAGCTGCTCCCGTGGCATGGAAAATTATGCTTTTCTGGAAGGTACAATAGGTTGCACAGTGGTCAGGAAAGGCCTGTTTTTGGCTTCACAGGACTGGGGACTCTAAAACCAAGACCATGGTAGAAGAAGATTTTATGAATACATAAAATTATTATAGGAATTCTCAGAAATAACTGAGGAGACTCTGGGGAGAAAGGTGTCCTGGTGCAGGTGAGAGGAAAAAAACAGTGAGATTTGAGTTTCTAATGTTTATACACAAAGAATTGCACAGCTGATGGAAATTCAGGTTACATATGACTCCCCTCCATAATAGGGTGCTGATATTTATAAACCACCTATTATTGTGCCAAGCATTTTATATACTTTATCTCATTTGTTCATTGTGATAAACCCAATGTATAGGTGAGGAAACTGAGGTTCAGTGAAGGGAAATATGTACCTACTATACATAGCTATTAAGTGGCAGACCTGGCATTCATTGAGCCCTAACTTGTCTGACTTCAGAACCCATGCTTTTTCACACTATCACTGTACAATAGCAGGTGACACAAACAAACACATATCCACATACAAAGACTTTGAAATTGAAAATAGATTTCAAATTAATAATAATCTTGAGAAGCTGAAACCATAGCCATTTATTTAGAGTTATATGAGATGCTTAAGTTATGCTAGAGATGTTCTTAGGAGCAATCTGAGCAGAATTTAAAACAGAAGGATAAAGAACTGAAGATGAAGAGAGTAAATATTATTGTTCATTTTGACATGAAAAAATAAGATAAATGAAAAAATGGCACATCTTTACCTTTTCTTCTAAGGTGAATAGTAGCTATTTGCTTTACATTGACTTTTTTTTTTTTTTTTTTTTTTTTTTTACAGAGTGGTGGATGAAATCTGACTCCATTAATCAAAGGATAATTTTTATGCTTGGGATATACTGAATCTGTGAATTTTTTCAGGGCTAAAAATTCTCTTTCTAAAATGGATACCCAGGCCATTCAGAAAGCTAACAGAGGAGAGAGGATCAAGATGGCGGACGAGAAACACCGCCAAAAGAGTGTCTCTGCAGAAAAGACAGATTCTAGCAGAAATTAGAAAAAAGAAGCAAGAAGGCGAGCATACAGCAGATGAGGGCTGGAAGGAGGGGTATCTGAGACCCCAGGAGACTCCACAGGAGGAGGCTGCGGAGGAGAACTGGAAGCTGAGACCGGCGGAGCAGCCCGGAGACCAGCTGGAAGGGTAGGTGGATAAATCACCTTTCCCCTCCCCTGCATTTGGGACTGCTGGTGGGCTTCCCAGCGGGTGGAGAGACCTGCGGACACCAGCCCAGAGACGGCCGCCGCCAGCTAGCGGTGAACCTGTAGTGGACAGGGCACCAGACTCCCAAATCCCTCGGGGCACTGCCGTGTGCACAGACCCGAGCTGTGTGGCAGGCGCCATATTGCCTCCTTCTCCCCTCTGCTGACCCTACCTGCGGCTGCCCAGAGAGACAATACAGCCACCAGCCGGAGGCACCTCCAGGGAACGGGACCTTCCCTTTTGGGACCCTACAGCTGACTAAGGGGAACTCAGACTGTGAGCTCCCTACCCGCCAGCCCTCCCAGGTGCTGCTGGCACCGTGTTCCCAGGAGAATGGTGCCGACTCAGAGGCTGAGAGACATAGACACAGCTTGGGCTCCCTGTGGGTGAATTGGGACCGGAACTCCTCTCCCTGGTGGGGATACAGTTTGAAATCTGGGACCCAGAGGTCGGACCTGCAGACCAGATCCTGAGCACCGAGGTCTAACATTCCCCGGGGCACAGAAGGGATATTTGTGAACAGCCCACTGAGGTGTGTGTGCCTCCAGGGGCAGATCAGCGTCCTAGAGGGCAACCCTCCCACCAAAGGGAGGCTGTGCGCCCAGCCCAGGCAGTGTTTCTGTGCAGGGAACCTCCCCGCTGGCATCACAAACTGGGGAGGCCTGGTGGCGTGTGGTCTGGCCTGCTGGCAGAGGCTCAGGAGTAGCTGTGGAGTTGGGGAGGGTGGAAAGAAGTGAGGCCCGCTCCAAACTGCGGGTCTCAGACAGCCCCACCCCCACAAGCAGACTTTCTGGCTGAGTGGGACCATTCCAGCCCTGCCCTGACTGCTTTTCCTGGAAGCAGAGAACAGAACTTTGACCCCTGCTAACAGCATTGGTGGTGCCTGAGGGCAGGCTTACCCAACCCAGCTCCACCCAGAACAAGAGCTGATAACAGGACACAAAATCAACAGCATAGCCTGTTCCTCCAAGCAAATGCCACCTACTGACAGGGACAGCATCCTGCACAGCCTTTTTACGGCACCCACTGACTCATTATACAGGGAGTGGTTGAATCTCACCCACAGACACCACCTAGCAGCTCAGAAACTAAACAAGGCATGCAAATACCCAAACAAAAACCTAAAGGAAAGAAACAACAACTGATCGACATGGGAAGAAATCAGCGAAGGAACTCAGGAAATATGAAGAACCAAATGGAAAACACACCCCCAAAGAGGAGCACCAGCCCCCTAGAAACGGACACCAACCAAAATCAGGCAACCAAAATGACAGAAGAGGAATTTCATATGTGGATCATAAGAACACTCACCGAGCTGTAACAACACCTCAATAACCAACACAAAGAAACCACAAAAAGCCTCCAGGATCTGGAAAAAGAAATGGACACAATGAAGAAAAGTTTAACCGAACTCCCGGAAATGAAGAATCAAATCAGGGAACTACAAAATACAGTGGAAAGTCTCAAGAACAGGGTAGATCAAACAGAAGAAAGAATCTCAGAGATTGAAGATAACACCCTCCAACTAAATAAAACCATCACAGAGATAGAGCAGAGAAACAAGAGAAAAGAGCAAAGCCTCCAAGAGCTGTGGGATTATGTGAAGAAACCTAATATGAGGGTCATAGGGTTACCAGAAGGGGAAGAGGACAACACCCAAGGGTTGGACAAGCTATTTGAAGATATAATAGAGGAAAATTTCCCAGGCCTTGCTCAAAATCTCGATATACAAGTTCAAGAAGCTCAGAGGACCCCTGGGAGATTCAATGCAAACAGGAAGACGTCACGACATGCAGTCATCAGACTGACCAAAATATCAACTAAAGAGACCCATCTAAGAGCTGTAAGACGAAAGAAGCAAGTGACATACAAGGGAAAGCCAATTCGAATAACACCAGATTTCTCTAATGAGACTTTACAAGCAAGGAGAGACTGGGGCCCCTTTCTCACTCTTCTGAAACAAAACAATGCCCAGCCTAGAATCTTTTTCCCTGCAAAACTAAGCTTCATATATGAAGGAGAAATAAAGACATTCTCAGACAAGCAAAGTCTCAGGGAATTCACCAAGACAAGACCAGCCCTACAAGAAGTACTCAAAACAGTGTTACGCACAGAACACCATAATAAAAACTCACGAATATAAAAACAACCAAAACCCAAAGATTAAAGACCAGATAGTACAATGGCTCAAGAGAGAAATCAAAGCAACAACATCCAACCCAACAGAATGAACAGTAATCTACCTTACCTATCAGTTCTCTCAATAAATGTGAATGGCTTAAACTCTCCACTCAAGAGACATAGGCTGGCTGAATGGATAAGAAAATACAGGCCAAGTATATGCTGTCTTCAGGAAACACATCTAACCTGCAAGGATGCATATAGACTAAAAGTAAAAGGGTGGAGATCAGTATTCCATGCAATTGGAAGCCAAAAGAAGGCTGGCGTGGCAGTTCTAATTTCAGACGATTTAGTTTTTAAAGCAACAAAAGTAGTGAAAAACAAAGAGGGTCATTATATAATGGTGAAGGGCACACTTCAACAAGAAGAGATAACAATTTTAAATATATATGCACCCAACTTAGGTGCACCCAGATTCATAAAGCAAACCTTACTGGAGCTAAGCAAATGGATTAATAGCAACTCCATAATCACCGGAGATTTCAACACCCCACTGACGGCACAAGACAGATCCTCCAAACAGAAAATTAATAAAGAAATAATGGACTTAAAGAAAACTCTAGAACAATTGGGTCTGACTGATGTTTACAGAACATTCTACCCAAAATCCACTGACTATATGTTCTTCTCATCAGCTCACGGGACATCTCTAAGATTGACCATATCCTAGGACACAAAGTAAACCTCAAGAAATTAAAAAAATAGAAATCATACAATGTACCTTCTCAGATCACAGTGGAATAAAAGTAAAAATCAACCGTAACAGAAACTCACATTTCTACACAAAAACGTGGAAATTAAACAACCTCCTACTAAATGATTACTTCATAAATGAAGAAATCAAGATGGAAATAAAAAAATTCTATACTCCTACAGTGCTTGTGGGACTGCAAATTAGTTCAACCTCTGTGGAAAGCAATATGGAGATACCTTAAAGTGATACAAGTGAATCTACCATTTGGTCCAGCAATCCCATTGCTGGGCATCTATCCAAACGATCCAATGACACTCTACAAAGAAGACACCTGCACTCGAATGTTTATAGCAGCACAATTCATAATTGCAAGGCTGTGGAAACAGCCCAAGTGTCCATCAATCCAAGAATGGATTAATAAAATGTGCTATATGTATACCATGGAGTACTATTCAACTCTAAGAAACAACGGTGATATAGCACATCTTATATTTTCCTGGTTAGAGCTGGAACCCATACTACTAAGTGAAGTATCCCAAGAATAGAAAAACAAGCACCCCATATACTCACCAGCAAACTGGTATTAACTGAGTAGCACCTAAGTGGACACATTGGTACTACAGTAATAGGGTATTGGGGAGGTGGGAGGGGGGAGGGGGGCGGGTATATACATACATAATGAGTGAGATGTGCACCATCTGGGGGATGGTCATGCTGGAGACTCAGTCTTGGTGGGGGGAGGGGGGGAAATGGGCATTTATTGAAACCTTAAAATTTGTACCCCCATAATATGCCAAAATAAAAAAAAAAAGAAAGCTAACAGAGACCAAGTGCTATTAGTGGGATTGCATGATTGTGTTACAGGCTCTAGCAGTGTCTCTCTGACTACTATTATATCAGTGAGAAAGTTGACTTTATTTTGGGGGTTGAGCCCAAATATCAGCCCAGGGTTCCTTTGAGAAAAAGGGGGAAGTAAGAGAGAAATGGAGATAGGGATGTGGGAATAAAGAAACTTATACTCTCAAATATCTGGAATAAGCAAAATGCAAGTGTAGCCAGTAAGACATTTAAAGAAAATATTGGGTCTTATTTTTTTTATCCATTCAGACATTCTGTATTTTGATTGGAAAATTTAATCCATTTACATTCAAGGTAATTATTGACAGGTAAAGACATATTACTGCCATTTTGTTCATTGTTTTATAGTTCTTTTGTAGATTTTTCTGTCTCTCTCCTCTAGTAGTATATTTTGATTCCCTGCTTTTTATTTTTTGTGTATCTATTCTAGGTTTTGCTTTGTGGTTGCCATGAGGCTTACAAGAAACATCTTATAGCTATAACAGGTTATTTTAAGCTAATAACAACTGACTCACTTCACCTATAAGGACACATAGGCTGAAAGTGAAGGGATGGAAAAAGCTATTTCATGTAACTGGAAACTGAAAGAGAGCAGATATAACTATACTTATATCAGATAAAATAGGCTTTAAATCAAAAACTGTAAAATTAGACAAAAAAGGGCATTATATAATGATAAAGAATTCAGTTCAGCAAGAGGACATAGCAATTATAAATATATATGCACCCAACATCAGAGCACCTAAATATATACTAAATTATATAAAGCAAATATTAATCTGATGAAAGAAATAGAGTGCAATACAATAATAGTAGGGGACTTTAACACCCCACTTTCAACAACAGGCAGATCGTTCAAATAGTAAATCAATAAGGAAACATCAAAGTTAAACTATACTCTAGACCAAATGAACCTATCAGACATGTACAGAACATTCCATCCAACAGTTGCAGAATACACATTCTTCTCAACTGCACATGGAACATTCTCCAGAATAAACCATATATTAGGCTGCAAAACAAGTCTTAATAAATTTAAGAACATTAAAATCAAATCAAGTATTTTTTTTTGACCACAAGCGTATAAACTAGAAATCAATAGCAAGAGGAACTTCAGAAAATTCACAAATACTTGGAAATTAAACAACATACTCCTGAACAACCAATGAGTCAATGAAGAAATTAAAAGGGAAGTTAAAAAGTTTCTTTTGACAAGTGAAAATGGAAACATAACATACTAAAACCTATGAAATACAGCAAAAGCAGTTCTGAGAGAGAAGTTTATAGCAATAAACACCTACATCAAAAAAGAAGAAAGATCTCAAATAAATAACCTAAACTTTCACCCTAAGAAACTAGAAAAACAAGAACAAACTAAGACAAAAATTAGTAGAATAAAGGAAATAGCAAATATCAGAGCAGAAATAAATGAAATAGAAACTAGAAAAATAATAGACAGCATCAACAAAATGAAGTGTTGGTCTTTTAAAAAAATAAACAAAATCAACAAGCCTTTAGCTAGATTAACTAAGGAAAAAATATAGAGGACTCAAATAAATAAAATCAGAGATGAAAAAGTAGATTTTATAACTGATACCACAGAAATACAAAGGATAATGAAAGACTATTATGAATACTGATATGCCGACAAATTAGATAACCTAGAAGAAATGGATAAATTCCTGGACACACACACTCTATCAAGATTGAATTATGAAGAAATATAAAATCTGAACAGACTAATATGAATAAGGAGATTAAATTTTAATAACAAATCTCCCACTAAATAAGCCCAGGACCTGATGGCTTCACAGCTAATTCTACCAAGCATTTAAAGAACTAATGAAGAACTAAGCTAAATATTTAGCTTCAAGAACTAATCTAAATATCCACTTAGCTGGGTCTCAACAAAGATTGGTCTGCCAGAATCATCTTGGGCTCAGAGCTCATGAAACCCATGTGCTAAAAATGCTGGTAAAAGTACTGCAGCCCTGTAAAGATGGTGAAATAATGGTGAAATAAGTCTTAAAATACTTCTCAAGCTCTTATGAAAAATGGAAGAGGAGGGAATATTTCCAAATTAATTTTTATGAGAGCAGCATTGGCTTGATACTAAAACCAGACAAGGATACAACAAAAAAGAAAATTATAGGCCTATATCCCTGATGAACAGAGATTTAAAAATCCTTAACAAATACTAGTCAACTGAATTCAATAGCACATTGAAAACACCATCCACCATGATCAAATGAGATTTATCCCAGGCATGCAAGGATGATTCAATATATGTAAATCAATAAATATGATACATCACATTAACTGAATGAAGGACACAAACCATATGATTATTTTAATAGATGCAGAAAAAAAGCATTAAACAAAATTTAATACCTCTTCATGATAAAAACCCTCAACAAATTAGGTATAGAAGGAATGTACCTCAATACCAGGGCATGTATGACAAACCCATAGCTAACATCATATTGAATGGGGAAAAGTTGAAACTTTTCCTCTAAAATCTGGAACAAGACAAGGATGCCCACTCTCATCACTTATATTCAACAACTATGTTGGAAGTCCTGGCAAGACCAATTAGGCAAGAGAAAGAAATAAAAGCCATCCAAATTGGAAAGGAAGAATTTAAATTGTCCCTATTTGTATGTGACATGATCTTATATATAGAAAACCCAGAAGACTCCACCAAAAATCTGTTAGAACTAATAAACAAACATAGTAAAGTTGCAGGACACAAAATCAACATGCAAAAATCATAGAATTTGTATAAACTAACAGCAAACTACCTGAAAAAGAAATTAAGAAAACAATTCTCTTTACAAAATCTACAAAAATAAAATACTTAGGAATAAATTTAATCAAGGAGGTGAAAGATCTCTACACTGAAAACTATAAAACATTGATGAAAGAAATTGAAGATGACACACACAAATGGAAAGATATCCTGTGTTCATGGATTAGAAGAATTAAAATTGTTAAAATGGCCATACTTCCCAAAGCAATCTATAGATTCAGTGAAATCCCCATAAAAATTCCAATGGCATTCTTCACAGAAATAGAAAAAACAATCCTAAAATTTGTATGTCACCACAAAAGACCCCAAATAGCCAACCTTGAGCAAAAAGAACAAAGCTGGAGGCATCATACTGCATGACTTCCAAATATACTACAATGCATACAGTGACCAGGACAGCATTGTACTGGATAAAAACAAAAACATAGACCAATGAAACAGAAAAGGGAACCCAGAAATAAATCATGTATTTACAGCAAACTGATTTTTGACAAAGGTGCCAAGAACACACAATGGGGAAAGGACAGTCTCTTCAACAAATGGTGTTGGAAATACTGGATATCCACGTGCAGAAGAATTAAATTAGATATATATCGCTCATCATCTACAAAAATTCACTCAAACTAGATTAAAGACTTAAATGTAAGACCCATACCTATGCAACTACTGGGAGAAAACATAGGGGGAAAGCTCTAAGACATTAGTTCAGGCAATAATTTTTTGGATATGACTTCAAAAGCACAGGCAAACAATAGCAAAAATAGACAAATGGGATTACATTGAGCTAAAAAGCTTCTGTACAGCAAAGGAAATAATCAACAGAGTGAAGAGACAACCTAAAGAACAGAGAAAATATTTGCAAACTATACATCTGATAAGGGGTTAATAACCAATATTATATAAGAAACCCTAAAAACTCAACAGGCTGAAAACAAATGACTCAATAAAAAATGAGCAAAAGACCTAGATAGACATTTCTCAAAAGAAGAAATACAAATAAATGACCAACAAGTATATGAAAAAATTCTGAACATCTCTAATCAACAGGGAAATGCAAATCAAAACCACAATGAGGTATCACCTCACACCTGTTAGAATGGCTATTATTAAAAAGACAAAAGATAACAACTGTCAGGGAGGATATGGAGAAAAGGAAGCCCTTGCACACTGTTGGTGGGAATGTAAACTAGTACAGCCATTATGGAAAACAGTATGGAGACATCTTTAAAAAGTTAAAAATAGAACTACCATAGGATCTGGCAATCCTACTACTGGGTATATGTCCAAAGAAAGTGAAATCAGTATAAAGAGATATCTATAGTCCCATGTTTATTGCAGCATTGTTCACAATAGCCAAGACATGGAATCAACACAAGAGTCCATCAATGTATAAATGGGTAAAGAAAATGTGGTATATACACACAATGGAATAATATTTAGCCACAAAAAGGAAGGAAATTCTGTCACTTGCAACAACATGGACAAACCTGGAAGAAGTTCTGTTAAGTGAAATAAACCAGGCACAGAAAGACAAATACTGCACTTTCTCACTCATATGTGGAATACAAAAAAGTTCATCTCATAGAATTAAAGAGTAGAATCATGGTTACCAGAGGCTGGGTGGTTGGGTCTGGGGGCAGGGGCAGGGGCAGGGGTAGGGAAATACTGGTTAATGGATACATAATTACATTAGACAGGAGGTATAAGTTCAAGAGATCTATTGTACAATATGGTAACTACAGTTAACAATATATTGTATTCTTGAAAAATGCTAAGAGTGGATATTAAGTGTTCTCACTACAAAAATGACAACTATATGAGGTAATGTTTTTATTAATTAGCTAGATTTAATCATTCCACACTGTATATATACTTCAAAACATGTTGTACATGATAAATACATACAATTTTACATATCAATTTTAAAATAAATAGATTTTAAAAAAAGACACAAAAAAATTAAGTGTTGGGATTCTATATTCTTTTTAGTTTTGGCAAGAAAGATGTCAAAGTTGTAAATAAATGACTAAATAAATACATGGAGAAAATATAAACCCTAACCTCCTTCCATAATGCTGGTGTATCCTCAAGAAATGGAAAGTAATTTTATTTATTTATGTATTTATTTTTATTGCAGCATATGATGGGGGTACAGATTTTATGGAAAGTAATTTTAATATTACCTTAAATGAGCATCATTAATAAAATTGTACTCATTATATGCCAAGCAGTATAATTTGTCATGTATCATTTCAGTTATCTCAAGGGCATGACAAAGTAGGCTTTATTTTCAGATGAGGAAACTGGGACTTGGAGAGAGAATTTATACTACCCAATGTCTTACAGTTTCTAAATGGTGGAGTTGAAATTTGAACTCAAGTAATCAGACTTTAGAACTTGCTTTCCTAGATGAATATGTTATCTGCCTCTCTGTTTGCTAAAATGTGAGCACAGTCCTGGGCATAAAATGCTTTTTTCTTAAATGTAGGGTTGCATAAATTATTTTTGGACTATCTATTCTTTCTAAGCACTCATTGCCTTTGTGAATAAATTTCTGAGATATTCATTTGATTCATGCCTTCCTGCTGGGTTTTAAGGTCAATGATGCTGGGCTCTGTCTTTTTGTCCACCTCTGTATTCCCAGTACCAGCACAGTTAATTACAGTACAGTGTGGGCATTCAGAAATTTTTGTTGATTGAATAAATGATCATTCCTGTATTTCTCTTTGTTAGTGAGGAAAACAAATCAAGTTACTGAATAATGTAACACAATTGTAATTGATTTGTTTCTCAAACCATGGTGCCCTGTCCTGATAGCTCTTAACACTTATAATACCTCATTATCGAGGAGGTAACATTTGTTAGCTGCCTTATTTTAGACAGATTATCAACTCTTAGATGCGAATTATGTTTTCATATTCATAGGGTTCAGAAATGTACCTTTTGAAGTGTTCATGGGGGTGGTATTTTAAATGTACTTTTTAAAAAGCTGCACTCAAAGGAACTAATTTGGATCTTTCATTTGGCTGACAAGCCTTCTAGGTGTGGTTGAGACTGTAACAAATCTCCCCTTTCAGTAGTAATATATATGTATCATAGGGTGCTGTATTTGAAGATAGCTCTGTATGTCTCTTTCCTTTCCTTGGAACCTTAGGAAAGGCACCCTATGTTTGGTCTTTCTATACTCTGCAGTTGTAGGACCTATAAAATGTTTAGCTGACATTTATTCATAGTATCCAAGATGAGTTTTATATAGTACCTAGGAAAGTGTCTGGTACATAGTAGGCACTCAATAAGTGCTGACTAATTGAATGAATAAATGCATGAAGGTATAATTAGAATCAACTTGGTATGATTTGAAGAAATAGAAATGCTCCCCACTCTGCCTGCAAATGATGAAAACTCCCATATGCATTCACTGTTTTTTTCCCTGGGGCTGAAGGTTTGGAAGGTAGTTAGAATGAAAATATACCTAATGAGTTTCTAACCCACTACCTTGAATTAGTATTCCAGACTTAGAGCTTTCAATCTCTAGACGAAAAGGAAGATTCAAGAAAATGAAACACAGAATAGACCCATTTTGATGACGAGTCTACTCCTCTAGGATATGGGAAGATGAAAAAGATCTGTCCAGGATAGGAAATCAATGAGAGAGAGGGTACCATAATTTTATTTCAGATGGGCAGGATAAGGGGCCTGTGGAGGCACCACAAGGCACATTCTGGCTTCCCATTCACCATCTGGGTCCACTCAGATTGCTATGGACAGTGAACAGAGCAGGACTGCATCCCAGAGGAACAGACTGCTGTCCGTGACTTTGGAGCAAGTATTTTTGATTTGAGGAGAGTGTCCTGTGTTTATCTCTTATAAATATCGGATTAAATGTTTGACAATTCCAGCTCTCTTAGAGTGAGCTAAATATTTGCTGTGCAGCCAGCCTCTAAGGAGCACTGTGATGATCCTTGTGTCTTGGTATTTATGTCCTTGTGTTGACCCCTCCTACACTGAAAATGACATTGCAAAGTGATGGTGCGTGACCTCAGAGGTCAGATCATAAAAGAAAACCGAGGTGCCACCTTGATCTCTTAGAAAGCTTGCTCTGGAGGAAGCTACAACAACTATGGCATGAGGACACGCACACATAGCCTATACAGATGACCACGTGGAGAAAAACTAAGGCCTCCCACAAACAGCCAGCACCAATTTACCAGGTGTGTGAGTCACCTTGGAGGTGGATGCTCTAGCCCTAGTCAAGCTTTTATTTGACTGCAGCCCTGGCTGACATCATGAATACAATGTCATGAGAAACCTGAGCTAGAACCATTGAGCCAAGCTGCCCCCAGATTCTTGACTCCCAGAAACTGTGGACAATATTAAATGCTTATTATTATTTTAAGCCACTAAGTCTGGAGTGATATTTTACACAGCCTTAGAGACTAACACATTTTCTTTGTCTTAAAGTCTGTGATCATAATTGCTATTATGCCTTTGTCAAGTAGATATCAAGTCTTCTAGATCTTTCTAAAGCTGGTAATTTGTTCTTTTATCTAACTTCATTTAAGGGCATAAAAATGTGGGGATGTAGATCAAGGACTAGAATCAGGAAGACATGAATTTGAATCCTGGTTTGACCACTGTGTGACTTTGATCAAGTTGCTTAACCTTCCCATAAATTTATCATGAGCATTAAAGGAGCAAATGCATTTCAAGTGCTTAAGGATAGTGCATGGCTTATAGTAAGAACTCAATAAATGCTCTAACTACTGTAGATATTAACTTTATATAAAGAGATGACTCTAGGGCCTTGCCTTATGGGCAGCAACCATTAGTCAATACTCTAAAGTAGGCTGAAGTGTGTTCTATGCCTAAATGGGGAATTGGTTTGTGTTAGAATTATTAACTAAATTTATCAAGGGATAATATATGTACCATAGAATTCACCCACTGTAAGTATACAATTCAATGATTTTTAGTAAATTTACTGAACTGTGCAGCTATCATCATCACCTAGTTTTAGAATATTTTCATTACCCTGAAAGGAAATACTGTGCCCATTTATAAGCACTTCCCATTCTCACCTCTAGCCCCGGGCAACTATTAATCTATTTTCTATCCCTATAGATTTGCCTTTTCTGGACATTCCATATAAATAGAATGATATAATATGTGTTTTTTTGTGTATGTGTCTGGTTTCCTACACATAACATGTTTCTGAGGTTCTTCCGTGTTATAGCATGTATCATTATTTTATTTCTTTTTATTGACAAAAATATTCCATTGTTTGGATATAACAAACACATTTGTTTGTCTATTCATCTATTGATGGCTATCTGGGTTGCTTCCACTTTTTAGCTTTTATGGATAATGCTGCTATGAACATTGGTATACAAGTTTTTGTGTCGACAAATGTTTTCATTTAGTTTGGATAGATACCAAGGAGTAGAATTGACATATAATATGGTAAAGGTATGTTTAACTTTTAAAGAAATTGCCAGTTTTCCCAAGTGGCTACACCATTTTACGTTTCTCCCATCAGTGTATGAGAGTTCTTGTTTATCCACATCCTTGCCAACATTTCTTATTGCCTGTCTTTTTGATTTGTCTTGATTGCTGTGGCTCTGTAGTAAGTTTTTAAAATTGTGAAGTGAAAGTCCACCAAATTTCTTTTTAAAAATTGTTTAGACACTCTGGATCTTGTGGTTTTTCTTAAAAATTTTAGGGTCATCTTATCAATTTCTGCCAGAGAGAGAGAGAGAGAGCGAGAGCAAGAACAAGCCTGCTGGACTTTTGATGGGGACTGCACTGAATCTATTGATTAATTTTTGAAGAATTGTCATTTTAACAATATGAAGTCTTCCAATCCATGCACATGGAATGTCTTTCCATTTATATAAATTTTCTTTAATTTCCTTCAGCAATGTTTTATAATTTTCATTGTACATGTCTTATAATTCTTTTGTTAAATTTATTCCTAAATTCTTATTCTTTTTGGTGGTATTATGGATGAAATTGTTTTCTTAATTTTACTTTTGGACTATTTATCCTGTACATATATAAAAATACAATTGATTTTCATATATTGGTATTATATCCTGCAACTTTGGTGAACTTGTATCAGTTCTAATAGTGCTTTGGGAATTCCTTAGGATTTTCTATTCATAAGATTATATCATTTGCACAATTTTACTTCTTCCTTTCTAGTCTGAATGTCTTCTACTTCTTTTTTCTTACATGACTGCACTGGCCAGACCTCCAGTACAATGTTCAGTAGTATTGATGAGATGGACATTATTTCCTAGATTCGGCTCTTAGGGGGAAAACATTCAGTCTTTTACCATGAAACAAGATGGTAGGTACAGGCTTTTTATGGATGTCCTTTCTCCAGTTGAGGACGTTTCCTTTATTTCAAGTTTGTCGAGAGTTTTAAACTTAAAAGGTTGTTGAATTTTGTGAAATGCCTGCTCTATATTTGTTATATTAATTGAATTTTGATTTTAAAACAACCTTGCATTCCTGGAATAAATCCCACTTGGTCTTGCACAAAGCAAGAATGTGTGTTTGTGTATTATGTTGTTTGGTGGAGTGTTTTATAAATGTCAGTTAGGTCAAGTTGTTTGATAATATTATATATATAAGGCACAGCAAGACACATATCCTTGCTGATTTTCTGTCTAGTCATTCAATCCGTTATTGAAAGTCAAATATTAAAGTATCAAAATTTATTGTTGAACTGTATATTTCTCTGTTTTTATTTCATGTATGTTGTAGGCATAATAATGGCTCCCTAAAGATGTCTGAGTCATAATCCCTAGAACCTGTGAATATGTTACGTTATATGGCAAAAGAGAATTTAGATGGGAGATGGAATTAAGATGGTTAATGAGCTGACCTTAACAATATCTGAACTAGCTCTTAGTCTAAAATGAATCATCATCCCTTCCTGCCCAGAAAAACCACACAACCAACACCAAATTAGAAAACCATGTGCTGTCTTTATAGAGTGAGGGAACAAGATCCAGTATCCCATTCATTATGTCAGGGAGCAAAAGATTTGGGCTCCTCTTTAGCCTTTTGTGTGACATTGAGCATACTACTCAATTTCAATAATTGAGCTCCTCAAATAGATGGTAAGAAATAGAGATAAAATAATCTCAAACTCATTTTACTCAATAGGAGAGGTGGTGTGTTTGAAAACATTCACTGCTCAGTCACTGGGAGGCAGTAACTCTTTTTTACAAAAATACCAAAGGTTAAAACATGGGGGAAAGCTTGAGATTGTTTTATATTTCATAACAAATGACATTTGCAACCAATTCTAGTTGTCTTTCACATTCTGTACATTTAACTCTGAGGGAGAACTGCTTTACTAAGGCTTCTGAAAACATTTTTGCTGCCATGGTGAAGCAGAAACTCCTTCCCTCATCTCTATCTCTTTATCATTACTTGACTTAGAAAATTAAAGATGATAATATCTTAGCATTGTTTCTGTGACTTTAGTATTGAGACTGAGCCCTTCAGAGATTTCAATGACCATTTTCTTTTCTGAAATCTCTGTGTGTTCTTAATTTGGCCTTGCCACTGTCGCCTGCTCTCCAGAGCCTTCCTCTCCTCACTCCACCCATGCTAACACACACCTACTCACACAATTCACACCCGCACAATGACTCCAACATAAAGCGTGGGCTTGTGAAGTGCAGACTTTTTGAAAACCACAAAGGCAGCTATCAAGGCAATCTCCAGTTACATAAATTGCAGGGCCCAGTAAAAAATAAAAATGCAGGGCCTTTTGTTCAAAAATCAGGAAAAAAAGTGCATTAAAGGTACTAAAATATAAAGCTTTATCCTTTCTTCTGTGGTCTTTCTTTCTCAACTTGTCATCATGTTTCTTATTTGCTATTTAATGTAGTTCTAAGTAAAGAAAAATTTAATTTGATCATTAATTTTTATATTACCCAATGCTACTTTTAAGTTAAAATATAGAGCATTTAACCTATATGCAGAATCACCAAAAATAGCAATTAGTATTTTGTAGCTCACACATGCATACATATTTCATTTTTACCAGAACCGTGGAAACACCACACAAAACAAAGCCAGATATTTTTATTTTACTTCTGATATGCACACATTCTACCAAGTTTCTACCTTTAGCTTACTGATGAATAAGGAAAAACTGAAAGGAAAAGGAATTATGCATTGTCCTAGTTTTCCCTTTCCTTCTATGTCATTGTTTTCAGAGTAAGTGGTTAGCTAGTAAAGGGTAAGATAGGACATAATAGGGTCCCTTGATTGTTTGCATTTCTTAGAACACCATTGCTGTCTTAGCAAGTTCTGGTTTACATGGCAAACCTGACTTCTCATGGACTGTCAGTGCCCCTACTTAGTTGGAGATGTAGCACCCTTACCTTGACTCACTTTTAGTGTCAATGAACTGTTGATGCATCATGGATCTACTGAAATTCTGAGGTATCATGAATGTTCCATGTGAATGGGGTGACAAGGACCAGAGGACACACATGTTGCCCATATCTTCTCTGCTCACATTCATGCTCCATTGCTCCATCAGACTTTATTCACAAGACACAAGTATGAAGATAAAATTATTAAGAATTTTGAGGCAGCAGCAGCAGGACATTATACCAAGCACAAGACTCTTCTGAGTGTGGAGCCTTGTGTGACTGACTATATAGGTCACACACCCATGAAATTGGCCCTGAGATAATAATTTCCTTCAACTTCCTCCCGTTTAGCAAGCATGTCACCTTTGCTAGTTAATTCCTCTCAGAATCATTTCCTAAGCAGTTTATAAACATGTGTCTATATCCATCACTGTCAGTTGACATGCCAAGGGACACATGCTCAAGCAGGATTGCTCTTTTTCCTCATTGGCCCCCACAAATTGTACTAAAGCTGGATGATTTAGGAGGCTTCCTGGAAAAGAATACCCCAGCCCTTTGCCATCTCCTATTGTACCACGAAGTGACATTGTTGGATCCAAAGGATGCCAAAAATAGCCTGAGATCTTTGGCCTTCATATCACCCATGAGGCCATGTTCTTTCCTTACAACAGAGGTTGTTGATGGCGAACATTCCTGACTCATCTCTATTTTTCTTATATTTTCTTATTATTTATTAGATTTTTAGCAACAGCGTTTTTGAGATGTGATTCACATACCATAAAATTAATTCTTTTTGGGGGTGTATTATATAATTCAGCAGTATTCAGTATATTCACAAAGTTGTACAACCATCACCACTATCTAATTCCAGAACATTTTATTCCCCTCAAAAGAAACCTTATACCCATTAGGAGCCATTCCCCATTCCTTCCTCCTATAGCATCTGGCAACTAGCAATTTACTATCTGTCTCCATGGATTTGCCTATTCTGGAATTCGATATAAATAGAACCATACGATATGTGGCCTTTATGCCTGGATTCTTAGTTAACATGTTTTCAAGGTTCATTCATGTTATAGTATATATCAGAACTTTATTCCTTTATATGACTGCATAATATTCCATTGTGTGGATATACCACATTTTGTTTACCCAGTCATCATTTTGGGTGCTTCCATGTTTTGGCTATTATGTAAAATGCTATGATAAACATTCATGTGCAAGTTTTTGTATAGACATATGTTTTCTGTTCTCTTGGGGATATAATCAGGAGTAGAACTGCTAGGTCATGTGGTAACTCTGTGATTAACTTTGTAAGGAATTTCTAGACTGTTTTCCACAGTGGCTGCATCATTTTACACTTTCACCAGCAAGGTGTGAGGGTTCCAATTTCTTCCCATCCTTGTCCCCATTTGTTATTATCTGTCTTTTTGATTATAGCCATCCTAGTCAATGTAAAGTGGTATCTATTGTGGTTTTTATTTTTATTTATCTAATGACTAACAGTATGTTTATTGATGATGTATATATCTTCTTTGGAGAAATGCATACTCAAGCCGTTGTCCAATTTTAATTGGGTCATTTGTTATTTTATTTTTATCTTGCATTTTGTGTTGTAATCTCTTTTGTTAAATTTATTCTTTTTTATTCTTTTCAATGTCATTAAAAATAAAATTGTTTTCTTTTTCTTTCCTTTTTTTTTTCTTTTGGCATATTATGGGGGTACAGATTTTAAGGTTTCAATAAATGCCCATTTCCCCCCTCCCCCCACAAGTCTGAGTCTCCATCATGACCATCCCCCAGATGCTGCACATCTCACTCATTATGTATGTATATACCCGCCTCCCCTCCCCCCTCCCACCTGCCCAATACCCTATTACTGTAGTACCTATGTGTCCACTTAGGTGCTACTCAGTTAATACCAGTTTGCTGGAGAATATATGTGGTGCTTGTTTTTCCATTCTTGGGATACTTCACTTAATAGTATGGGTTCCAGCTCTAACCAGGAAAATATAAGATGTGCTATATCACCATTGTTTCTTAGAGCTGAATAGTACTCCATGGTATACACATACCACATTTTATTAATCCATTCTTGGATTGATGGGCACTTGGGCTGTTTCCACAGCCTTGCAATAATGAATTGTGCTGCTATAAACATTCGAGTGCAGGTGTCCTTTTTGTAGCGTGTCATTGGATCTTTTGGGTAGATGCCCAGCAATGGGATTGCTGGATCAAATGGTAGATTCACTTGTATCGCTTTAAGGTATCTCCATATTGCTTTCCACAGAGGTTGAACTAGTTTGCAGTCCCACCAGCAGTGTAGGAGTGTTTCTCTCTCTCCGCAACCACGCCAGCATTTATTGTTTGGAGATTTTTTGATAAAGGCCATTCTCACTGGGGTTAACTGATATCTCATTGTGGTTTTGATTTGCATTTCCCTGATGATTAGAGATGTTGAGCATTTTCTCATATGTTTGTTGGCCATTCTTCTGTCTTCTTTAGAAAAGTTTCTGTTCAAGTCCTTTGCCCACTTTTTAATGGGGTTATTTGATTTTTTCTTCCTGATTTTCGTGAGTTCTAAGTATATTCTAGTTATCAGTCCCTTATCAGATGCATAGGGTGCAAAAATTTTCTCCCATTCTGTAGGTTGTCTGTTTACTTTCATGACTATTTCTTTGGCTGTTCAGAAGCTTTGTAGTTTTTTTTTTTTAATTATTTTTTTTATTTTGGTATATTATGGGGGTACAGATTTTAAGGTTTCAATAAATGCCCATTTCCCCCCCTCCCCCCAAAAGTCTGAGTCTCCATCATGACCATCCCCCAGATGGTGCACATCTCACTCACTATGTATGTATATACCCGCCCCCCTCCCCCCTCCCACCTGCCCAATACCCTATTACTGTAGCACCTATGTGTCCACTTAGGTGATACTCAGTTAATACCAGTTTGCTGGAGAATATATCTGGTGCTTGTTTTTCCATTCTTGGGATACTTCACTTAGTAGTATGGGTTCCAGCTCTAACCAGGAAAATATAAGGTGTGCTATATCACCATTGTTTCTTAGAGCTGAATAGTACTCCATGGTGTACAGATACCACATTTTTTTTTTCTATTACGTGTGTTTTTTTGTTTTTTTTTTTATTTTGGCATATTATGGGGGTACAGATTTTAAGGTTTCAATAAATGCCCATTTCCCCCCCTCCCCCCAAAAGTCTGAGTCTCAATCATGACCATCCCCCAGATGGTGCACATCTCACTCGTTATGTTTGTATATACCCGCCCCCCTCCCCCCTCCCACCTCCCCAATACCCTATTACTGTAGCACCTATGTGTCCACTTAGGTGCTACTCAGTTAATACCAGTTTGCTGGAGAATATATCTGGTGCTTGTTTTTCCATTCTTGGGATACTTCACTTAGTAGTATGGGTTCCAGCTCTAACCAAGAAAATATAAGATGTGCTATATCACCATTGTTTCTTAGAGCTGAATAGTACTCCATGGTATACATATACCACATTTTATTAATCCATTCTTGGATTGATGGGCACTTGGGCTGTTTCCACAGCCTTGCAATTATGAATTGTGCTGCTATAAACATTCGAGTGCAGGTGTCTTTTTTGTAGAGTGTCACTGGATCATTTGGGTAGATGCCCAGCAATGGGATTGCTGGATCAAATGGTAGATTCACTTGTATCCCTTTAAGGTATCTCCATATTGCTTTCCACAGAGGTTGAACTAGTTTGCAGTCCCACCAGCAGTGTAGGAGTGTTCCTCTCTCTCCGCAACCACGCCAGCATTTATTGCTTGGAGATTTTTTGATAAAGGCCATTCTCACTGGGGTTAAGTGATATCTCATTGTGGTTTTGATTTGCATTTCCCTGATGATTAGAGATGTTGAGCATTTCTTCATATGTTTGTTGGCCATTCTTCTGTCTTCTTTAGAAAAATTTCTGTTCAAGTCCTTTGCCCACTTTTTAATGGGGTTATTTGATTTTTTCTTCCTGATTTTCGTGAGTTCTAAGTATATTCTAGTTATCAGTCCCTTATCGGATGCATAGGATGCAAAAATTTTCTCCCATTCTGTAGGTTGTCTGTTTACTTTCATGACTATTTCTTTGGCTGTGCAGAAGCTTTGTAGTTTTTTTTTTTTTTTTTTTTTACATTTTTTTTTTAATTATTTTTTTTATTTTGGTATATTATGGGGGTACAGATTTTAAGATTTCAATAAATGCCCATTTCCCCCCTCCCCCCAAAAGTCTGAGTCTCCATCATGACCATCCCCCAGATGGTGCACATCTCACTCACTATGTATGTATATACCCGCCCCCCTCCCCCCTCCCACCTGCCCAATACCCTATTACTGTAGCACCTATGTGTCCACTTAGGTGCTACTCAGTTAATACCAGTTTGCTGGAGAATATATCTGGTGCTATTTTTCCATTCTTGGGATACTTCACTTAGTAGTATGGGTTCCAGCTCTAGCCAGGAAAATATAAGGTGTGCTATATCACCATTGTTTCTTAGAGCTGAATAGTACTCCATGGTGTACATATACCACATTTTATTAATCCATTCTTTGATTGATGGGCACTTGGGCTGTTTCCACAGCCTTGCAATTATGAATTGTGCTGCTATAAACATTCGAGTGCAGGTGTCTTTTTTGTAGAGTGTCACTGGATCATTTGGGTAGATGCCCAGCAATGGGATTGCGGGATCAAATGGTAGATTCACTTGTATCGCTTTAAGGTATCTCCATATTGCTTTCCACAGAGGTTGAACTAGTTTGCAGTCCCACCAGCAGTGTAGGAGTGTTCCTTTCTCTCGGCAACCACGCCAGCATTTATTGTTTGGAGATTTTTTGATAAAGGCCATTCTCTCTGGGGTTAAGTGATATCTCATTGTGGTTTTGATTTGCATTTCCCTGATGATTAGAGATGTTGAGCATTTCTTCATATGTTTGTTGGCCATTCTTCTGTCTTCTTTAGAAAAATTTCTGTTCAAGTCCTTTGCCCACTTTTTAATGGGGTTATTTGATTTTTTCTTCCTGATTTTCGTGAGTTCTAAGTATATTCTAGTTATCAGTCCCTTATCGGATGCATAGGATGCAAAAATTTTCTCCCATTCTGTAGGTTGTCTGTTTACTTTCATGACTATTTCTTTGGCTGTGCAGAAGCTTTGTAGTTTGATCATGTCCCATTTATTTATTTTTGTTGCTGCTGTGATTGCCTTTGGGGACTTCTTCATAAACTCTTTGCCCAGGCCGATGTCTAGGAGAGTGTTTCCAACTTTTTCCTCTAGAGTTCTAATAGTTTCATATCTTAGGTTTAAGTCTGTTATCCAGCGTGAGTTGGTTTTTGTGAGAGGTGAAAGGTGTGGGTCCTGTTTTAGCCTTCTACAGGTGGATATCCAGTTTTCCCAGCACCATTTATTGAAGAGGGATTCTTTTCCCCAGCGTATGTTTTTGTCTGCTTTGTCAAAGATGAGATGGCTATATGAGGATGATTTTATATCAGGATTCTCACATCTGTTCCACTGGTCAATATTCCTGTTTTTGTGCCAATACCATATTGTTTTAATTACTACAGCTTTGTAGTATAGTTTGATATCTGGCATATTAATGCCTCCCATTTTGTTTTTGTTGCCTAGAATTTCTCTTGATATTCGGGGTCTTCTTTGGTTCCATACGAAGTGTAAAATTATTTTTTCTATATCTGTGAAGAATGCTGATGGGATTTTAATAGGTATTGCATTAAATCTGTAGATCAGTTTGGGTAGTATAGACATTTTGATGATATTGAGTCTACCGATCCACCAGCATGGTATGGATTTCCATCTGTTTACATCCTCTGCTATTTCCTTCCTCAGTGTTTCATAGTTCTCCCTGTAGAGGTCTTTTACATCCTTGGTTAAGTATATTCCTAGGTACTTTAATTTCTTTGTTGCTATTGTGAAGGGAATTGAGTCTTTGATTTGGTTCTCAATTAGATTGTTGTTGGCGTATATGAATGCCTCTGATTTCTGTGTATTGATTTTGTATCCTGAGACTTTACTAAATTCATTGATCAGTTCCAGGAGTTTCTTGGTTGAATCTTTGGGGTTTTCTAGATACAATATCATATCATCAGCAAACAGTGAAAGTTTGATCTCTTCTGCCCCTATTTGGATACCTTTGATTCCATTTTCCTGTCTGATTGCTGTAGCCAAGACTTCCAGCACTATGTTGAACAGAAATGGAGATAGTGGGCAGCCTTGTCTGGTTCCAGTTTTAAGTGGGAATGATTTCAATTTTTCCCCATTCAGTATGATGTTGGCTATGGGTCTGTCATATATGGCTTGTTTCATTTTTAGGTATGTCCCTTCTATGCCTATTTTCTTAAGTGTTGGTATCATGAAAGGGTGTTGAATTTTGTCAATAGCTTTTTCTGCATCTATTGAAAGAATCATGTGGTCTTTGTTTTTGCTTCTGTTTATGTGGTGAATTGCATTTATAGATTTACGTATGTTGAACCATCCCTGCATCCCTGGGATGAAGCCCACTTGGTCGTGGTGGATTATTTTTTTGATAAGTGTCTGGATTCGGTTAGCTAAGATTTTGTTGAAAATTTTTGCATCTATATTCATTAGGGATATTGGTCTGTAGTTTTCCTTTTTTGTTGCATCCTTTCCTGGTTTTGGTATCAGAGTAATATTCGCTTCATAAAAGGTGTCGGGGAGGTTTCCGTTCTTCGGGATGTTGTGGAATAGTTTCTGCAAGATAGGTACTAGTTCTTCTTTGTAAGTGTGGTAAAATTCGGGTGTGAAGACATCTGGACCGGGACTTTTCTTTTAAGGGAGATTTTTAATTGCTGTTTCTATTTCAGCTGTTGAGATTGGTCTGTTCAGGGAATCTATTTCTTCCTGGTTGAGCCTAGGGAGGCTGTGTGTTTCTAGAAATTTGTCCATTTCCTCCACATTTTCTAGTTTGTGTGCATAAAGATTTTTGTAGTATTCATAAATTGTATCTTGTGTCTCTTTGGGATCAGTTGTGATATCTCCTTTTTTATTCCTGATGGAGCTTATTAGAGATTTCTCTTTTCTGCTTTTCGTTAGCTTAGCCAATGGTGTGTCAATTTTGTTTATTTTTTCAAAGAACCAACTTTTTATATTATTAATCTCCTGAATAGCTTCCCTGTTTTCAATTTCGTTTAGTTCTGATTTGATCTTGTTGATTTCACTTCTTCTGCTGGGTTTGGGGTTGGTCTGTTCTTCTTTTTCCAGTTCTTTGAGTCGTTTCATTAGATTGTCTATTTGTGATCTTCTTGTCTTTTGGTTATAGGCATTTATGGAGATAAACTTTCCTCTCAGAACTGCTTTATCTGTGTCCCAGAGGAGTTGATAACTTGTCTCTCCATTGTCATTTTCTTCATAGAATTTTTTTATTTCCGTCTTGATTCTACATTTATGAAGTAATCATTTAGTAGGAGGTTGTTTAATTTCCACGTTTTTGTGTAGAAAGGTGAGTTTCTGTTAGGGTTGATTTCTAATTTTATTCCACTGTGATCTGAGAAGGTACATGGTATGATTTCTTTTTTTTTAAATTTCTTGAGATTTTCTTTGTGTCCTAGGATATGGTCAATCTTAGAGAATGTCCCGTGAGCTGATGAGAAGAACGTATGTTCAGTGGATTTTGGGTAGAATGTTTTGTAAATGTCAGTCATACCCAATTGTTCTGGAGTTTTGTTTAAGTCCATTATTTCTTTATTAATTTTCTGTTTGGAGGATCTGTCTCGTGCCGTCAGTGGGTTGTTGAAGTCTCCGGCGATTATGGAGTTGCTATTAATCCATTTGCTTAGGTCCAGTAAGGTTTGCTTTATGAATCTGGGTGCACCTAAGTTGGGTGCATATATATTTAAAATTGTTATCTCTTCTTGTTGAAGTGTGCCCTTCACCATTATATAATGACCCTCTTTGTCTTTAACTGCTTTTTTTGGTTTAAAAACTAAATCATCTGAAATTAGAACGGCCATGCCAGCCTTCTTTTGGCTTCCACTTGCTTGGAATACTGATCTCCACCCTTTTACTTTTATTCTATATGCATCCTTGCAGGTTAGATGTGTTTCCTGAAGACAGCATACACTTGGCCTGTATTTTCTTATCCATTCAGCCAGCCTATGTCTCTTGAGTGGAGAGTTTAAGCCATTCACATTTATTGAGAGAACTGATAGGTAAGGTAGAATCCTGTTCATTCTGTTGGGTTGGATGTTGTTGCTTTGATTTCTCTCTTGAGCCATTGTACTATCTGGCCTTTAATCTTTGGGTTTTGGTTGTTTTTATATTCGTGAGTTTTTTTTTTTTGGTGCTCCATGCGTAACACTGTTTTGAGTACTTCTTGTAGGGCTGGTCTTGTCTTGATGAATTCTCTGAGACTTTCCTCGTCTGAGAATGTCTTTATTTCTCCTTCATATATGAAGCTTAATTTTGCAGGGAAAAAGATTCTAGGGTGGGGATTGTTTTGTTTCAGAAGAGTGAGAATGGGGCCCCAGTCTCTCCTTGCTTGTAAAGTCTCATTAGAGAAATCTGGTGTTATTTGACTTGGCTTTCCCTTGTATGTCACTTGCTTCTTTCGTCTTACAGCTCTTAGATGGGCCTCTTTAGTTGATATTTTGGTCAGTCTGATGACTGCATGTCGTGACGTCTTCCTGTTTGCGTTGAATCTCCCAGGGGTCCTCTGAGCTTCTTGAACTTGTATATCGAGATTTTGAGCAAGGCCTGGGAAATTTTCCTCTATTATATCTTCAAATAGCTTGTCCAACCCTTGGGTGTTGTCCTCTTCCCCTTCTGGTAACCCTATGACCCTCACATTAGGTTTCTTCACATAATCCCACAGCTCTTGTAGGCTTTGCTCTTTTCTCTTGTTTCTCTGCTCTATCTCTGTGATGGTTTTATTTAGTTGGAGGGTGTTATCTTCAATCTGTGATATTCTTTCTTCTGTTTGATCTACCCTGTTCTTGAGACTTTCCACTGTATTTTGTAGTTCCCTGATTTGATTCTTCATTTCCAGGAGTTCGGTTAAACTTTTCTTCATTGTGTCCATTTCTTTTTCCAGATCCTGGAGGCTTTTTGTGGTTTGTTTGTGTTGGTTATTGAGTTGTTGTTGCAGCTCAGTGAGTGTTCTTATGATCCATATACGAAATTTGTTTTCTGTCATATTGGATGCCTGATTTTGGTTGGTGTCTGTTTCTAGGGGGCTGGTGCTCCTCTTTGGGGGTGTGTTTTCCATTTGGTTCTTCATATTTCCTGAGTTCTTTTGCTGATTTCTTCCCATGTCGATCAGTTGTTGTTTCTTTCCTTTAGGTTATTATTTGGGTATTCACACACCTTCTTTTGTTTCTGAGGAGTTAGGTGGTGCTGTGGGCAAGATTGGACCACTCCCTGTATATTGAGTCAGTGGGTGCCATGGAAAGGCCGAGCAGGATGCCGTCCCTGTCAGTAGGTGGCGTTCGCTTGGAGGAACAGGCTATGCTGTTGATTTTGTGTCCTGTTATCAGCTCTTGTTCTGGGTGGAGCTGGGTTGAGTAAGCCTGCCCTCAGGCCGTTAGCAGGGGTCAAAGTTCTGTTTCTGCTTCTAGGAAAAGCTGTCAGGGTGGGGCTGGAATGGTTCTGCTCAGCCAGAAAGTCTGCTTGTGGGGGTGGGGCTGTCTGAGACCCGCAGTCTGGAGCGGGCCTCGCTTCTTTCCACCCTCCCCAACTCCGCAGCTACTCCTGGGCCTCTGCCAGCAGGCCAGACCACAAGCCACCAGGCTTCCCCCACTGTGATTCTGGCGGGGAGTTTCCCTGCACAGGAACGCCTCCTGGGCTGGGCGCACAGCCTCCTCCTGGGACAAGGGTTGCCCTCTAGGATGCTGATCCACCCCTGGAGGCACACACACCTCAGAAGGCTGTTCACGTATAACCCTTCTGTGCCCCAGGCAATGCTAGCCTTCGGTGTAGGGGATCTGTTCTGTAGGTCTGACCTCTGAGTCCCAGAGTTCAAACTGTATCCCCACCAGGGAGAGGAGTTCCGGTTTCAATTCACCCACAGGGAGCCTAAGCTGGGTCTATGTCTCTCAGCCTTTGAGTCGGCACCATTCTCCTGGGAACACCGTGCCAGCAGCACCTGGGAGAGCTGGCGGGTAGGGAGCTCACAGTGTGGGTTCCCCTTAGTCAGCTGTAGGGTCCCAAAAGGGAAGGTCCCATTCCCTGGAGGTTCCTCTGGCTGGTGGCTCTATTGTCTCTCTGGGCAGCCGCGGGTAGGGTCGGCGGAGGGGAGGAGGAGGCAATATTGCGCCTGCCGCGCGGCTCGGGTCTGTGCACACGGAGGTGCCCGGAGGAAGTTGGGAACCTGGTGCCATGTCTGCTACAGGCTCACCACTGGCTGGAGGCGGCCGTCTCTGGGCTGGTGTCTGCAGGTCTCTCCACCTGCTGGGGAGCCCACCAGCAGTCTCAAATGCAGGGGAGGGGAAACAGCAAATCCACCTACCCTTGCCGCTGGTCTCTGGGCTGCTCCGGTCGTCTCAGCTTCCAGTTATCCTCCGCAGCCTCCTCCCATGGAGTCTCCCGGGGTCTCAGGTACCCCTCCTTCCGGCCCTTGTCTGCTGTATGCTCTTCTTGCTTCTTTTTTCTAATTTCTGCTAGAATCTGTCTTTTCTGCAGAGACACTCTGTCTGGCAGTGTTTCTCCTCCGCCATCTTGACTCCACGACCCAAATGATTTTATATATTGATCATGTATCTTGCAATCTTACTGAACTCATTTATTAGTTCTAATAATTTTGGTGTCAATTCGTTATTATTTTCTGTATGTAAGACCTTTTCATTTTTGAATATAGTTTTACTTCTTCCTTCCCAATCTATATGTCTTTTATTTCTTTTTCTTCCCTAAATGCCCTGGCTATAACCTTCATTACAATATTAAATAAAATTTGTAAGAATGGACATTCTTGTCTTATTCCTGATCTTATGGGAAAAGAATTCAGTCTTTCACCTACCATTACATATGATGTTAGCTGTGAGTTTTTGTAGATGTCCTTTCTCAGGTTAAGATCCCTTCTATTCCCTGGTACTTTAGTGTTTTATCATATGAAGGTGTTGAGTTTGGTCAAAGGCTATTTCTGCATTTATTGAAATAATCATGTAGGTTTTGGGCTATATTTTATTAATATGGTATATATTACATTGGTTGATTTTTGTATGTTAAATAACCTTGCCTTCTTTTGATAAATTCCACTTGGCCATAGTATTTAATTTTTTAACATGTTACTGGATTCAATATGCTAGTAGTTTTTGAGGATTTCTGCTTCTATATTCATAAGAGATATTGATTTGTAGTGTGTTTAGTAACTTTCCTGTACTAATTCTATAAAATCTGTATTCTTTGTTGTATGGGGCCACTTAAATCTCTGCTTAATTAGCATAGTGGTCAGCTATGTATGAAATGAAGATTTTGTTAAGTGTCTTGAACCAATAAGTCTCCAGCCTTTACTAAGGGGCTCTGTACATGTGTTATGATATACTTTGAATGCTTCAGCAGGCAGTTTTGCACCTCTGCCTTAGCCTTCACTTCGTGCTTGTGTAGAGTCTCAAGATCCACTACAGGTGAGAAAGAATTTAGGGCCTTTGAGGTCTTTCCTGGACGTATGCACAGACCAGCACATTCACATGGCCTTCTAGATTTCCTGGAATATGTTGGAGCTCCTCAAATCCCCTTATGGACATCTCATTTCTCTCTTTTTCCTTTTACATTTTTTGGTCAGCCTTTTGTTAGCCTCAACTGTAATGCCACCTCAGGTAGCTGTGATGTTAAGCAATTGTCAATTATTGTTTTTACAAATACCCTTTAGGGTATTTGCATAGAGCAGGGTTTTGTACAGAGAAGGCTCTGAGTCAGGTTAAACAAAGATGAAGCTTGAGAATGGAGCTTTTTTAGTGAACTGCCAGACAGGTTAAACAGTGACAGTTCTCTGGGCTTGGGTCTTTTGAGGAACTCCAAATCTGTTTTGCCCCTTCCAGTGAATGATAGGTTGCTGAGTTTTCCAGCCACTATAGTTGTGGTTCTGTTTGGCTAAAAGGCTCCTGTGAAGCTGGAGAGAGAATGATGGAATTAGGGTAAATTAAAATGCCATAATACTTCCTGTTCTTATTAAGATTTAGCCATTTTTTTGGAATATACATTCCTAAGATTGTTGTAAGCCTTAATTTCCAGAGTCTTGAAAAAGATGATTTTGACAGTTATTTGCCAGTGTTCTCCTTGCTTTGATGAGAAGCAGATTTTTTGGAGGATCTTATTCCATCACTCCAGAAGTTCAGATTAGGCTGCCTCAGAAAAAGAAAAGAAAAAGTTTTCCTGTATTTACACAAAAAAGGAAACTTAATTTTTCTTTGCCTCCCTCTGCTCACACCTGGTGCCTCTCAAAAATAAGAGGTATTATCACCTTCTTTCCACAAATGAACATTCATTAAATCCAGGATTAGGAATGAAAACATCATAAGATATGGCAGTGTTCTCCAGGAGTCCTTCCTTTACTGAGCTGTAATCCCCTCTTTCTTTTCTTTTCTTTCTTTCTTTCCTTTCCTCCCTCCATTCCTTCCTCCTTTCCTTTCTTATTTTCCTTCTTTCTCTTTTCTTTTTTTTTTTTGCTTTTTTCCTTCTTCTGTTTTTTTGAGACAGTGTTTTGCTCTGTTGCCCAGGCTGGAGTGCAGTGGTGCAATCATGCTCACTGTAACCTCAAACTCCAGGGATCAAATAATCCTCCTGCCTCTCAGCCTCCTGAGTAGCTTGGATAATAGCATGCACCACCATGCCCAGCTAAGGTTTTATTTTAAATTATTTTTTGTAGAGACAGGATCCTCCTATTGCCCAGGCTGGTCTTGAACTCCTGGGCTCAAGCGATCCTCCCACCTTGGACTCCCAAAATGCTAGGATTACAGGTGTGACCCACTGCACCCTGCCTGTAATCTCTTCTTGAAGCCACTTTTGTCATGGTTAATCAGTCAGGTGCATGTTTTATGACAATTCTCAACTTTTATTCTGTTGTTGTACAATTGACATATATCATACTCCCATGGATATATTCAAGGTAATGAATGTCTACTTTACAGTCCATTGGCTCTCCCACTCAAGAAGGTACGTCAGAAAAAAAGTTAGTAATTATCTTAGCCTGGGTTACCCCAGAAGTAAACCCTGAGACAAGGATTAGAGTGTTAATCATTAATTTTGGGGGGAATCCCAGAAAGCACTGGTTGAGGATTGGGGATATAAGACAGAGAAAAGAGGGAAGCCAACAAAGTATGTATATTCTAGCAAGTTACCACTGTGGGAAACCGTTGGGAAACTCTAGAAGCTAGTGTAGAAGACACACCTCAGAGTTATCCCAACCAAGGGGATAGGAAGCTGAGATATTTATCTTCTACCTCCCATTCATCATTGATTGAGGACTGCCCAGGGGCATAAATTCTTCTGAACTTTCATTTTACCTTGCCTAGGGCCCTGCATGCTCTGGTCACCAGCAAAACACTCTCAAGTAGAGAGTCACAGATATTCACAGTAAGCAGCCTTTAGTGTATAGAGGAGAGATCCAAGGGGATTTGGGTAGGGCACTAACAAGTGTCTGCTACAGTGCTAATAGTATTAGTATTGGAATAACTTTGGATTATGTATAATAAGAAGTAAATAATTAATATTTCTTAGTATTTAACTTTTATTAGTAATGGATAACTTGTTGGTCACAGGAGGGTAAGGCTTAAGGATTTATAACAAATATATATTTTTAAAGAAATAGGCCAAACACTTTATATTACTGGGTTTGATGACAGTTACACTGAGCCAGTAATTATAACAATTATAATAAGGATGTAGCTGGTCGACAAGCTTATACCATCATAATGAGTTTACAAGGGACTCATTTGTTATTTTAATTGAATGATTATATTAATTTGTAAATGTCTTTCCACTGACTGGTTTCAATATCTTCACAGACCTTCTCTAGAGATTTTACAGCCTTCTGGATGGAAACACACAGTGGGAACTCTTTCTTGCTGCTCACATAGAACATGGCCGATCCAACTGTTTCCTGAGAACTTCCTTTAGCCATTGCCTTTATCACATTTCCAGCATCCCAGTACAGGTAGTTGTCCTCAGCTCCTAAAGCTCTTGTGTAGGTGTGGGAATACCTACAGTACAGGACTGGCAAATTCTCAGAATAACAGTATTTTGGGGACAGGCAGGAGAGCTGGGGGTCTTCCTCGCACTCTATAGAGTCTTTCTGGGGCTCAAACATTCAGCTCCTTTATGTGTGACCATGTCTGATGCTGATGCAAGCCCACTAAACCTCTCTCCCTATTTCTCCAACTCTTTTACCAGACAACTCTGACCACTAAATGTTGTTAGTCCTTGGTCTAAGCCCAGGGTTCATGGGACTGAGATGTTTGTTATACTCAGAATGGGAATTCTTCTCTAGCTAACTTAGGATCTCCATATACTTTCCTCACAAAGTAAAAACTTTCCCACCTGCTTTTAAAAATCTGCTATTGCCTTTTTCCATATGCTTCCTCTTTCCAATAGACTCTTACATAAAATATATTATTATATCTTTGTTGTTTCTACCAATGCCCTTGGAGGATCTTCCTCCTTTCCTTCAAACTTCGCATGAACTTTTACTCCTAATTTCTCCCAGTTACTTGTGACAACACATTATCTCTCAAGAGCTTGAAGGGTATAAAAAATTTCAAGGTGACTGTTTCACTTTTGATTCACACTTTTTATTTCCTTCCTTGATCCTTATCACCTTTATTAATTTATGGTGGGAATCTAGCAGTATGGACCCTTGGAAAGGGGCTTAAAAGAAACCAATTTGGCTTTGACAGGACATTAAGGTGGCCCACATCTAGCTCAAGAGTGGCATCTAGTTAAGTTGGTGGGGCACAACACTGAGACAATTTGTGTGGTGGGGAATTCCGAATCCCTGTGAGTAGAGGCTCCACAGTCATAGGTAATCAATATATTTATGTCCCTAGGCATGACAAGACTTAAGCAAGATATGATGGTATTAGACGAGAGAACTAGTTCAGGGGATGATGGGTAAGAACATGGATCTGTAAGTCAACAGATCTAGGTCTGAATCCTGGGTCCAGCCTGTAGTAGTCTTGGTATTTCAGGGACATGCTAAACCTCAGTTTCCACATCTATAAAATGGGAATAACAATAGTATTTACTATTATACTATTATAGGTTTATTTGGAAAGGCTACATGAGACCTAGTGCATAGTAAATGCCTAAGAATGTCAATTATATGGTAGGTAGAGCTTCTGTCTCAGCTAAAGAATAAGATGGCTAGTCAGGGAAACAGAGGCAGAAGCCATGGCATTTGAACTGAGGTTACCATAGCAGAGAGTAGGAAGACTTAGGTGTGGAGATACATGGGCATCTGGGCTCCACCAAGCAGCCCTGGAGCTGGGCATCTAGTTAACTCAGTACAGTGGGCAAGATGTCTCAGGAAGTTGATGGAGCAGGGCCTGCTTATGAAAGGTATAACTAATTGCCCCTGCTGGGAAGACAGGGGCTGCACAGAAAGACTCTTCTTGCTTGTTTCTTTTTAAATGGTGATATAGCAAATTTTCACATACTTTCTGAACTGTAACTCATATAATCTTGAGTTCATCTGATCATGGAATTATAGAATGTTAGATTGGGAGGGATGCAGTGCTACATGCCCTCTGCATCAACCTTGATACTTATTGCCTTGAGGGCAGTCCATTTTATTTATGGGCAGCTTGAGTGAATTTTAATTCAATTCAGTAAATCTATTTTATGTGTATAATATGGGGGTAACAATAGTATTGACCTCATAAAACTGAGTGAAGGTTAAATGAGAAATTCCAAAGCACAGAGTAAGTATTTAGCAATGTTATTATTTAGATGCACTACCTGTCCTAAAGTGTTCATAAGTGCTTCCTCCAATGTGGAGAAATGTATCCCCCTCTAATGTTCCCAAGTCTTCCCTATGTTGCCATACAGAATAAGTGTGATCCATCAAATACTTGGGGATAACGCTCATGTTCTCTTTCTCATGCAGGAGAGTCCCTATTCCCTCCTCTGTTTTCACTATGACCTGACAAGGTAGAGTCTTTCCTTAAGGGAAGTATCAGTCTTATTTCAGGTGTGGTTCAGCTAGCGCAGAACACTGTGATGTAGGCACAGAAATGCATTGGTGTCGAGGCGCGTCACGTGGACGAGTCGCCGCTACGCAGGAGACACCGGCGCCTCGTCACGTGACACGGGCTCGTCACGTGACCCAGCCGCGGGCTTGGCGCGCGCAGGGATGGAGCCGGAAGAGGGGACGCCGCTGTGGCGGCTGTAGAAGCTGCCGGCGGAGCTGGGCCTGCAGCTTCTTCACAAAATAATTGATGGCATTTGTGGCCGAGCTTATCCTCTCTACCAGGATTATAACAGTATTTGGGAATCAAAAGAATGGAAGAGTGTTCTAGAAGATGTTACGAAATTTTTCAAAGCGGTAGTTGGTAAAAATTTATCTGATGAAGAGATATTTCAGCAGTTGAATCAGTTGAACTCATGTCATCAAGAAGCGATCATGAAATGCTTGAAAAGTAGGAAAGATGAGATCAAGCAGGCTCTGTTAGGAGAAATAGTTGATATTTCCTCTGCACAACTACAGAATTTTGATTGGCAATTAAAGCTTGCACTTTCTAGTGACAAGATTGCTGCATTACAAATGCCACTTTTACATCTTCATCTAGATGTAAAAGAAAATGGTGAAGTAAAACCGTATTCTGTTGAAATGAGTAAAAAAGAGCTGCAGAAGCTAATGAATTCCTTGGAAGCAGCTAATAAGGTGGTCCTGCAGTTGAAATAACTGGAAATGACGAACACCAGCGCTATCAGATTTTTCACCGCTGCAGTTGATACGGCAGAGAATGCCGTGTGTTCAGAAACCCCGCGATGTCTTGACTGCTACACCGGCTTGGGGAAGCAGCAGCGTTGTGACTACAGAGATAAAAATTCATCAGTATCTCTGAAGAACAGGAAATTACATGGTTGACAGGAAATGCATAAAATGAAAGACGAAAAATCTATAGTAGCTGTTTATATTTTCATAATGATTGTTTTGCCTCATCTGTTAAATATTTGCAACATCTTTGTAGATACTTTTATTGAAAAGCAAAAAATAGGTTCTAAAGTAATGTAAGCACACAAAGCACAGATATACTTGAATATTGATTGAATTATGTGAATAGCAAGGACATATGGATATATAATTTGTGATATTTTAAAAAATAACTGTAAAAGAATGTATCAGCTGCATATATAACTCAGGAGATTACATATCTTTCTCATATTTCAAAGGAATGATTATAAAATTAAAATGTCTTAGAGAACAGCTCTTCATCAGACATGAACAAGAAAAAATACCCCAAATTTGTATGAATAATCTTGAGTTTATGAATTCTAGAAATGGAAATCTAGACTGTGGAAAGATGAAAATAACACGTTACTTTTGCATTTCTGTGTCTGATTGGGAGACTATGCTCTGATAAAAAGAAAATATGTCATTGTATAGTGTATATATTCAGATAGCAAATAAGACTGTTTACAGGTTCATTTTTGTTATAAGCTCTTAATATTGAATTTAACACTTTTGGATATTAACACATTCATTGGAAAACCATTTTTAACCTCAGTTAACTTTAAAAACAAGCATTCTGAACAAATAAAAAGTTTTATTTAAAAAAAAAAAAAAAGAAATGCATTGGTGTCCCCTAACATCATGTTGAATTTGCAATCAAATAAAACCCCTTGCTCTTGAAAAAATATGAATTTCTATGCAAAAGACTTATACAAGGAGAACTACGAAACACTAAAAAAAGAAATTGTAGAAGATGTAAACAGATGGAAAAATCTACTTTGTTCATGAATTGGTAGAATCAATATCGTTAAAATGTCAATATTACCTAAAGTCATCTACAGAATTAATGCAATCCCCATCAAAGTACCACCAGCATTCTTTACAGATCTAGAAAAAATAATTCTGCACTTTGGGAACCAGAAAAAGCCTCGTATAGCCAAAGCAATCTTAAATAAAAAGAACAAACTGGGAGGCATTAATCTTCCTGACTTCAAGCTGTACTAAAGCAATAATAATTAAATCAGCCTGGGAATGGCACAATAACAGAAGCATCGATATTTGGAATAGGACTGAGATTCCAGAAATGAAACCATCTGCATACGGTAACCTAATCTTTGATAAAGCAGACAAAAATATACAATGGGGAAAAGAATCTCTCTTCAATAAACGGTGTTGGGAAAACTGGATAGCTACATGCAGAAGAATGAATCAGGATCCCTACCTCTCACCTCTCACAAAAATCTACTCAAAATGGATAACAGATTTGAACCTAAGGCATGAAACCTTAAGAATCCTAGAAGAAGAGGTTGGGAAAACCCTCTCAGACATTGGCCTAGGCAAAGAATTCTTGAAGAAGACCCCCAAAGCAATCACCGCAGCAACAAAAATAGACAAATGGGACCTGATCAAATCAAAAAGCTTCTGCACAGCCAAGGAAACTATCATTAGAGCAAATAGACAACCTACAGAATGGGAGAAAATATTTGCTCTCTACACTTCCGATAAAGGTCTGATAACAAGACTGTATCTAGAGCTCAAAAGAATTAACAAGAAAAAATCAAACAACCCCATCAAGAAATGGGCAATGGAAATTAACAGAAACTCTTCTAAAGAAGACAGAATAATGGCCAGCAACCATATTAAAAAGTGCTCAACATCTCTAATCATTAGAGAAATGCAAATCAAAACCACAATGAGATATCATCTAACCCCAGTGAGATTGGCCTGTATCAAGAAATTCCAAAGCAACAAATGCTGGCAAGGATGTGGAGAGATAGGAACACTCTTACACTGCTGGTGGATTAGTGCAACCTCTGTGGAAAAGAATTTGGAGATACCTCAAAGAGCTAAAAACAGAAATACCATTTGATCCCGCAATAGCACTACTAGACATCCACCCAAAAGAGCATAAGACATTCTATTATAAAGACATCTGCTCTCAAATATTTATGGCAGCACAATTCACTATTGCAAGGATGTGGAAACAACCCAAGTGTCCATCAATTCATGAGTGGATAATTAAAATGTGGTATATGTTTACAATGGAATATTACTCAATTCTAAGAAATGACAGTGAGCTAGCACTGCTTCTATTATCCTGGATTGAGTTTAAAGCCCATTATCCAAAGTGCGGTGACACGAGATCAGAATAATGGTCTCCACATATACTCGCCATCAAATTGGTACTGACTGATTAACACTATGATGCTCAAAGGGTGGTGGTGTTCATCAGGGATTCGAGGGTTGGAGGTGTAGTCCCACATCTTAGGGATGTGGTGAGCATTGTGGAGGGGAAGGGCATACCTCTAACCCTTGCTAGGGAGAGGCAAAGATATAAAATGTAACCAAAATGTTAAGAAAAAGAAAAAAAACATTTGTTGGGTGTGGGGCAGGTGGGAGGGGGGAGGAGGGGATGGGTATATGCATACATAGTGAATGTGATGCCCACTGTCTGGGGGATGGACACGCTTGAAGCTCGGACTCGAGGAGAGAGGGGAGACAAGGGCAATGTATGTAACCTTAACGTTTGTACCCCCATAATATGCTGAAATTTAAAAAAAGAAAAGAAGAAAAAAATATGAACTTCTACTTATTCTAAGATAATCCAGTCTTTGAATTAAATGTGGTACTTTACATTTTTGTTAATGTTCATCCTGTCAGTGAGGTCCATATTTTCAGCCTTGCCAGCTATCTCTTGACTCTTGATTCCCTCATCTTTTATGTTAACTATTCCTCCCATCTTTGAATCATTTGTAATTGCTTACAGTATGTTTTATATGTCCTCATCCAAATCGTTTAAAACATTTTTTTTAAAAGCAGGAACTTCAAGTACAGCATGATGTGGTATGCTAATAGAGACTGATTATCAGGTACTGTCATGCAATGGACCTACCAAATTGATTTGCTATCGTTCCAGCATTTTCCATTCAGATCCATATAGAGAATGAGGGAGTCCTTCTCAAGCATCTTTCAGAAATCCAGATATACTAGTTTTATGTCATTCTTCCTTGATGCCCCTGGGTTGAGTTTCATACTCATTCTCCATGCTCCTTTATAGGGTGAGTTTGAATACTCCTTGCATTTATAACATTGTATTATAATTTCCCATTTGATGGTTCCTCTCTATCTTTGGATTATGAGCTTTCTGAGGGCAGGGGTTATAGTTTATTTACCTCTATATTTCAGCACTGGGCAACTACAACCCACCAAATGTACCAGCAGCTCTATACCTGTATATTAGGAGCTCTATATACCCTTTAAGATGTGTTGAATTTCACATATAGATTAGTTTAGTTACCTCTTGAAAAAAGAAATGAAACTACCTTGGCAAGACTTATTGTTTAATGAATGTGTATTGAGTCTTATGCCAAAACATTTTCTTTATTGATAAACTGTTTAAAAAATTACACTATGAAGGCATCCTTTTAAATAAGTGCATAATATTCTCTCATAAGCATGCACCATAATTAATTTAACCAGTCTCTATAGTTGAACATTTACATTGCTTTAAATTTGTCTTGGTTTTAAATATCACTGTCATGAACAACATTTATATAAATTCTTGACTGAATCTTTGATTGTTTCTTTAGCGTACACTGCTAAAGGATGATTTATTATGTTGATAAGCATTAAAATTTTAAAGATGGAAAGATTGTAACCAATTTACATTCTCATCAGCAGAGAATGAAAATGTTCATTAAAACATACTTTTATGGGCTTTGGTTTATTTTTTCAATCCCTAGTGTAAATTTTGTTGATTTTAAAAATAAACCATTTTACTGTATTACTTTTTTGTTTTGTTTTGTTTTGGTTTTTTTTGTTTTCTGTTTTTTGTTTTTTTTTTTTTTTTGAGACAGAGTCTCACTTTGTTGCCCAGGCTAGAGTGAGTGCCATGGCGTCAGCCTAGCTCACAGCAACCTCGAACTCCTGGGCTCAAACGATCCTTCTGTCTCAGCCTCCTGAGTAGCTGGGACTACAGGCATGCGCCACCATGCCCGGCTCATTTTTTCTATATATATATTAGTTGGCCAATTAATTTCCTTCTATTTTTAGTAGAGACAACGTCTCACTCTTGCTCAGGCTGGTTTCGAATTCCTGACCTTGAGCAATCCTCCCGCCTCAGCCTCCCAGAGTGCTAGGATTACAGGCGTGAGCCACCACGCCCGGCCTACTGTATTATTTTAATCAGCACTTTAAGTTCCTACTGAGGTTAGAAATAAGCTAAATATATCTTCTATGAATTGCTTGTTCATGTCCTTGGACCATTTTCCTATTTAGGTTTTGGTGTTTTTGAATTTTATATATATTTACAGATGTAAATTAATATACACATGGAAATCTGGAATAGTTAGAATGTGATTAAGATGACATTTCATACTGTGGGAAAGAATAGATTGTACAATAAATAGTGTTGTGAAAGATGGTTCTTACATTGGGGAAAAAAGTTACATCTATACCTTATACTATACACAAAAATAAATCTAAGATAGATTAAAGAGCTAGCTATAAAAATAAAACTATAAAAGAATTAGACAAGAGAATAGTTTTAACATTTGGAATGGAGGGGGATTTTTTTAATATATAAAATTAATTCTTTAAAGTCACAAAAGTGAATGACCAATACATGTATCTATATGAAATTATAGACTTTCTGTATTGCAAAGACATATAGGCAAGCATAGAAAATAAGTGACAGCTTGGGAAAAAATATTTGCAACACTAGAAGCAGGCAAATTTTTAAGATCCAGATTATTTAAAGTGCCCTACCAATTGATAAGAAAAAGATAAGCAATCCAGTAGATACTGAAATGGCTAACACATATAAAAAGATGGTCAACTCCATTAATAGTGCAGGCTAAGAAATTCCTGCTCTACTGCCTCCCCATTGCCTGCGGAAAAGTTCAAATTTTGCATTTCCTATAAGATTTTCCTTGATCTGACTCCCATCTTCCTTTCTGGTCTCATCTTGGGCTCTCCCTCCCCACTCCAAACTCCACAGTTTAGCCATGATGACCAACTCAGGACTCCCAGAAAACTTGGTTGTTGCTGATGTATCTGCCTCTATCCTGTCTAACATGCCACTTTGTTAGGCTGATGAACATTTGATCAGCTCACAAGACAATTATCATCTCATCTACCAAATCTGTCCTGTCCCTCCACCCCTGCTCTTTGAATCCTTGGCAAAGTCATCATCATCTTTGTACCCTCGAAATAAATATATATATATATATATATATATATATATATATATATATATATATGCCTCTTACAGAGAATGTGCAATGATTGTTAATTCAAATCTAGCAATATCCCATCTTCTTAGAGATTAGGGCATGGAAATGTAGAGTTTATTTAAAGAGGTAGATAGAATTAGAGCTAAATTAATATCCTTTTTCACTTGAATTCTAGACATTTTTTACTTTTTTATTAACCTTATTCAACTTAAATTACTTAAAAATTCAATTAATAGTATAAAATTTTCTACTTATAAATAAGCATAGAAAGTAAAAATTAAAAAGTATAATTAACTGACCTCTCATCCAGATATCTAGGAGAGTCAGAAAAATGCATGTCACCAAAAATAAAAAAGGGCAGAGTTTTAGAACGTAGGCAGAAGATAGCAACATCAAACACTCCAAGTTCAATATGAATGAGGACAAAAATGGTGCCTCGATTTTGGCAATAACAAGGTTCTTGGTGACTTTTTCCAGGGCATTTTCAGTGGAATGATAAAGGGCAATGCAGTAGGGCAGAGATGATGAGAGAACAAGACATAGAGACAGTGAATGGAGACTATTCTTTAGGGCAATCTAATCTGTTCTGTGACTCTCACACCATCAGGACCAAAGATCAGGGCTGGCTGTTCTGGGTTTTGCAGGGTTCACTTCTAGGAAGTTAAGTGGAGGCAGAGACATTTTTGTCTTATTCATACTAAATCCACAGCACAATACCTGGCACAAGGTATGTGCTCAAAAAATATCTGTCCAGTACTGAAATCCCCCCATAGACAAACAGATGAGGGGAAAAAACCTGAAATACCATAGGTTAATAGCTCAAGGGTACTGTAATTGACATAATTTGGGGAGACTCTCTGGTTCAAAATGATTTCCTGGTAGGCAGGTCTGAAATCTCCTTGCCATGTCTCCTGTGTCAGACCCTGACCATGGGGGGTGGGGGTGGGTGGGTAGTGTAGCAGTTCTGTGATCCATAGATGGGCATGAGATCCAGGTTTTTTTCCCCCTTGACCTTACCTGGCCCTGGATAGAGAAGATCCTCTTCCCTTTGGCTAGAGCCATCAGTGTTTGAGTCCAGAACTTCCAGAGACCATGTTCTCTGGTGCAGAAATAAAGTCTATCTTTAGTAGGAGAGACCAAGGCCAAAATACTGAGATAAGTGGAGGACAGGTCCTAAAGAATTTGAGTTCCTTGAACTGTTGTCCCTGAAGCCAGCCCATCCATGGTTAGGTTACCTGACTCAATAAGTACTCCTTCTCCCCTACTACATTTTCCTTGAGTTCATTTGAGTTGGGTTTCTGGCACTTGTGTCTGAAAGAACTGGGGAGATACAGGGCTGCAATTAGAAGTCCAATCTTTTCCCCCACAGTTCACATCTGCCTCTTGTACATGGTGCTAGTGACAGGCCAAGATCACTCCTTGTCTCCACAAGAATACAGGCAGAAACCACAGTTGCCTGTTCTTGTAAATAAAATTTTATTGGAACACAGCCTTGTCCATTCATTTACATATTATCTATGGCTGCTTTTGTGTTACAAGAGTTGAGTGGTTGTGACAAAGACCATATGGCCTGCAAAAGCTTAAAGTATTTACTGTCTGGCCCTTTACAGAAAAAGTTTGCTGACCCCTGATTTACAGAAAGAGATAATGGAGGAGGAGCTGAGTAACAGATACTGTTGATGCCTCACCCGGCTTCCCTCTTCCTGTCCTTGCACTCATATTCCAGCTGCTGTAACCATTGGTTGATAACTTACAGATGCCTTCTTCTCTAGCTGCCCCTTTCTCCAGAGAAAATTGCCCAGAGATCTTCATGTCCCCACCCCCACAGCCCACCCCAGAACTTCGCCAATGACTGACTGATACAGGGGCACAGTTTGTGCTCCAGAGCTTCCCTGTGGGATCAGTCTGAAGCTAGTATCCTGCTTAGATCACAGATTGCTTTCCTGCTAGTTCCCCCCAACCCCTCCTAGAGTTCTTCTTCAATAAATCAGTTCAGGCCGGGTGCGGTGGCTCACGCCTGTAATCCTAGCACTCTGGGAGGCCGAGGCAGGCGGATTGCTCGAGGTTGGGAGTTCGAAACCATCCTGAGCGAGACCCCGTCTCTACTAAAAATAGAAAGAAATTAATTGACCAACTAAAAATATATATACAAAAAATTAGCCGGGCATGGTGGTGCATGCCTATAGTCCCAGCTACTTGGGAGGCTGAGGCAGGAGGATCACTTGAGCCCAGGAGTTTGAGGTTGCTGTGAGCTAGGCTGATGCTCTAGCCAGGGCAACAAAAGTGAGACTCTGTCTCAAAAAAAAAAAAAAATTAATCAGTTCAACAGAAATTCCTGTGCTAGTACTGATTCTAAGGAACCCCACTACAGGCAGGGGAAAAGGATCCTGTGCAGGTATGGCCTAGTCTTGGAGGCACACTTCATAGAGGATGGTTATAGGACTGCTCTAATGCTCCTGGCTAGGTGAGCTGGAACAGGAAAATTATCCCACATATTTGTTCTTATACACCACTTTTTTTTTTCTTTTGAGACAGAGTCTTGCTCTGTTGCCTGGGTTAGATTGCCATGGAGTTAGCCTAGCTCACAGCAACCTCAAATTCCTGGGATCAAGCAATCCTTTTGCCTCAGCCTCCCAAGAAGCTGGGACTACAGGCATGCATCACCATGCCTGGCTAATTTTTTCTATATACTTTTAGTTGTCCAGCTAATTTCTTTCTATTTTTTTAGTAGAGACGGTATCTCACTCTTGCTCAGGCTGGTCTCGAACTCCTGAGCTCAAATGATCCTCCCACCTCGGCCTCCCAGAGTGCTAGGAGTACAGGTGTGAGCCACTGTGCCCCGCCCCTTATACGCCATTTCTTTAGCCCTTGTATTCCCCTGCATATCAAAGCTCCTTCTTGACCCAAGGTACTTCAAAATTAAATATAGCTGTTGCTCAGTATCTGTGGGTGTTTGGTTCCAGAACCTCCTGAGGATACCAAAATCCAAGTCCCTGATAGAAAACGGCATAGTATTTGCATATAACCTATGCATATCTTCCTGTATACTTTAAATCGTCTCTAGAAGATTTATAATACCAAATACAATGTCAATGCTACATAAATAGTTGTTATACTGTATTGTTTAGGGAATAATGACAAGAAAAAAAGCCTGTATGTGTTCACTACAGATGCATTTTTCCCCAAATATTTTTGATCCCAGTTGGTTGAATCCAGGCATATGGAACCCACATACATGAAGGGCTGACTATATAAAGAAGAAAATAGAATCACTTTTCTAGCATCGGAACCAAAACAAGTATAAAAAGAACAAGGTATGAGATTAGGGCTGCAGTAGTGGCTTCTATGGGAAGACCTGACATTTTGACTGAAGTCACTGATCAGTCAAGAAGTTATACCCTCAGGTTCTGCCTTTCCTCCTTATCTTTCACTTCTCCCATCTCTACACAGAACTTCAAAACTTTGAGCTTTTAAATGATTTGATATTCAGATCCTGTGAACGCTGGATTTAGCAATTTTGGGGAGAACACATTGCTGAGCAAAGAAATGTATGAGTAAAGCTAAGTTTATCAGTTCTTTATTCATACCTTGGTGTTATTCATTTTTGTGTTCACTGGGGCCCGGACCAGAGTAGCTGCTTAATGCTCACTTGCTAATGAGTAAGCCTATCCCCTGCTGCTGGGCAGTGAAATGCAAGACTCTGTGAGCCTCTCATGTTTATAGCCTTTGGGAAGGGAGAAGAGATCAGACTGGCTCATTTCCTCATAGACACAGGTGTTCTTCAACTCTATTTGGCTACTGGAGTGCGTGTGAATTCCTTGTTCAGGAGCAGCCAGTGGCTCAGGGTGGGGCAAGGGTGTGGCTGGGCAGAGCTCAGGAATGCATTGTTCCAGGAAATTTGTGCGGAACAGTTTCTCTGCCTCCCTTTCCGTGACTGGTTGTAGTTTCAGTGATAGAAAATCTGCCTATTGGAGGTTTGTTTCAGCTACTATTATAGTGGCCAAATGACTCTTGGGGAAAAAGACCAGGGCATTTTATTTTTGTCATTGGCAGGGGGCTAATACATGCAAAGCAGATCCTAACTCAATTCTCACCAAGTAGTTAAAGTAGTAATGTCCTGAGTGGGTCATGTCCCTAAAATGAACCTAGGTTATCACTTCTGACTGTGAAAAATTAAAATAGATTCCAGTTTTTCTTGCTCAGGCTTTTTTATCCTTACCCCACTCTGCACCCTGCCTCCTCTCTCTTGCCCTTTTCTTCTTTTCTATATCCTGGGAGCTCTCCTTGAACCTTAGCTGGCATTAGACAGCTAACAGACAACTGTCAAGGCTTACAAAGATAGCTCTCAAAAGAACTGTTCTCTCAGCTGCCAAAATGGGATTGCACTAATGATCCTCCAAAAGTGGCAAGAAAACTGTCAATCTAAAAAAGGAAACTGAGGCAAAATTAATATAGAGAGTTTATTTAGACCAAGGTTGAGGACTACAGCTCAGGAAACCCTGGGAAGTGCACTGAAGAACAAAGGGGGGCTCAAGTTTTAAAGACAAAAGGACTATTCAAGAGAGGGGGTAGTTACAAAAGTTGTTTTTCAGGAATTCTTATTGGTTTACAGAAATCACACTAATTACTGAGTAGCTACCTATACATTGTTGAACTATAGGATATGAGTTATGGTGTCCAGTTTATAGCATTGTTAGGTTAATTTATGGCTACTTGTCATCAGTCTAGAGCCCACATAGCAAGTGGCTTCAAGAGGTGATTACTTAGTTTAAGGGAGGAGTGAGACTGACTGCTGTCACATTTCAGTGCCTCTCTGTGCCTGATAATTTAAAGGGGCTTGCATTCCTCGGATAAAAAGTTTCTTTTCTTTCTGAAAACCAACCTATCTCAATCTTTCCAATCACAAATTTTGCAGCAGTTACAGAAAAAGAAAACTGCAACCTGAGACAAGACCAAAGTCACATAATCCTCTCTTCTCCTTGCTCTATAGCAACTTCAGTCCTACTTTGGTTCAGGAAGTTACTTAATTTTGAGGTGCTCCCTGATGCACATCCACAGACTAGAGCGTTTGACCTCTATTTGAGTCACTTTATTTTTTTCTTGACAGTTTGATACTGTGACTTGGATAGGGTCTGGATGAGCCTGGGATCCTGCTGAGGTTTCAGAGAAGGACAGAATGTGCTGAGGAACCCTTGTTTCCTCCCTTCATGGGGACTGCTTTTGGGTTGAGAGGTCTTGATCCCGATCCTATGCTCAGGTTTTTCCTTATAACATGGGAGGTTTCAGGCTTTAATTCCCTGAGAGGATTAACCTATTGCCTGAAAGGTCGCTGCATCTATTTTCCTTTTGTCTTTTGGGATTCTCTGGGCCAGTGAAGGATTAGATGATTGTCCTAAGGTAGGACAAGGTCCTTTTCCCTTCTTCTATCTAGGATCTCCTTTACTATTAGAAATACAGTCTACACAACCTCTTCCTCCAATGGACCCCTGCCAAGCAGGTGTTCTGTCACTGTGGTCCTAACTGTTAAATTCCTAAGTAGTAGGACATCAGGAAAGGTAATATTGAACTCTAATGGATTTTTGAAGGATTTTGGAAGAAGTCAAAACTTGTATAGTTGCATGATGCCTTAGAACAAAAGAAGAGAAAATAGCGAACTTAACAATGGGTGGCTTTCTTTAATTGGTACGGAGAAGCCTCTGAGAAAAGAAACAATTCAGGCAGACTTCAATCTGGGGAGGTCTCTCTGAAAAGACCTTCTCCCTACAACAGCATCCTTCCTTTTGTCTAACTCTGCTTCTGCCTCTTATAACCCCAGTTCCCACTGGCTGCCCTGCTTTCCTGGAACTTGCTCTCCTTCTGTTCCCCCCTCTTCCTGTCCTTACTCAGCTCCCTTTCAAGGTGAGGGAACCATCACCTTGAGATACAGACTTTCACTAGCTCCTTCCCAAGCAGTTCCTGACCCAAATCCAACACCTCAACCACAAGTAACCTTCAAACCCTAGTTGTGGGTGACCTCCACGCCATAATCAAAGATTTTCCAAATCCTCAAAAGAAAGAAGGATAGCCACATGTAGAAGACTGAAACAGGATCTGCATCTCTCACAAAAACCAACTCACAGTGGATAACAGACTTAAACCTAAGGTATGAAACTATAAGAATTCTAGAAGAAAATGTTGGAAAAACTCTTATAGACATTGGCCTAGGAAAAGAATTTATGAAGAAGACCCCAAAGGCAATCACAGCAACTACAAAATTAAATAAATGGGACCTGATCAAATTAAAAAGATTTTGCATAGCCAAAGAAACTATCATGAGAGCAAATGGACAACCTACAGAATGGGAGAAAATATTCACATGCTACACATCTGATAAAGGGCTGATAACTAGAATCTATATAGAACTCAGGAAAATCAACAAGAAAAAAATCAAACAACCCCATCAAAAAGTGGGCAAAAGACATGAACAGAAACTTTCAAACAAAGACAGACTAATGGCTAGCAAACATATGAAAAAATGCTCAACATCTCTAATCATCAGGGAAATGCAAATCAAAACCACAACAAAACATCACTTAACTCCAGGAAGAATGACTTTTATCAAAATGTCCCCAAACAACAAACCTTGGTGTGGATGCAGAGAGATAGGAACACTGTTGGTGGGACTGCAAACCAGTACAACCTCTGTGGAAAGTAATATGGAGATACCTCAAAGAGCTAAAAGTAGGACTACCATTTGATCTAGTAATCCCATTACTGGGCATCTACACAAAGGAAAAAAAGACATTCTATAAAAAAATACATCTGCACTAGAATGTTTATAGCAGCACAATTCACAATTGCAAAGATGTGGAAACAACCTAAGTGCCCATCAATACATGAGTGGATTAATAAATTGTGGTATATGAATACCATGGAGTTCTACTCAGCCACAAAACACAGTGGTGATATAGCACCTCTTGTATTATCCTGGATAGAACTGGAGCCCATTCTACTAAGTGAAGTATCCAAGAATAGAAAAACAAACACAATATGGACTCACCATCAAATTGGTACTAATTGATCAAGATTAATGTGCACATATGGAAGTGACATTCATTGAGTGTTGAGAAGGTAGGAGGGGGGAGGAGAGGATGGGTATATTCACACCTAATGGGTGCAGTGCACACTGTCTGGGCGATGGGCATGCTTGTAGCTCTGACATGGGCAGGACAAGGGCAGTATATGTAACCTAAACATCTGTACCCCCATAATATTCTGAAATTAAAAGAAAGATCCAAAAAAAGAAAAAGGAATGTATTGAGCTATGCAAGATGATTTGGGGGCTTATGCTCCTGAGCTCCTTGATCTATATCACCTTTTAGTAGGACTAGGGGATTCTTAAACCTGGTTTGACATGGCCAAATGGCATCCATAAATGAGGATTTAGCTAACCCTCATAGAAATAGCATACCCTCCAGATATGCTAAAGCCCCAGAGATAGGAGAAAGATTTTTAAAGGCTATTCCTGAAGTTTCTTTCCCTCATATTAACCGGAAAATAATTCAGTCCTGTCAATAAGGCCATGAGGGGTCTAGCATTAGTGACTGATTAAAACCACTCTGACCTGTGATGTCCAAATATTTTTGTTAGTGGCCTTAAACATGAAATATCACTTGCTGTTCAGAAGCATAAAATAGACTGGCAGACCAGGCTTATCCATGAATTACAGCACTTAGCCCAGCATTTTGAGAATAACATGGTAAACAAAGAGAAAACCTCAAGCCACAAACTAATGGCATTGCAGCTTAAACAGCTTGAGGAAAACAAAGGACCTTCAGTGAATCCAAGGCAGTTTCCTGTATGTCTCCTTGGGGCCCTTAACTTCTCAACATGCCTTTCTTCTCTGTCCTTCCATTCCCTTCTCTCCTCACAACCTATTAGGATAGGACCTTTTGGCTCAATGAGGAATCACTATTAGATGTACATCTGAAGGACTTTATCTTGATCTCCCTGACTGGCATGACCCAGTGAAGGACCTCAGGAAATTTCACCCCAGAATATGACTCCTTGGTATAAAGGATATTTTGAATTAAAGGCCCTTAGAAATCAATAGGCCCTTGGAAGGGGCTTTCCCTCTATCTGCATAAACAGATGGATCCATCAAAAGAACAATGGACATCCCTTCCCTTCCCTGTTATTTCACTATATTGAAGGAAAGAAAATCAAGAATGCAACCAGATTTGGCCCAAATCATTTTAAATATAATACCTGTCTCTCGAAGTTAATTTAATTTGCAAAGAGAATCATTTACAAGTCAATTTGTTTCTCCCATCCATTAATTCTCCCTAGCAACCATTTATTGCCCCTAAACAGAATTATCTATATGCCTCATCTTCCCCTCCCCTCTAAAAGACAGGTATAAAAATATCTGGATCCTGTCGGGATATTGGGTAATTGCTCTGTGATTTTCCCCATGCACAGGGTAAATAAACCTCTTTCTCTTATTGATCTGCCTTAATTGTGAATTGATATTTCAGTGAACTTTTGGGGAAAAGGGGAAATTTATCCCTCACCCCCATACCAGTATACCATCTTATGGTGGCTTCTCTTGACTACCTCACACTCTTGTATCCCCAACTCTCTTCTCCCTTAGAATCACGTCAATTTTCTTATGTACTTTTATCAGTCCCCAGTGTCCTCTGGATTATGTCATCTACATATGTGTGGAAAAGAGTGAATATAGAAGTCTTATAAGATCCCAAAATGCCTAAATTGTTCTAGTATCTCCTAAAACCCAAAGCACCAAAGAAACTACAACTCACTTTTGCAGATTTACTCATTCCTTGTACCAGTCCCTGCAGTACTCCTGTCCTCTTGGTAAAAAAGCCTAATGGCTTTATACAAGACTTAAGAGCTATAAATCATGTAGTGAAGCCATGTTTCTCTGGATTCCATACCTCCAAATTCAACACAGTTCACAGTAATAAATCTTGGTTCAATCTTTTTCCTTAACTGGAGACTTAAACAGAGTTTCTTGAAACTTTTCTGACACAGATGACAACACAAAGGAGACTGCTTTCCCCAAGAAATTGGTATGGGCAGATGACCTTGGGTAGTGCACAGCTTCTGTCCAAGATGACAGAACCAGCCCCCATCCCAATGTTATTACCTCTCTTTTCATCCTAGCCTTGTTTCTTATTCTTTACCTTCTAATTTCTACTTCTCCCTATTTTTCCTTTTCTTTCTCCTCTCCTCTCTTTCTTCCTCAATATCCGAAATTGTTGACATTTTCTGGCTCAGACATATACTTATGAAGCTAATGTCATCTACAATTATTGATTTTTCTTACCTTTTTTTCTCCCTTTTCTCATCAGTTCCATTACTTCCCCCCCCCCACAAATATCTGTTCCCTACCCTGAGAGAAAGTTGTCCACCATTACTGCTGTCATTTGGGCCAAGGTCCCACCCAAACTGTATCTTCAACAAATTTCCAGGATTAGCACACCCTACCTAGTATACGCACTGAAGAGGGGAAGTCTATCTTTCTCTGAAGGAAACATTTGTTTCTAAACCTTAATTCATGGGCCTGAACTGTTGTAATGAAACCTGCCAGGCCCAGTTTAAAGGAGTGGATGCCATTGGGACAGCTTCATGCAGGAAAGCTATAATGATAAAAGTGTGGCTGTTTTTCACCCTGAAGCCCCAGGAGATTAATATTTTGTGGACATTGTTCACTGCTTACTGGTTTTTGCCAGCCAATTGGACACAGCCATGTTATCTCACTCATCTGAGTTTATTACCTCTTTAGGCCAAGAGTCAAACTCCTCCCAAACCAGAACAATTCGGGGGCCAGGGTGAGTACCCCTTTATGCAAAACATCCGTTCTCAGAAAATGATGAAAAGAAACTATGTGCAGAAGCTAAAAGACTTAGAATCAATCTAGATGCGTTCACCACTACCTGGGTCAGATTTTATGCAACAGTTCTCCTTGAAGGGGCAACCTCATGGGCTACTGAAGATTTTGACACAATGCCCAAGTTTTCCATGCTGTCCTTTGTGGAGTCACTCATGCCACCAACAATGTGGCCACAAATGTTGAAACATTTGCTTGATAAATGCTGGAATTCCAGAGCCTGTTGTACATCATCATATGGCATTAGACATTGTCCTGGCATTTAGGGGATGCACTTGATGATGATGATTGCTGCATTAATATCCCCCCCCAACTTTCTGATGTCTTTTTATTGAATTAATATATCTATGAAGCCAATGAAACATTCATTGAGTGAATGACATGGGCCTGACTTCTGGACCTATGGATCACCATGATCTGGTTGGAAAGAGATCTCTTTCCCTGGGTGTTCCAATAGGAGTACAATTCTTAGTATGTACTTTCCCCAAGGGCTACTGATTATTTTCTTATCCTTCTGATAGGAATATCCCTCCTGGAGTGCATCCACTCGTGTCTAATCAAGACCAGGCACACTGTCCTGTTCAAATAGATGGTCCAAACTATGATTAAGGACAGAATTCCAAAACCAAATTGCTCCTCCAATCCAGTATGGGAATCTTCTTACCTAATTCCTAAACCTTATTCATCCTTGTAACGTTTTTTTCCTCCCAAAAGATTTGGTGGAAATTAAAGTTATTTATCTTGGCCAGGAGAGGAGACTATGGAAGAATTAAAGCAGACTCCAGTTTTTCTTGCTTAGACCTTTGGCTCCTTTCCTTTATTCTCCATTCTACTATGTTTTCCATTTTTTAAAAATTGTCTATCTTTTGCTCCTGTGAACCTTAACTGATGTTAGACAGTTAATAGACAACTGTCAAGGTTTACAGAGATAGCTCTGGAAAGAACTGTTCTCAGCTGCCAAAATGAGAGTACACCAATGATCTCAAGAATTAGGCATGAAGAACAACCTATCCCAACCTTTTAAAACACAAGTTTTTATAGTAGTTATGGATAAAGAAAACTGAAACATGGGGCAGACCAATCTCACATACCCCTTTCATCTCCAATCCTGCTTCAGCTCAGAGAGTTACCTAATTTGGAGGTACTCCCTGATGTGCGTCATCGGAATAAAACCCTCCAGATTCATGCTCCACCCTTTCTGTTCTGCTCTGTTCTCCAGGGGACTGACATCTATGGGATGCATCAACAAGCTCCCTACCCTCTGAATTTGTGTTGGGTTCAGCCAATGGGAAGCAGTAGCAGGAGATCAGACAGTGGACAGAGTGAAGTATTCTCTGGTTCTTTATCTGCCTGGCCACCATGTGTTGGCTGAATCCTTGACCCAAGGCTCAATCCAAGGCTCCTGTTAGTCATACTTTTCCTGGTTTCTGGAATTTCTTTTCCTTGCCTCTTCAGACCTGGAAGATAACAGCTTCCTTCTGTTACTAGCCTCAGGGAACTGCACCATGCCTTGACCATTTCCTTAAACTCTGGCTACACCTTTTGAAATAGCCCTTTATTGAATTCTTCTCAATTAACTATTTTTAGTGTCATTTGTTTCCTGATGAAACTCTGACTGATACAGGCCCCATGATCTGGATTTGAGCCTCTAGTTTAAAAGAGAGAAAGAGAGAGAGAGAGACAGGCAAAACTATTTCTTAATAGATTGAATAAGATTCTGGGAATGACTAGAACTTCTTTGAGACTCAGGTGGCAAATTGTTTCCCATTATTTGCCAGCTGATCAGTTCCATGAAGACAGAGATCATGTTTGTCTTGTTTGTTGCTAAATCCCTTATAACTACCACTTATTGAACACTTACTGTATGCTAGACACTATTTTTAGACAATTATACATATTCATTCATTTAGCCATCACCAAAGTTCTATAAATTAATTATTGTTTTTTGTCTCTGCCTTTTACAGATGGGAAAGCTAAGATACAGATTAGCTAAGTAATTCCTTCAAAGTCAGATAGCTGTTAAATAATGGAGCTAGGATTTGAATCCAGGCAATCTGGCACCAGGATTCATGTTCTTAAATACTATACTGTTTTGCCTTCCTAATGCTTAACATAGTACTTGACACATAGTAAGTTCCCCATACATATTTGAATGAAGAACTAAATGACAGACAAGTAAATGAAGAATTGGAATGGAGGCCATTCATCCTGCTACTATATGGAAGTCAACTATGGTTGGAAGCTGGAAAACTTTGCAAGCATCAGAGATAACGTCCTTGGAATGAACTCAGATATTCTCCTGGTGAGTAGTGGCAGTAGAGAGGCTTCTTAATAAGCTGGTGGAATGTGAACATGAACAAGAGGGAGCTGCTATGGTAGAGAAGGAATGGGGTGAATGTTTCATGGAGACTGCAACTGTCAGACTGGGTTGTGGGTTCATGAGAGCCACTGTTTTGGGATCTCTAAGAAATAATAGTGGGAGAAATGCAGGAAGGCTAATTTCCAGAAGAGTCTAGTGTGGTACCAGTCATATTTGTTCCTTAAATGAAATGTCACCTTATCCAGTAGTCACAGGCTTATGGTGGTTAAGGGTATGTTAGTAACAGATGGGAATGGAGGGGTTTGATTGAGTCCCTTAGTGCAACAGAAAGGGCACAAATGGAAGGGTGCAGAGATCCATGTTCTATCCCCAGTTATGCACCAAAACATCTGTGTGACTCTAAGCAAGTCATTTACCTGCTCTGAATTTTAGTTTCCTTATCTGTAAAATGACAGTGTTGCACAAGGTGATCACTGAAGTCCTGTGAGCTCTAACTCTGACATCCTTTGACAAATGCCTGCTGAATGAGTTAGTGAATGAGCGAATGAATGAAGTCATCAGTAAACAAATCAAATTAGGACAAAGGTCCCTAAATTTGTTGAGCTCTGTTCTGAAGCTATGAAAGAGAAGAGAAAACTAAAGGAGCAGTGTCTTTAATCTGTTTTGTGTTGCTAAAACAGAATACCACAGACTGGGTAAATTGTAAAGAAAAAAAAGTTTATTTACCTCATGGTTGTGGAGGCTGGGAAGCCCAAGATTATGGCACTGGCATCTGGCAAGGGCTTTTGTGCTGCATCATAACATAGTGGAAGGCATCATATGGCAAGAAGGCAAGAGCAAGAAAGCCAGAGAGAGCTCGCTTTCCCCCCACTGGCCATTTATTTATTTCAAGATATTATGGGGTTACAAACATTTTGGTTACATGTTATGACTTTGCAACACCTAAACCATAATTTGGGATGTGGGTTTCCCCCTTACAACACTCATCGTGTCCAGTAGTTGTGAGTTTACCCACCCCTAACCCCCAATCCTTGGAGAACATTACTACCATGTGAGCACCATAGTGTTGATCAGTTAGTTACAATTTGATGGCAAGTACATGTAGAGCCTATTCTTCTGTTCTGGTGATACCTCACTTCAGAGGATGGGCTCAATCTCTATCCAGGAATATATAAGAGGTGCTAGATCATTGTCATTTCTTATAATTGGGTAATATTCCATTGTACACATATACAAAATTTTATTAATCCACTCATGAATTGACGGGCACTTGGGTTGTTTCCTTGCAATAGTGAATTGTGCTGCAATAAACATTCTAGTGCAGATGTCTTTATTATAGAATGTCTTTTACCCTTTTGGGTAGATGTCTAGTAGTGCTATTGCTGGATCAAGTGGTATTTCTATTTTTAGCTCTTTGAGGTATCTCTAAATTCTTTTCCACAGAAGTTGCACTAATTTGCAGTCCCACCAGCAGTGTAAGAGTGTTCCTGTCTCTCCACATCCTCGCCAGCATTTGTTTTTTTGGGAATTTTTGATAGAGGCCAATCTCACTAGTGTTAGGTGGTATCTTATTGTGGTTTTGACTTGCATTTCCCTGATAATTAGAGATATTGAGCACTTTTTATATGTTTGCTGGCCATTATTCTGTCTTCTTTTGAAAAGTTTCTGTTCATGTCCTTTGCCCATTTATTGATGGGGTTGCTTGATTTTTTTTTTTTTGGTTAATTTTTTTAAGTTTTAGATAGATTCTTGTTATCAGCCCTTTATCAGACATGTAGAGAGAAAATATTTTCTTCTACTCTGTAAGCTATCTCTTCACTCTAATGATAGTTTTCTTGGCTGTGCAAAAGCTTTTAAATTTGATCAGGTCCCATTTATTTATTTATTTTTGCTGCTGTGATAGCTTTGAGGGTTCTTCAAAAATTCTTTGCCTAGGCCGATGTATCAAAGGTTCTTCCCAACATCTTCTTCTGGGATTATTGAGGTTTCATACCTTAGGTTTAAGTCTGTTATCCATCTTGAATTGATTTTTGTAAGAGGTCAAAGGTGGGGTTCCAGTTTCAATTTTCTGCATGTAGCTATCCAGTTTTTTCAGCACCATTTATTGAAAAGAGGTTATTTCCCCCAGTGTATATTTTTGTCTGCTTTGTCAAAGATTAGATTACCATATATGGATGGTTTCATCTCTGGATTCTCAGTCTTGTTACAAAGGTCTATATCTCTGTTCTTGTGCCAGTGCCATACTGTTTTAGTTACTATAGCCTTTTAGTATAGCTTGAAGTCTGGTAGACTGATACCTTCCAATTTGGTCTTTTTACTTGAGATTGCTTTGACCATACTGGATCTTCTCTGGTTCCATACAAAGCGTGGAATTATTTTTTCTAGATCTGTAAAGAATGATGATGGTACTTTGATAGGGATTGCATTAATTCTGTAGATCACTTTAGGTAGTATGGACATTTTAATGATGCTGATTCTGCCAATCCATGAACAAGGTAGATTTTTCCATCTGTTTACATCTTCTACAGTTTCTTTTCTTAGTGTTTCATAGTTCTCCCTATATATGTCTCTCACCTCTTTTGTTAAATATATTCTTAGATATTTAATTTTCTTTGAGGCTATTGTCAAAGGGATTACGTTTTTTATTTGAATTTCCCCTTGACTGTTATTGGCGTATATGAATGCCTCTGATTTGAGAGTGCTCATGGAAGAACAGGTGGGTTAAGGCAACCAAGTAAGAACGTTGAGGTCCCCAGAGACCAGCAACAGCAAGAAACCATTACTACTCTAAGGTCTGAAGGGACAAATGAGAGAATAGTGTTACTGGAGCCAGTGAGCTGGAGCCCTGGGGGAATAGAGGAGGGATACCCTAGCAGGAGTTGTAGATACAGGGAGATGTGGCTACTGCCAAGAAAAATGGCCCAAAGCAGGGAAGGGACAGGGAAAACATTCCCTGACCTCTCTATCCTGCTACCTTTTAGTTTACCTCCAGGGATTCACATTGGCTAATTCCAACTGGAAGCCAGAAGTCAAAGGGCCCCAGAGAATGGTCTATTTCATGGCACACATCAGGGCAAATAAAGATGGAGAGGGATGTGAATGGGAGGGGTAGATAAACAGGGAATAACCAGGACAACTGTGTTGCATTATGCCTGGCAGTTTTCAGTGCAGATGCCCCACACCTCTGCTGTGTGCACGTCAGCTTTTAAAGCATAGGAACCATATGTTTTAATCTCATGTAGTCCCTGAAGTTAGTACCTGGATTGAATGTGCATGTTTAGTGCTTATTGACTTGAATTGAGTTGAAACATCCTCATTGCTTTAAATTCCAGCGACTGCACAATGATCTGGCATATTCCATTCTTCCATGTTGCCCCAAATCAAGGCGGCATGATAGCCTTTTCTTTACACAGAAGACCTGTTGCTTTAATAGCAAGCTCTTACTTGGCTGCTTTATGCTGACCAAAATCTGCTTGCCTCTCCTCCCTTCTGTGAGTGCCAACATTCCTGCCCTTCACAGCAGACTTCCATGCTTTCTGGAAGCTTCCTTTTTGGAAGACTTATGTATGGGCAACTCTCCTGTTTTCTGTGTATCACATACTTTCATTGTTCTCCTACCCACCGGCTGCCTATTATTATGGTGTCAATCACCACAGTAGCCAGGTGCTTTTGAAAGAATGAAATGAGAAAGCAATGCTTTTAATCATGTGATAGCTGAGCTGTGATGAGCCTGGCTTTCTTCTGATTCTACTGTGCTGAGAAACTTCATAGTTAGGCTGCCCTATCCTTGATGTACAGGATAGCCTGGACTGGAGAAATGATCTGAGGAAATGAACCTGTTTGTGACAGCAGACGGACTCTACCTGCAGCCTGCTAGAAAACCAATCTTTCCCACAGTCAAGAGGTCTGTCCTCAGCTGTTGTCTCCACACATCAGCTGTGGAACTGACCCAGTGTATTAGTTACATATTGCTGCATAAAAAATTACTTCAAAACATATAATAAATAAACATTTATTATCTTGCAGAGTTTCTGAGAGCTTGAAATTTGGTAGTGGCTTAGGTGGGTGGTTCTGGCTCATGGTCTCTTGGGAGGCTGCAGTCAAATTTTTGGCCAGGACTGCAGTCATCTTGAGCAGGCTACAGAATTTGCCTTCAAGCTCATTCACAAGGCTATTGGCATAGGACATGTGGGCCTCTCCATATGATTGCTCACAATATGGCTTCCCCGAGAGAGTGTGATCTGAGAGAGGGCCCCCGAGACAGAAGCTACAGTCTTTCATAACCTAATCTTGAAAGTCACATACAATTACTTCTGCCACATGCTATTTGTTACATAGATGAACCATGGTACAATGTGGGAGGGAACTAAACACATGAATATCAGGAGTCATGGATTTGGGGGGTTATCTTGGAGGTTGCCTATCATACCAAGATCTTCACAAAATGTTAGGTAGCTCTGGCTCCTCATGATAGAGCAGGTTGGCTGGAGTGGAGTCAAAGCCCTGGGGTTCCTCTCAGCAGTGGATGGACTGATGCAAAGGGCTCTAACGAGGTTAAACTTTGTGGCTGGAGAAACAGGAACGAGCCCTGTGGGTACTAATGTTCCAGAAAGAAAACGTTGGCTGTGGTTTATGCACCATCTGAGAAATAAAAAAACCAGCTATGTCAGAATCATCCAGAAAACTTGTTAAAAACACAGATTCCCAGGCCTTGTCCTTGAGATACTATATCGGAATCTCTGGTGTGTGCTTGCTAAGTAATTCTAACGTGTAGTCAGGTTTGGAAGCCATCATGAGGTCACATGAGTTTTGAAGGTAGCACATTTAGCCTGTAACTAAAGTAAGGGTCTAGCTCTGACAGCTGAATGGATTGAGTGTAGGCTGCATCCATTACTGTAGCTGTTTGAAGGCACAGTGGTGAAAGACAACCAGGCAGCTCTTGCTTACTTATTACTATTAATTATTTAAGGGCTGCTTCTCTACTTGCCTTGGGATTAAAAGAAGAAACAGGAAGAACTCCTTAGGATGCAATGGACTAATAATATGCACAGACACAGTGTGAATTTATAATTCAGTCAAATTCTGACCTTCTTGCTATTGAGCGGTTGGTCATGGAAGGGCCTAGGGACACAGAGAAGTTTTTGCAGGCTTAAGGGGCAGACAAGAAAATGCTATAAAGCATTTCCCAGGATGTAAATGTTCAATATCATTTTCTCTTCTTTGCCTTCTGTTTTATAATAGGCTGATCTGAGTAATCATTTGTATGTCACGTCACAGTACCATTTACTCAGAGCTGCAACTTTGTGGCCTTTGGTAGAATAATCTCTTTGCTATGAAGATGGTTAAAAATTGCCTATGAACATCTCCCTAAGGGATTTCTGATTTCCATAAAGGGATATAGAAAGCTGGAAAGAGTCATTTCCACCTTATGATTAAAAAAACAAAACAGACAAATTGTACAGAAATTTTCTTGAGAGAGCTGAGGTAGCAGGATAACCAAGTATTCTGAAATTAAAGGGGAGACAGGCACTTTGCAGGAGAGACAGACTGTAAGCACTTGTTTACCTGGGGCAGAAGGTTCCAGACACTGGTATAAAAAAATTCACCTAGAGTTAATAGAGGTTGCATGTGGACTGGTGACAGAGTACAGAGTCCCTGGGGGCTGGAGATATAAGACGAGCTTTTCTTCATGGACCCCACTTGATGAGAGTGCTGATAAAGCATCCCTTATGATAAAGGCCTAGGCCAGAGGAACAGAAGCCACTGTGGAAGGGGCAGAAAAGTCTGCCCAAATCATTCCCCCTATACCTTCTATGGAACAAAATCTCTATACTGGGAAGGGCAAAAAACAGTTGTCTCTAGAACATTGTTGAAAATCTGTTGCAACTGAGGGAAGGGCACAGAAAAAAAAAGAATAAACCTTTACCCCTGAGGAAAGAGTAGCTATGGGTACAGGGTCCTGAAATATCTATGGGGGAGAGACTGGAGCATCGAGAAGGCCACACACCAGAAATCCAGAGACACAATTGTTTGTCTAAAATGGAGGTTGAATCAGAACAATAGATATCCCACTCCCATGATCTCCCACAACCCTCTAATAAACAGCAAATAATGGTGAATACGACCAGAAGAGTTGCAAGACTCTTCCACAAGCAGACACAGATTAAAAGGAAAACCTAAAGCTGATGTGACTGAAAAAAATCTGTCTAGCAAACCAGCCCCACCTTAAACACAGATTCTGCTAGAGGAATTTGAAGCCTGTGGTGCACTGAGGATAACTAATGCAACCAAAAAAACCTCAAACCCAGTTCAACTTCTGACTAGATTAACTCAAAACTCCACACTAAAGGCTTATCAAAAGGAAAAGCATGCCCATTTCCAGGCATAAAAACTATTTATATTGTTACTTTGGTCTTTACTCTCCTACACAAGATGTCTGAGTATGAACTAAACATTGTGAGGCACACAAATAAAAAGAGAAAAACTCTCCCAAAAGACAAAGGAATCAACAGAATAAGATTCACAGATAACACAAATGTTGGAACTATTTGGCATGGAATGAAAACAGCCATGAGTAATATGCTAAAGGCCCCAGTGGAAAAGGTGAACAACATACATAATCAAGTGAGTAATTTCCACAGAGGGATAAAAACAATATGAAACAACTAATGAAAAACACAGCAACAGAAATGAAGAATATCTCTGGATCATTAGCAGACCTCACATGGTAAAGGAAAGGAGCAATGAACTTGAAAATAGGTCAATAGTAATGATCAAAACTGAAACACAAAGAGCAAAATGAGTGAATGAAAAAGAAAAGGAAACAGAACAGAATCCAAGAGCTGTGGAAGAATATCAAATAGGCTAACATACACATAAATAGAATATCAGAGGGAAAACTGATTGAGAATGAAGAAAATAAATATTTGAAGAAATCATGGCTGAGAATTTTCCTGTTGAAAAATGACATACACTAAACCACAGATCCAAGAAACTGAGATGGCCAAGAAAGATAAATACCAAAAATAAGAAAACAAAATCCACGCCCCCCAAAACCCATTCTTCTAGAAATAAAATCATCAAACTCCTGAAAACAAAATACAAAGAGAAAATATTGAGACATCCAGAAAAAAAAGAGACACATTACATACAAAAGAAAATATAAGAATTACAGTGAACTTATCAGAATTCATGCAGAGGACAGTGAGTGACAATTTTAAATGCTGCAAGAAAAACTTTCAACCCAGAATTTTTAAAGCCAGCAAAATACCTTTCAAAAATGAAGGGAAAACAATCACTTTCTTAAGCAAACAAAAAATGAGAACTACTCTACAAGAAAAATTAAAGGAGTTCTTTAGGCAGAAGGAATGTGATACCAGATAAAAACTTAGATCAACACGAAGAGATGAAGAGCACTTGAAATGGAACAAATTAAGGAAAATTTTTATAATTGAATTATAGAGTTCTTTTTTTTTTTTTTTTTTTTTTTTTTTGAGACATGGTCTCACTCTGTTGCCCAGGCTAGAGGGCAGTGACATCAGCATAGCTCACTTTAACCTCAAACTTCTGGGCTCAAGCCATCCATCCTCCTTCCTCAGCCTTCCAAGTAGCTGGAACTACAAGCACATGCTACCATGCCTGGCTAAACTTTTCTATTTTTTGTAGAGATGGGTCTTGCTATGTTGCTCAGGCTGAAGAGTTCTTTATATATTCTAGATATAATTCCTTATCAAATATATGATTTGAAAATATTTTCTCCTATTTTGTCAGTTATATTTTCACTTTCTTGATGATAATCTTTGTACCATAAAAGTTTTTCATTTTGATGAAGTTCAATTTACCTATTTTTTCTTTGGTTGTTTGTGTTTTTGTTGTCCTAGCTAAGAATCCTTTACCTACTCCAAGGTAATGAAAATTTACACCTATGTTTTCTTCTAAGAGTTTTTAGCTTTAGTTCTCACATTCAGGTCTTTGATACATCCAGAGTGAATTGTATATACAGTATGATGTACCAATCTAACTTCATTCTTTTTTATGTAGATATCCAATCATCTATTTGTTGAAAAGACTATTCTTTCCCCATTGATTTTTCATTAAAAATTAAGTAACCATAAACATGAGGATTTATTTCCAGACTCTCAATTTTATTTCACTGACCTATTTGTCAATACTTATGTCAGTAACACACTGTCTTAATTTTTGCAGTTTTCCAGTGAGTTTTGAAATCAGGAAGTGTGAATCCTCCAATGATGTTCTTCTTTTTCAAGATTGTTTTAGCTACTCTGGGTTTTTTGAATTCTCATATGAATTTTAGGATCAGCTTGTCAATTCATGGATAGAAGCCAATTGGAATTTTGATGGAAACTGTGCTGAACCTATAGATAAATTTGGTGAGTATTGACATCTTAATAATAGTCTTCTGATTCATAAATGTGGGATGTTATTTCATTTATTTATGTCTTCTTTAATTTCTTTCAATAAGGTTTTGAAGCTATTTAAAATGGAATTGTTTCCTTAATTTCATTTTTGAATTATTAATTTCAAATGGATAAAAATAAAATTGATTTTTCTTTATTGATCTTCTATCTTGCAACCTTGCTGAACTTATTAGTTTTAATAGTCTTTTTCCCCCAGTGGATCCCTAGGATTTTCTATATACAAGATCATGTTATCTGAGAATCAAGAAACTTTTATTTTTTCTTTCTTTCTTTCCAATCTGGACAATCTGGATGCCTTTTATTTCATTTTCTTGCCTCCATTACAATGTTGTCTAGAAGTAGTGAGAGCAGATATCCTTGTCTTTTTCCTGATCTTAGGTAGAAAACATTCAATCTTTCACCATTAAGTATGATGTAAGTTATGAGTTTGTCATAAATGTCTTTTATCACTTTGAGGAAGTTTCCTCTTATTCCTCATTTGTTGAGTGTTTTTTTAATCATCAAAGGTTGTTAGATTTTCTCAAATGCTTTTTTTTATATCTAATGAAATGATCATGTGGTTTTTGTCATTTTTTTCTATTGATATGTTGTATTACATTAATTCATTTTCATGTTAAATCAATTTTGAATTGCTGGAATAAATCCCACTTGGTCATGATGTAAAAAAAGACTGGTCTTTTTAACATGTTGCTGGATTTGGTTAGTATTTGTTGAAAATTTGTGTGTCTACATCCCTAAGAGATATTGGTGTATGGTTTTATTTTTTTGTGATATCTTTATCAGGTTTCAGTGTCAGGATAATACTGGTTTCATAGAATGAGTTAAGAAGTATCCCCTTCTCTTCTGTCTTTTAAAAGAGTTTTGAGTAATTCATATTAATTCTTCTTCAAATGTTTGTTAGAGTTCACCAGTGAAGGCATCTGGGCCTAGGCTTTTCTTTGTGGGTAGGTTTTTTTTTTTTTTTTTTTTTCCGGCATATTGTGGGGGTACAGATTTTAAGGTTTCAATAAATGCCCATTTCCCCCCTCCCCCCACAAGTCTGAGTCTCCATCATGACCATCCCTCAGATGGTGCACATCTCACTCATTATATATGTATATACCCGCCCCCCTCCCCCCTGCCCAATACCCTATTACTGTAGTACCTATGTGACTACTTAGGTGCTGTTCAGTTAATACCAATTTGCTGGTGAGTATATGTGGTGCATGTTTTTCCATTCTTGGGAAACTTCACTTAATAGTATGGGTTCCAGCTCTAACCAGGAAAATATAAGATGTGCTATGTCACCATTGTTTCTTAGAGCTGAATAGTACTCCATGGTATACATATACCACATTTTATTAATCCATTCTTGGATTGATGGGCACTTGGGCTGTTTCCACAGCCTTGCAATTATGAATTGTGCTGCTATAAACATTCGAGTGCAGGTGTCTTTTTTGTAGAGTGTCATTGGATCATTTGGGTAGATGCCCAGCAATGGGATTGCTGGATCAAATGGTAGATTCACTTGTATCGCTTTAAGGTAAGTTTTTTTTTTTTTTAAATCCAATTTGTTTACTTGTTACAGATAGATCTATTTAGATTTTCTGTTACTTTTTGGGTCAATGTAGATAGTTTTTATCCTTCAAAGAATTTGTCCATTCATCTAAGTTATCTAATTTGTTGGCATAATTATTTATATTTATGTTTATATTTATATTCCTGTAAGGTGGGTAGTAACATCTCCTCTTTTGATCCTGACTCCAGTAATTTGAATCTTCTCTTTTTTCATCAGTCTAGCTAATTTTGCTGATCTTCTCAAACAACCAACTTTCAGTTTTGTTGATTTCCTCTATTGATTTCCTAGCCTCTCTCTCATTAATTTCAACTCTTTATTATTTACTTCCTTGTCCTTGCTTTGGGCTTAGTTTGCTCTGTTATTTTTCTGAGTCTGAAAGTAAAGGTTAGGTTATTGATGTAAGGTATTTCTCCCTTTGTAATGTAGATGTTAATTTCCCTCTAAGTGTTGCTTTAGCTGCATCTCACAAGTTTTGCTTTGGTATATAAGTATATCTTGGAGATATTGTGGGTTTGGTTCCAGACTATTGCAATAAAGCTACTATCCAAATAGAAGGAGTCACAGAAATGTTTTGTTTGTCTGTGCATATAAAAGTTTGTTTTATACTATACTGTTGTCTATTAAGTGTGCAGTAGCATTATGTATGAAAAAACAATGCACATAACTTAATTTAAAATTGTTGTTAAAAATGCCAGAGATAATCTGAGCCTTCAGCAGGTTATAATCTTTTTGCTGATAGAGGGTCTTCCTTCAATGTTTATGGCTGCTGATTGATCAGGGTGGTGGTTGCTGAAGGTTGGGGTGGCTGTGGCGATTTCTCAAAATAAGACAGCAATGAAAGTTGGTACATTGGTTGACTCTTCCTTTTATGAAAGATCTCTCTGTAGCATTCAATCCTGTTTGATAGCATTTTTTACCTACAGTAGAATGTCTTGAAATTGGGGTTAATCCTCTCAAACCAGCCACTATTTCATCAACTAAATTTATGGAATACTCTAAATCCTTTGTTGTCATTTCAACAATGTTCACACCATCTTCACTAGGAGTAGTTTCTATCTCAAGCAACCACTTTCTTTGTTCATCGATAAGAAGCAACTCCTCATTCATTCAAGTTTTATCATGAGATCAGAGCAATATAGTCACATCTTTAGGCTCTACTTCTAATTCTAGTTCTCTTGCTATTTCCACTACCTCTGCAATTACTTCCTCCACTGAAGTCTTGAACTTTTCAAATTCATTCATGGGGGTTGGAGCCAACTTCTTCCAAACTCCTGTTAATGTTGATATTTTTACCTCCTCCCATGAATCACAAATATTCTTAATGGCATCTAGAATGGTGAACCCTTTCCAGAAGATTTTCAATGTACTTTTCCCAGATCCATCAGAGGAATCATTATCTATGGCAGCTATAGCTTTACAAAATATAGTTCTTAAATAATAAGATGTGAAAGTCAAAATTACTCTTTAATCCATGGGCCACAGAATAAATGTTATGTTAACAGGCATGAAAACAATATTAATCTCTTTGTACATCTCCATCAGAGCTCTTGGATGACCACATGCATTGTTAACGAGTAGTAATATTTTGAAAGAAATCTTTCCTGAGCAGTAGGTCTCAACACTAGGCTTAACATATTCAGTAAACCATGCTATAAACAGATGTGCTGTCATCCAGGCTTTGTTGTTCCATTTATAGAACACAGGCAGAGTAGATTTTGCATAATTCTTAAAGGCTCTAGGATTTTCAGAATGGTAAATGAACTTTGGCTTCTATTTAAAGTCACCAGGTACATTAGTCTATAACAAGAGAGTCAGCCTGTCCTTTGAAGCTTTGAAGCCAGGCTTTGACTATTTCTCTCTAGCTATGAAAGTCCTAGATGGCATCTTCCAATAGAGGCTGTTTGGTCTACACTGAAAATCTGTTGTTTAGTGTGGCCATCTTCATCGATGATCTTAGCTGTATCTTCTAGATTAGTGATCTCCAACATTTTTGGCACTAGAGACCAGTTTCATGGAAGATAATTTTTCCATAGAGCCTCGGTGGGGTGATGGTTTCAGGATGATTCAAGCACATTCTCCACATGTTGTGGAGATGGCTTTTTTCTTTAAACCTCATGAACCAACCTCTGCTAGCTTTTATTATGCATTTATTATGCACTTTTATTTCTATTGTTATTACATTGTAATATATAATGAAATAATTATACAACTCACCATAATGCAGAATCTAATGCTATTGCTGATCTGACAGAAGATGGAGCTCAGGCAGTGATGCAAATGATGGGGAGTGGCTGTAAATACAGATGAAGTTTAGCTAGCTCACCAGCCGCTGACCCCCTGCTGTGAGTCCCAGTTCCTAGTAGCCTATGGACCAGTACTGATCCATAGCCTGGGGGTTGGGGACTGCAGTTCTAGATAACTTGCTGATGCTTCTATATCCACACTTGCTGCTTCACCTTGCATGCACTTTTATGTTGTGGAGATGGCTTTTTTTTTTAAACCTCATGAACCAACCTCTGCTAGCTTTGAACTTTTATTCTTTAGCTTTCGCTCTTCTCTCAGCTTTCGTAGAATTGAAGAGAGTTAGGGCCTTGCTCTGGATTAGGCTCTGGGTCACAGGAATGTTGTGGCTGGTTTGATCTTCTATTGAGACCACTAAAACTTTCTCCATATCAGAAATATGGCTGTTTCACTTTCTTATCATCTGTGTGTTCACCAGAGTAGCGCTTTTAAACCCCTTCAAGAGCTTTTCCTTTGTATTCACAACTTGGCTAACTGTTCAGCACAAGAGGCCTAGCTTTCAGCCTATCTTGGTGTCTGGCATTTCTTGATTACTATGTTTAACCATTTTTAGCTTTTGATTTAAAGTGAGAGACAAGTTACTCTTCCTTTCAATTGAACTGAGAGGCCATCGTGCGGTTATTAATTGGCCTAATTTCAATATTGTTGTGTCTCAGGAAATAGGAAGGCCAGAGGGGAGGGTAGTCAGTGGAGTAGTCAGAACACACACAACATTTATAGATTAAGTTTGCTATCTTACATGAAGTGTTGTTTGTGGTCCTTCAAAACAGTAAGAGTAACATCAAAGATCACTGATAACAGATAATACAATAACATATATAATAATATAGTTTATAAAAATGTAATAATAAAGTTTAAAATGTTGTGTGAATTATCAAAATGTGATATACAGACACAAATTTGTAAATTCTTCAAATTTCTTTTTTGTTATTGAATTCTAATTCCATTCCATTATGGTCAGAGAACATATTTTGCATGAATTGAATCCTTTTAAACCTATTGAAATTTATATGTCTTAGTATGTGGTCTGTTCTGGAGAATCTTTCATATACACTTGAGAAAAATGTGTATTCTGTTGTTGGGTAAAGTGTTCTATAGACATCTATTAAGTCTAGTTGGTTTTTAGTGTTTACTTGTTATTCTGCCTAGTTGTTCTGTCTACTTATTAGAAGTGTAGTATTGATGTCTCCAACTATTAATATTATTGTTGAGTTTTCCGTTCCTTCCTTCAAGTCTCTCAATTTTTGCTTCACATATTTTGGGGCTTTGTTGTTAGATGCATATATCTTAATCAACTGATTGTTCAACAAAGTTGTAAAGGCCATTCAGTGGAATAATTCTAGTCTAGTCAACAGATGGGGTAAAAAAATGGAATGTCCACAATAACTGAGAGGATCATAGACAAAAGTGTAAAACACAAAACCATGACATTTCAAGAAAATAAACAGGAAAAAATCTTTATGACCTTGGGTTAGAAAAACAAATTTTAGATATTATACCCAAACCATGATCCATGAAAGCTAAAATTAATAAATTGGTCTGTACCCAAATTAAAAAATCTTCGCTTTGTGAGAAATGCTATAAGAGAATAAAAAGGCAATATACATACTGAGAGAAAATATTTGCAAATCACATTTCTGACAAAGGACTTCCACCCAAAATACATAAAAATCTCTCAAAATTCAATAATAATAAAGCAAGCAACCCTCCCAAAAATGTGGTCAAAACAGCTTCAACAAATATATATGAATAGCAAATACACATATGAAAATATGCTCAATATTATTAGTCATTGGGAAAATGCAAAGTAGGACAACAATGAGACACTTCTACATACCTATTAGTATGGATGAATAAAACTACTTCTAATACCAAGTGCTGGTAAGCATTCAGAGCAATTGGAAGTCACATACGTTGCTGGTGGGAATGCAAAATGGGAACATCACTCTGAAAAATGGTTTGGTAGTTTCTCATATCATTGAACACACATTTGCCATATGACTCAGCAATCCCATTCCTGAGTATTTACCCTAGTGAAGTGAAAACTCATGTTCTCACTAAAATGTGTGCATAATGATTATTGCAACTCTGTTCATAATTGTCCCAAACTGCAAACAACCTGACAGATGGATAAACAACCCATGGCATATCGATACAGTGGATTACTCTTCAGCAATAAAAAGGAACAAACTAATGATCACACAATGACACAGATGCATCTTAAATACATTTTACTAAGTGAAAGAAGCAGAACAAAAAGATTATATATTGTATGACAATCTGGCAAAGGAAAAAATATAGGGAAGGAAAATAGGTTAGTGGTTTCCAGGGTTTAGGCGTGAGGGAGGTTGGATTACAAAGGGGTGGCATGTAGGAATTTTTGTTGCAAGAAATTGTTCTGTATTATGAATGTGGTGTTGACTGTATGACTCTATGTACTTTTCAAAACCCATAGAACTGAACAGTACACAGAGTGAACTTTACTTTCTTTTTTTTAAATCAGTCAACCAAATTGAGGTAGGAACTTAAAATGGAATACAAATAAAAACAGATGAACCTAACTGTATTGGAAGTGAATAACATTACTGTACTAAAGAGCATGGGGAAGAAAATAATTAACCTAAGTAACTTTGGAAAACAGTGTTTTGACAAGACACTGTAAGGCCAGGGACAAAAAGGACTATATACAAATACTGTTCACTAGTTAGTAAATCTGGCTCTCACAGGAAATGGGTTAGCAATTTTGAAATTACTTTTACTGAATTTTAGGATTGAACAAATAAGTAAATATTCTGTAGACTATGAGAGCCAGGTTTCACTGTTAAAGATATAAGATACATATAAGGAAAGGAGGAAAGCTAGGGTGAACCTTTTGGTGTTGGATTGGAGTCATAGCTATTAGTGGGAAGTCATGGACTTTAAATATCTAGAAAAATGGAACAGAAATAGAGATCTGTATGTTTGCATGGGTTGATACACACACACACACACACACACACACACACACAAATATTTCGTAGTTCTGTCCACTGAGAGTGTCTAGAAACAGTGACATACCTTAGCACCTAGACCTTGGTATTTAAAACATTATTCTGCAATACAAAGAACCAGGACTCCTTGGAGAGGTGGTTGATTCCAGGGCTGGGAAAAGGAAAACACAAGAAGAGCTTGGAGAATCTTGTGATGCCAAAAAATAAGGAAATTCTTTTAAAAAGTATGGGACTTGTCAAAAGATCACAGGGACTAACCTGAAAAAGCTGCCAATGGCCAAAGCAGGAGCAATTTGAGCAACAGAATGAATAACAATAATGTTGAATCACAAACCACACGACAAAATCAGTGAGTCAACATTGATGTAAATAAATGATGAAATAGATAAATAAAAGGATAGAAGAGAAAACTCTTCCTCACAGAAGAATTTCCATTAATAAATGTAGAAGGAGTTAGTGAAACACAAAGTCACCATTAGAACATGACAGTAATAATTGTAGACAAGATATCCACCAAAGGATGCTAAAATTAGTCCATGACAATTTGGGGAGAAACAGGATATTTTCATAGCCTAAAGTATTTCTCATAGGATATTTATTAACCACAAAGAGAAAAATAGTAATTTTATATAGAGAAACTCAGAAGACATCATCTTAATCAAGTGATCAAGCTTAACATCACCAGCAATAAGGCATATCAACATCATGTATCCCCTGATATAATGCATGGAGAAGGGCATCACTTCTGTGATCTTCTTGCCAAAAATGCAAAACCTCAATATAATCACAATACTACATCAGAGAAACCCAAATTGGGGGACATTATGCAAAATAACTGAGCAGTACTTTTCAAAAGTATTAGGTTATGAAAGACAAGGAAATAGTGAGGATATGTCACAGACTAGAGGAGACTAAGGAGACATGATGACTAAGTGAAATTCGGGACACTCATTTTGATCCTGGAATAAAAAATGTACATTAGTGGAAAACTTGGTGAAATGAAAATAAAGTGTGTTAAATGTTAAATTGTTATACCAATCTCAACTTCTTGGTTTTGATAATTGTACTATTATTATGTAAGATGTTAACGCTAGTGGAAGGTGGGCGAAGAGCATATGGGAATTCTTTTTACTATTTTTGCAACATTTCTCTATATCTAAAATTATTTCTCTATAACTAAAGTTAAAATAAAAAGTTAAAAAATACATCTCCATAAGAGTCAAGATGTGGCAGAGATACAAGTGAGAACAAATAACCACAAAACAAAAATTTTGTCTTTGGGTTTGGGGAGAGAAAGAATAAAGAATGCCAGAGAGAACAGCTTCTGGAATTCTTGAATGGCTGCCTTCCACACCTGAGGTTACTTTAAGTGAAAGGACTTTGCTACTAGAACAGCAAGGATAAATCAACATTGTACCATGTAAATGCCCTTGAACAGGTTGGTGCAGTTTGGGACAGGTACATGCACAGTTTATCCTGCCCCAGGCCACAGCTGTTTAGCAAATAATTAGTAGAATATATTTTAATAAATTATGCTAGAAGGATGAAGGTGGAAGTTCTTTGTATTAATTGAATAAAGATTGATTAGCACTCCAATCGGGGAGTCTGTGGAAAACTAATGTCAAAAAACAGCAACAAGCATCCATGTGCAGTTCAGCCAAACAGGCAAGAGTCAAGTAAACTTTAAACTGAATGTGTGGTTATAAAAGGGTAAACACAAAGAAAAAGTAAGTAATTTATTTTGTAATGTGCATGGCACCAAAAAATTATTTAATTTGTATAGCATTTTCCCAGCCAAGGAATTTTATGATGTAAATCACCTCATCTGATTCTCACAGAAACCAAGTGAAGTGTGCAAGGCATTATCTTGTTTTCACAAGTGGAAAACAGTCTCACAGGGGTAAGCAGCTTTGCCAAGGTCATATAGTAAATGGCCAGGCTGAGGCTTGGGTGCTGGCCCTCCAGTTCCTAGCTCCTTCTGAGAATTCCAGTTTTAAGATAAAAATAACCTTCCATCTGCATCTCTCGATAAGACTGAGTGAGCATACCAGAGATCTGGATTCATATATAATTTGAAAATTTGTTTTAAATGTTCTACACTGGACTAAATCCAGAATATATTTCAAAAGACACATTTTCCCCCCTTAAATGTTTAAATGCATGTCCTTAAGGATAAATTAAATCCATATGTTCCTGATCAATTTGCACTTATTGTAATTCATTAAAATGCTGCTTTGGAAGTTATTGAGTGTCTAGCACATTGTGAGTCTTTTTCCAAGTATTAGAAAATAGTTCTATTGATAGTCTTAAAAATCAATATAAAGTTATTTGCATATGTACAGACTTGGTCCGTTCATTTTTAGGAGGGTAACCCTTGGGTGAATTTAGCAGATTTGGACTTTATCCTGTTCCTCAGCTTTCTCAGTCTTAAAGGGGAGAAGTGCCCCAAACAGGAGTGGGGAAACCATTTGCTCTTTGAGTCCTCAAAGTTCAACTGAAGAGGAATTTAATATATTGCACATCTCTAGCATGTCCAAATGTATAAACTCAACCAGTCTCTGCCCATCCATCCATCCATTCATCCAGGTATTTGATCATTCAAATAACATTCACTGGAGTCCTACTATGAACAAGACACTGTATAAAGGTTCTTTTGTGCATGTGTGAGTTACAGTATAAATGAATTTTTTTGGTTTTTTATTGTTTTATTTTTATGTATTTTTATTGATATATAATATTTGTACATATTTATGGGGTATATGTGATATTTTTGTTACATGCACACAGTGTGCAATGATTAAATTAGGGTATGTAGAGTATTTATCATCTTGAGTATTTCTCATTTTAATGTGTTGGAAACATTTCAAGTCCTCTCTTCTAGCTATTTTGAACTATATGATACAAATTGTTGTTAACTATAGTCACCCTACTGTGCTGTCAAACATTAGAACTTATTCCTTCTATCTAACTGTATATTTGTACCCAGTAACCAACATACAGAGGGTCTCATCATCCCCCTCCCCCCTGCCAACCTACATACCCTTCCCCAGTCTCTGATATCTATCATTCTACTCTCTACCTCCATGAGATCAACATTTTAAGCTCCCACATGGGAGTGAGAACATGCAATATTGTCTTTCTGTGCCTGGCTTATTTCTTTTAACATAATGACCTCCAGTTCCATCCATGTTGCTGCAAATGACAGGATTTTATTCTTTTTTATGGCTGAATAGTATTCCATTACATATATACACACACACACACACACACACACACACACACACACACACACACATTTTCTTTACCCATTCATCCATTGATGGACACTTAAGTTGATTACATAACTTTGCCATTGTGAATAGTTCTGCAATAAACATGGGTGTGCAGATATTCATTTGATATACTTATTTCTTTTCTTTTGGATAAATACCCAGTAGTGGGATTGCTGGATTGTAATGTACTTCTATTTTTAGTTTTTGAGAAATCTCCATACTGTTCCATAGTGTTCCATACTGTTCCATAGTGTTCTATACTGTTCCATAGTGGCTATACTAATTTACATTCCCAACAACAGTGTATAAGAGTTCCCTTTTCTCCACATCCTTACCAGCATCTGTTATTTTTTGTCTTTTTAATAACAACCATTCTAATTGGAGTAAGCTATCTCATTGTGGTTTTGATTTGCATTTCTCTGTTAGCGATGTTGAGCCTGTTTTCATATAACTGTGGGGCATTTGTATGTTTTCTTTTGAGAAATGTCTATTCATGTCCTTTGTCCACCTTTTAATGGGATTATTTGTTTTTTTACTGTTGAGTTCCTTGTATATTCTGGATATTAGTCCCTTGTCAGATGAATAGTTTGAAACTATTTTCTCCCATTAAACAGGTTGTCTTTTCATTCTGTTTTTGTTTCCTTTGTTGTGCATAAGGTTTTTAGTTTGACATAGTCCCATTTGTGTATATTTGTTTCCTTTGCTTTTGAGGTCTTAGTCATAAAATCTTCACCTAGACCAATGTCCTGAAGTGTTTTCCCTGTGTTTTCTTCTGGCAATTTTATAGCTTCAGGTCTTACATTGAAGTCTTTAATCCATCTAGAGTTGATTTTTGTATATGGTGAGAGATAAAAGTCCAGTTTCATTATTCTGCATATGGATATCCAATTTCCCAGCACCATTAATTGAAGAGGGTGTCCTTTTCCCAATGTATGTTCTTGGTACCTTTGTCAAAAATCAGTTGGCTGTAAATATGTGAATTTATTTTTGTGTTCTCTATTCTGTTCCATTGGTCTTTGTGTCTGTTTTTATACTAATACCAATAGTTTGGTTACTATACCCTTGTAATATATTTTGAAGGCAGTATGATGCCTCTAGTTTTGTTCAGGATTGCTTTGGCTATTTGGGCTCTTTTTTGGTTCCATATGAATTTTAGAATTGTTTTTTCTATTTTTGTGAAAAATGACATTGGTATTTTGATGGGGATTGCATTGAATCTGTAGATTCCTTTGGGCAGCAGTAGTAGATTCTAAAAGAAAAATGAGTAACATAATTTTCCTGTCATGTGTTATGGAGAATATTATATTATCCTAAGAACAACCTTACAATTCAGGAAAAGAATACTATTTGTTCTTCATAGAAATAGAAAAGGAGGCTCAGAAAAGTTCAGCAACTTGTCTGTGATTCCAGGTGATTCCTAACACATAGTAGGTATTCTGTTACTATTTGTTGAATTGAAATGAATGAGCACCAGGTGTGGTGTTTTCTTTGGATCTGCTTCAGGCTAGGATATTAGAGTGTAATAATGGGGTAGTGGTAAGAACATGGGCTTGAACCAGAGGAAGTCTGGGCTGCAATCCCACTTTTACCACTCAATAACCATGAGTATCTGTCAGGATCCCAGCAGGAAACACATGGCACGCTTAAATTAGGATGATTTCAAAAAGGTTTACTAAAGGAACAATTTACAAAGATGTGGGAAGGGTATACGGAAACCACATGGGATAGTGCACTCATGGTGTGGCTGTCACAATTCCTGGGCCCACAAGGATAAGAGGAGGGAGTAGTTATAACAACCCAGAGAGTGAAATCTAACACTGGGACCTTCAGTTGAAGTATACAGCCAGCCTGAGATGACCTTGCAGGGATGATGCCAAGAAATAAATGTCTCAACCTCATTCTTCACCTGCCTTCAAATACCCTGTCCCCCAATGGCTGAACTCAATTTGGCAAAGAGACCACTGAGGTAGTCATACAGGTCATCCTTTGGGACAGAGAGTAGGCACATGGAAGATATATGACACCACATGTGATGTTGAGGAATTATTTCACCGTTTTTACCTCATGGTCTTCCACTTTTAATGAAACCTGCCTTGTCGGATTGCTGGAGAGGGTTAAGTGGAATCATGTGTCTATAGCACTGAGGACAATGCCTGGCACCAGAGCTCACTGGCTATTCCTCTTTCCTCGACTCTGGTGCCCAAACATGGTGGTTCCAGCAGCCCAACCAACGAGCCAATCTTTCCCTCTGGGATGTGTAGTCCTTAATTTCACAAATTGTGCTTGCAATGTTTCAGGGACATGGGACTGACAGTAAAGAGCTGGGCCCTAGAGACAGCTGGGGAACTCGTATAAGAAGGGAAAGGTGACAGGGTGTGTGCCCGGCAAACTGACAACACCAGATGGAGCCAGCAGAGTGAGCAGCAGGTGTGTTCATGAGCAGCAGTTGCAGAGGAGAGGCAGGGGCAGATACAGTGTTTCCCTGAAAATAAGACAGGGTCTTATATCTATTTTTTCTCAGGAAGACACCCTAGGGCTTATTTTCAGGGGATGTGTTATTTTCCCCTCAAAGCCTCAGCTTGCAGCACTCACAGGATGGCTGGGACCTGACAGGGGGAGCCGACCTTGTTGGTGGGGCTGCCTGCACCTTTCCGGTCACCTCTGGGATAGTAGCTGTCACGATGGGGCAGATGAGAAGGGCTGCTCCTCTTCTTTACCACTCCACAACGAAATGCATGGGTTATGCAGATACGCTGCGTAGCCATGCCCATCACTAGGGCTTATTTCCGGCGTAGAGCTTATATTGCACAAATACTTAGAAATCCTGCTAAGGCTTATTTTATGGGTATGTCTTATTTTCAGGGAAACACGGTACTTCTGGGATACCTAGGCAGGAAGCAGGGCTTCCACAAAGAGCAGCTGATTTAACCCTATTGCTGTGGGTCTAATGGGATCCAAGAATCTATGCGATTAGGGAACTTCTACACAGATGGCTCTGCCGTGGAATTCCTAAAATGGCCACTCTTTCAGATACACTGACATAATGGCTAAGGGGTAGATTTTGAACTTAGACTGACCTGGTTTGAATCCTGGTTCTACCACTACTGGCTATGTGACCATAGGCAAATCACTCCACTTCTCTCTGCCTCATTGCCCATTTCATCAAGTTTCTATGAGGATGACATGAGATATAAAGAATATATAAAACATTTAATAAATATTGATGCTAAGTCTGTGAACAGATGGAAAACTCCAGGTACTCCACCAGGGTTCTGGGATTGGCCATGGACACTGATGTGAAGAATAAAGAGCCCCTTAGACCCTAGATGCAGCCCTTCCTGAATCCCATGCAGGAGAGATTGCCAGCTTCTCCCTCAGGGCTACATCAGTGTGGTACCTATGTTAGAAGGGGTGGATCAACCCATCATATGGCTTCCTGAAGAGATAAGAACCAATTTCAATGTTCATATTTCTACAATAACCACTATTAGACCTAATTTGTAAATGAGGAAAGAAGGAGGCCCAAAGCATAAGTATACAAACGGTTTCTTCTAGAGCCATGCTGCTAATTTAGGTTTGAGGCAGTATTTGATTATCTTTTCTAACAGAGAATTTCCTACACTCAGTCATGACTAGTTTAATTAGCATCCTCTGGAACATGTCTACTAAGGAAAGGCAAAATAGAGTATAAGTGGTACTTTTCCCTAGTACCAGGGTGGCAGTGTGATATGGGGACTGAAGCTAAACAAAGCTGGGTTTGAATCTGTATTCTGATATATATTAGTTTTGTGAACTTGAAAATGTTACATGACCCTTCTGAACCTCATGTCCTTCTCTGAAAATGAGGATACTGACACATATTTTACCCAATTATTGTGAAGATTAATTAAGAGCATATATATAACTTCCTGGTATTTAGTAGATACTAAAAATTATATATTGTTGTTAGCACCTTTATAAGGTGGTTCTCTTATTTCAATTTCTGCAATATATGTGTTTTTTTATGGTCAACAAAACTGTGCCCAAAGAACTTTATTTTTTGCTTCAAAATCCTTCTCAGGTGAAGAAAACTCTTAACAGGCAGTGCCCTTTAATATTCCATAAATTCCCTTTGCTAACCAAACACTTTATCATTTTGGAGATAAAGCTTTTGATCTTCTATTGTAAGAAGTGCTGAGGTGAAATTCTCTTGGGATATTCTTTTCAAAGATCTTATATCTTTTCTTATGTTTTAGCAAACATTAAATAAAACCAAAATGCTGGAACTCCTACATTCAAATCATTTACCAAGGGATAGCATGGATAGGATGAATACTAAACAGAGGTACCTCTGTTCTGGGGTTTAAGATAGTTTTGTGGCAAAGGACTCTGCGAAGGAAATGAAGACTGGTCCAGGCCCAATCACAAATATGTCTCCAGGAGTCTATTAGAGTGTTGTCAGAAATGGCCAGTATTCTCTTAAGAAATAGAGGAGAATGGCCTCAAGGATCTTTAATGAAAATAAAAGGCAGCTACAGCCAAACTGTCACTTTTGGCAAATTGTCTCTGGGCTCCAGGATGTAGGCTGTGTACCTCTGCCAACTCTCTTGTCCCCACCTCCTCTGCTTCTGAAACTCATCTGTCTGTCTCGACTTGTTTATGATGTTATGTCTTTGAAATCCACCTCCCAGCTCCTCAGTGACTCACCAGCACTGACCCATTTCTGGCTTGACTTCCCCATCTATAAGTAAGGAGTGATAAAATCTACCCTGAGAGTTTTTATCATCATTAAATACAGCAACATTGATAGAGGGCCTGCAACAGGGCCTGGTCCTCAATAAACATTAATTCATACTCTTTTTCTGTGAATATACTTGACTTCATAATCTAACCAATGTAATAGCACTTTATGATGGCTTCTGATGCAACTGGGTGAGCCAGAGGAAATTAATATTCCTGAAGCTCAATTTTCTTATCTACAAAGGGGGATAATAATAATTACTTCAAAGGGATGTTACCTGGGGAACACTTAGCACCAGTGGGAGAGAGAACACTGCTCAAGAGTTTGATCTGACTCAATTTCAAAGATTTGGCTTGTCCCTTGGGAGGTATTTAATAGCTTCAATCTCCCCTTCCTAACTAATTATGCAGTGAAGACAGCTCCAGCAGGTTTAGGAGCAAAATGTGACACATATGTAAATCTATTCCAGACTGTATAACAAGCATGCAGGTCATAGTTTTCTATGTATGGTTCATCATGTTAGATTTGTAAGGGATGCAAATTTCGGAAGATTCTTGTTTTAGTAAGGAAAATATTTATGATATCTGACACAAATTAGTAGCAGTCAACATTATACATAGAATTTACACTTTGCCTTTTTTGATAGCTGCAAATGTTTTGAAATTTATTCCCTTGCAATAAACTATGAATATTTGTTTTCTTTGTTAACTGAGTGTTCCTACCAACAGGCTCTTTCTCCCCTCCATTCAAATGTTCAGTGTCAATATTTTTTGGTTCTTTTGTAAAAATAGCTTTATTGAGGATTGACATACAATAAAACTACACCTATTTCAGGTGTGCAATTTGACATATGTCTATACCTGTGATATCATCACCACAATCACGATCATGAACCTGTCTACCATCCCTAAAAGTTTCCTCTTGTCCCTTTTTAATCCACTCCTTATATACCTCCTTCCCTTTTGCATTATCTCCAATCACAGGTCTGCTTTCTGTCACTATAGATTAGCTTGCATTTTCTAAAGTTTTATGTAAATGGAATCATAAAGCATGCACTCTCTTTTCTCTGGCTTCTTTCACTCAGCATAATAACTTTGAGATTCTTTCATGCTGTTGCTTGTACCCATAGTTCATTCTTTTATATTGTTTAATAGTGTTCTATTGAATGGATATACCACAGTTTATCCATTCACTACAGTTGAAGAAAAACTGGGTTGTTTTCTTGGCTATTAAAACTAAAGCATGTTGCTGTGATTCACCACTCCCAAATGAAAAAAACAAAACAAAACAAACCTAAAGCTGCTTTGAACATTCATGTGAAAATCTTTTATAAACATGTACTTTCATTTCTCTCTGATAAATACCTAGGAATAGAATGACTGGGTAATGTGGTAAGTGTGTGCTTAATTTTGAAGAAACTGCCAAACTGCTTTCCAACATACTTGTACCATTTTACATTCTGATCACCAGTGTATGAGAGTTCCAAGTTGGTCCACTTCTTTACCAACACTTAGTATGGTTGGTCAGTCTTTTACATTATAGCTATTCTAGTAAGTATGTAGTAATATCTCATTGTAGCTTTGATTTGAATTTCCCTAATGACTTTTTATTTGTTTCTTTGCCTTCCATATATTTTCTTTGGTCCTTTCAAATTCTTTGCTCAAATGTATTGGGATTTTGTTTTCCTGTAATCAGGGTTTAAGAGTTCTTTAAATACTCTGGATATAAGTCCTTTATGAGATATACAATTTATAAATATTTTCTCCAAGTCTGTTGCTTATCTTTTCATTCACTTAACCATTTTTCAAAGAACAGTTTTTAATTCTGAGGAAGTCCATTTTATTAATGTGTTCTTTTATGGACTGTGCTTTCAGTGTCATGTCTTACTTTGCTGAGAGGTTTATCAGGAATGGATATTGGATTTTTCCCATGCTTTTTCTGAATATTGAGATAATTGTGTGGATTTTTTTTCAAGTTTATTGATATGATGAATTACATTGGCTTGACTTTTGAATGTTAAAGTTACTTTGCAATCTTGGCATAAGTCCCACTTGGTCATGATATATGTTGTATTTTCCTCTAATTTGGTCTTGAGATCTCTCTCTGGGGAGTGGCTATAAATTCCAGCTCTGCCCTGATGGTGCTCCAAGGGAGGTAGTTGTGGATGTTTACAGTGTGCCTTCATGGAATATTTTTTTATCTTGGCAAATGGCCTAATGCCCAAGTGTTTGACCTGTGACCAGGTGTCAAACAGATTATACAAACAGATGCCCCTGTGGCTCTTGTCTGACCAGTGTCCAGCTTATTCCTGCCCAGATAGTCTCTTTCTAGGAGAGCCCTGACAGAAAGGAGAGTTAGGTGAGTATCAGTCAGGTGAGACAAAAAGGAGGCAGCTCATAAAATACATGTAATCAACAAAGCATTTTATTAGTCAGAGATCTACAAGAGAAGAGGAGTGCCTCCGAGGGCTGACAGGGAAGTCTGGAGACAACAGGATGTTTAGCCAGCAGGTGTGTGTGTGTTTGTGCATGTAGACAGAAAGAGGTAGGGAGAGAGAACAGCATATAGCTGGGTCTTCTATTTTTAATTAAATCTGACAATTTTTGTTATTTGATTAGGATGTTTCAAACTTTTAACATTTAATGTGATTATTGATATGGTTGGCTCAAAGTTACCAACCTAATTTCCATCCCATATGTTTCATCTCTTTGTTCCCCTTTCCCTATTTTCTGCCTTCTTTTGAATTAATTGAACATTTTTTATTATTCTGTTGTATTTCCTTTGATAACTTAGCAGGCATAACTTTTTCTATCATTTTAGTGGTTACCATAGGGTAATAGTATGCATCTTTAGCTTATCACACTCTACCTTGTAGTGATATTGTACTATATTTCTTATTTTTTAAATTTCAGAATATTATGGTGGTACAAACATTTTGGTTACATATAATGCCTTTGCTTTGCCCAAGCCAGAGCTACAAGAGTGCCCTTCTCACATACAGTGTGCTCCACACCCATTAGTTGTGTGTTTACTCCCTCACGCCCCCCACATGACTAGCACCCAATGAATATTACTTCCATGTGAGCACCTTAGCACCAATTTGATGGCAGGTATATGTAAGGCTTCTTTTTCCATTCCTGTGATACTTCACTTCAAAGGATGGGCTCCAGCTCTACTGAGGATAATATAAGAGGTTCAGATTCACCATTGTTTTTTGTAGTTGAGTGGTATTCCATGATATACATATACCACATTTTAGTAATCCACTAATGTATTGAAGGGCACTTGTGTTGTTTCCACATCCTTGCAATTGTGAATTGTGATGCCATAAACATTTGAGTACAGATGTCTTTATTATACAATGTCTTTTTTTCCTTTGGGTGGATGCCTAGTAGTGGGATTGCTGGATCAATGGTATTTCTATGTTAAGTTCTTTGAGATATCTCCAAATTACTTTCCACTGGTGTTTTAATAATTTTCAGTCCCACCAGCAGTGTAGGAGTGTTCCTATCTCTCCACATACATGCCAGCACTTGTTTAGGGACTTTTTGATAAAGGCCATTCTCACTGAAGATAAGTGATAACGCATTGTGGTTTTGGTTTGCATTTTCCTGATGATTAGAGATGTTGAGCATTTTTTCGTATGTTTGTTTGCCATTATTCTGTCTTCTTTTGAAAAGTTTCTGTTCGTGTCCTTTCCCCATTTATTAATGGGGTTGTTTGACATTTTCTTGTTGATTTTCTTAAGTTATATATAGATTATTGTTATCAGTCCTTTATCAGATGTGTAGAAAGCAAATATTTTCTCCCATTCTGTAGGTTGTCTATTCACTCTACTGATAGTTTCCTTGGCTGTGCAGAAGCTTTTTAATTTGATAAGATCCCCTTTGTTTATTTTTGTTGTTGCTGTGATTGCTTTGGGGGTCTTCTTCATTATTTTCAAGCCTTTTCAGAAGACATTGGCTTCTTTTTTCCCAGCAGAGATATGGCTGCCTTTGGCTGGGGCATCAATCCAGTAAGTGAAATCTCATTGTAGTTTTGACTTGCGTTTCCCTGATAATTAGAGATGCTGAGCACTTTTTTGTATGTTTATTGGCCATTATTCTGTCTTCTTTTGAAAATTTTCTGTTCATGTCCTTTGCCTATATTTTGATGGAGTTTTTTTTTCTTGTTATTTTTCTTAAGTTCTCTATAGATTCTTGTTATCAGCCCTATATCAGATGTGTAGGATGCAAATATTTTCTCCCATTCTATAGGTTTTGTGTTCACTCTAATGATAGTTTCCTCGGCTGTGTGGAAACTTTTTAATTTTATCAGGTCCCATTTATTTATTTTTGTTGCTGCTGTGATTGCCTTTGCGGGTCTTCTTTATAAATTCTTTGCTTAGAATTTATAAAGCAAATTTCTAAGCAAAATTCTTTGCTTAGAAAACTCTGTAAGAGTTTTCCCAACATTTTCTTCTAGAATTCTTAAGGTTTCTTGCCTTAAGTTTAAGTCTGATATCCATCATGAGTTGATTTTTGTGAGAGGTGAGAGGTGGAGATCCAGTTTCAATCTTCTGCATGTAGCTATCCAGTTTTCCCAGCACCATTCATTGAATAGACATTAATTCATCCAGTGCATATTTTTGTCTGTTTTGTCAAAGGTTAGATGACAACATGAGGATGGTTTTATATCTGGGTTCTCAGTCCTTTTCCAGAGGTCTATATCTCTGTTCTTGTGCCAGTGCTGTGCTGTCTTGGTTACTATAGGCTTGTACTAAAGCTTGAAATCTGGTAGACTGATGCCTCCCAATTTGTTCTTTTTGGATGAAGATTGCTTTGGGGATTTATACAGGGTCTTCTCTGGTTCCATACAAAATGCAGAATTATTTTTTCTAGACATGTAAAGAATGATGATGGTATTTTGATAGGGATTGCATTAATTTTGTAGATGACTTTAGGTAGTATGGACATTTTAACAATATTGATTGTGCCAATCCATGAGCACAGTAGGGTTTTTCATGTGTTTACATCTTCAATGTCTTTTCTCAGTGTTTTATGCTACTCCCTAGATAAGTCTCTCAGCTCTTCTTTAAATATATTCCAAAATATTTAATTTTATTTGATGCAATTATGAAAAGTATTGCATCATTGATTTGATTTCCAGCTTGATTGTTATTGGTGTATATGAATGCTGCTGATTTGTGTGCATTGATTTTGTATCCTGGGACTTAACTGAATTCATTTATCAATTCTAGTAGTCTCTTGGTTGTATCCTTGGGATTTTTTAGATATAATATCATATCGTCAGCAAAGAGTGACAATTTGACTTCTTCTGCCCCCATTTGGACACCTTTAATTCCCCTCTCTTGTCTGATTGCACTGGCAAAGACTTCCAGCATTATGTTGCATAGAAGTGGAAATAGTGGAAAACCTTTTCTGGTTCAGTTTTAAGCAAGAATGCTTTTACTTTTTCCCCATTCATTATGATATTGGCTGTGGGTTTATCATATATGGCTTTAATAATTTTAAGTTATGTCCCATTTATGCCTATTTTGCTAAGAGTTTTTATCATAAAAGTGTGCTGGATTTTGTCAAATGCTTTTTCTGAATCTACTGAGAGAATCATATGGTCTTATTCTTGCTTTTATTTATGTGGTGTATTATATTTATAGATTTGTGTATTTTGAACCATCCTTGCATCCCTGGGAGAAAGCCCACCTGGTCATGATGAATTATTTTTTTGATGTGCTGTTGGATTTGGTTTGTAACATTTTGTTGAGGACTTTTACATCTATATTCATGAGGGATATTGGCCTATAGTTTTCTTTTTTTGTTGTGTCCTTTCCTGACTTTGATATCAAGGTGATCTTGGCTTTGTAGAATGAGTTGGGGAGGATTCCATCCCTCTCAATATTGTGGAATAATTTCTGCAGTATAGGTATGAGTTATTCTTTGTAAGTTTGGTAAAATTCAGGTGTAAACCCATTTGATCTGGGACTTTTTTGTTGGAAGATTTTTAATTGCTGCTTCAATTTCTGTGCCTGACATAGGTCTGTTCAGAAATTCTTTTTCTTTCTGATTGAGCCTAAGGGGGTTGTGTGTTTCTAAGAATTTGTCCATGTCTTCCATATTTTATCCTTTTTGGGCATATAGATTTTTATAGTATTTAAAGATAATGTTTTATATTTCTGTGATGTCTGTAGTGACCTCTCCTTTTTCATTTCTAATTGAACTTATTTTAGTCCTTTTCTTTCTAATTCTTGTCAATCTAGGAAGAGGGCTGTCAATTTTGTTAATGTTTTTGAAAAACCAAGCTTTGGTTTTATTAATCTTTGTATAGTTTTGTTTTCGATTCCATTTAGTTCTGCTCTGATCTTAGTTATTTCTTTTCTTCTACTGCATTTAGGATTGATTTGCACTTACTTTTCTAGTTCCTTCAGATGGTTTATTAGTTTGTTGAATTTTGAACTTTCTGTCTTTTGGATGTGAGCATTTAATGCAATTAGTTTTCCTCTCAGGAATGCTTTTGCTGAATCCCACAGATTTTGATAACTTGTGTCCCTGTGATCATTTAGTTCAAAGAATTTTTTGATTTCCATCTGGATCTCCTCCTTGACCCTATAATCATTCAGCAATAGATTGTTTAATTTCCATGACTTTGTGAAGTGGTGTTTCTGTTGGAATTGATCTCTAATTTTATACCACTGTCGTCTGAGAAGATACATGTTATAATTTCTGCTTTTAATATTTGTTGATATCTGATTTGTGGCCTAAGGTGTGATTGATTTTGGAGAAAGTTTCGTTAGCTTATGAGAAGAATGTACATTTAGTTTTATATGGGTGGAATGTTTTGTAGATGTCTGTTAGACCCATTTGTTCTAGAGCTCTGTTTAAGTCCATTGTTTCTTTGCTTATTGGAGGATCTGTCCAGTTTAGTCAGTGGGATGTTGAAATCCCCAGCTAGTATCACATTATTGTTAATCATGCTATTTAGATCAAAGAGGGTTTGCTTTATGTATCTGGGCACTCCTGTGTTGGGTGCATAAATATTATGAATTGTTATGTCTTCTTGTTGCATTTTTCCCTCCACCATTATATAGTGACCATCTTTATCTTTCTTTACTGTTGCTGTTTTAAAGTTTATGTTATCTAATATAAGAATAGCAACTCCAGCTTTCTTTTTGATTTCCATTTGCCTGGAAGATTGTTTTCCAACCCTTGACCTTGAGTCTGAAAGTGTCTTTGTGGGTAAGATACGTTTCCTGGAGACAGCAGATAATTGGCTTGTGTTTTTGTATCCACTGAACCAGTCTATGTTTCTTCAGCAAAAATGTCATGCCATTGACATTTATTAAAAGAATTGATATTTCGGGTTGATTTCTGTTCATACTGTTGGATAAATTGTTATTGTTTTGTTTTACCTCTTGAGGCATTGTGGAATCAGAGTTCTGGACTTTAACTCTTGAGTATTTTTACATTGGTGCCTGTCTATTGTGCTTTTCAGTGTATAATGCAGGTCTGAGTACTTCCTGTAGGGCAGGTCTGATCTTCGCAAATTCCATCAGTGATTGCTTGTTTTGGTAAGTCTTTCTCCCTCATCGATAAAGCTAAGATTTCTGGATAATGAATTCTAGGTTGGCCATTATTCTGTTTAAGAAGATTGAGGATGGGTCCCCAGTTCCTTCTGGCTTGTTAGGTTCCAGTTGAGAATCTGCAGTTAGTCTGATACGTTTTCCTTTGTAGGTTATCTGCTGTTTTCCTCTTACTGCTCAAAGAATTGCCTCTTTTGTGTTTACTTTGGCGAGCCTAGTAACCATGTGATGTAGTGATTGCCTTTTCACATTGAATCTCCCAGAACTCCTGGACATCTATATTTCTGGCCAGGCCAGGTAAGTTTCCCTCCAGTATTACAAGAAATAGATTTTCTAGCCTTTGTGTATTTTCTTCTTCTATTTCCAGGATTCCTATAATTCTTATGCTTGGTTTCTTTACATAATCCCACATTTCTTTTGTGTTTTGTTCATGTCTCTTGATTCTGGTGTTCTTTTTCTTCATCTAATTTGTTTAGCATATAGGCATTATCTTCAAGCTCTGAGATTCTTTCCTGTGCATGATCCAACCTATTCTAAAGACTTTCCACTATGCTTTGTAGTTCCTTAAATGCCTCTTTTATTTCTAGTATTTCTGTTTGATTCTTTCATAGTAATTCAATTCCTTTAGAGAATTTTTAATTCATTTCCTGTATTGTTCTTGTGGCTTTTTGTGTTGGACTTCTATTTTCTCTTTAATTCCACTGAGTTTTCTTAGAATCATATTCAGAATTCTTCCTCTGTCCTTTTAATCATTTTGTTTAAGTTGGTATCCGTTGTTCTGGATTTAATGATTTCTTTGGGGGAGGAATTTTCTCTCTGATCTTTCATGTTTCCTGTGTTCTTTACCTGATTCTTTCTCATCAGTCTTCCTGATCAAGTACTGGGGGGTGCTAAGACTTGTTTATGGCCCTATCTCTGATTCCCCAAGGATCATTCCTTGACAGTACTGGGAAGGGGCCCACTGGTCCTGTATTGCCTTAGGGGTATTTTAGCAAGTTGGGTTACCTCTGACCTGTTGTCTTCACCTCTTGCCAATGGAGACTAGTGCATTTGGTCCTCTAGTTTAAGCTCCAAGCTGGTGGATTGAGCTTGTGGGTATGACTACACTGCTCTCTAACGGCTTGAAATGGAAGGCACTGTATTTAGCTGTAGGGTTACACTCTCGGTCATTTATTGTAGTTTGTGTGGAGGAGCCAGTTGTTGAAGTAATCTAATATCTCTATGGTAGGCTCTGGTCCCCCAGATGTGATATATAAATGCCCTGATCTTTGGGAGGGGCCTTGCCACACCTCGGGGTTTTATTGACCCTATTCCCTCTTAAGGTGTGGGTAGGGGCAAGATAGATTGCAGCTGGTAAGAAGCAGCTGCTTCTATGGTTACTTGACCTGCTGCTGGAGCGGGGGGTAGCCACTAATATGTTATTCAGGGCTCTTTCACCCACACTTTGAGGGCTGCTCCTGATGGGAGGGGTCAATTGGTACAATTGCTGAGATCTCTGGCTAGGATTTTCCTTCCCTGTCCACAAACCCCAATGCTGGAGTCCGCCCGGACTGGGAGAGCAAGCCCTGGAGTTATGTTTTATTAGAAGGCCTAAGCTGGTCCAGCAGGCCAAATCAATAGGCTGCTGAGTATTTCTTGGGTTCCAAGGTCCCTCAGATTCACTCCTGCCATGCAGAGAAAGCGGATTTCCTCATTCTGCCCCACCTCCAAGGGTTGGGTCTGCAGTGACCAGCATGAAAGTCCTCAAGGTGGGTGAGGGGTGTTTCCTGAAACTGCCACGTGCAACAGCATCTCCAGGCTGGGGACCCCAAAGATGGCAGCTGCCCACCCCTGGAGAAATAGTGTTGGAGGCAAGCACTCCAGAGTCAGCTGAAGCAGGGCCGGCAAGCCGAATCAACAGGCTGCCAACTGTTTTTCAGCACCAAAGTCCTGCAGATTCACACCAGCTGCACAGAGAAAGTGGCTTTTCTCACTTCTCCCCACCTCCAAGGGTGGAGTGCTCTGCACCCAGCACAAAAGTCCCCTGGCTGGGAGTGGAGTGGTGTTTGAAACCACTGCTGCAGTGTCTCTGGTCTGGGAACTCCAAAGATGGTGGCTGCCCACCCCTGGAGAGCTAGAACTGGGCTCTTTTTGTCCCACCCTGAACAGGCCAAATCACTGGCAGTTTCCAGGGGCAGAGCCCCTTTTTTGACATTCACCAGAGGCAAGGTGCCTGTCTCCAAACTCTCTCATGTTGCCATGGTCAGTGGAAGTAACCACTGAAACAAGTCCCTCCCCTGCCCAGTGTGGGCCCAGCACAGAGCACCAAAAAGTTCAAAATGTTTTCCTCTATTGTCTCCTCTCCATAGAGTCTGTTGTCCCATGCCATGACTTTGCACTGACTTCAGGCATGTCCCTGTCTGAGTGGGTGTGGAGGTCTGTGGGGGAGCCAGTCGTCCTCCTGTGGGTCAGATTGCACTGTGCTGGCTGGCTGGGTAGTGGCCCTCCTGCACTGCTCTCTATTCTTTCTTATATTTCTTGCACTCTCCAGTCTTTGTGAACATATCTCCCATTCACCTTTTTTCCTGCACTGCGTTACCATGCTGTTTCTCTAACGATTCAAATGCTGTTCTTTGTAGGGAGTGATCCACTCATGTGTAGCCATCCTAGTTCTTCACCTCCTTCTCTGGGAACAGTGAGCCAAGAGGCCACCACTAATCTACCATTTTCCCTCTCCTGTACCACTTTTCGTAATGTATAAGAACCTTGCAACAGTTTGTTTATTTCTCCCCTCTGAACTTTTGTGCCATTGTTGCCATACACTTTTCTTTAATATATTTTTGCAAATCCCATCAACATTTTTATTATTATTGTTTAAATAGTCAATTATATTTTAAGGGATTTAAATAATAAAAAAAATCGTACATATTTACTCATGTATTTACCATTTCTTGTGTAGATTCATATTTCCATCTGGCACCATTTTCCTTCTTTCTGAAGGATGTTCTTTAATATTTCTTGTATTGTGAGTCTGTTAGTGATTAACGGTTTTATCTTTTGTATGTCTAAAAAATATTGGTTTTGAAAGACATTTTCACTGGGTATGGATTTCTTGGTTGACAATATTTTTTTTAGTACTTTAAAAATATTTCTACATTGCCTTCTGACTGGCGTTTGTTTCTGATGAGAAATCTACTGTCATTCTTATCATTGCTCCTATATATGTAATGCGTCTTTTCTCTTGCTGCTTTATTGATTTTATCTTCATCCGTGTTTTGTATCAATTTTTTATGATGTGTTGGTGTAGTTTTATTCATGTTTCTTTCGATTTGTGTCATTAAGTTTCCTGGATCTAGAAATCTGGAAAAAATTTGGCTGCCATTTCTTCAAATGTGTTTCTCTGTGCTTCACCTCCTTGGACCCATTTCTGGGACTACAATTACACAAATTAGGTTGTGTGAAGTCACTCAAGTAATGAAAGTTTCTTCTTTTTTTCTTTAGTTCCCCTTTTAAGTTTTTTTCTTTGTGTTGCAGTTTGGATAATTTTTATTGCTATGTTTTCAAATTTGCTAATTTTTTCTTCTGCAATGTCTAATGTGACATTATTCTCATCCACTGTATTTTTCATCTCATTCATTTTAATCTCTAGATGTTTTATTTGGGCCTTTGAAATATCTTTCATGTATCTATTTTTTAATATATGGAATATAGTTATAAAATTTTTCTTATATTCTTTACTATTACTATTCTAATCAATGTGTTTGTTCTATGTCAGTTTCAGTAGATTGATTTTTCTCCTCATTTTGTGTGACATTTTCCTGATTATTCCTAGGAATTTTCTATTTGATTCCAGACATTGTGAATTTTGCCTCTTTGAGTGTCAGGTATTTTTGTATCCTAAAATTATTCTTGAGGTTTGTTTAGGTATGCAGTTAAGTAATTTGGAAACTATGTGATTATTTTGAGTCTTGCTTTTAAGAATTTGATCATCAGAACCAAAGATGTGTTTACTCTAGGGCTAATCATTCACCATTACTAATACAGGTCTCTTCTGAGTACTTAAGTCAATGCCCTGTGAATCTTGAGGCTTTTCATTCTGGATGGTGGGATCAGGCACTATTTATTACCAGCCCTGTGTGAGGGCCTGGCACTGTTGCCTCTAATCTTTTTGGGTGGTTCTTGCCTGGGCTTCAGGTAGTTTCCTCACACATAGGCACTGATAATTACTTACCTGAATACTTTAGGGAGATTCTTTGGAGATCCCTGGAATTCTTCTCTCTGTGTGTGGTTATCTTCTCTCTGGTACTCTTTCATGAGAACTCTAGCTGCCTCATTCTTTCCAAACTACCAGATTTGTCTCTTCAATTCAGGAAATCACTGACATCTTCCTTCATTTACCCTTCCTGAGGCATGGCCTGGAAAATCTATAAGCTGGAGAAATTATAGGGCTCATCTCCTCTGTTTTTCATCTCTCATGGATCACTGTCCTTCATTTTCTGATGTACAGTGTCTTGAAAACTATTATTTCATATGGCTTGTCTGTGTTTTGGTTGTTTCAATGTGTAGATTAAATCTAGGCTCTGTTACTCTTTGACCAGAAATGGAATCTTCATAGAATTTCTTTCATGATATATAAAGAGAAATTTTTTTATTCCACCTTTTTTTGCTTCAGTGACTACACATATCCACTCCTTTGTTGAGATTCTAGAAGGTCTGCCAATAAGTATTATTAGCCTTGAAGCTTACCCATCACTTTGGCTAGTGTTCTCTCTTCTTGCTATCAAATCCTAGAACTAAATGGACAGATGGAATATAATGCTGCAAATGTTATTTAACAAAAGAAAAATGCAAAAGCATGAGATTCCCATCTGTATTAATTATCTATTGCTGCATAACAAGTTACTACAAACTTAGCAACTTAAAACAATGAACATTTATTATCTCACAGTTTCCTGTCTGAGCATAACTTAGTTGGGTTCTCTGCTTCAGAGTCTTTCATGTGGCTGCCATCATGGTGCCACCCATGGTTGGGATCTCATCTGGAATCTTGAATGGAGAAGGACTTAATTCTAAGTCCATGTGGTTGTTGTCAGGATTCATTTCCTCAAGGGCTGATGGAGTCAATTCCTCAATTTTTTGCTGGCTGTTGTTGGAGGCCATCTTTAGTTCTTTGCCACCTGGTACTCTCCATTGGGAAGTTTACAACATGGCAGTTTATTTTATCAAAGCAAGAAGGGCAGAATGCCAGTTAACATGACAGAAGTTATAATCATATGTAATATAATTATAGAAGTGATATCTTATCACTTTTGCTGTATTCTATTTGTTAGAAGCAGGTCCCACCTATTCTCAAGGGCAAGGGATTATAAAAGGGCATAAATACTAGGAGGCTGGGGTCATTGAAGGCCATCTTAGAGTCTGTGAACCACACTCTTCTTTTCTAGAGGGAGAAAAAGTGCAGACTTCTTTTAAATGCATATATGTGTGTGTGTGTGTATATGTATGTGCATTTTTTTCTTGAGCCTAGCAAGTCCTATCAGCAGAAAACTGTTGACTGAATAGAAAACTAAAGTGTAAGATATACAGCATTAAGAAATGTTTTTGGGAAGGAAGGCTTATGGTCTAATTGACCTAATCCCCCACCTTAGAGGGAGACAGTTCTGCTTTAACCCCAACCTCTTATCATGTTCCCTTTTCTCCAAAATGATGGTTCTTTACCCTTAGAAAATAATCTTACCATCAGAAACTATTTAAATTTCTTTTATCTGATTTAATCGTTATTTTATTCAATAAGCACTTATTAGGTATCTATTCTGTAACAGGCCTTATACTAGATGTCAGGAGTAAAGCAGTGAATAAAAAAGTCTGGTCTCCTAGTGTAATAGAAAATTAGGCATTAAACTGATGTGGCAAGTGCTAACAAATGAGATCCCCAAGCTACCTTGGTGGCAATCATTTATTCATGAATAAAACATACTTGGCACCTATTGTATACCAGGTATTGTGCTGAAAACTAGAGATACAAGACAAAGGAAGCATAGCATCTTCATCAGCAAGTCCATTGCCTTTGTCAAGGCCACCATGTACAGCTGTGCAGGTTCCTCACTGAACAAGGGCATTTCACTGAGTTGGCTGGCTTCCTCTAATATTTACAAAGGTGTTTTACAGGATAACGTATCACCCAGGAGTTGAGAAACCCTAATCAGCAGTTAGAATTTCATAGCAGACAAATGTTGCTCCATTAGCTTCTTCCCTGGGATCAATACTTCATTGACCACAGATGTTATCTCTATTATCCTAGAGACTAGGACCATGCCTGGCACATTGTAGCCCCTCAATAAACATATGCTGAATTGAATTATAAGAATAAGAAATTTGGAGATTTGGTGTGGTATATTCAGCAATATCTATACAACTGTTGAATAAACTGAGGCATAGAATGTGTGCTGCTGACCAAGTGTGGTGGCTGACGCCTATAATCCTAGCACTCTGGAAGGCCAAGGCGGGAGGATTGCTCAAGGTCAGAAGTTTGAAACCAGCCTGAGCAAGAGCGAGACCCCATCTCTACTAAAAATAGAAAGAAATTAATTGGCCAACAAAAAATATATAGAAAAATTAGCTGGGTATGGTGGCACATGCCTGTAGTCCCAGCTACTCAGGAGGCTGAGGCAGGAGGATCACTTGAGCCCAGAAGTTTGAGGTTGTTGTGAGCTAGGCTGATGCCACAGTGCTCTAGCCAGGGCAACAGAATGAGATCCTGTCTGGAAAAAAAAATAATAAGAAAAGAAAAAGAAAGTATGCTGGCTACTCCTGACAGCTTTCCATGGACAGGAAGATTTGAGACCTCTGGATACATGGAACTCACATGCCTGCATTTAAATTTCTCCAAGTGTTTGCCTTTAGAAGCTCTTTATGAGGCAATGTAAATCAGTAGTTTCCATGGAAGCAAAATGAACTTGCAGAGATGTGGAAAATACTAAGGTATTCTAGCACTGCTGAGGGTGTGTTGTTTTTAGCTGTGGAGGCCTACTTATTTCTTGGCAATCCACAAATGTGTTATTCTTTCACTTTTCATTAACCAGTTTCTTCAGAAAGGCACTAGATGACTGAGGTTTGGCCTGACTCAGTACTTGGTAAAATTAAACCTCCAAATTCTACATTGTTACTTTCCCACTTTATCAAAGGAGGTAAAATAAGGGATTTAACCCTTACTCTAAGTTTTGGTCTCAATGTTATCTTTCTCAGGTCATTTGCATTTTAAGTCCCATCTTATTTTGGAATTAAATGTTTTAGCAATCATTTATTCATGAATAAAACATAATTGGGCACCTATTGTGTACCAGGTATTGTGCTAAGAACTAGAGATACAAGATGACAAAAGCATAGCATCTTCATCAGCAAGTCCATTGCCTTTGTCAAGGCCACCATGTACAGCTGTGCAGGTTCTTCACTGAACAAGGACATCTGACTGAGTTGGCTGGCTTCTTCTAATACTTTATAAAGGTGGTTTACAGGCAAGCAGCTGGTCTAGGCTTCATCTCCATTATTAAAACAGGAGTTACCAAACTGGGGCTTATGACTTTTAGAGCCCATGAACTCCTAAAAATGTTATTCAAAATTGTATGTACATTTTTTTATTTTTCTGAGAAAGACTTTATCTGAACTTAAATGATGCATGAACCCCAAGATATTTAAAATCATTGCATTTAATGACTTTTCTAAGTCACTTCAAGTCTTCTGAATTAGACAAGGCATAAATCATTCATAAACAAGCAACTACAAATAAATAGAAGAAATTAGAGGCACTAGAAGTTATTTTAGATTACATGGCATTTTTTCCACCCTATAATGTCACACCAAGTAGACAAACACCAATCCTATTAATTATCTAAAGCTGTTTCTTTTCCAAGATTTATCTAGTAACCTGCAGCTATGTCTTGGGAAGAAACATGTCTGATAATGCTCAAGTCTGTACTATAGTGCATGGAAAAGAAAGGCTTCAGAGTTAGTTATTTCTGGATTCAAATCCCAGGTCCAGAACCTATTAATTGTGAGCTCTTAGGCAAAGAACTTAATTTAGAGCAGGCGTCCTCAAACTACGGCCTGCGGGCCACATGCCGCCCGCCTAACACATTTATCTGGCCCTCCAGGTGTTTTTGCCGCAGCTGCCGGTCCTAATTAGCAGCTGACTCATCCTGGGCCCACAGTGCACACTCTCCAACAGTCTGAGGGACAGTGAACTGGACCCCTGTTTAAAAAGTTTGAGGACCCCTGATTTAGAGTCTCAATTTCCTCATCTATGAAATGAAATAATAATACATTACAGAAATATTTTTACTAATGAATGTGATGAGGTATGTTAAGTGCCTGGCATATAGTAAACCCTTAGTACGTGGCAATAATGGTTATTATTATTACTTAAATTCTAATAAGAATTCTCTTGCCAGTTTACCCAATCTATAAAAAGTCCTAAAGAATTTGATAATATTTAAATTCCAACTGCACCCAAACAACAAAATATCTAAAAACCCTATGGCCTTTAGACTGTCTTATTGATTCAAAAAGCTGAAATTTGGCAGGGCTTCTAGAAGAGCTGAGTAATGAGCTTGGAAAATCCTCTCTCTAAATGGCAATGAAAAAACTAGACAAAGTTGTCAAAAACAGCCATTTAAACACTGGAAATTGACTAAAGACATAGCAGTTGAACAGCATTTATTCATAAAAATTTAATAAACATCTATAAAAACAGTAAGAGTCTCTGGGATTTCTCTAATTCCTTCACCTTAGCTTCATAATTCCACCCAGGGGCAGGGGGGAGACTGAGAAATGACAGCTCTACAACCCTGCAAGAAAGTGATGACTTTATTTGGAGCTGAACTTGGAAAATTCCATGCCTGGATAACAGTCAAAAACAACACCAATCTCAGTGACAAACAATCAGGGAATAACAACATCACAGCTAGCCTGAGGTCACAATACTTGTTGGGAAAGGCAACAGAATGACATCTAGCCAGAAATTTATGCAGAACTACAGCCAAAATGGAATCAAATTACAAATCTATGACAGAGGAAATTTGGAAAATGCACAAATTATTTGGAAATTATACAACACATATCTATGCAACTCAAGTCAAATAGGAAATCATATGGTAAATTTGAAAATACTCTTAGCAGAATGAAAACAAAAAACACATCATATCAAAATTTAGGGGATGCAGCCAAAGCAGTGTGTAGAGAGAAATTTATAGCTGTAAACACTTATATCAGAATAGAAGAAAGACTTCAAATAAATAGCCTAACCTTCCACTTTAAGAAACTAGAAAAATAAAAGCAAACTAAACCAAAAGCCAGCAGAAGGAAGAAAATAATAGAGATTACAGCAAGAATGGAACAGAATACAGAAAAAATAGAGAAAAATCACTGGAATCAAAAGTTGGTACTTCGAAAAGATAAACAAAATTGACAAAACTTAGCTAGACTGACCAATGAAATAAAAAAGAAGGCCTGCATCACCAAGCTCAAAAATAAAAGAGGAAACACCTCTACCAAATTACAGAAATTGAAAGGGTTGTTTGGCAATACTATGAAGATCTGACTTGGGTGGGGCAAAGGCAATATATGTAACCTAAACATTTTACCCCCGTAATATGCTGAAATAAAAAAAATAAAAAAAAATACTATGAAGAACCTGATGTCAAGAAATGAGACAGTTTAGATGAAATAATCACAATCCTAGAAAGACACAAATTATCAAAAATGATTCAAGGAGAAATAGAAAATATATATAAAACCAGAACTAGTAAATAAATTGAAATGGTAAATAAAAATCTGCTCACAAAATAAAGCCTAAGCCCAGATGACTTTAATGCCAAACATTTAAAGAAGAAATAATATCAATCCATCACAACTTTTTGTATAAAACATGGAAGGAAGAAACACTTGCCAACTCATTCAATAAGGCCAATATTACCATAAATAGCAAAACCAGACAATACATCACAAGAAAAGAAAACTACAGCAATATCCCTCATGGATATAAACATAAATATCCTTGACAATATATTAGCAACTCACATTCTGCAACATATAAAAAGCATTATACACCAAGGCAAGTGTGATTTAGTCCAGGAATACAAGTTTGATTTAATATCCAAAATTTAAGTAATGTAATGTTAATAGAATAAAAGTCAAATACCACATGATCATCTTAATAGACACAGAAAAGCACTTGGCAACATCCAACATCCATTCCTGATAAAAAAAAAAAAAAAAACCAACAACTCTCAACAAATTAGGAATAGAAGATCTAAAGATACAGGAATAAAACCAAAGTGTTTTTCCTATTTTCACACACCTCTCAACACAAAACCTGTGACACAAGATATGTGGATGTTTATCTGTACATACCACCAAACCATTCTGTGGGAGACACCAGCTAGATGTTGTCTGCTTCAATTTAATGCTGACACCATCTACCTGGAGATAGTGTCAGATCCTGCAGGCTAAAATTCAATTCCACAAGATTGGCCCCCATTTCAGATGATAATTGCAAGCCCCGGGGTTTGACTAACAGGATATAAATCAGGGTTCTCATGACCCCTTCCTTGGGTTGGATTAATTTGCTACAGCAGCTCACAGGACTCAGGGAAACACTTTACTTACATTTACATATTTATTATAAAGGATATTGTAAATGATACAGATGGAAAGCCAAATGGAAGAGATGCATAGGGGCAAAGTATGTAGGAGGGGTCATAGAACATCCGTAACCTCTCTGGGTATGCCACCCTCCAGGACTGTCCATGTGTTCAGTTATTCAAAAGCTCTCTGAACCCACTCCTTTAGGGTTTTTATGGAGGCTTCATTATGTATGCATAATTGATTACATCATTGACCATTGATGATCAACTCAACCTTTATCCCCTCACCCCTTCCCAGAGACTGGGGGTGGGACTTAAAGTTCCAACTGTCTAATCATGTGGTTGATTCCCCTTGTTACCAGCTCTGATCCCGACGCTATCCAGAAGCCCACTAAGAGTTACCCCATTAGAACAAAAGAGGCTTCTATCACTAAGGCAATTCCAAGGGATTTAGGAACTATGTCAGATGTTCCTATTACTCAGGAAATTATTATACAAAGATCTTAGGAGTACTGCGTCAGGAACTAGACCAACATATATATATGTTTATTATTATATCATAATCTCACAAAAGGGAAATTCCTCAACTTGATAAAGGGCATCTATGAAAAACCTAGAACTAACATCATGCATCATGATGAAAGACTGAACGCTTTCCCCCAAAGTCAAAAACAGGACAAAGATGTCCAATCTTTCCACTTGTATTCAACATTGCATTGGAGGTTTTAGCCAGTACAGTAAGTCAAGAAAAAGAGGTAAAAAGCATTCAGATTGAAAAGGAAGAAGAAAATTTCTCTTTATTCATAGATGACATGACCATGTATATAAAATACACTGAGGAATTCGCACACACAAAAAAAACTACTAGAACTAATAAAAGAGTCCAAGAAGGTTGCAGGATATAAGAAATACACAGAAATGTATTTATATATGCTAGCAATGAACAACCCATAAATGAAATTTAAAACACAGTTTTATTCATGATAGCATCCAAAAGAATAAAAACTTAGGAATAAATTTTAAAAAGAAGTACAAGACATGTTTACTAAAAACTAAAAACATTGCCAAGAGATATTAAAGAAGATTTAAATAAATGAATATACATTCTATGTTCATTGATTGGGAGACACAATATTTCTAACATAGCAATTCTCCCCAAATTGATCTATAGATTCAATTTCTATCAAAGGCCCAGCAGTATTTTTTTTGCAGAAATTGACAAGTGGATTCAAGTGTTTATACGAAAATGCAAAAGCTGTAAAACAGCTAAAACAATTATGCAAAAGAAAAACAAAGCTGGAGGATTTCAAAAGTACTACAACGGTAGAGCAATCAAGACAGTGTGATACTGGCATAAGGATAGGCATATAGATCCACAGAATATAATTGAGAACCCAGGAATAAATATTTATATTTATGGTCAATTGATGACCATACCTGAAGGTACCAATGTATTTTAATGGTGTAAGGATAGTCTTTTCAACTAGCGGTGCTGGGATAATGGCATATACAGATGAAAAGCAAAACTTAGATACTTACTTCACATCATAACCAAAAAGTAACTCAAATAGATTATAGAACTAAATATAAGAGTTAAAACTGAAAAACTCTTAGAGAAAAACAGAAAAATCTTTGTGACCTTGTATTAGACTAAGGTCTTTTAAACATGACATCCAAAGAAAAAATTATAAATTGGATTTCAAAATTAAAATCTTTTGCACTTCAATTGACATCATTAAGAAAATGAAAAGACAAGCCACAGACTGGGGAAAAATATTAATAAATCAAATACATGATAAAGAACTTATTTATATTTATTCATGAGTATTTTATTCTTTTAGTATTATTATAAATGGAATCATTTTCTTAATTTCCTTTATGAATACACTGAAAGCTATACAACATTGGTGTAAGAAGTTAAAGAAGACCTAAATAAATGAAAAGACATCCTGTGTTTGTGAGTTGTAAATCTTAATATTGATAAGATGACAAACCCAAAGTGACTTGGACATTCAATGTAATCCCCATTAAAACCCAATAGTTTCTTTTGTGGAAATGGAAAAACTCAACCTAAAATTTGTATGGAATTTCAAAGAATCGAGACTAGCCAAGACAATCTTGAAAAAGAAGAACAAAGTTGGAGTACTCACTCTTCTTAACTGCAAAACTTACTACAAAGGTACAGTAATCAAAACATGCAGACCAATGGAATAGGCCAATAGAACAGGCCAGTAGGCATATACACCAATGGAATAGGATTAAGAACCCAGAAATAAATTCTCAAATCTGTCAATTGAATTTTGACAAGGGTCCCACAGCCATTCAATGGGGAAAGAACAATCTCTTCAACAAATAGTGCTGGAAAAACTGGATATCCATATGTGAAATAATGAAATTGGACCCTTACCTTACCTTAATTAAATGCAAAAATTAATTCAAAATTGATCAAAGACATAAATGTGAGAGCTAAAACTACAAAAATATTAGAAGAAAACAAAGGGGCAAATCTTCATGACCTTGGATTTGGTAATTTCTTCAGATTATGAGACTGATACGCTGCCAGCTGCGCTAAGAGGGTGACACGGATTTGGTAATTTCTTAAAACCACTTTTTGGCATCAAAAGCATAGGCAACAACAACAAAAATAAATTGGACTTTCTCAAAATTAAAAAAAAAATTGTGTATCAAAGGACACTATCAAGAAAGAAAAAAGACAATTCACAAACCAGGAGAAAATATTTTCCAGTGATATATCCGATAAGGATTTAATATCCAGAATATATAAGGAACTCTTACAACTGAACAATAACAACAACAAAACCCAAAGAACCCAATTAAAAGTGGACAAAGGGCTGCAATAGATATCCTCCAATGAAGGTATGCCAACGGCCAATAAGCACATGAAAAGAAGTTCAATCTCATCAATCATTTTGGAAATGCAAACAGAAACCACAATGAAAGACCATTTCACACCTACTCAGAAAGGTAATAAAAATATGACTGTTGGGGATAATGTGGAGAAGTTGGAAACCTCATGCACTGCTGGTGAGAATGTATTAATAAAATGGTGCCGCTGCTGTTGAAAACAGTTTGGCAATTCCTCAAAAAGTTAAATGTACAGTTACTATATGACTCAACAATTCCACTCCTAGATATAACCCCAAATTATTGAAAATAGAATTTAAACAAACACTTGTACAAGAATGTTCATAGTAGCACTATTCAAAAATAGCTAAAAGGTGAAAACAACCAGAGTGTCCAGCAACAGATGAGTAGGTAAATAAAATGTGACGCATATATACACACAATGGAATGAATATTATACAGCCATAAAAAGAAATGAAGTTTTGATACATGCTACAACATGGATGAATGTTGAAAACATGCTAAGTGAAAGAAGCCAGATAGAAAAGGACAAATATTGTATGGTTCCACATTTATAAAATATCTAGAATAGGCAAATTCATACAGATGGAAAGTAGATTAAAGCTTATCAGGGACTGGCAACTGAGGGAAATGGGAGTTATTGTTTAATGGCTACACAGTTTCTGTTTGGAGTGATGAAAAAATTTTGGGACTAGTGGTGATGATTGCACAACATTGTAAATGTAATTAATGCCACTCAATTGAACACTTAAAATGGTTAAAATGGCAAATTTTATGTTATATATATTTTACCATAATAAAAAGCAATAACTTTAAAAAAGAATTTATTTATAGAATATATAAAATATACTTTCAAGTCAATAATAAGCCAAAATTCCAAATGAAAAATGGGTAAAAGGCTTGAACAAACATTTCACCAAAAAGATGCTGATGTTCTGTGAACACACGAAAAAGATGCTCAGCCACATTTGTCATTAGGGAAATGGAAATTAAAACAATCATCAGATACCTTTTTATACTCTCTAAAATGGCTATAATCAAAAAGATAGACAAAAATAAGTGTTAACAAGGATATGGAGAAACTGGAATCCTCCAATATTTCTGATGGGAATATAAAACAGTATAGCCAGTTTGGAGAACAGTTTGGCAGCTCCTTAAAAAGCTAAACAAATCTAACATATGATCCAGCAATTTCACTCCTAGATATCTACCTAATAGAAATGAAAACATATGCCCACAGGAAGACATGTACACAAATGTTTATGGCAGCATTATTCATAATAGCCAACCCAAATGTCCATCAACTTTTGAATGGTTAAACAAAATCACATATATCCATACAATGGAATAATATTCAGCAATTAAAATGAACACAATATTGATACATGCTACAACATAAATGAAACTCATAAACACTATGCTAAGTGAAAGAAGCCAGTCCACAACAGACCGCATACTATGTGATTCCATTTACATAAAATGTGTCCAGAAAAGATAGATTTATAGAAACTAAAAGTAGATTATTCGGTGCCTGGTGCTGAGATTAGGAATGAGGGGTAATTGCTAATGAGCATGAAGAATCTTTCTCGAGTGATGGAAATATTCAAAAGTTGGATTGTAATGAGAGTTGCACAACTCTATAAATATACTAAATATCATTAACTTGTACACTAAAAGCTGGTGAACTTTATGGTATGTAAATTATACTTCAAAAAACCTTTTATTTAAAAATAGGAAAAATAAGATGAAGTTGTTCAGGCCTCCACTTATAAGGGAGTACTTTCTTAGGGGAAAGCTCCATAGATTCTGTTCTAATACTGGCTCTTTACCAAGATAAAATTAGAGAATAAGCCTCAAGAATACAGGAGGGAAAATGTTTTCCAGTAATGTAGGCAGAAATTCATGTGTTCAGTCATTCACTTACCACATTAGCACAGAGTTCCCATGCTATGGCTAATTTTATAAATATGACAGAGATTTTTAAATAGTACACACAGTTTTATATACAACATCAGGTGTAATAATAAACCTGACTAAATTCTATATTACAAGCATGCAAGCAAGTTTCAGCTGTTATTGAAAAATCTTTATTGTCAGAGGTACATATGAACCCAGTTTTAGCTGTACTTTCAGTGAGCTTTCACAGGGCAATGATGTTGCTAAGAGATATATGTTTCTGGCTTGGTAGAAAGAGAAAAGAAAAAGTACATTTTATTTTATTTATTTTTTTGTATAGATATATATCTTTTATTTGCTTTCTGATTGGGCCAGAGCTCCACAACCTCTGTCATCACTGTTCAGCCCTGCAGCAGGAGATTCCTGGTAGACCTCATGGAATCTTGTCTTGCACAAGCCAGGATAACCCAAGCCAAAGATCCATGGTAAATCCTCACACAGAGTTTTGGTGCCCACCGTCTGTACAGTTTGGTCTTCTCTGGGACACTGCCTTGCAAATTCCAGCTGCTTCAGGCAACCTTAATCTCCAGTCTCTGCCTCCAAAGCTCATCAAGACTGTGACTCTGTTTGGGCTTCCCGCTTGGTGCCATAGCAAGAACCTGTCCCAGACAAAAACCAACCAACCAACCAACCAACCAAACAAACAAAAAAACCCAAAAACTAAAAACCAAAAACCAAAAAAAGCCAACAACTGGGGAAATACTAGGGCTTACTCCATGGTTTTCTTTTATCTCAAGGATTATAGTGCTGTTACGCCTGCTTAACAACAGCTTTCTTGCATATTTCCTTTAGTTTATAGTTGTTTTTAGCGACATGGCAAGTCCTATACCAATTGCTCTGCCATGACCAGAAACGACAGTCTTCTGTGCTTAACTATTGATTTTAGTTAATACTTATAGGAATATTTAGGTTTTATGGATCTTCTTGACTCAATTTTAGAAAGTTGTGTTTATTCAGGAATTAGTCCATTACATCTAACTTTTCAAAAAAATATATTTTAAATAAAGATAAACTTTGTGATTTATTATCTCCCATCGGTTTGTCAAAGAATGCATTTTCTGATTCATATTCATTTTTATTAATATTATCTCCAAGAGCATATTTGTGAGTTTTTCCTTAGAACAGTTGGTTTCATTCCCTTATTCTCCAAGAGTATTTCTTTTCCCCTGCCCTGCTTGCAGATATGTATTAACCTTTGACACCCTGGCCTCCACAATGCCTCCAATTGTATAGGTTTATTTTGGACAAAAAATAAGTGCCACTACCTCCTGAATGGAAGTGGGTGGTTCCATCACCTGGGTAAAACTTGTACCTTATCTAAATATAGATAAACTTTTATGGTTTCCTTTGACGTGTACATTCTCTTTCACTTTCTCCCCTCTCATTGCTCAGAGTGCAAGGGTAAGGAATGGGGAAAATCAGGTTCCGAAAATGCTTTTTGCCCTTTTCATTATTGACTTTTTATATGATTTCCTTCCACCCCCAGGTGTAGGAATGCTGGTAGCTGACAGGCTGTTCTGCAAGAATATGGGCACTGGGTAAACTTGGAACATTGTTGGAATAAGTTATCCCGGGAGTAACTGTGAACAATAGAGCTTCTTGAATTATCGTTTACTAAATTTGAAATACTACTCATTCTTTGGGAGATTATTTGGCTAATAATTTTTTAAAAGATTACAATTTTTTAAGCATTCTTTAAAAGCCATTTCAGAAACAGACCTGTACTCTTAGAAGTTAACTAAATATGGTAAATCTAAATAATTATGGCATTCATGAAAAATTGGAGTTGACTATTGTTTATACGTTCTTTGAATAACCTTATTAACACTCAAGCATAAATAATTTTGCTAGAACCTGGACTCTTTGGAGTAATCTTATAAAACAATTTTAAGTGTTGTCAGTAAAAAAGTGCCCACCTATTTGATTTCTGCTTCATGTTTATAATCACCTGATCAGTGCTTTATACTGAATTCTACCCTATCTACACACATGTCTAATGTTTCATATGAGATGAAATGTGGTTAATATTCACGGTAAATTTTATAAGGCATACACCTTTCTTACACCTGTAATCAAGCATAATTACTAGGAGAAAAGTCAGAGCTTTCAAATAGAGCTGCCTTTATTAATAACATTGTTGAGCATTCAGCCTAGTGTAATAATTAATGTGGATAAGTATGGTATAGTGCAGGGGGGATGTTTCTTCTCTGATCCATTGTTATTTGAAACACTAGTCAGACATTTGGGAGTTTGAAAGGACCCCTAAAAGGCTTTTGTCTTAAATGTCTTTTCTCTTAAAAAAAGAAAAAGAATAGATTTTATTTTTAATCAAGAGAACACTGAACCATTTATGCCATTGTTTAAAATGTCTTGTTATGTTGATGCCCTGAATCACTTTCAAAACTTCCCTTACTAAGTCATAGTTTATCCAGAAAAAAATAGAATAAATCCTGAAGTGTCTGAGGTTCCTTTATTCTCCCCAATGATGGATTTGAGTAGGCTTTTAGCATTATACAATTATTGGCTTCGGCACAACTGTACCACTAGGTAACAAGTCTTGTGGCTGCAAATGTCTTTGTTCTAAGGAATTGTAAAATGAAAATATGATCTAATAACATAGTTATTCATTTGCCACTTCCTGCACATCAGCCCCAGCTTAGTGCTTAAAGCCTGTGTGTTTCTCATTTCAATTCCAACTGTTGCAGAAGACGCTCACTATAAAAAAGAGTTTAGAGTTAGCCAGCACTATTCTGATGCCCCGGACAAATTCTCACAATGTCACAAATAATTCAGCAATAAAGCAGGAAGTAAAATGTGCTGCTATGTTTTAGTTTGAATGGAGGTGAGAAAGTGATGAAAAGTGACTAAGAAGAGAGAGGGTTAAAGGAGTGGTTGAGGTTGCAGGACTCTCCTTCAGTAGAAGACTGACTTGATTTAATTCAGTCTTCTGTCTCCCCTTTGTGGGCCTTCCTATTCCACCTCCATTCCCTTGGTTCTCCTTGTCCCTTCCATCTCCTTACCTTGCTTGAGTTGGTCGTTTTTAGTTCCAGGGCTCTCAAGCACTGCCCCAGGGGACTACATGGGTTGGTCCATCTTTCTACCCAGGCATACATTCATTCATTCACAAACATTTACTAAGCACCACTTCTGTTCATGGCTCTGTGTAAGGCACTAGGTATCTGCTTTGAGCAGGACAGTTTCTGCCTTATGAAGAGACTAGCAGTAGGACCCCACAATTCTGATGAGTTGTGTGGCTTTCAAGCTGGAAAGACTGCTTGCTGTTTGGTTTGATGCATACTGGGTTTGGTTTGATTGTTAAAGATGTGCAGATATCTCTCTTATTCCTCCTTAAACTTCTATCCTCAAAGGAGGATGACAGCTTTGAGAGCAGAGAGCTTTAGTCTCTCCATCTAGGACATTCATAGAAAGCGGAGCCTGTGAGCCAAGAATAAATCTAAATCTTTTATTGCAGAGTTGAGACCAGAATGGATCAAATGTTTGACAAACATCAAAACTAAAGATGGCTCTCACAGTCCGAGGTCACTAGGGATCAGACTCTGAGATGGAGATCAGCATACAGGATGTTTATTAGGAAGTGCTCTTGGGATCAATACCTGCAGAAAGGAGGGGATGGAAAATAACTGGATAGAGGGAGATGTTGAACTTTTGGTCCTAACGAAGCCCTCTGCTGATCTCCTTGGAAGTTCTGGTATTGGGATGGCTCTTCAGAGCTGTCCCAAATTGAGGCAAGAGGGCTAGGCCTTTATATTCCCTGCCTTGTTCAGTATTGGATATGGGTAACTTCTGTTGGAACTTGGGCAAGGGAGTTTTCATTTTTATTTTTTTCAGTAATGGCAATCCCTGAAAGTGCCTGAGAACAGAGAGAAATCAGTGGTAGCACTCCCGGTAGCTGGGGGAATAAGTTCTTCATTTCTAAAGGAGGATCTGGGCAGTGCCCATCACAACTACATCCAATCAATGCTAGACAACACTATGACAATTTACCTGGATCAAATAAAGCCAGGGAATTTAGGCTACCTAGGAAAGAAATGAACTAGCAAGCCCATGATTAACCAATGGTGTGGCCAGCCCTCTACTGGAAGAGACCAGTTGTCCTACTTCTATTTTTGCCAAGCCACTCCCACAATAGCAACTTCTGCTTTTGTGGAGATGTCACTTGACCACTGAAGGGCAGGGCAGAATTTGCCAGTGGAAGGTTCTGAAATGGATTAGAATTATAGATTAGTTAGATTTACTCCAAGGTTGCTTCATGGCTAAAAATCCACTCCCTGTTCTACTGCCTTTCCCAAATCAGGTACAACCACATTGGTCTACCCAGCCAAATAGAGTATCTTCAGTGAGGTTAAATGACATCATAAAGATATTCCAAAAACAAAATGCCCAAAATATATAGAGATAGCCCATATTTGAATATAAATTTCCTCCCACTATGAATTACCCAGGAAGAAATTCATATTTCTTATGTGTCCCACTTTTAAAGAGTCCAAACATTAAAACTTCACATTAAAATCCAGAGATAAGGACTTTGCCAATTTCTTATTCCGCTCATTGTCATCCAGAAAGATTCTCAATGTCTAAGTGGAGTTATCAATGCCTTCAGCATCATGGCTTGGGATACCTTTCATAAGAATGTGTGTCGTTCTCTTGGGTCCTCTAAGTTATATTATCCTCTTTTATGTCTCACTTTTGAAGAGTCCAGATTGTCAATAGGAAATACAAGATTATGACAACATTGGTTAACACCAATGACATTTAGCAATTTACAGCACTAGACCAGTTTTCCCAAACAAAATGAAATCCTAGTCCTGGCTTGCCACTGCCAAAGACATAATAGAGACTCAGTAGTACGGAAAGGAAGAATGAGGCAAAAACATGCTTCTGGGTTTCAGCATCTCCAAAACACTAGGCCAACTATACTGGTTGTCTAGTGCCTATAACCTGTGAACTTAACCTTCTCCGGGGAAATCCCCCATGAAGAGGTGAATGTTGACAGTAGGTATTTACCATAACTTTAGTAGGAAATCCCTGGGTCACAGTCTGAAATTGTCATTCCAGCCATGGAGGTCTTCTTGCCAAGTTTGGGAGTTTGTAATTATGCTAGTCATAGACTTCATATCTTATTAGAATGGCTTGTTTTTTTGCCCAAACAATATATAATATTTGGAATCTCTTAAGTTCTATTCCCCTTTGCCATATATGTCTAACACCTTGTACTATATGCAGGTGGTGATCTCTGCTGACAGGTCTCCTACACTGTCTAATGAGTAGGTATTTTCAATAATATGTCACAATGGCTGTGGCCACTACATCTTGCTGTGGAATTGCCAAGGTACAAAAAGCCTGCCTCTAGGGAAAGTGTCCCCTTCATCCCCATATTTGTTGCAACTGGAGAGTTGCCCTCAGAAGATTCTGAGCTGAAGATGTGGTTGATATTTCTGGAACCTTTGTTCCTATGTACTTCATGAAGACCAAGACCTTCTCAAGACCAGAGGCTTATGGATCTTGGAAACCTAGACCCATGATCTGAACTTTGTGATGATGCAATCCAGAACCCAATGGAGGCTATAGGGTGGTAATGACACCTGAGCTGGTGGCCTGTCCACAGTTCCTCCTTGGCCCTGAATCTGTAGAATGGATTTTGGGCAGCATATCCAGCACCAGATCAGCTGAAGGACCATCCTATCTTCAGAACTTCCTGTGGGATTGATGCTTCTGTTGGGATTGAATCACAGCTTGACTTCTGTCTTTCCAATCTTGCATCCTTCCCTTTTGTCCCCTCCTTTAGGGGTTGATTCCAAGAGCACTCCCTCATAAAACTCCTATATGCTAATCTTTATCTCAGAGCCTGCTTCCCAGGGAGCAAACCTGCAATACCTATCATAGACTTTGGCTGCTTGCCTGTTTTGTGTCTAGAGCAACCCAGTGAAGGGTCATATCATTGTCCCCACTGCCTGAGAGACCCTACTAACACCTTTGCCTCATTTCCTAATACCACTGATTGTCTCAGGCTTCCCTTGGGCCCAGGGACAGGCTGTGGGCACAGCTTCAATCATGATCATCATGTCAAGGCTCCAGCTGCTCCAGTGCTCAGGTGTGACTCAGCTTGATCAACAGAGGCTTAACTTCCCCAGCAGCTGCAATGAGTGTGGGAAAAAATAAAGCTCTGTGGGGAGGACTTTGATGGATGAGAGAGGACATAGAAGGAGCTTCTCTGTGTGTCTTCTTTGAAAGCTTCTCACATAACTGAGAACCAGCTGGATATTCTTTTTTTATTTCAGCATATCATGGGGGTACAAATGTTTAGGTTACATATGTTGCCTTACCCCCTCTTTCCTCCCGGAGTCAGAGCTTCAAGCGTGTCTATCCCCCAGATGGTGCACATCACTCATTATGTATGTATATACCCATCCCCTCCTTCCCACTCCCATCTGCCTGATGCCCGATAAATGTTATTCCTATATGTCCACTTAGGTGTTGATCAGTAAAACCAATTTGCTGGTTAATACATGTGGTACTTACTTTTCTATTCTTGTGATAGTTCACTTAGTAGAATGGGTTCCAGCTCTATCCAGGATAGTATAAGAGATATTATTAGTTCACCATTTTTTATGGCTGAGTAGTACTCCATGGTATACATAGACCAGATTTTATTAATCCACTCGCACTTGGTTGATGGACACTTGGGTTGTTTCCACATCTTTGCAATTGTGAATTGTGCTGCTATAAACATTCGAGTGCAGATTTTTTTTTATACAATGTCTTCTGTTCTTTTGGGTAGATGCCCAGTAATCGATTGCTGGATCAAATGGTAGATCTACTTGTGTCTCCTTAAGGTATCTCCATATTGCTTTCCACAGAGGTTGCACTAGTTTGCAGTCCCATCACCTGCAGGATAGTCTTGAGAAGCTGTAGCCAGCTCAGTGACACATCACCTGCATATCCTCTCCCACCTGCATATGCCCTTCCACCTCTGTATGCCCTCCCACCTGTATCTGCCCTCCCACCTGTATGTGCCCTCCCATCTGTATCTGCCCTCCCACCTGTGTATGCCCTCCCACCTATATCTGCCCTCCCACCTATATGTGCCCTCCCACCTGCATGTACCCTTCCACCTATGTATGCACTCTCACTTTCCTCGCCCCACTTTCCTTTCTCTCTCATTCTTGCTTCCCTGGGATTATATCCTCCTGAATAATGCATTGGAAAATAAGCTTTCCTTGGAATCTAGGGAACCCAGGCTAAAACAGGATATGAGTTAACAAATCTGACATCAAGTGGCTTTTAATAAAAAGCATTTCATGATCATTCTACATTAGAACTGTTCTGCCACAAAAAGCCTACACCTTGCCTACTTTCACCATCATATTCACAGAGCCACTTCTTTTAATCCAGAAAATGTTACACACTGTTTGACACCATTATTATTATTTTCCCTGTCCCACCTGAAATGAAGATAATTATCACTTCTCTAATCATCTGAAATGATTGCCTGTCTTGTCACTTTGCTTAATCTAAAGTTCTTAACACTCATTTATCTAACATGGAGGCAATTTATCAGCAAAAGTGATGTTACCAAACTCCACTATTAAAATGGTTGCTTGTGGCAAAAGTGTTCAGAAGCTAACATTATTTGCTGAGTAGTGCATTAGGAGCAGAGCATATATTTTCCCCTCTGGAAATAGCTGATGCAGCAATCAGATGATAAAAGGAAAATTCTTCAAAATGAAAAAATAAAAGGCAGAACAAACATATTTGAATAATCCATCTTTTGAAGTGGCATTTAAGCATGAAGGCAGTACTCCAAGTTCAACAAAAGGAAGTTGGTAAGAATGTAACCAGCACAGTGAATAGATAGAATGTAACCACAGTGAATAGATAGCACAGGGACTCAGCCATTAGGTACTTGATGTTCTGTACTCAGTACCTGCCTCCATGAGTGCTCAGAAGTTTCTGGAACTCTGAGGACATTTGGGCTCTGAGAATGGTCATTTCTTTTTCAGTAAAGGTACATTTTCATCTGTCTTTTTGCTGTCACCTGGTTCTGGTCTTTTAATGCCTGCCCAGGTCTGCTTTCACTAAACCTATGCAGGCTTGTTGGGGTTGACTAGACTAATGTCATTTATGTTTATCTTTCAGTGGATCAGATATCAGAAATCCAGGGGTATTTCTGTAACTTAAAGAGAACTGATGCCCCACCTTTGCCTTTATCATATCTCCAGATGGTGGTCATCCACCTTTACACTATTTATAATTTTGGTTTTACTGGTGTTTGTGTCATATTTTATCGCTGCCATACATCTCTGGTGACTCTTATGACATGTCCCTCTCTCTCTTTCTTTCTCCTCTTTCTCTTTCTCTCTCCACACCCTACACAGACACAGATGACAGTATTTTTAAATTTTTATTTTGAAATAATTGTGGACTTATAGGAAAGTTGCAAAAATACTACAAATAGTTTAGGTGTACCCTTCACCCAACTTCCTCTAATGTTAAATGTCTTATATAAGCATAGTAACATAATCCAGACTGGGAAATTAGCACTCATAAAATATGATTTACCAAGCTGTGGAGCTTATTTGAATTTTCCCAATTTTCCTCCCAAATGTCTTTGTTCTGTTTCAGGATCCCATGTTGCTTATTGTTGTTTCGTCTCCTTTGTCTCCTCTAATCTGTGACAATTTCTCAGTCTTTCCTTGTCTTTTATGACTGTGAAACTTTTAAAGAGTACTGGTCAGTTATTTGGTTTTGGTTTTTAAAATGTTTTTCTCATGATTAGTTTGATGTTATGCATTTTTACAAGAAAAGTATATATGTTATATTGTGTCCCCCTCAGTATCAGGGGGTACCTGATGACAATATGTCTTGTTACTGGAGATGTTAACCTTCATTACTTGGTTAAAGTGGTGCCTGCCAAGTTTCTTTACTGTAAAGTTACTATTTTTCTTTTTGGAATTGATAAATATCTTGACAGAGATATTTTCAGACTATGTTAATATTCTGTTTCTCCTCAAACTTTTACCCACTGATTTTAGCATCCATCAGTAGATCTTGACTGCAACAACTGTTACTGTGGTGTTTACCACATGGAGATTTTGCATTTCTCTCATTCTTTGCAAATTTAAAAATTAGAATTTTTCAGCAAGGGAGAGCTGTCCATTATCATCTGCTTATTTATAAATTTATTTATTTTTTTCAACATAAACTGATGGATACTTATTTTATTCTATGGCTTGTTATCTATTGTTATTCATTTTAATTTCTTAAATTGTTCCCTATTTGGCTATTAGGAGTTTCTTTAGGTTGGCTCCTGTGTCCTTTTGAAATACCCCCATCTTTTTTTGATGACGTCCTTATTTTTTGGCACCACAAAATATTCCAGGCTCATCTTGTAGTTTTCTTGTCCCTGCCCTGGAGTCAGCTGCTTCTCCAACAATCCTTGGTCCTTTTATTGGAGAATGGTGTTTTAGAGACCACGATCTGGACACTAATTGTGCTCATTGCTACTAGGGTATCACTACTTCTAAGATTTCTGAGTAGAAAGAGCTAGGAAATATATGTGTGTGTACTAATTCATGTATGCGCACATATCTGTATTTTGTCCTGTATCTATATATCTGTATGTGTATGTTAAAAACCATGAGTTCCTTCTAATGCCTCCAATTCCAATTCAACACCACAAGGTTCATTTTAACACTTTCCTTATTTGGAACTCTGAGAGTGAGAAGCCTGGCCCTCATTATTTTAATTATATTTACTTATTTGTTCAACCCTAGATTTCTTATAAAATAATTTCAGAGCTACCAACCCATATACCTATGAAAACCAGGCTTACTAACTAGAGTACAGTATTTGCATGCAGTTCTTTTTGTCTTCATCCTTACAGAATCCAGTCAAAATACTCATTTCCAAGGATACTTAGATTAGGACTTTTCTTCCCTATCTCCTTTAGTATGGTTATGTTATTCATTTGTCATACAGTTTGGTTCATTTATTATTGTTTGTATTCCATTTTGGGTTGCCCTCACATCTTGGTTTATTTTAGTTATTTATTGGAGGAGTACATGTGAAACATTATTATGTTTCTAAGGATCAAAGCTATATAAAAAGTATAATCAGAGAAGCATAGCTTCCTCCTTATCACTCCTAACGCATTCCCTTCCTTTCTTTTCCCCCTTTTGCTGACCATTCCCTGTAAAAACCAAAAATCTTTAGTTTCTGGTTTATCCTTCCTATATTTCATTTGCACAGTGGAGCAGATATGTGCCTAGTTTCTTATATCCTCCTCTTACAAGGGGTGTAGCATATTATAGATACTCTTGCATTTTGATACTTTCACTCTAAATCAGTTCATAAAGATCTTAGTCATTCTTTTCTTTGCTTTGTTTGTTCATTTGTTTGTTTTAAACAGCTGTGTAGCATTCCATTGTGTGGATATAACCATAGTTTATTCAACCCTCTCCTATGTAGGGGCATGTAGATTGTTTCAAATATTTCACAATTACAAAAAATGCTGCATTGAATAACCTAGTACATATGATTTTTGTATTGCTAGAGGTATAACTTCAAAGTAGATTTCTAGTATTGGTATTGCTGGGCCAAAATGTAAGTGCATAAGTAGTTTACTTAAGTATTGCTAAATTTCCCTCCAGAAGGATTATACTAATTTTCATTTCAGCCATGTATGCATTCGCATAGGAATGGGATGTGATGCATACTTTTAAATTTGTATTTCTTTAATTATGAGTGAGTTTGGATATTTTTATATGTTTGAGAGCAATATATATAATATTTATATATATACACACACACATATATTTATACACACACATAGAGTAGTAGTTGCTATTGTTAATTGGATATCTTTTTCCCATTTTTCTGTTGTTTTTTTTTTTGTTCATCTTTTTTTCTTAATAAAATTATTTTATTTTCAAAATTTTATTTTTAATTGACTGACATATAATAAGTATATGTATTAATGATGCACTGCATATTCCTAAATTGTCCCTTAACTTTAAATAATTTTTATATTAAGGATATTAGTCTTTGTAACATATATTGTGAGTATTTCCCTCAGTTTGTCAGTTGTCTTTTGACTTTGTGAACTTTCTGACATGCAAACACATGTCAGAAATATTATGTAGTCAAACTTATTAATCTTTTCTTTTACTGACTCTTCCTTTTGAATCATAGTTAGAAAGCTTTCCCCTAGACCAAGGTTAAACATTCATGTTTCCTTATAGTACTTATATGGTTATATGGTACTTATATGTTTATATTTGAATTATTGATCCATTGAGATTTGTTCTTGTGGGTGGTATTATGGTATGAGGAATATTTCTACTTTTGTCTTTTCCAAAATGGCTACCCTGTCATCTCATCATTTATTAGAAAGTCCATCTTTATCTCAGTGATTTGAGAGGGCAGACCTTTACCATGCACTAAATTTCCATATATAATTGGGCCTATTTATGGACAGAAAGTCTATTCTATTTCACTGGTCTATTTGTCTATTCATATGCCATTACTGCATTATTTTAATTATAGACACTTAAAGTATGTTTTATCGACTGATAAAGCTAGTCCTTCCCCTTTAGTTTTTCTTTTCCCAGTATTTACCTAGCTATTCTTGGAAGTTTTTTTTTTTTTTCCTAATGAACTTTAGCACCAGCTTGTTGAACTCTATAAAGTAACTTATTTATATTGGGATTGGAATGAATTTCTAAATTAACTCAGGGCGTCAGGTCATTGTGATATTGTTGAACATATTCAAAAATTAATGAATATCATCTGGTTTGTTCAAGTTTACTTTTGTGTCTTTCACAAATGTTTAAATATTTTCTTCATCTAGAATTTGCAAGTTTCGTGTTGAATTTATTCCAAGGTATTTTGGTTTTTGTTGATTATGTAAATGAGATTTTTCTCTTATATTAACTTGAGGTGTTACATTTTAAAACAACTTTATGGAGATACAATGACATATTATTAACTTCACATATTTAAAGTATACAACTGTATAAGTTTTGACATGTGTATACACCCATGAAAACATTACCACAATCAAGATAGTGGACACACCTATTATCTCCCAAAGTTTCCTCATGCTCCTTTGTAATCCACTATCATGCCTTTCCATATACTCTCCCAAACCCATCCCCGGGCAACCCCTGATTTGCTTCCTGTCACGATAGATTAGTTCATATTGTCTAGAATTTAATGTAAATAGAATCACATAGTATGCACTCTTTCTGTTTGACTTTTTTCATTAAGAGCAATTATTTTGAGATTGATTGATGTTGTATGTATCAAAAGTTCATTACTTTTTTTGCTGAGTAGTATTTCATTGTATGGATATACCAAAATTTATTTATCCATTGATCTGTTGATGGGCATTTAGATTGATTCCACTTTGGGGCTATTACAGATACAGCTGCTCTAAGCATTCATGTACAAATCTTTGCATGGACATATGCTTTCACATCTCTTGGGTAAATACTTAGGAGTAGAGTAGCTGGGCCGTATAATAAGTATATGTTTAACATTTTAAGAAAATGCCAGATAGTTTTCCAAAGGGGTTTTACTATTTTACATTACCACCAGCAGTATATAAGAGTTCCAGTAGCTTTACATACTTGCCAACATTTGATATGGTTGGCCTTTCTAATTTTAGCCATCTAATAGGTGTGTAGTGGTATCCTGTTATGATTTTAATTTGCATTTCTGTAATCACTAATGATGTTGAGCATATTTTCATGTGCTTATTTGTCATTCGATATCTTAATTGCTAAAGTACCTGTTCAAATCTTTTGTCCATTTTTTTTCAAAACATTTTTCTTATTATTGAGTAGGCTAATAGGTAGAACACATATATCTCCTCATTTATTGAGATCTTTAATTTCTCTCAGCAATATTTTTTTATTTACAGAGTTCAGTTGTTGTTATATTAATTTTAATTTTCAATTGTTCTTTATTAGAACATAGACATACAATTAATTTTTGAATGTTGACCTTCTATCCTGCAACCTTATTAAATTCACTGACCAACACTTGCCAGGTTTTTGGAAATTTCACAGGATTGGTCATATTTGATCATATTGCCTACAAATAAAGAGGCAGCAATGACTTTGCTAGAGAAGCTGCCTTGATAAACCCCATTGTCACTAATTTTTTTCATTAATTCCCTAAAGTGTTTGTGTTTGCCCACTACATACATGTTGCCAAACAAACAGCTCTGAACCTTGCAGGAAGCACGTAAAGGAAGATGAGTCACATTTAGTAAACACTGTCAGTCAAAGAGCCATTTTTATATGTGTACTGACCAAGAAAAAACCCGAAACTCAGAAGTGTTTTAAAACTTCTCTACCTTAGGTCTCCCAACTAGCAAATGGCAGAGCTGGTATAGAAATCAAAGTCTGACTCCAAGGCCATGATCTTTTATTTTCTGGCTTTAGCAAATGTCTTCCTCGGTTTCAAGAGTACAAAAGTCTCCATTACTGCTCACGTCCTCTATTTGCTGTGTTCTGACACCCAGAATCTTCCGACCTTTCGGGTTTTGATTAATTTCCTTACATTAAAAATGCAATTCTTTGTTACCTGCCTGGGTGTGACACCTGATGCCTTGCTCTCTAGTATCTGGAGAGTATTTTCATACTCTCATGTTCTTTCTCACACCTGGTTCTCAGTCACTGCTTTGATATGATTTGTTTATTTTTTATTTTCTTTTCATGTGGTCTTGTTTCCAGATTCTTCAGCTCATTCCTGGTCTGGTACTGCTACTGTAGGATAGATACCTTTCTAGTCTAAGCTTCTAAACTTGATGTGCTTCTTTCAGATCTGATTCTAGCCCAGCTCCATAAAGCAACTCCTTAGCTGACTTTGAGACATTCAGACATAATTATTGAATGTCCACATGAACATAAATATTCAACATTCCTTCATTAATTGACTTGTTCACAAACACAGTTTCACTGAGCACCTATTACATGAGAGGCTCTGGAGATGTAGTGATGCACTAAGAGAAATAACTAGAGCATCTGGCCCAAGTAGCATAGAGTTCTAGTATCATACTAACTGACAAATGGTAGGCACCAATCCTACTGCATCACTTTAGCAGAAACAGAGACAACAAAAAGAATGACCAAGAGAGATGAAAGAGAGTGATTAAAGACAAAACTTCCAGCATGTCACCTCCATAGAGCATATGGGGATATGCAGGACATGGTATTCACTGTAATGCACTGCCCAAGCTCCCTGTATTCATTTCCTAGGGCTGCAATAACAAATTTCCATACACCAGGCGGCTTAAAATAACAGAAATGTATTGTCTCCCAGCTCTGGAGGCTAGATGTCCACAATCAATGTGTCAGTAGAGCTGGTTCCTCCTGAGCGCTGGGAAGGAGAATTTGTCCCATGCCTCTCCTCTAGCTTCTGGTAGTTTGCTTGGAATCTTTAGTGCTCCTTGGCTTGTTCTCTGCCTTCACATGATGTTCTTCCTATGTCTCCTCATGTCATCTGTCCACTGTGCATGTCTGTGTCAGTGTCCAAACCCACCTCCCCCCCTTTTTTTTGAGACAGAGTCTCACTCTGTTGCCCGGGCTAGAGTGAGTGCAGTGGCATTAGCGGAGCTCACAGCAACCTCAAACTTGTGGGCTCAAGCAATCCTCCTGCCTCAGCCTCCCGAGTAGCTGGGACTATAGGCAGGTGCCACCATGCCCGGCTAATTTTTTCTACATATATTAGTTGGCCAATTAATTTCTTTCTATTTTTAGTTGAGACAGGGGTCTCACTCTTGCTTAGGCTGGTTTCGAACTCCTGACCTTGAGCGATCTGCCTGCCTTGGCCTCCCAGAGTGCTATAATTACAGGCATGAGCCACCGCGCCCAGCCTCAAATTTCCCTTTTTTATAAAGTCACCAGTCATATTGGATTAGGTCCATCCCAATAACCTCATTTTAACTTGATCGCCTCTGTAAGGACCCTATTTCCAAATAAGGCCACATTCTGAAGTACTGGGCGTTAGGACTTCAACATATCATTCTTGGTGGACCCAATTCAACCTCTAACACTTCCTTAAAGGAAGGTCTTGTTGCCCTAGCTGCTAGGAGTGCTGCTTGCAATCATCTCCAGCTGTCAATGCCTACAGGGGCTGCCTCAGCTAGCAGAGAATCACCTCCCCAAAGGCCATGTTTCTGCCCAGGCTAGCCCACTCCCCAATGACTGACAGAGGCAGGGGTAAAAAGGTTTGGTCATCATGTTCCAACTTGGAACAATTCTGATGGGCCATCCTAACTCCAGAGTGCCCCATCAGGTTGCCTTGTGCCTTTGTTAGGCTGGCATTGCACCTTGGACTTTTCTGTCTGCCCACACTTGCTTAACCCCCTACCTCCCATGGCTGTTGATCCCTTCATAAACACCCCACGTGCTAAACTCTGCCTCAGGGTCTATCTCCATGAGAACCTAATCTAAAACAGGTAGAAAGAAGAAACAAATGTTCCTAGGGTGAAAGTGTCCTGGTAGGCAAGAGGAAGAATAAGAAGAGATGTAACCACAGAGGTAAGCAGGGCCAGATCATGTATGATTTTGTGAGCTCTGGAAGAGTTTGGATTTTATTCTAGATATGATAGATTAGAAGCCAAGGAAGAAAATTGAACCAGAAGTGAGAGGGTCAGCTTGGGTTTTGACCATTTTTAAAGCTGGCTGCTGTTGTTCCTCCTGGTCTCTGAGCCTATTAACTGTCCTGTGACATGTGTGGCTTCCATTGAGACATGGTGGCTGCTTGACTCAGAGAGGCCTATGCTAAGACCACAAAGAGGGACCTCTAGCTTTGGCTGAACTTGAGCCTAGAATCACCTTACTCAAGTGGCCTCTCCTCCTCACCTCTCAGGCTGCCTTGGGCTGAACAGAACAACTACACCTCCAACTATCTTTAGTTAAAGGAGTTTTGTTGGCCAAGGAGGCATGAAATCCTAAACTATCTTTTCCTCTTAAGGTAGGCTTCTATTCAATTCTTTCAAAACCAATTTAATTTTTGATGTTCTCATTGTAAAAATAAATCACACGGTCTTTGTAAAAAAATTGGAAACTAAATCTTTCAACAAGAAATTAAAAAATCACCCAGTAATAGCCACTGTTTGTGCATGTACATATCATACCAACAACATGGTTTGCCAACTTGAATGCTTGTTACAGAGCCAGGCAGATAACAAAAACAAACACACTGATTAGGTGAATATTATAGTGATCCTGGAGAGTTCATGCCTCATTAAAAGGCTCAGTTTCTTTCAACTCAAGTTTGCCAAGTTGGGTATAAACTGGTTCCAATTTATGGCCCTTCTGTCTGTAGGATATATCCTGCCTATATCACTATCATCTGTTTTCAGTCTCCACCTTGTTCATTCCACTTTAGTCATACTGGCCTTTTTACTGTTCCTCAAGCATGCCAAACATGCTCATTCCTCAGGGCCTTTGCACTTGCTGCTCCCTCTGTCTGGAAGGCTTTCCCTGTAAATAGCCACATGGGCTTCCTCACTTCATCCTGATCTTTGCTCAAAAATTTCCTCCACAGAGGGGCCTTTATTTACTAGGTACATAAAATTATACTGCTGTTATTCTCCTTTTCTTGACCTTGATTTATTTTTTCTTCATATTGATAACTGTCATATCACATTTTGTTTATTTTCCTTTTTTAGGACTTTCTGACATTTTCTCCATCATGGGCACACTAAGAAAATGAACTATTAATATTTGAATAGCATGATGGAGAAAATGGAGGAGGCCAATTGTGTTTAATGTCAGTAAAGTTGGGGTTAGGGAGAGGTTCCAGCTTTCATGGGAACCTCAATGGATGAGACACATCTGTCACTTATCTTACTCCTGTTGACATCTGTCCCTCCACCAGAATATAAGCCTCCCAATCATGGGTACTTTATTCACTACTCTATCCCCAATCCTTAAAATAGAGCCTGAAACATAGTACATGCTACATAAGTATGTGCTGAAGAGTAAGTTGTAACATGAATGTTTCTTCATATCATTAAAAACACATAAACATTTTAAAGACTTTTTGATCTTTTGTAATATTGGAACTCTATGTATTTTTAATTAATCCTTTTTTATTATACTGGGGAGGGTTGTACTTGGTGTAAGTATAAAAACTTTTTGTCTCCTTATAAGTGAATTATTGGTGACTTTAAAGGAATCAAATGCAAGTCTGTTACCATGTACAGCATTTGAGTAGCATCATCTTTCTGGGGCAGACATCAGAATTGAGAAGACACATACCATTTTAACTTGGATGCACAGTAGATATCATGCCCTAACGAATCCTGGTATGTATGTTCCTGGGACAATCTGAAACATCTTTGGGCACGTTTAGTGTGTCATTCAAAAGGAATGAGACTTGGTATCTGCCTAGTTCTCTGTAAATCTCAAGTCTAACATGAACCACACAAGAATTCCAATTTTTTCCTTGATAATCACTTCTAAAACAGAAACTTGGATTAGAATCAGGATGGGATGTGAAGGAGAGTGAATACATGAGGAGCAGGCAGAAAGGAGATGCTGCTGGTAAAACTGGACTCCCTTCCCTCCCAGTGATAGAAGTTATGCAGACTGGTGTACATTATGAAAGCCACAAGCATTTTTCTCATTCCTGATGGGCAAGGTGGAAGATTAGGTCCTTCTAAATTGTACCTGTGTGCTAGGCCAATTAATCAAAGTGTATGCACAAGACAAACACCCAAACACATTTTGCAAAATTCAATTCATTCCTGGTGGCACAGATGTCCTATTCATCAGAGAGTTAGTGACCTATGTGGATTTATGTGGTTATGCACATTTTTCTTAAAAGAATTGTTCTTACTTGGGAATTAGTGGAAACACCAGAAAGATTTTTTTCTTCCTATATGAAAGAAGATATACTGTCAAGAATATGAATTAAGAACTTCTACCCTCAAATCCTAGTTCTGCCACTTACAAATGTGTAATCTTGGAAAAGTTACTTAACCTTTCAGTATCTCAATTTTCCAAGAATGAAAATGTGTCACACACTATATTAAGAAATGAGATAAAGACTCTTAGGGCTTTACTGGTAATGTAACTTCCAATAGGATGAAGAAATAGATTTTCTCTCTCTCCCTTTTAAAGTTCCCACTCTATACTTTAAAGCCAAGTTTCTCAAAGTGAGTTCCACAGAATGCTTGTTCCAAGACATACTCAATAAAAGAGGGATTACTACATACTAACTTCTCTCTTAGAGATTTGTTATGCTGATTAACATGCTGAATACTCAAGGAAACATACAATAGAGAAAACTGGTTGACTTTGTTTAATTTGGTATTTCCCAGTCTGATTTGATGAAGGGATTTTTTTTTTCCTCATGAGAACTCATACCAGCTTTCTGAATGACTCTGTGATGAAACACATTATGAAAATGGATCTTCTATGGCTCCATCAGAACAGAGAGCATCACTGAATTTAGGGGAAATCAAGAGTGCTCATAATGAAAGGACAATAATATCTCCTCTAAAAAACTGGAGATTCTAGATAATTTATAGTCATGCACAACTTGTAATGAAGTGACTGTATGGCCTCCAAATTTTTAATAATGCCAAATAATTATTAATTTTTTCTGCTTGATTTTTATCAGCTTCTTTTATTATATTTTGGCTTGTTACTTATCTTTTATTTTCTCTTTTCAAATATCAACTCTTGATTCACTTAGTGTGGGTGTATAAGGGTGGAGTCTCCCTCCTTCACAAAACCCCTAGGTAGGGTACAGCTTTCAACAGTGTGACTCATGAATGACAAGATTAAGAACACTTTAAACATTGATTATAATGAGAGAAAAACAAGTTATTGCTTGATTGACTTGGATTTATTAATAGATGAGATGATCCGGTTGTTACAAAAAGTCTGACTTGTAGTTTCTTCGAAACTTCTTATAATGCTCTCTTATTTATTTATTTATCTTTTAAAAAATTTTCTGAATCCAAGCCCATCACCATAAAACTTGGAGAAACTTCTGCATCAGCACATAATAGGTTGCCCGGGAAAATAAAGAAAGTGAATTTTAAAAATTAAATATAAGATAGCAGAAAAAAAGATTAAGTTCCCTTTTAGCTCCCTCCCCCTCAAAAAAAAAAAAAACAGAAAAAGAAACTTACAAGCTCTACCCTTCAACCTCATACAAATAAGAGAAAGTTAGGAAGAAAGAATAACAGACTTGTAAGCACAAAATAAGAAAGGTCAATTTGAGAATTGCTAACAAATATTCTGTAACATAAAGGAAATTATAAAATTATATAAATATGTCTGAAAAGAGAAACTGATAGAGACAAAGAAAATGCTTTTGACCCTCCCCCTACTAACAGATGGGGAAGAAAATCTGTTCATTACTGATGCCAAAAGACAAAGCCTCCTACTGAATATTTCATTTTTTTCCCCTAAAATAATCCAGTTGTGTGCAGAAACTGGAATGGGCAATACCTCATCATAAAAATAAAGTGAAAATAAATAAATATAATCTATTACACCCTTGCCACATCAGGACCTATACCAATCTGAAATGAGAATTCTTTTGTAAATATTATTAATTGATTTCTGTTTCTAGTAACAGCAGGTTATATTATTTGGACCAACATTTTTGCAGAAAAACAACTACAAATTATGGATAAAATGCAAACAAATAATATATTTTTGTAAAAGCATTGACAAGCTAACAAGATAGTGAGGAATTTCCAGGGCAAACTTGAAGGGAAAGCAGAAACTCAAAGAGGTAAAGGGAGCCCAGAGAACATTAAAGGCTCTTGCCAATCTGCAGAACTTGGAATTTTAGTTTTAAAAGCCAGGGTGATCTGCCTGATCTGCCTAAGATGGGAAGTCTAAGAGGGGACCGTCCCCACCTGATCTGCCCAAGATGGGAAGTCTAATAAGGGACCTTCCCCATTTTAAGCTGAAATCTCAAAGGGCTATATACCCTTAAGGTTAGGGTGAAGTTAATTGGCCTTTCAGTGTATTTTTAGCCAAAATCGACACCTTATGGAATGTCAAAACAAACCCAAACCCCTCAAGCATTGAATTTAGTTTAAAGAGATCCTGAAAAGATAGTGTCTTTGGGTATTTGGTTTAAGCAAATGTGCATTTTCTTTTGAGGAAGCACCTTTCATACCAGAACTCAAATTATTCCTACAAATAAATTTTCAAAGATATTTAGCATTAAACAGTGCCATTCACACAAGAAAAAAGCACAATGCATAAGAATAAGCAGAAATAGTAGACAACAGAACAAGATTCACAAAGACTCTAGATGTTGAAATTATTAGTCAAGGGCTGTAAAATAACTATACTTTCAATGTTTACATAAATAAGTGACAAACTGAAAGTATCTGTGCAAACGGGAATCTTATAAAGTGACATCATATTTGGAAAGGAACCAGTTACAACCTTTAGAAATGAATATATGTATATAGAGAGATATAGACATAGATGGATATATTATGAATTAATGCATAAAATTAATAGCAGATTACTGGTGGGCAAAATGATAATTGGTGAATTTGAAGATAAGTCTGAAAAATTATACAGAATGCAACACAGAGAAAATAAAAGATGAAAAATACAAATAAGAGATTAAGAGACATTGGGGGATGGAGTGAAAGCATCTAATAATACTCCAATTAGAATCCCAAAAGGACAATAGAGACAGAATGAAGATATAATGACTATGAATTTTCTAGAACTGATGAAATACATTAATTCTAGAAGCCCCTCGATTTCAAGTGAGATAAATAAAATTTCCCATCTACACCTAACAGAGTGAAATGAAGAACAGCAAAGACAAAAGCAAAATAAAAATGTAGACCCAGGAAATAAATAAGACAGATGATATTCAAGGAGAGGCATTTAGACTGATAGTTGGCCCCTTGACAGCAACCATGGAAAGCAAAAGGAAGTGAATTGATATTTTCAATATATTGAAAGAAATTAACTACAGTCTAGAATTATACACCAAGAGAAAATATCTTTGAAGAATGATGGCAAAATGAATAAATTTCCATATTTAGAAACTGAAAATTTTCCATTAGGAAGAAGTATAAAGGGTAAAGTATGAAGGATATACTTCAAGCAAAAGGAAAGAGATCTCAGATGGAAAATATGAGATGCAAAAAGGAAAAAAGAGCAAAGAAAAATGGCAAGTATATGGGTAAATCTAAAAGAGAATTGAACGTATAAAATAATAGTGTCTTCAAAGGTTATCAAATAATAAATAATTAAAATACATTATATAAGCAAAAGCTCCTGGAAGTAATAAAAGATAATATACAAAATAAATTGTGTTTCTATATACAAGTAATGAACTGTTGAAAACCCCAATTTTTAAGCTACCATTCCAAATAGCTATAATGAAAATGAAATACTATAACTTTGTACCCCATGACCAGCATATTTCCAACCCTCCTCCACTCTACTCTCACCAGCCTTTGGCAACCATTATTCTTTTTACTTCTATGAGATCAACTTTTTTAGATTACACATATGAATGAGATCATGCAGTATTTGTCCTTCTGTGCTTGGCTTATTTCACTTAATATAATGTCCCCTGTGTTCATCCATGTTGTTGCAAGTAACAAGATTTTGTTCTTTTTTGTGGCTGAATAGTATTCCATTATGTATATACGCCACATTTTCTTTATCCATTTATCTGTTGACAGACACTTAGGTTGACTCCATGTCTTGGATATCATGAATGATTCTGCAATAAACATGAGAGTGAAAATATCTATTTGTCATACTGATTTAATTTCCTTTGAATTTATACCTAGTAGTGGGATTGTTGAATGTTCTATTGCACAGTAGGGTGACTATAGTCAGCAACAATGCATTATATATTTCAAAATAGCTAGAAGACAGGATTTTGAATGTTCTGACCACAAAGGGATGATGAGTGGTTGAGGTGATGGATATGCTAATTACCCTATTTGATCATTACACATGTACATATGTATCAAAACATCACACTGTACCCTATAAATGTGTACAATTATTATGTGTCAATTAAAAACAAAATAAAACTTTAAAAATTAAATACTTATAAATCTATAAAATATATGTAGTATCTGTATGCTTAAAACTATAAAACAATGGTGAAAAAATCAAATAAGGCCTGAACTAATGGAAAAATATACAATGGTCATGATTCAGAAGAACCAATATTGTTAAGATGCCAATTTTTCTCAAACTGATCTATAGATTTAACACAATCACAATCAAATTTCTAGCCAATTTTTTGTAGATATCTAAAGCTAATCCTACTGAAAGATAAAGAAACTACAATAGACAAAACAATTTTGAAAAAGAAAACAAAGTTGAAGGATTCACACTACCTAATTTCAGGATGTACTCTAAGCTATAATAATCAAGTCAATGTGGTATTGGCAAAAGATAGACACATAGATCAGTGGGACAGAGCAGACAGTCTAGAAACAGACCCACTCAAACATGGTCAATTGATATAAAAGTAATTCAATGGAGAAAGGATAGTCTTACCAACAAATGGTGCTGGAACAATTGGACATCATAGGCATAAAAATGAATACTTGATACAAAAATTTACTAAAACTGAATCATAGATTTAATATAAATATAAAATTCTTATATGAGAAAAATAGAAAATCTTTTGGTGACCTTGGGTTAGAAATGATGTCTTAGATGCAAAAAAAAAAAAAGCATGATTCATAAAGTAAAATTTTATGAGTCAAACTTTGTGAAAATTAAAACCTTTACTCTCTAAAACACTGTTAAGAGAATGAAAAGACAAGCTACAGATTGGAGAAAATATTTGCAAATCAGATATCCAACAAAGGACTTACATGCAGAATATGCAATGAACTTGCCAAGTTCAACAAGAAAACACACAGCCCCTCAAAAATGGGGAAAAGATTTGAACAGACATCTCACCAAAAAAAACCTATGTGGATGGAAAATAAACACATAAAGATATCATCATCATTAGTTATTAAGAAAATGTAAATTATAACCACAGTGAAATACTAAAATAAAGAATACAAGACAAAGTACTGACATAGATATGGAGCAACCAATATACCTTGCCGATGAGAATGCAGAAAGAAATAGTCACTCTAGAAAACAATTTGGCATTTTCTTATAAAATTGAAAGTAGGCCGGACGCAGCTGCTCGCACCTCTAATCCTAGCACTCTGGGAGGCCGAGATGGGCGGATTGCTCGAGGTCAGGAGTTTGAAACCAGCCTGAGTAAGAGCGAGACCCCGACTCTACTATAAATAGAAAGAAATTAATTGACCAACTGATATATATATAAAAAATTAGCCGGGCATGGTGGCACATGCCTGTAGTCCCAGCTACTCGGGGGGCTGAGTCAGCAGAATTGCTTGAGCCAGGAGTTTGAGGTTGCTGTGAGCTAGGCTGACGCCACGGCACTCACTCTAGCCTGGGCAACAAAGCGAGACTCTGTCTCAAAATAAATAAATATAAATAAATAAATAAATAAATAAATAAATAAATAAATAAAATTGAAAGTATACATACCATATGACTCAGTAATCTCACTCCTAAGCATTTACTATTTACCCTAGAGCAACGAAACTTATGTTTCCACATGGATATTTATAGCAACTTTATTCACAATAGCACCAAGCTAGAAACAACCCAAATATCCTTCAATAGGTGAATGGATGAACTGTGGCATGTCTGTAAAATGAAATGCTGAGCATCAGTAATACAAATGAGCTAACAATAGACACATGCAACAACATGGGCATATCTCAAAAGCACGTTTCTAAGTGAAGGAAACCAGTCTCAAAAGGTTAGGTGTGGTATAATTTCATTTCTGTGACATTCTGGAAAAGACAAAACTTTAAGGACAGAAAACAGGTAAGTGGCTACCATGGGTTAGAGAAGAGAAAATGATTGACTGCAAAGAGGCAGGATGAGGTAATATTTTGGGGTGAGGGAGCTGTTCTGTATCCTGATTATGATAGTTATGTGACCCTATGCATTCGTCAAATCTCATAGAAATGTATGCCCAAAAAGTGTATCTTATTGTGTATAAATAAAAGCAACAAGCCAAAGGTAACTCTGCAAATGGCTCATGCACCACAGAGCTAAAGTTTTGTATAATTAGACATCAAAGTTAGAGTGGTCTTGCAGTCCATTCCTTGGAAACTTGTATTCGCTTTTTTTAAAAGGTAAAAATGTACTCATTTTTTTTTAACCAGTCCTTTTGAACCAGGAACAAATGAATCATTTCTTCTCACATAGTCCTAAGTATAAATATTAAGGTGTGAATCATAATTATCAGTGAGAATTCAGTAAATTCCTTTTCAGAAACTCTTCCATTTTATCCGAAAAAGCTATAGGACTTTTAGAACTATACCATTTGAAAGGTATTGGCTCAAGTAAATCCCTTTATTCAGCTTTGTCAATGAAGGGGCCACGTGGAGAAAATGATGGCTTGTGCTAACATACGTGTAGCTAAAAAGATGATTACATTTAAAGTCTGTTTAATTTGCATATAGTACTGAATATTCTTTTAAAAAGTATCATGTTATCATTTAGTCAGTCTTGCAGCAACTATCCAAGCACTGTAGAACTACCAATAAAGATTGGTATCCTCATGGAAACTATGTATAATGCAGACACATGCATGCACATACACACAAGTCTCACCAACACAGGTAGACACACATATGTACACACACTCCCACATGGACACACATGTAGATACACATAAGCACACACATAATACACATATGTGTAAAAGCACACAGCCATGTTTTTGTATGCTCACACACAGCATGCAAATGCACAAGCACACCTCCCCATACCACACACATACCGTTTTTTCCTCTCAAAAATGTGGACCATCTCTTAAAATCCAGAATGTAAGAATCATGTTTAAAGAGTATGGTGTCTACCTTAAATAATGGAAACCTCTGCCCTAAATCCTTTTGGAAATAAGCTGGTTATAAATGAAAAACAGAAAGGATCAGGCAATACTTGGGCTTTTCAGTTAAACTCTTTAATAATATCCAAATATAATTCACTAGGTTTGGGATGTTTGCTCTTAGAACTCAGCCTTCTTGCTGTGAGGATTCCAAAAGTCCTACCTCCCCATACCCTCAGCCCTAGCTTAGCTCCCAGCTGGCAGCCAGCACTAACTTGTCATGTGTGAACGAGCCCTTTTGGAAATGAATCCTCCAGCCCCTAGTTGAGCTGCCCCAGCTGATGCCATGTAGGGCAGAAACAAATGCCCCTGCCAAGTCCAGCCCAAATTTTTGATTTGTGAGCAAAATAAATGGTTGGTACTTTAAATCACTAAGTGTTGGGTGATTTTTTTATGCAACAATAAATAACTTGTAAGTGCAGAATAAAAAGATATCAATAATTTTACCTTCTCTCTCTTTGATACTATCTCTTCTCCATTCTGCCATACTGCAAACTCTTCCACACTCCACAATTCCCTTTACACACTCACAACAACAACAACAACAATGTAAACCTGAGTATTGTTTCAGAATAGTGTAGAGGAAAGATATGTGGAGGGAAGACTAGAGGGAGAGGAAGGAAGAGAACAGACTCATGAATATGATAACTCTGTATTGAATAGTAAATGCTGCCTTTAAGAAACTCACACCTAGTTGGTGAAACAAGGGTAATCCCATGAAATGGAATCCTTCCATAAGATATACCACAACACTATTAAATCCTAGATTGTGTTGAACTGGCCTTAGATACTGGAGAAACTCTAGGAAGCTATGACAAACCTGCTATCATCAGAAGAGGTTCTAAGGAGGAGGTGGGTTTGAAGAAGAATGGTGTTGTTATTGTTGTTTGGTTACGGTGTGGGACAGTGCAGAGAGAAGCATTCCAGGTGAGGGGAGGAACACAATTCAAGACTCAGAGGTGGAATGAATGTAGTGAATAGAAGTAGCTCCCATTGCATCCATGAGGCTTTATTTTACCAGTGGTTGTGGGTGACATCACAGGGTGTAATAGCAAGGCTTTTAATGCATATAACCAAAATGATGAGGATTGGGGGGCTTTCAGGCTTATGTGGGAGGTGAAGTTATTTGATAGATCACTTTAGAATGTATGAACATTTACTTATGACCACATACCCAGTGGAAATTCCTTCCCCATGTATTCTACTATTAGATTGGACAGCACGTCATTGTTAATATTCAATCATTTCAAACTACATAAATGTCAATTTCATATACTTCAATCAAATACAGTTGTCCCCTCTTTAGCCACGGCATTGCTTTCCATGGTTTCAGTTACTTGCAGCCAACTGAGGTTGGAAAGTAGCTGAATACAGTACAATAAGGTATTTTAAGACACAGAGAGAGCAACAGAGAGTGCATATTTATATAACTTTTATTACAGTATATTGTTATATTAATAATTCTTCAATTTTATTATTAGTTATTATTGTTAATCTCTTGACATGCCTAATTTATAAATTAAACTTTATGATAGGTAAGTAGTTATAGAAAAAAAATATATTGTGTATAGGATTTGGTACTATCCATGATTTCACCCCCACCCACTGGGGGTGTGGGAACATGTTCCCTGTGATAAGGTGGGACTACTGTGGTGGATCATTAAACAACATTTATAATTGTTTACCCCAGGCATCATCTCTAGTCAGTTCTGCACTTGTTGGAAGTTGGAAATCTAAAAATTATCAGAGATATTTTGCTGTTATAATTGATGAATGCTGTGATGTGCTGCCTAGATTCTCATTCAGGAAATAAATCCTCCCTACCCTCTCCAACCAGCCTTTGGGGATATTACTGACAGACAGTCCTCAACTGTCAGTACTTTTCAGAAATGCCATCAAAGAGCTGCCTTGCACAAGGTCATGCCCTCTTCCTAGGGCAGTCCCCACCTAATGACAGATTCAAGAGGAGGTCTTACAGTGTGACCACCTCACTTCAACTCATAACTCTAAAGAATGATTCAAGCTTTAGAACACCTTGTAGGGTCAGCTGAGAACTCCATTGGCTGTACAACATAGCTTAACTCCTCCCTCTTCCCAGTCTTCTCTTTTTCCTTCTTTTACACAGGTGTTGATCCCTAATAACTTTCTTGCACTGTAAGTTCTGTCTTGGAGTCGGCTGCCCAGGGCATACAATCTGTGACAGTGGGTGCCAGAACTGAGAAGGCAAATGCTGAGAGTAGATTTAGGAACTGGATCACCTGGCACCCAGCTGGGATTAAGAATCCCATCACTGGTGGTGGAACCTAGAAAGCCTTTGGGCATGAGGTAGCAGTATCATTGCTAAAACTTGCACTGCTGGTAAAATGGGACGGTATACTGGTGGAAAGAAATGCACTAGCTAATGCTCTGATTCAGAAATTTAAGAAATATGGGGTAAAGAGTAACTGTAAAAAGATTGACAACCAAGTATGAAAGCCAGAAGGCCTCATTATGCTTATAAAGAGATTCTCATCTTCTCCAGATGGAGGGGAGAGAAATTTGAAGTACAGGCCTAGGACTTAATTTTAAGAGTAGCAGTTTGACCTTATAAGCATTCAGCAGTAGGTTGCTTAATTTTCCATGACTTTGTGTAGAATTGAGTGTTTCTGTTGCAGGTGATTTCTATTTGTATTCCACTATGGTCTGAGAAGATACATGGTATAATTTATGCTTTTTGTTAATTTGTTGAGACATGTTTTGTGGCCTAAGATGTGATCAATCTTAGAGAATGCTCCATGTGCTGATGAGAAGAATGTATATTCAGTAGTTATGGAGTAGAATGTTCTGTAAATGTCTTTTGGGTCCATTTGCTCTAGAGTGCCATTTAAGTCCAGTGTTTCTTTATTTTCTGTTTGGAGGATCTATCCAGTTCTGACAGTGGGGTATTGAAGTCCCTAACAATTATGATGTTTCTGTTTATCACTTTGTTTAGATCTGGTAGGGTTTGCTTTATGAATCTGGATGCACCTGTCTTGGGTGCATAAATATTTAGGATTGGTATGTCTTCCTGATGAATTACTCCCTTTACCATTAAATAATGATCATCTTCATCTTTTTTTTTTTTTACTATTGTTGACTTAAAGTATGTGTTATCTGATATGAGAATGGCTACACCTGCTTTCAAAAGAATATGTATGGAATATCTTTTTGCATCCCTTCACATTGAGTCTGAATGAGTCCTTGTGGATGATAAGTGTTTCCTGGAAACAGCGGATACTTGGATTGTATTTGTTTATCCATTTAGCCAGCCTATGTCTCTTGAGTGGAGAATTCAAGCCATTCATGTTTATTGACAGAATTGATAAATGAGATGCATTTCTGTTTATCCTGTTGGGTAGAACCTTATTGCTTTGTTTTACCTCTTGAGCCATTATTTTATATGGGCTCTGAACTTTAGCTTTTGGGTGATTTTACACTGATGGGTTTCTATTGTGCTGATGGATGCATAATGCAGATCTGAGTATTTCCTGAAGGCAGGTCTGGTCTTGTCAAATTCCTTAAGCGTTTGCTTGCTGAAAAAGCCTTTATTTCTCCCTCATATAAGAAACTTAGTTTGGAGGATACAGAATTCTAGGCTGGCTATTATTCTCTTTAAGAAGACTGAAGATGGAGCCTCAATCCCTTCTGGCTTGTAAAGTCTCAGTTTAGCAGTCTGCAATTAGCCTGATGGGTTTTCCTTTGTAAGTTACTTTATGTTTTTGCTTTATAGCTTACTATTCAATAAATGGTGCTGGGAAAATTGAATGGCCACATGTAGAAGACTGAAACAGGATCCATATTTCTGACCACTCACAAAAATTAATTCAAGATGGATAACAGACTTAAACCAAAGACATGAAACCATAAGAATTCTAGAAGAAAATGTTGGAAAATATCTCCTAGATATTTCCTTAGGCACAGAATTTACGAAGACCCCAAGGGTAATCAAAGCAACAACAAAAATAAATAAATGCGACCTGATCAAATTAGAAAGCTCTGCACAGCCAAGGGAACAATCAACAGAGCAAATAGACAACCCACAGAATGAGAGAATATTTGAACACTATATATCCAATAAAGGGCTTATAATCAGAATCTACAAAGAACTCAAGCAAATCAGCAGGAAAAAAAATCAAACAACCCCATTAAAAAGTGGGCAAACTAGATTTCAGTTTCTTGAGCATAAAAAAAAAAAAAAGTGGGCAAAAGACATGAACAGAAGCTTTTCAAAAAAGACAAACCAATGGCCAATAAACATATCAAAAAGTGCTCAATATCACTAATCATCAGAGAAATACAAATCAAAACCACAATGAGATATCACCTAACCCCAGTCAGAATGGCTTTTATCAAAAAGTCCCAAAACAATAGATGTTGGTGTGTATGTGGAGAGAAAAGAACACTCACACACTGTTGGTGGGACTGCAAACTGGTGCAAACTTTATGGAAAATAGTATGAGATTCCTCAAAGAACTAAAAATAGACCTACTATTTGATTGAAAACAAGTCACTTTATCAGAAAAATATCTGCACTAGAATGTTTATTGCAGCACAATTCACAATTGTAAAGATGTGGAATCAACCCAAGTGCCCATCGATTCATGAGTGGATCAATAAAATGTGGTGTATGTATACCATGGAGTATTACTCAGCCATAAAAAATTAATTAATACCTTTTGCAACAATCTGGAAGGAACTGGAGACCATCCTTCTAAGTGAAATATCTCAAGAATGGAAAAACAAACACCACATGTACTCACTATTAAATTGGAACTAACCAATCAGCACTCCTGTGCACATAATGGAAGTCAAACTCAACAGAAATCATGCAGATGGGAGAGGGAAGTTGGGGGTGGGTTAAATCATACCTAATGGGTACAATGTACCCTATCTGGGTGATGGGCATACTTATAACTTTGACTCAAGCAGTACAAAATCCATGTAACCAAAATATTTGTACCCCCATAACATTCTGAAATTAAAAAAAAAAAAAAAAGAGTAGCAGCAGAGCTCCAAAGAAGATAAACTTTCAAACCAACCAGATCTGCTATGCCAAGTTCATGATCTTGGCTGAGAAAGAATTTGACCCTGACACAATGGATGGGGACAACTGGGTTGATATGCTCAATATTTTGAATCCTCCAATTCCCCAGAACACTCTGGCTCCTCTTCCTTGTAAAAGGCTGGCTCTCCCAACTTGCTTGAAGATGATGCAGAGGCCTCTTTCACACAAGACAATATATGCTCCCCCCCCTACCCAGGATCTGTCCTTATCACACTTATGGTCAGTAGGCCAATAACTAGGGTTGAAATACATCATGAGGCCTGGTGTGATGGCACTCCCCTGTAGTCCCAGCTACTCGGGAGGCAGAGGCAGGAGGATTGCTGTTCAGGATGCTGTTCAGGAGAATTGCTACTCAGGAAGCTGAGGCAGGAGAATTGAGTTCAAGGCTGCAGTGAGCTATGATCATGCCACTGGACTCCAGCCTGCGTAACAGAACCAGACCTTACAGTTTCCAGCTGACATATACTGGCATGAGTTTGATAAGGGAGAGTTTATTGATTTGGGAGCACTCTTCCAGGAAACAGGATTTAACTCCTTGGCAGGGCTCCCAAGCATGGTCTTAAGGATGGGTCCTTTTCCAAACATGGAAAGAACAATGATCCACCTTAAGTTAAAAATGCCAGAATTAGCATGACAGATAGTGGAAGACTGTGGCAAAAGTGAATGCTAGAGTGGACAGAAGGCCGGAAAACCTGCTGGATGGGTGTATGTATTGGGAGGACTAAGAGGATACACCATTTACCAAGGCAATCAGAAATGTGATGGTGAGAGGGAACCAACAACACAAAAAATATTTTATGGTGGCAATCCTCTGTTGGCCAATGGTGATAGTAAGCTATAGAAGTGGAGATGATAGGACCCTGATACATTAGAAGCTGGGTGGCAGTGCTTCATTAGAATCCAAGAGATAAAATCATAGCAATGAGCAACAAGTTTAGAACAAGAGCCAAGGGGTGCTGACCTTCAAAGAGTAATGGAGATGTTTAATACAGCATGGAGTTACTAGGGGGAAATACTAGCTACTGAATCGACAAAATCAAATGAAATCAGGAATAAATGATCAGGTGGCTGAACACTATCACTCCAGTAAAAGTCCCTATTTCTTGCCCAGTCCCTGGACTTGAGTCAGTTTTTGGAACCAGAGTCTATTAACTGAAGGAGAGTTAAGTCACTAGGAGAAAGGACCTTGCAACACCATGGTAAGTACACCAGTGATAATTCTCCTAGTTCATACCTAGAGGGGCCCACAGCCATTTGCTTAGGTAACTGTACACTAAAGGAGTAACATCTAAACATTTTGAGGACTGTTGGGCAGAGGATCCAAGTTGACACTGATACTTGAATACCCAAAATATCATTATGGACCCCTGTTAAAGTGGGGCATATAGGGGCCAGGTCAATGACTGGGTCTGAACCACAGTGGTTCCACTAGGTCTACAACAGAGCCCACCACATGGTTATTTCCTTGGCCCAAATGTATAATTAAAATGGATGTCCTTAGTAGTTGGCACAACCTCCAAAATAATGGGAAAGGCCAAGTGGAAGCCTCAAAAATTGCACCCAGACCCAGGTGTGGGGGCTCACACCTGTAATCCTAGCATTTTGAGAGGCTGAGGTGGAAGGATTGCTTGAGCCCAGGAGTTCAGGACCAGTATGAGCAACATAGCAAGATTCCCACCTCTTAAAAAAAATAAAGGAAATTAGCCAAGCATAGTGGTACACACTTATAGCCCCAGCTACTCAGGAGGCAAAGGTAGGAGGATCACTTGAGCCCAGGAGTGAGCTATGATCATGTCACTGCACTCCAGCCTTGGTAACAGAGTGAGACCCTATCTTAAAAAAAATAAAATAAAATTGCACCTCCCTAACAAAGATAGGGAAATATTTAGTCTTAGGAGGAGTGGCAGAAATTAATACCATCCTTAGAGATCCACACGATGTATGGATGATGATCCCATCATATCTCCATTTAAATCACCAGTCTGGTCCTTATAAGACCTGGTCATATCCTGAAAGATAAAAGTGGACTATGCAAACTCGGCCAAACAGTAGCCCTGATTTTAGCTGCTGGTGCCAGATGTAGTATCTGTTAGATCAAGTGAACATTATATCAGGTGCATAGTACACGGTTGTTGATCTAGAGAATGCATTCTTCTCTATTTTTGTCAGAAACCATTTATATTTGCTTGGAACATACAACAGAATACATTTACAGTCTTTCCCTGGTATACATTGATTCTCTATCTTCCCTCCTAAAATAGTCCAAAGAGACCTAGATCTCTAGATCAGCTACACATTCCACAGAACGTTATAATGGTCCACTCTATTGATGACATCATGCCAACCTGGCTGGTTAAGCAAAAGGCACCCAAGACACTTCCAGTGTTAAAACACATGTACTTCAGAAAATAGGAAATAAACCCCATAAAAAAATCAAGGGTCAGATTGGGGGCGGAACAAGATGGCGGACGAATAACACTGCTAGACAGAGGGTCTCTGCAGAAAAGACAGATTCTAGCAGAAATTAGAGGACAGAAGCAAGAAGATGAGCATACAGCGGACAAGGGCTGGAAGGAGGGGTACCTGAGACCCCGAGAGATTCCACGGGAGGAGGCTGCGGAGGAGAACTGGAGGCTGAGACCACCAGAGCAGCCCGGAGACCAGTGGCAAGGGTAGGTGGATTTGCTGTTTCCCCTCCCCTGCATTTGGGACTGCTGGTGGGCTCCCCAGCGGGTGGAGAGACCTGCGGCAGCCAGTCAGAGACCGCCGCCGCCAGCCAGCTGTGAGCCTGTAGCAGACGTGGCGCCAGGTTCCCAACTTCCTCCGGGCACCTCTGTGTGCACAGACCCGAGTCGCGTGGCAGGCGCCATATTGCCCCCTCCTCCCCTCCACCAACCCTACCCGCGGCTGCACAGAGAGACAATACAGCCACCAGCCAGAGGCACCTCCGGGGAACGGGACCTTCCCCTTTTGAGAGCCTACAATTGATTCAGGGAAATTCAGACTGTGAGCTCCCTACCCACCCGCCCTCCCAGGTGCTGCTGGCACCATGTTCCCAGGAGAACAGTGCCAATTCAGAGGCTGAGACATAGACCCAGCTTGGGCTCCCTGTGGGAGAATTGGGACCAGAAATCCTCTCCCTGGTGGGGATACAGTTTGAACTCTGGGACCCAGAGGTCGGACCTGCAGACCAGATCCCCTGCACCGAGGGCTAGCATTGCCCCGGGCACAGAAGGGTTATACGTGAACAGCCTACTGAGGTGTGTGTGCCTCCAGGGGGGGATCAGCGTCCTAGAAGGCAACCCTCCTCCCAGGAGGAGGCCGTGCGCCCAACCCAGGTGGCGTTCCTGTGCAGGGAACCTCCCTGCCGGCATCACAGTCTGGGGAGGCCTAGTGGCTTGTGGTCTGGCCTGCTGGCAGAGGCCCAGGAGTAGCTGCGGAGTTGGAGAGGGTGGAAAGAAGCGAGGCCCGCTCCAGACTGCGGGTCTCAGACAGCCCCACCCCCACACCCAGACATTCAGGCTGAGCGGGACCATTCCAGCCCCGCCCTGACAGCTTTCCCTGGAAGCAGAGAACAGAACTTTGACCCCAGCTAACGGCCTGAGGGCAGGCTTACCCAACCCAGCTCCGCCCAGAACAAGAGCTGTTAACAGGACACATAATCAACAGTATAGCCTGTTCCTCCAAGCAAACGCCACCTACTGACAGGGACGGCATCTTGCACAGACTTTCCATGGCACCCACTGACTCAATATACAGGGAGTGGTCCAATTTCACACACAGACACCACCTAATGCCTCAGAAACTAAACAAGGTGTGTGAATACCCAAACAATGACTTAAGGAAAGAAACAACAACTGATCGACATGAGAAGAAATCAGCGAAAGAACTCAGGAAATATGAAGAACCAAACGGAAAACACACCCCCAAAGAGGAGCACCAGCCCCCTAGAAACGGACACCAACCAAAATCAGGCAACCAATATGACAGAAGAGGAATTTCGTATGTGGATCATAACAACACTCACCCAGCTGCAACAACAACTCAATGACCAACACAAAGAAACCACAAAAAGCCTCCAGGATATGGGAAAAGAAAAAGACACAATGAAGAAAAGTGTAAACGAACTCCTGGAAATGAAGAATCAATTCAAGGAACTACAAAATACAGTGCAAAGTCTCAAGAACAGGGTAGATCAAACGGAAGAAAGAATCTCAGAGCTTGAAGATAACACCCTCCAATTAAATAAATCAGTCACAGAAATAGAGCAGAGAAACAAGAGAAAAGAGCAAAGCCTACAAGAGCTGTGGGATTATGTGAAGAAACCTAATATGAGGGTCATAGGGTTATAAGAAGGGGAAGAAAACAACCCTCAAGGGTTGGACAAGCTGTTTGAAGATATAATAGAGGAAAATTTCCCAGGTCTTGCTCTAAATCTTGATATACAAGTTCAAGAAGCTCAGAGGACCCCTGGGAGATTCAACACAAACAGGAAGACGTCATGACATGCAGTCATCATACTGACCAAAGTATCAACTAAAGAGGCCCTTCTAAGAGCTATAAGACAAAAGAAGCAAGTAACATACGAGGGAAAGCCAATTCGAATAACGTCAGACTTCTCTAATGAGACTTTACAAGCAAGGAGAGACTGGGGCCCCATTCTCACTCTTTTGAAACAAAACAATGCCCACCCTAGAATATTATTCCCTGCAAAACTAAGCTTCGTATATGAAGGAGAAACAAAAACATTCTCAGACAAGGAAAGGCTCAGAGAATTCACCAAGACAAGACCAGCCCTACAAGAAGTACGTAAAACAGCGTTACGCACAGAACATCATAATAATAACCCACGGATATAAAAACAACCAAAACCCAAAGATATTAAAGGCCAGATATTACAATGGATCAAGAGAGAAATCATAGCAACAACATCCAACCCAACAGAATGATCAGTAATCTACCTTACCTATCAGTTCTCTCAATAAATGTGAATGGCTTAAACTCTCCACTCAAGAGACATAGGCTGGCTGAATGGATAAGAAAATACAGGCCAAGTATATGCTGTCTTCAGGAAACACATCTAACCTGCAAGGATGCATATAGACTAAAAATAAAAGGGTAGAGATCAATATTCCAAGCAAATAGAAGCTAAAAGAAGGCTGGTGTGGCAGTTCTAATTTCAGACGATTTAGTTTTTAAACCAACAAAAGTAGTAAAAGACAAAGAGGGTCATTATATAATAGAGAAGGGCACAGTCCAACAAGAAGAGATAACAATTTTAAATGTATATGCACCCAACTTAGGTGCACCCAGATTCATAAAGCAAACCTTACTGGAGCTAAGCAAATGGATTAATAGCAACTCCATAATCGCCGGAGATTTCAACACCCCACTGACGGCACGAGACAGATCTTCCAAACAGAAAATTAATAAAGAAATAATGGACTTAAACAAAACTCTAGAATAATTGGGTCTGACAGACATCTACAGAACATTCTACCCCAAATCCACTGAATATACGTTCTTCTCATCAGCTTACGGGACATTCTCTAAGATTGACCATATCCTAGGACACAAAGAAAATCTCAAGAAATTTAAAAAAATAGAAATCATACCATGTACCTTCTCAGATCACAGTGGAATAAAACTAGAAATTAACCCTAACAGAAATTCACATTTCTACACAAAAACGTGGAAATTAAACAACCTCCTACTAAATGACTACATCGTAAATGAAGAAATCAAGACGGAAATAAAAAAGTTCTATGAAGAAAACGACAATGGAGAGACAAGTTATCAACTCCTCTGGGACACAGCTAAAGCAGTTCTGAGAGGAAAGTTTATCTCCATAAATGCCTATAAGCAAAAGACAAGAAGATCACAAATAGACAATCTAATGAAACGACTCAAAGAGCTGTAAAAAGAAGAACAGACCAACCCCAAACCCAGCAGAAGAAGTGAAATCAACAAGATCAAATCAGAACTAAACGAAATTGAAAACAGGGAAGCTATTCAGGAGATTAATAAAACAAAAAGTTGGTTCTTTGAAAAAATAAACAAAATTGACACACCATTGGCTAAGCTAACGAAAAGCAGAAAAGAGAAATCTCTAATAAGCTCCATAAGGAACAAAAAAGTAGATATCACAACTGATCCCAAAGAGATACAAGATACAATTTATGAATACTACAAAAATCTTTATGCACACAAACTAAAAATGTGGAGGAAATGGACAAATTTCTAGAAACACACAGACTCCCTAGGCTCAACCAGGAAGAAATAGATTCCCTGAACAGACCAATCTCAACAGCTGAAATAGAAACAGCAATTAAAAATCTCCCTAAAAAGAAAAGTCCCGGTCCAGATGGCTTCACACCGGAATTTTACCATACTTACAAAGAAGAACTAGTACCTATCTTGCAGAAACTATTCCACAACATCCCGAAGAACGGAAACCTCCCCGACACCTTTTATGAAGTGAATATTACTCTGATACCAAAACCAGGAAAGGATGCAACAAAAAAAGAAAACTACAGACCAATATCCCTAATGAATATAGATGCAAAAATTTTCAACAAAATCTAAGCTAACCGAATTCAGACACTTATCAAAAAAATAATCCACCACTACCAAGTGGGCTTCATCCCAGGGATGCAGGGATGGTTCAACATACGTAAATCTATAAATGCAATTCACCACATAAACAGAAGCAAAAACAAAGACCACATGATTCTTTCAATAGATGCAGAAAAAGCTTTTGACAAAATTCAACACCCTTTCATGATACTAACACTTAAGAAAATAGGCATAGAAGGGACATACCTAAAAATGACACAAGCCATATATGACAGACACATAGCCAACATCATACTGAATGGGGAAAAATTGAAATCATTCCCACTTAGAACTGGAGCCAGACAAGGCTGCGCACTATCTCCACTTCTGTTCAACATAGTACTGGAAGTCTTGGCTACAGCAATCAGACAGGAAAATGGAATCATAGGTATCCAAATAGGAGCAGAAGAGATCAAACTTTCACTATTTGCTGATGATATGATATTGTATCTAGAAAACCCCAAGGATTCAATCAAGAAACTCCTGGAACTGATCAATGAATTTAGTAAAGTCTCAGGATACAAAATCAATACACAGAAATCAGAGGCATTCATATACGCCAACAACAATCTAATTGAGAACCAAATCAAAGACTCAATTCCCTTCACAATAGCAACAAAGGAATTAAAGTACCTAGGAATATACTAACCAAGGACGTAAAAGACCTCTACAGGGAGAACTATGAAACACTGAGGAAGGAAATAGCAGAGGATGTAAACAGATGGAAATCCATACCATGCTCGTGGATCGGCAGACTCAACATCATCAAAATGTCTATACTACCCAAACTGATTTACAGATTCAATGCAATACCTATTAAAATCCCATCAGCATTCTTCACAGATATAGAAAAAATAATTTTATGCTTCGTATGGAACCAACGAAGACCCTGAATATCAAGAGCAATTCTAGGCAACAAAAACAAAATGGGAGGCATTAATTTGCCAAATATCAAACAATACTACAAAGCTGTAGTAATTAAAACAATATGGTATTGGCACAAAAATAGGAATATTGACCAGTGGAACAGATGTGAGAATCCTGATATAAAACCATCCTCATATAGCCAACTAATCGTTGACAAAGCAGACAAAAACATACACTGGGGAAAAGAATCCCTCTTCAATAAATGGTGCTGGGAAAACTGGATAGCCACCTGTAGAAGGCTAAAACAGGACCTACACCTTTCACCTCTCACAAAAACCAACTCACGCTGGATAACAGACTTAAACCTTAGGTATGAAACTATTAGAACTCTAGAGGAACAAGTTGGAAACACTCTCCTAGACATCGGCCTGGGCAAAAAGTTTATGAAGAAATCCCCAAAGGCAATCACAGCAGCAACAAAAATAAATAAATGGGACATGATCAAACTACAAAGCTTCTGCACAGCCAAAGAAATAGTCATGAAAGTAAACAGACAACCTACAGAATGGGAGAAAATTTTTGCATCCTATGCATCTGATAAGGGACTGATAACTAGAATATACTTAGAACTCATGAAAATCAGGAAGAAAAAAAATCAAATAACCCCATTAAAAAGTGGGCAAAGGACTTGAACAGAAATTTTTCTAAAGAAGACAGAAGAATGGCCAACAAACATATGAAGAAATGCTCAACATCTCTAATCATCAGGGAAATGCAAATCAAAACCACAATGAGATATCACTTAACCCCAGTGAGAATGGCCTTTATCAAAAAATCTCCAAACAATAAATGCTGGCGTGGTTGCGGAGAGAGAGGAACACTCCTACACTGCTGGTGGGACTGCAAACTAGTTCAACCTCTGTGGAAAGCAATATAGAGATACCTTAAAGTGATACAAGTGAATCTACCATTTGATCCAGCAATCCCATTGCTGGGCATCTACCCAAATGATCCAATGACACTCTACAAAAAAGACACCTGCACTCGAATGTTTATAGCAGCACAATTCATAATTGCAAGGCTGTGGAAACAGCCCAAGTGCCCATCAATCCAAGAATGGATTAATAAAATGTGGTATATGTATACCATGGAGTACTATTCAGCTCTAAGAAACAATGGTGATATAGCACATCTTATATTTTCCTGGTTAGAGCTGGAACCCATACTACTAAGTGAAGTATCCCAAGAATGGAAAAACAAGCACCAGATATATTCTCCAGCAAACTGGTATTAACTGAGTAGCACCTAAGTGGACACATAGGTACTACAGTAATAGGGTATTGGGCAGGTGGGAGGGGGGAGGGGGGCGGGTATATATATACATAATGAGTGAGATGTGCACCATCTGGGGGATGGTCATGATGGAGACTCAGACTTTTGGGGGGAGGGGCGGAAATGGGCATTTATTGAAACCTTAAAATCTGTACCCCCATAATATGCCGAAATAAAAAAAAAGCCAAAAAAAAAAAAAAGATAATAAAAAAAAAAAAATCAAGGGTCTGCCACAAAATGAACAAATAGTTCAGGATTTCAATGGTCTGAGGTATGCCAGCACATCTCGTTAGCAATAAAGGAAACATTTTTGCATCTTGCCCATCTCACCATGAAGGAGTGCAGCAACTTGCAGGCATCTTTGGGTTTTGGAGGCACTTAGAATAGTGCTCACACTTTGGAATAGTGCTATGAGCAATATACTGGGTGACAATAATGTCTGCCAGCTTTAATGGGTCTCAGAGCAGGAAAAAGCTCTGCCACAGACCCAGGCTTAAATGCAAACAGCCCTACACCTTGGGCCATATGACATGGCAGATCCTATGATAATAAAAGTTTCAGCAGTGGGAAAAACTATGCGGAACTTACTTCCAATTGGAGAATAGAACACAGACCCCTGGGCTTCTGAAGAAAAGCCATGTCATGAACAGCTTTCAAAAAATAATTTCTGGCATGGCTTGGAGAAGATGGAGTGCCTGATTATGAGGTCACCAAGTGATCACGAAGCCTGACTAATTCATCTGGAATATGACCTGTCTTCCTCAATTTTCTTTTTCAAAGCACTCTGGGAGATACTTTACTCACCTGCTTGATGAGATACTTTGTATCTAATTTTCCAATTTTCCTCAGACCTAGAATTTGAGTCTGATGTGCTATATAAACAATGGTGTGCTGATAAACATTTGGCAACTATTTCTCTGAAACAAAAGGTTGTGATTTGAAGCATTTGCCAATTTCCATAGTGTAAATACTTCTATCATGGCCAATTTCAAGCTACCAAGGTGACATCACTGAGTGCAGAGTTAGAAAGAGATGTGCAATAGCACATCATCACATAGTATTCCCACCACACAGATATAATAGATGCTAACAACGGCAAGAAAATAGATCATAGAAAAATGTAGTGAAATAATTAAGAAGTGATGAGTTTTGGGGTATCTGTTACTTTTATTTTTTAATATAATTTAATTGTAATTTTCTATAATTTGTTTTATTAATATCTGTCTTTCACAACTGTCTCACAACATTCCTGAAAATTTAAAACTTGGCTCTCATGGTCAGTATGAGCACCTGTGAAAGCTTTTCACTTTGCAAGATTTTCACTAGGTGTGGAAAGGTTTCAAGGAAATGTAATTTTTTGTCATTTTGGCCTAAGATTTTTGATGCTTCTTCAGTGATGATGGTAGGTGACTCTCTTTCAAATTTTCCTAATTACTATTTCAATGAACTGATTCTTTTCACCTTGGGACCTCTCCAAACCAAATTATAAGGCTTTTTAGGGAAATGAACAGGTTGTGTTATTTTTTTTTTGCATATTGTAGGATCACAATAAATATTCATTAATTTGAACATACATTTTGCATGCCAAACATAGAAGTCAAGGTCTTTAGATCCAAAATTAATCTAATAAACTGTTAAGATGTACCATGTCTCATTTTTAATAACATTAGTTATTTTATGAGTAATATAAAATGTTATTAGAACCAAATAACATTTTTTAAAAATTATTATTCCAATTTCTAATGTTTCTCCAATCTGCTACCTAATACATTGGGAGTTCTAAAAATTTGTTAAAACTTAAGAAATGTAAACTCCCCTTAGCCTTAGAATATTGAAAAACAACACTGAATCATTTCAGTGGATTTCTAACAAGGCATGATTAGTTTTTTAATTTTACTAATTTCATACATTGGTATTCTCAATTGATTTTTATCCCTGGAAACACAATATCACAAAAATGATAAATAAGTAATTTAGCTGTATACTCTTTCCAGTGTATTAACCATTAGAGAAAAACATGAATGTACTGATAGTGCCTCAATGTTCAAGAAAATATCTTGCTTAATTTAACACAGTTCTGAATTAATCACAGAGAATTTTGAGTACTAACCATTTAATTGGTACTTTAGAGTAAATACCACCTTTACTCACACTGTAGTGCTTTAATCTAAAATATTGAAATAAAATGATTGTTTTCAGGAAATATAAATGTCAGTCCTGTTGAAAGTACATTATTATTACACTTGTGTGTGTGAGAGAGAGATCCACATATACATATGTATCTTGGTCATGGAGTAATTGTACTGAGAGATTTTTTTCCCCTCTTCTTGAAGTTTTTATTTTCTGATAGACCTTAAATACCAACAAATTTTCCCAATAACTAATGGCTATGCAGACAGATTAACATTAATTAATGATAAAGGAGGCCTCAGGTCCTTTGTGGTTTAATGGATTGTCTGTGATTATAACATTTGTTTTAGTTGAAGATTTGTCTAATTGCCTCATTTCTTCCTAATTGGTGTCTTATAAAAATAAATTAGATATAATAATTGGCAATATTCATTTTTAACTTCTCCAGATGATATTGGTCTAAATTTAATAAATATTATAGTGCACACACAAGTTTCATTTCAAGTGTCTTTTTTTCAGACTTGAATTTATCTAGAGCAGTACTAGATTTATCACATAAGTGAAAATATTGCCCATGTACAGGCTATATGCAAAAGAATCTCCTTTATAAAACCTGTCAAATTAATACAAAAATATCTGCATGTTGTATTATTGATAATGAAATATTTTTAATATTATTCCAGAAGAGACTAGAAAAAGAGGCAGGTCTCTTTTTTTGAATTGTGATGATACACTTAAATTTCTAATCTTTACTTAAAATGCTTATACTTTAACATTTTTTTATTGTTGTTGTTGGTGGTGGTGCCACTATCATATAAGAGAGCAAAAAAGGAGCTAGATTAAACGATTATATAACAAATAGAGCAGAATCTTTTTGTCTAATCAGTTTTGCCTCATAAAAACCACTTTTGGGTGAGACATAGATTAGTTATCTCTTTAAATGTATCCTAAGCAATAATGATGCAGTCCTTCATTTGTGTTGGATGCTATCAATAGAGCATCAGGAAGGTAGAGTGGAAAAATAATCTGCACTCTGTTGCTCTCCTTGTCTGCAATGGCTTCTGCTCATAACAGAATGCCAAAATGTGCCTTTCTTAAGGATTTAGCCCCTATATAAGCACTTCAGTACCAAGTTCTATATGGAATTCTGGCATGTAGTTTAGATTGTTAATAAAAATACTAGATCATAATAAGAGATATCAACTAAAACTAAAACTAGTTTCCATTTTCCACTCATTGGTTTGTCAAAGTTCAACAACATTGTCAAAGATCAGAGCAGGGAAATTCATACTTTCATATGATGCTGGTCAAAGAATAACTAGTACAACCTCCATAAATGAAAATTTGAGAATATCTAACAAAATCACCCAATATATAAGCAATGATTACATTCTAAGAATTTATTCAACATACACACCCAAAATGGGCAAAATGACATATATTTAAAGATATTCATCATAGTTTTATTTGTATTAGCAAAATATTGGAAATAACCTAAATATCTATCAATAGGAAATTGGTCAAAAAATAGCATGACATAACCATATAAGAGAATTTGATGCTGCCATAAAAAAGAATGAGGAAGATTCATATATGTGTAGATATGGAAGGATTTCTAAGATATACTTCTAAGTGAAAAATCAAGGAATATACTGAAAAATTATGCTGCCATTTCTGTAAAAATATATACATATATTTATTTGCCTATGTATGCATGGAATAGTGTTGGAAGGGTACGCAAAAAACTGGATTAGGTGTCTCGGGAAAGATACTGAAAGGAAGGATTGTTTTTCACTCCATCCTTCTTGAAGTTTGTATCATTTGCTTATATTGCCTATAAAAATACAAAATAGGTTTTTTTTTTAAGAACTGGCACACTCAATGTTTAGTGAGTCTTACTTTATTCTTCCTAGAAAGAGTAAGGTCTGTGTCCATATTCTGTCCACAAACTTATTAGTTGGATAATCCATCAAGCCTTTCATTAAAATGGAGTATTTTTACAGCAAGAGGGTGTTATGAAGAATAATAAAGAAATGAAAACACTGGGAAAGAACTCTTTGGTGATTCTTAACTGCTTTAGGTTATGAATCTTTTGCAAATCTCTTGAGATCTATGGACTTCATTCCAGATCAATGCACAAAATCTTGCACACCGACTCAGGTTTAAGGGTACTCCTAATGCCCATTTGTGGGCCCTGAGTTAAGAAGCCCTACTCTAAAACAATAGATATAGCTTTTTCAGGGAATACAGGAGATACATTTTATTCCTGATTAAAGAAACATCTGGCATAAAGATTTTTATCTTTTGAAGAAAAATTTGGAATATTATTAGCACACAATGATTTATATTAATATCTCTTTAGTCAACATTTCTTAACAAGAATACATAGTGACTGCATTCCAGTTACCATAGAACTTATCTTCATATAGCTATGGCTCCCTTTATTCTTAAAGCTTGCTTAAGAGCAGTGATATCCAGTATCCATTAATATTTTAATGCCTATGACTTCACTGAGAAGGTAAAAAAAAAAAAAAGAATCAACGAACTCCAGTGGGATATTTTGGCCATGACAACCCTCTCCTTCACCAGGTTATCCTCTTTCCTACCACCAGCCAGGTTACCCTCTTTCCTACAAATTTTAGGATTTCTTATGACACCATACCTTTCTGAAGGTAAGATTTTGGAGATTCCATATCCAGCCACAAAGCAGATGTCAAAGAACTCCTCATATTTAGTGTCTACAGAACCTATTTCACATCTAGAATTGTAAGAGAGGTGAAGGTCTGAAAAAGGGCAAAATTTTTTACAAATTATCTCTTTAAAGCCCCCACATCTTTTGGGAATCAAAACCGACATTCCTGCCTGAGGCCACTAATCAAAGGGGCAGAAGAATGTTTATTCCTTGTTTTCTAGTATCTCAAACAACAGGAGATGGCTCAACAGAATTGTCCTGAGGTCACAAGATCATCTTCACTAGAGATAAGGTCAACCAAAACCACCAACTACAGTTAAACAACAATAGCCCAAAAGCCACCACATGTGACACTGTTCACAGACAGCCAAGCCCAACCTCTGGAAACCCCTCTTTATAAAGCTCTGTATTTCTGCTTAAACACAGGATTGTAGTTTTTTGAGACACTAGTCTGCTGCCCTCCGTATTTGCTGGCAAATTAATAAACTTCTCTTTCCTTTTCCTCAAATCACTTGTCCTTCTGCTTCTCACTGATTCAGCCTTGGGGACAAGTACCAAAATTTCAGTAACAGAATGTTCTCTTTTTGTTCACCTCAGTTATCTGAATCCCCATCCCATTTACTTCCAAGAATGAGAATAAGCAGAAATATGAAAGTGTCAATGGTAAAGAACCCAAACTCTGTAAAATAATTTAAAGAGGTTTATTTTGAGCCTCTTTATGTGTCCAAGTATGTACAGCCATGGCCCAGAGCCATGCCCAAGAAGCCTTGAGCAAGTAATCTTACTGTAGCTGGGTTACAGTTTGGCTTTATACAATTCAGGGAGACAGGAATTACATGTAAAGTCATAAATCAATACATGGAAGGTGTACATTGGTTTGGCATGAAAAGGCAGGACATCTCAATGCAGGGCATTACATGTTATAGGTGGGTTTAAAGACTCTTTGATTTTTAATCAGTTAAAGAAATGAAACCTTGTCTAAAGGCTTGAAATGTTTTAAGATAAGATAAGGAAATCTGCTAATCAGAGAAAAGCCACCTGACATATACCCAGACTCCAGTGATCTCTTAAGTTAATGGATGACCTGCAGGTATGTTTTAAGCTTTGTCTCACATAGCCATATGCCTGTTAATGAGTTACAAAGGATAGCTCTAAGAAAGGAATGAGGCATGACATGGCATATATAACCTCACTTCTCATGGCCAGCAACTCAGCTTTAGAGTATTTTGGGGATCCCCTTGGCCAAGCGGGGATCCATTCAGTCCACTGGGGAGCTTAAGATTTTATTTTAGTTCACAAAAGATTACTGTAGCAAGTTGAAATTTTACCAGTTGAATTAAGGTAGCTATAACACTCATCTTTAAAGAAATAGCTCAGAAGAAGCTTATCTCTGATAATGACTATAAAACTATGGAATTTTCCACAGTATTTTCCTTTTATAAGATTTTACTGTAGAAAAAGTAGGTGAGTTTTCATAAAACAACAGCTGAGAATCCAACTATAGATGCAACATGTAGCTGCTCCAGTGCGAGAGCATGCTTTCCCTAGCTCCTTTTCAGAGATCTCAATTTTGTTGCCAAAAGTTCCGTATTTGTCCCCGAGGCTGAATCAGTAAGAAGAAGAAGGAGGACAAGTGGTTTGAGGAAAAGGAAAGAGAAGTTTATTGATTAGCCAGCAAATAAGGAGGGCAGCTGATTAGCATTTCAAAAGACCACCATCCAGCCTTTAAGCAGAAATAGAGACTTTTTTAAAGAGAGATTTCCAGAGGTTGGGCTTGGCTCTATGTGAACAGTATCACATGTGGTGGCTTTTGGGCTATTGTTGTTTAACTGTAGTTGGTGGTTTTGGTTGACCTTATCTCTAGTGAAGATGATCTTGTGACCTCAGGACAATTCTGTTGAGCCATCTCCTGTGCTGTAAGATACTACAAAATAACAACCAAAAACATTTTTTTTTAGGCAGAGTCTCACTCTGTCATCTGGGCTAGAGTGCCATGGGGTCAGCCCAGCTCACAGCAACCTCAAACTCCTGGGCTCAAGCAATCCTTCTGCCTCAGCCTCCCGAGTAGCTGGGACTACAGGTATGTGCCACCATGCCCGGCTGATTTTTTCTATGTATTTTTAGTTGGCCAATTAATTTCTTTCTATTTATAGTAGAGACGGGTCTCGCTCTTGCTCAGGCTGGTTTAGAATTCCTGACCTTGAGCGATCCACCCACCTCGGCCTCCCACCTCCCAGAGTGCTAGGATTACAGGCGTGAGCCACCGTGCCTGGCCTAAACAAAGAACATTCTTCTGCCCCTTTGATTAGTGACCTCAGGCAGGAATTCAGGTTTTAATTCCCAAAAAAGGGTGGGGGTTTTAAAGAGACAAATCATAAGACATTTTGCCCTTTTCAGACATTTGCCTCTGTTACAATTTAATGTAACAGATCCACTTCATTTTTGCCTCCCCAGATCATGAGGAAGAGTGGGAAAGAGAAATTTCCAAAAGCCACAGCTTACTTCCTAAGTTATTTCCAGCAATTCCAATGAAGGCATGAGACCTAGGCCTATGTTTTCACTGGGCCCTATCCCACCATGCATGGTTGCATTTACAGAGGAAGACACCAGTGCACTGTGAAACGTAGTTGCTCACCCAAAGCAATTTTGCTTTAGGTGGTTGAGTCGGAATTTGAACCTAGGCCAATATGATTCTATTACTCCTCAGACATCCTGTATTGTTTCTGGTGAATTTATAAAGTATTGATTTTGGAAGCCATATAATTGAAGCACCATCAATTTAATTTAAAGGTCTCAAGAACAATGGTTCTCAGATTTATAGCATGCTTGAGGATCATCTGTAGGGCTTGTTAAAAACTGATTCCTGGCCAGGTGCGGTGGCTCATGCCTGTGATACTAGTACTCTGAGAGGTCGAGTACTAGGGAGGATTGCTTGAGGTCAAGAGTTAGAGACCAGCCTGAACAAGAGTAAGACCCCCGTCTCTACTAAAAACAGAAAAATTTGTCGGATATTATGCTGTGTGCCTGTAGTCCCAGCTACTTGGGAAGCTGAGGCAGGAGGATGGCTTGAGCCCAAGAGTTTGAGGTTGCAGTGATCTATGATAATGCCACTGCACTCTGGCCAGGGTGACAAAGCAGATCCTGTCTCAAAAAACAAACAAACAAACAAAAAAATGATTCCTGAAAGCTCATTTAGGGAGGAACCCAAGAATTTTCATTTCTAACAAGTTCCCAGATGATGCTAACACTGCTGGTCTGGGGACCACAGGCTAAAAATTAGTAGACTAGATGACAGAGAAAGGAAGCCTCACTCTGAAGGGAACTGTCCTTTCCTCTCACCTGGTGGTGCAGCAGGACTTTGCCAAAGTTATTTTCCATATGCACTATTAGATTTTTTTAAATAAGAATATTAATAGCGACAGTCACCTATTACTCCTAAGGTGAATGACATACATTTTCCTCTCTCATCTTGTCTTCCATCTTCTGTAGACATGCTTCTTTATAAGTGACATATCTTCTTACCATAGCATGTACTTTGTGCAGTCCTGTTGAATCAGCAGGCTTTTAATAAGTGTAATGTAAATAATTCTTTTTCCCTGTTATTCTATCATGGATGGTGAAAGTAATTTCAGTTTTATAATACACATTTTAATATTTACTGATTTGGTCTTTTCTGACACATATATATGTATCATTCGAAAATTTCATTTTATTAATTGTGTGTTTGTGTGTGTATGTAACACAAAACAAATTGTACTTTTTTGCTGATAAACTTTGAGAGCAAGGATGGGCAGTTGAGTCTTGAAACTTGAGTGCAAATGAAGGAGCTTAATTTATTTTAATCTAGAAAGCAATTATTTAGAGCTTTTAGCAATTTGGCAGCTGGGTGTGCAGAAGGGGGTGTGGGTGGGACTAACATGTTTTTGCCAAGATTGAATTTTTGCCTAGTGTTTTTGGAATTTCAAGAATCTAATTAAGACATTTGGTAAATTTGCTTTAAATCACCATAGAACTAATAAACTAGAGACATTACAGTGTCTGTCAGCTCTGATTTAATTTAGATGCTCAGTCCCTTCAAACCAGATCAAGACTACAGAGAAGTGCCAAATAGGTGACACTTTCTAAGTAGCCTGTGGGTATCTGCTGACATCCATGTTGCCACCATAGCTCCCTGGGCCAAGCAGTGATGGCTGGTTCACTGCAGCCCTTACCATATGTTGCTGAAGGACGAATGACAACCCCTGCCACTGTTAATAGCATATCTGGGAATACCACAGGCCCAAATCACCTTTCTGCCCATCTCCCAGCTATAGGAGTCTTTAGCTCCTTGCTGCCATGGAACTGTATTTCCCACCTGCTCCCCTTTCATAGGTTTCCATTCTCTGAGTTCAGGCCTCCATGAAGCTCAAGTTCTGTTTCTGAGCTTAGATGAGTTCAGGCTCAAGGACTGAACCTTGAGGGAATTTGGAAACAAGGAAAAGACATCATACAATTGCTGCTATATTGTGGGTTAAATAAATTTTTGTAGGCTACACTAGATGCTGCATAACTTTGTCTAACTTTTTTTCTTCCAGGAAAAATTACACTCTAATTTCTAAATAGCTGATTTTAAAATGATCTTTTGGTACACAGTTTCAGTATTATTTCTCTAGGCATAATGGCCTTTATCTTTCCCTTTTGTATGAATTTGTTCTTTCATTCTTAGCATGTTTCAAACATTTAGCTCATTGCTAAAATTTCATTGGTAAGTTGTAAACTCCGAATATTTAATCATAATCACTGAAATATTATCATCATAATGCTTTTCCATCATAATTTCCTAATTAGACTGATATATCCATTGGCATTTCTAGAACTTCCATATCTAAAGTCTTAGCTTAAGATACTTGCTTATGTTCTTATTTAAACAGTAAAAAGATAATCTGAAAAAGGTAATCTGTAAAAAGATAGTCAGTAAAAAGATAATATGGAGGTGCCTTGGTTGGCCTGGAACTGACACTTAAATATGTTGGCTCATGGAATTAGCATACTCAAAATCCTCAATGACTTGAATTGAATATAATTTTCTTAACTTCAAGGTTGTTTACAAGAACACTTATACTTGTGGCATCTCATGATTGCCAATGGTCCAGGGACTACATACAAAAGATTTCTGGAGCTCTGTACAGAATTGGAAGTTTAGGCATGTACAGACATGTCTCATGAAATGAGGATGGAAGAGACCAACAGCATTCATGAGGAACAGTAGCCTTTAGAAGGAGAAATCATCACATGTGAGTGAAGTTTAGCAAGGTAAGTTTGATTTAGCACAAAGCTCTTCCTGCTAGAGGTGGCTGTAGCTGCAAGAACAATACAAGGCTGAGCTTGAATGCCACCTGATCCATCCTCCCATCCCTTCTTTCTCCACCACCTCACTCCTTTTTGAGCAATTGTTGTCCTGGGAAAGAGGAGGAAGTGTTAAAAGAGGAGCCCCCAAACTTCTTAAGCAGGACACAGAAAGCACTAACTATAAAGGAAAAAAATCATAATTTGGAACTATATAAAAATTAAAAACTTTTGTACATCAAAAGCCACCCTTAAGAAAATAAAAGGCAAGCCACAGCCTGGGAGATGATATTTACAATACACGTACCCAACAAAAAACTCCTATTCAAATTATATAAATAATTCCTGTACATTTCTAAGAAAAAGACAGCCAACCCAATAGAAAAATGGGAAAAAGACTTGAACAGACACTTTACAAAAAAGATAACCAAAGGGCAAATAGACAGCAAAAGGAGATCAACTTTCTTAGTCATCAGGAGGGAAATGCAAATTAATACTGTAATACAATGTCTCTATACACTCATCAGAATGACTAAAACAAAAAATAATAAATGTCAAGTATTGTGGGATCCCAAATATGTAAAGCATATTTAGATTTTATACAGACTCTCATACATCACTGATGGGAATGTAATTTGCACATCCACTTTGGAAAACTTTTTGGCTATATCTACTAAACCTGAACATATGCTTACACTATGAAAGAGTAATTCTACTCCTAGATATATACTCAACAAAAATGCACACATATATTCACTCAAAGGCTTATCTTAGAATGGTCATAGCAGCATACTAGAGAACACCTAGGATAATTAATTTTATGTCAACTTGGCTGGACCATGGGGTGCCCAGATATTTGTTCAAACATTATTCTGGGTATTTCTGTGAGGGTGATGTTAGATGAGATTAAAATTTAAGTTGGTAGACTGAATAAAGCAGATTTCCCTCCCTAATATGGGTGGGCCTCATCCAATCAGTTGAAAGCTTGAATAGAACAAAAAGGCTGATCTTGCCCTAAGTAGGACAAAATTCTTCCTGCCTGCTGGCTTTCGAACTGAGACATCAGCTTTTTTCCTGCCTTCAGACTCAAACTAAAAGATCAACTCTTCCTGAGTCTCCAGCCTGCTGGCCTTCAGACTGGAACTATATACCATCAGCTCTCCTGGGGCACCAGATTGATGGCTCACCTTGCAGATTTTGGATCTGGCCAGCCAGAATTCCTTATAGTAAATTTCTTGATACACACACACACACACACACACACACACACACACACACACACACTATTGATTCTGTTGGTCCTGCTTCTCTAGAGAATCCTGATTACTACAACACTCAAATGCTCATCGAGAGTAGAATGGATTTTTTTTTTTTTTTTTTGAGACTGAGTCTCGCTCTGTTGCCTGGGCTAGAGTGCTGTTGGCATCAACCTAGCTCACAGCAACTTCAGACTCCTGGACTGAAGCAATCCTCCTGCCTCAGCCTCCTGAGTAGCTTGGACTACAGGTGTGGGCCACCACGCCTAGCTAATTTTTTCTATTTTTAGTTGTCTAGCTAATTTCTTTCTATTTTTAGTAGAGATGGGGTCTCGCTCTTGCTCAGGCTGGTCTCAAACTCCTGAGCTCAAGCGATCCTCCTGCCTTGCCTTCCCAGAGTGCTAGGATTACAGGCATGAGCCACCATTCCCAGCCCAAGAGTAAAATGGATTAATTGTGGTATTTTCACACAATGGAAGAGTGTAGCGCAATGAGAATGAACAGACCACAACTACCAACAAAAAGTCCGGACACAAAAAAAGAATAGGCAAAACTAATCTATATTCTCAAAAGGCAGGATAGTAACCACTAGAAGGGTTAGTCACTGAAAGCAGGTAAGAATGGAAGTCTTTAGGGTTGCTGGTCATGTTTTGTTTCTTGAGCTGAGTAATAATTACATAGATGTGTTTAGTTTGTGAAAATTCATTGAGCTGTACACTTATGATTTCTGCACTTTCATGCATGTATATTACACTTGCATAGAAATATTTAAAGCTTTTTCTTGGGGAATACCCTCTAAAAGAGCTTAAGGAGGAAAAGAGACAGAGGCAATCTATTAATGTGACCTTTCCAGGCCACATAATTTGGTAGGGACAAAGAAACATTTAAGATTCAAACTAGTCTCTATATTAAAAACTATATTGACATAAAAAAAACAACCTGGACATAACAAAACAAACAAGCACAGGAATGCTCTGAAAGATAGTGAGAAGATGGCAGGCAGCTTGGGGACTTTGGGATTTGAGAAATAACACTGTGGCGAATGCCCTGGGTTTCCTTATTACCTTTTATTTATCCTAGACAGGATGTTGCAGAAGCTTTCAACCCAGAACTGCCAACAGGCTCAGACAAAAAAGCTCTAAGAGAAGCCTATTCTTCTTAGCCAAAGTACTGGGCAAAGGGTGGCCTAACGACAGAAAATCTTTCAGTCAATACCCTCCCTACTCAGGAAGCTGATATCCCACCTCATTCCACTCCCCACCCCAGCAGAAGCAGACAGCATACTCCCATTCCCCCATTGTTGGAGGGTGTTGACTAGCTGAGCAGGTAGCTGATCATCCATGTCTTAACTGGCAGAAGTGGGTGGCAGCAATCCAATTCCCCTGTCAGAGGAGTGTAAGTAGGAACAAGCAGGCATCCCTGCCTGGCGGAACCAAGGAGTGTTTAGATTTCTCAGCTGGGATAATGTCAGTAGAGCCTAGTGGTGAGGTACTCCTCCCAGCTTCAACAAGGCAGAAGGAGACAGTGAGAGGTTTTAGTTGGCACTTCATTTCTCACCCTCCCCTCTCCTTGTATCAGTGGGGCCCAGCAAGGAGCTGAGCTTACATACCCTCAGTTGGAGACAACAAGGCCTATGAGTCCATGCCTTACTTTCACTGGGAAGATGTCTGCAGGGCCAACAGGGGAGCTGAACTTTCACTCTGCCCATCTGCAATAAGGAAGTGTGAGTCAGCACTTAACCTTTGCTGAGATGGTATCAATGGGACCCAGTGGCAGGCTGAACATGTACACCCATCTGGCTCTCCTGCTACATGTCAACAGGAAAAGTGCCTGCTTAAAAAAAAAGGAGATTAAATAGAATTCAGAGTTTTCTAATATCTAAAATATAAAGGATATTTTTCATAATAAAATATCACTTGTCATACTAAGAACCACAAAAATTATAGGAATGAAATTGAAAATAAACAGACCACCTTGATTTCAGATTTTTTACCTCCATAACTGTGAGGCAATGAATTTCAGTTATTTTAAACTACTCAGTTTGTGGTACTTTTTTACAGCAGTCCTAGAAAATTGCTAACAGTAGATTAGGATGAAAAAGATATACCATGCAAACATTAATTTTTAAAAAAGCAGAAATGGCTATTTTAATAGCTGATAAAGTGACTTCAGAGCAAAGAAAATTACTGGACACAAAGAGTTACATAACATAATGATAGAAGAATCATTCCATCAGTAAGATATAACAATCGTTCCTATGTGTATGTGCCAAACAACAGAGTCTTACAATAAAGCAAAAACTGATAGAGCTGAAAAGAGAAATAAACAAATCAACAATTATACCTGGGACTCTAATATTCCCTTCTCAGCAATTGATAGAACTACTAGATAAAAAAATCACCAAAGGTACAGGAGAACTGAGCAATATCACCAGGCAACAAAGTATAATTGATGTATGCAGAACTTTCCATCAAACAACAGTAGAATATACATTTCTTTAATCACCCATGGAACAATCACCAAGAAAGACCATACCCTAGGCCATAAAACAAATTTCAACAAAGTTGAAATAATTGAAATCATGCAGAGTATGTTCTCTGACCATAATGGAATCAGATTAGAAATCAACAGAAAAACAGCAGTAAAATATCCAAACATTGGAAATTAAACAACACAATTCTCAATATCTCTTGGACTAAAGAGGAAGGCTCAAAGGAAATTTAAAAATATATAGAACTAAGTGAAAGTAAAAACAAAACATATTAATATTTTGGGATGCAGCTAAAGTAGAGATGGAAATTTATAGCATTAAATGCTTATATTAGAAAAGAGGAAGTTCGTAAATCTAGGCTTCTACCTTAAGAAAATAGTGAAAGAAGCACAAAATAAACCCACAGCACACAGAAGAAAGGAAATGATAAAGATAAGAGGATAAATCAATGAAATTGACAAGAAAATAATAAAGAAAATCAATAAAACAAAAACTCATGTTCTTAAAAAATCAATAAAACTAATTAAACCTCTAGAAAAATTAAAAGAGTAAAGATACAAATCACCAATATTAGAAATGAAACAGTAATACCACCACATATCCTGTGTCATTAAAAGGAAAATAAGGGAATACTACAACCAACTTAATAGAAGAAATGAGCCAATTTCTTGAAAACAGCAAACTATCAAAACCCAAGCAAAATGAAATAGACAATCTGAATAGCCCTGCAAACATGTTAAAAATTGAATTTGTAATTTAAAAGCTCTCAAAGAAGATCTCCAGGTCTAGATGATTTTTACTGGAGATATATTTAAAGAAGAATTACAAAAAGAAGGAGGAGGAGGAGAAAAATTAACACCAATTTTACACAATCTCTTTAAGAAAATCTCGGAGAAGGGAACACTTTTCAATTCGTTTTATGAGACTAGTATTACCATTACACCAAAATCAGAAAAAGAAAATAGGAAAGAAGAAAACTTCATTCTACTAAGTGAAGTATTCCAAAAATGGAAAAACAAGCACCACATGTACTCACCATCAAATTTGTGTTAATTGGTCAACACTTGAGTGCACATATAGTAGTAACATTCGTTGGGTGTCGGGCAGATGGGAGGGGGAGGAGGGGATGAGTAGATACACAACTAATGGGTGTGATATGCACTGTCTGGGGGATGGACACACTTGAAGCTCTGACTCGGGTGGGGCAAAGGCAATATACATAACCTAAGCATCTGTACCCCTGTAATATGCTGAAATAAAAAAAATTTAAAAAGAAATCAAAGAAGACATAATGAATGGAGGAATATAAAAAAAATAAAACTACACACCAATATCTCTCATGAAACTAAATGTAAAAATCTCCAACAAAATATTATCAAATTAAGTCCATCAATCTATACAAAGAATTATATACCATGACCAAGTGAGATTTATTACAGTTATATAAAATCGATTCAGCAATCAAAGATCAGTTGATATATTCCATCATATTAATAGGCTAAAGAAGAAAAATCATATTTTCTTATCAATTGATGCAGAAAAACTATTTGATAAAACTCAACATCCATTCATGATAAATACTCTCAGTCAACTAGAAAGAGAGGCGAATTTCTTCAACTTGATAATAAGCATCAAAAAAGACTTATAGCTAGCACCATACTTAATGGTTAAGGTCTGAATGCTTTCCACCTCAAATTGGGAACAAGGGAAAACATGTCTGTTCTCACTACTCTTATTCAACATAGTACTGGAAATTCTGGCCACTACAATAGTCAAGAAAAAGAAATAAAAGGAATAGTGATTGAACAGAAAAAAAAAAAAAAACATTCCCTATATGCAGATTACATAATTATCTACATAGAAAATCCCAAGAAATCCATTTTTAAAAAACCTCCTAGAACTAATATGAGTTTAGCAAGGTCATAGGATACAAGATGAAAACACAAACATTTCCTTTCAATATACAATGAACATGTGGAAACTGAAATTAAAACACAATACCATTTACAATTGTTCAAAAGAAAATTAAGTGCTTAGGTATAAACTTAAGGAAACATGTACAGAATCTTTATTCTGAAAATTACAAAATGTTGATGAAAGAAATCAAAGAAATCAATTAATGAAGAAATATATTGTGTTCATGAATTGGAAAGACAAAACCTAATAAAGATGTCAATTCTCCCTAAATTGATCCATAAGTTTAATGCAATATCTATCAAAATCCCAACAAATTTTTTGTGGACATACACAAGCTTATTCTAAAATTTAAATGGAAAAGCATAGGCTCCAGTATAGCTAAACTAATTTTACAAAGAATAAAGTGAGAGGGATCATTGTACCTGACATTAAGGCCTACTGTATAATTGCAATAATCAAGAGAATGTGGTAATGGCCTAGTCACCAATAGACACACAACTCAATGGGAAATAGAGAATCCAGAAATAGACCCACACTAATATGCCAAATTGATTTTTGACAAAGGTACAAAAGCAATTTAAGAAATGGTACTGGAGAAATTAGACATTCATAGGCAAAAAAATTAACCTCAACTTAAGTCTTATTATGCCTTATACAAAAGTTAACTCAAAATGGATCTCAGACTTAAATATAAAATGTAAAACTATAAACATTTTAGAAAAAAGCAAGAACTAATATCTAGAATTTATTAAGAACTTTTTTTTCAATTCCAGGGGACTTTTTATTCCTAAGCAGCAAAAAGTTATATATATGTTTTTACTTAATCCTAATTGTTCCTACAATATTCAGTAAAACTCAGTAACAAAGGACCTATTTGAGTCAATATTAATAAAATTAAAGTAACTTTCATTTCATTATAGAGTAATGACTAAACACATCCTAGACAAACTTTGATAATGAGAAGTATAAGAATTCAAAATTCCAAATTTTACAAATTCAACTTGTAGCACATTAACTTATATGCTCTTAATGAACTTTAAAATTCAGCCATAAAAATACCCAAATAATACAATTCGAAAATGGGTGTGGCATGAACAGACATACAGATGACAATAAGCATATAAAAAGGCATTCAACATTATTATCCATTAGGGATATGCATAAAAACCATAATGAGATATCACTATACATCTATCAGAATGGCTAAAATAAAAAATAATGACTATACCAAATGCTGATGAGGAGGTGAAGAAAGTGGATCACTCATACTTTGCTGGTGGGAATGGAAAATGGTACAGCTACGCTGGAAAACTGTTTGGCAGTTTTTCAAAAATACAAACCTGTAATTACCATACAACCCAGCAATTGTACTTTTGGGCACTTATCCCAGAGAAATAACAATTCATTTTCACACAAAAATCTGTATGTGAAACTTCATAGCAGTTTATTTAATAATAGCCAAAAACTGAAAACAACTCATAGGCCTTTCAAAGGGTGAATGAATAAACAAACTGTGTCATACTGTGTCATACTCAACAATAAATAAGAATAAATTATTGATGCATGCAACAACATGGGTGAGTCTCCAGGGAATTTTGCTGAGTTAAAATGCCCAATGGCTACATACCATATGACTCCATTTAGATAATCTTACTGAAATGCAAAATATAGAAAGGAAAACAGATTAATGACTGCCAAGGCTCAGGGATGGGAGGTGTGGGGGGGAATGGGGAAGAACAAAGTTGGTGTGACTATAAAAGGGCAACATAGGGAATCCTTGTGATACTAGAAGTATTCTGTATATTGATTGTATCAATGTCAGTGATCTGGTTGTAATATTATACTGTAGCTTTAGAAGATATTATTGAGGGAAACTGGGCAAAAGCTATACAGGATTACAGGATTTCTCCCTATTATTTCTTAAAACTGCATGTGAATCTATGATGACCTCAAATTATAAAATTGAATTTAAAAGTTCATTATATTGTACCATCTGAATCTTATACAATTATATATATATAACCTGGTGGATGTGCAGCCCATCCTTTCCTTTAGGTGAGCAATTATCAAAGAATGATTTACAGAGACCTTTTCAGAGGGCTTACAAGGTCAACACTATTTCCATATTAACACAAGGACTAATTATAATAAATATATACTAATACGGGCATATCTTGGAGATATTGCAGGATAGATTCCAGACCATCTCAATAGATATTTCAATAAAGTAAGTCACATAAATTTTTGGTTTGCCAGTGCATATAAAAGTTATGTTTATACTATACTATAGTTTATTAGGTGTGTAATAGCATTATGTCTAAAAAATGTACATATCATAATTTAAAAATACTTTATTGCTAAAAAATGCTAACTATCATCTGTGCCTTCAGTGAGTCATAATTTTTTTTGCTGGTGGAGGATCTTGCTTTGATGTTGATGGCCACCGACTGATAAAGGGTGGTGGTTGTTGAAGGTTGGGGTGGCTGTGGCAATTTCTTAAAATAAGACAACAATGAAGTTTGCCACATTGATTGACTCTTTCTTTCATGAAAGATTTCTCTGTTGCATGTGTTGTTGTTTGATAGCATTTTACCCACAGAACTTCTTTCAAAAGTGGAAGCCATCCTCTCAAACCCTGCCACTACTTTATCAACTACTTTTATGTAATATTCTAAAGCCTTTGTTGTCATTTCAACAATGTTCACAGCATCTTCACCAGGAATAGATTCCATCTCAAGAAATCACCTTCTTTGCTCATCCATGAGAAGCAACTTCTCATCCGTTCAAGTTTTATCATGAGATTTCAGCATTTCATTCACATCTTAAGGCACCACTTCTAATTCTAGTTCTCTTAATATTTCCACTACATCTCCAGTTATTTCCGCTACAGAAATCCTGAATCCCTTGAAGTCATCCATGTGGGTTGGAATAAACTTCTTCCAAACTCATGTTACTGTTGATATTTTGACCTCTTCCCATGAATCACAAATGTTCTTAATGGCATCTAATGGCATGGGGAATCCTTTCCAGGAAGTTTTCAATTTACTTTGCCCAGATCCATCAGAAAAATCATTATCTATGGCAGCTATAGACTTATGAAATGTAGTTATTAAATAATAAGACTTAAAAGTCAAAGTTACTCCTTGATCTGTGGGCTACAGAATGGATGGTGTGTTAGCAGGCATGAAAACAGCATTAATCACCTTATACATTTCCATCAGAGCTCTTGTGTGAATAGGTGTATTGTCAATCAGCAGTAATATTTTGAAAGGAATTTTTTTTCTGAGCAGGTCTCAACAGTGGGCTTAAAATATTCAGCAAATAATGCTATAAATAGATGTCCCATCACCCAGGCTTTGTTGTTCCATTAACAGAGAATAGGCAGAGTAGATGTGGCATAATTCTTAAGGGCTCTAGGATTTTCAGAATGGTAAATGAACTTAAAGTCACCAGCTGCATTAGTCCCTAACAAGAGAGTCAACCTATCCTTTGAAGCTCTAAAGCCAGGCATTGACTTTTCCTCTCTAGCTATGAAAATGCTAGATGGCATCTTCTTCCAACAGAAGGCTGTTTCATCACCATTGAAAATCTGTAGTTTAGTGTAGCCACCTTCATCAATGATCTTAGCTATTAACCACTTCTGTAGCAGCGTCGACTATAGTCGATAGCCACAGGTGAACGCACACAGCGACTTTAGCCAACAGCCGTGATATGACTTTTCTAATTTTTCATTTATCAAAATAAAATTGTGAACATTTAAAAATAACGTAATGAAAATATATATGTATATGTTACCTATTCTCATTTACATTACAAGTAAAGCTGCCTGTAAAGTAAAACAAGCTTTCAGTGCTTTAAAGCTTTCCTCATCACACAAAAGCAAAATGGACTCGTTGTCAATGCACAGCACAAACTATCGTGCAGACTATGAGTGCCGGCTGTGGGCAAGGTTTCGTGGCCAGTGAGCACCGTACAGAAGTGGTTAATAGATCTTCTGGATATCTTCAACTTGTCCATCAGCACTCACTGCTTCACCTTGCACTTTTATATTATGGAGACAGCTTCTCTCCATAAACCTTATAAACCAACCTCTGGTAGCTTCCAACTTTTCTATTGCAGCATCCTCACCTCTCTCAGCCTTCACAGAATTGGAGAGTTTTAGGGCCTTTTTCTGGATTAGGCTTTGGTTTAGGGAAATACAGTGGCTAGCTTGATATTCTGTATATACCACTCAAACTTTCTCCATATGAGGAATAAGGGGGTTTCATTTTCTTATCATTCATGTATTTACTGGAGTAGCATTTTTACCTTCTTTTTTTTTTTTTTTTTAAATGAGCTGCCATTTTATTACATCTCTACACAGCTGGCTGCTGCTCCCAGGTCTGGAGCAAAAGTTAGTTGAGAGGACATGAGGCAGAGTGAAAGAGAAGGCTGATACACTGTCAGATCTGCCTGCACTTAGTCCATTCTGTCACAGAGCCTTCGAGCTGATGGACAGCTTTTACCTCTCCAAAAAACTTAATAGACCAGGATAACATAAGATAAGTTGCAGTGTCTATTGTGGTAACTGGTCTCGGGGCCATAATGATACGCATCATCTCCCTCCTATACCACCCACTTTATTTATTTATTTATTTTTTATTTCGGCATGTTATGGGGGTACAGATTTTAAGGTTTCAATAAATGCCCATTTCCCCCCTCCCCCCACAAGTCTGAGTCTCCAGCATGACCATCCCCCAGATGGTGCACATCTCACTCATTATATATGTATATACCCACCCCCCTCCCCCCTGCCCAATACCCTATTACTGCAGTACCTATGTGATCACTTAGGTGCTGTTCAGTTAATACCAATTTGCTGGTGAGTCTATGTGGTGCTTGTTTTTCCATTCTTGGGAAACTTCACTTAATAGTATGGGTTCCAGCTCTAACCAGGAAAATATAAGATGTGCTATATCACCATTGTTTCTTAGAGCTGAATAGTACTCCATGGTATACATATACCACATTTTATTGATCCATTCTTGGATTGATGGGCACTTGGGCTGTTTCCACAGCCTTGCAATTATGAATTGTGCTGCTATAAACATTCGAGTGCAGGTGTCTTTTTTGTAGAGTGTCATTGGATCATTTGGGTAGATGCCCAGCAATGGGATTGCTGGATCAAATGGTAGATTCACTTGTATCGCTTTAAGGTATCTCCATATTGCTTTCCACAGAGGTTGAACTAATTTGCAGTCCCACCAGCAGTGTAGGAATATAGAATTTTTTTATTTCCATCTTGATTTCTTCATTTATGAAGTAATCATTTAGTAGGAGGTTGTTTAATTTCCATGTTCTTGTGTAGAAATGTGAGTTTCTGTTAGGGTTAATTTCTACTTTTATTCCACTGTGATCTGAGAAGGCACATGGTATGATTTCTATTTTTTTCAATATCTTGAGATTTACTTTGTGTCCTAGGATATGGTCAATCTTAGAGAATGTCCCATGAGCTGATGAGCAGAATGTATATTCAGTGGATTTTGGGTAGAATGTCCTGTAGATGTCAGTCAGACCCAGTTGTTCCAGGGTTTTGTTTAAGTCCATTATTTCTTTATTAATTTTCTGTTTGGAGGATCTGTCTTGTGCCGTCAGTGGGGTGTTGAAATCTCCGGCGATTATGGAGTTGCTATTAATCCATTTGCTTAGCTCCAGTAAGGTTTGCTTTATGAAAATGGGTGCACCAAAGTTGGGTGCATATATATTTAAAATTGTTATCTCTTCTTGTTGGACTGTGCCCTTCACCATTATATAATGACCCTCTTTGTCTTTCACTACTTTTGTTGGTTTAAAAACTAAATCGTCTGAAATTAGAACTGCCATGCCAGCCTTCTTTTGGCTTCCACTTGCCTGGAATACTGATCTCCACCCTTTTACTTTTAGTCTATATGCATCCTTGCAGGTTAGATGTGTTTCCTGGAGACAGCATATACTTGGCCTGTATTTTCTTATCCATTCAGCCAGCCTATGTCTCTTGAGTGGAGAGTTTAAACCATTCACATTTATTGAGAGAACTGATAGGTAAGGTACATTACTGTTCATTCTGTTGGGTTGGATGTTGTTGCTTTGATTTGTCTCTTGAGCCATTGTATTATCTGGCCTTTAATCTTTGGGTTTTGGTTGTTTTTATATTCATGAGTTTTTATTATGGTGTTCCGTGCGTAACACTGTTTTGAGTACTTCTTGTAGGGCTGGTCTTGTCTTGGTGAATTCTCTGAGACTTTGCTTGTCTGAGAATGTCTTTATTTCTCCTTCATATGTGAAGCTTAGTTTTGCAGGGAATAAGATTCTAGGCTGGGCATTGTTTTGTTTCAAAAGAGTGAGAAAGGGGCCCCAGTCTCTCCTTGCTTGTAAAGTCTCAGTAGAGAAGTCTGGTGTTATTTGAATTGGCTTTCCCTTGTATGTCACTTGCTTCTTTCATCTTACAGCTCTTAGATGGGCCTCTTTAGTTGATACTTTGGTCAGTCTGATGACTGCATGTCGTGACGTCTTCCTGTTTGCATTGAATCTCCCAGGGGTCCTCTGAGCTTCTTGAACTTGTATATCGAGATTTTGAGCAAGGCCTGGGAAATTTTCCTCTATTATATCTTCAAATAGCTTGTCCAACACTTGGGTGTTGTCCTCTTTCCCTTCTGGTAACCCTATGACCCTCACATTGGGTTACTTCACATAATCCCACAGCTCTTGTAAGCTTTGCTCTTTTCTCTTGTTTCTCTGCTCTATCTCTGCGATGGTTTTATTTAGCTGGAGGGTGTTATCTTCAATCTCTGAGATTCTTTCTTCTGTTTGATCTACCCTGCTCTTGAGACTTTCCACTGTATTTTGTAGTTCCCTGATTTGATTCTTCATTTCCAGGAGTTTGGTTAAACTTTTCTTCATTGTGTCTATTTCTTTAGTGAACTTTTCTTCTAGGTCCTGGAGGCTTTTTGTGGTTTCTTTGTGTTGGTTATTGAGTTGTTGTTGTAGGTCGGTGAGTGTTCTTATGATCCACATACGAAATTCCTCTTCTGTCATTTTGGTTGCCAGATTTGGGTTGGTGTCCGTTTCTAGGGGGCTGGTGCTCCTCCTTGGGGGTGTGTTTTCCGTTTGGTTCTTCATATTTCCTGAGTTCTTTCGCTGATTTGTTCCAATGTTGATCAGTTGTTGTTTCTTTCCTTTAGGTTTTTGTTTGGGTATTCACACACCTTACTTAGTTTCTGAGCCGTTAGGTGGTCTCTGTGGGTGAGATTCGACCACTCCCTGTATAATGAGTCAGTGGGTGCGGTGAAAGGGCTGTGCATGATGCTGTCCCTGTCAGTAGGTGGCGCTTGCTTGGAGGAACAGGCTATGCTGTTGTTTTTGTGTCCTGTTATCAGCTCTTGTTCTGAGCGGAGCTGGGTTGGGTAAGCCTGCCCTCAGGCACCACCAATGCCGTTAGCAGGGGTCAAAGTTCTGTTCTCTGCTTCCAGGAAATGTTGTCAGGGCGGGACTGGAATGGTCCCGCTCAGCCAGAAAGTCTACTTGTGGGGGTGGGGCTGTCTGAGACCCACAGTCTGGAGTGGGCCTCACTTCTTTCCACCCTCCCCAACTCCGCAGCTACTCCTGGGCCTCTGCCAGCAGGCCAGACCACACGCCACCAGGCCGCCCCAGATTATGATGCCGGTGGGGAGGTTCCCTGCGCAGGAACGCCACCTGGGCTGGGTGCAAGGCCTCCCTTTGGGGGTAGGGTTGCCCTCTAGGACGCTGATCTGCCCCTGGAGGCACACAAACCTCAGCAGGCTGTTCACAAATATCCCTTCTGTGCTCCGGGCAATGCTAGACCTCGGTGCACGGGATCTGTTCTGCAGGTCTGACCTCTGGGTCCCAGAGTTCAAACTGTATCCCCACCAGGGAAAGGAATTCCGGTCCCAATTCACCCACAGGGAGCCCAAGCTGTGTTTGTGTCTCTCAGCCTCTGAGTCGGCACGGTTCTCCTGGGAACACCGTGCCAGCAGCATCTGGGAGGGCTGGCGGGTAGGGAGCTCACAGTCTGAGTTCCCCTGAGTCAGCTGTAGGGTCTCAAAAGGGAAGGTCCCATTCCCTGGAGGTGCCTCCGGCTGGTGGCTGTATTGTCTCTCTGGGCAGCCGCGGGTAGGGTCCGCGGAGGGGAGGAGGTGGCAATATGGCGCCTGCCGCGCGGCTCGGGTGTGTGCACACGGAGGTTCCCAGAGGGAGTTGGGAGCCTGGTGCCGCGTCCGCTACAGGCTCACCGCTAGCTGGCAGCGGCTGTCTCTGGGCTGGAGTCCGCAGGTCTCTCCACCCACTGGGGAGCCCACCAGCAGTCCCAAATGCAGGGGAGGGGAAACAGCAAATCCACCTACTCTTCCCGCTGGTCTCCGGGCTGCTCCGGCGGTCTCAGCTTCCAGTTCTCCTCTGCAGCCTTCTCCCGTGGAGTCTCCCGGGGTCTCAGGTACTCCTTCCAGCCCTCGTCCGCTGTATGCTCGCCTTCTTGCTTCTTTTTTCTAATTTCTGCTAGAATCTGTCTTTTCTGCAGAGACACTCTGTCTGGCGGTGTTTCTCGTCTGCCATCTTGATTGACACCTCGCATTTTTACCTTCTTTGAAGAACTTTTCCTCTGTATTTATAATTTGATTGTTTGGTGCAAGAGGCCTAGCTTTCAGTTCATCTTGGCTTTTGACATGCCTTCCTCAGTAAGCTTAATCATTTCTAGTTTTTTATTTAAAGTGAGAGATGTATGACTCTTCCTTTCACTTGAACACTTGTAGGCTATTGTGGGGTTATTGATTGACCTAATTTCAATATTATCCTGTCTCAGGGAATAGGAAGGCCCAAGGGGAAGGAGAGAGACCAGGAAATGGTCGGTTGGTGAAACAGTTGAAACACACATAGCATTTTCTTCTTACATTTGCCATCTTCTATGAGCAGTGCAGTTTGTGGCAGGCATCCCCAAACAATTACAATAGTAACATCAAAGCTCACTGATCACAGATCACCATAACAGATATAATTATAGTGAAACAATTAAAAATATTGTATTACCAAAATGTGGTAGACACAGAGCACATACTTTTGGAAAAATCATGCTTATACACTTGCTTGATGCAGGGTTGGCACAAAACTTCAATTTATAAAAAATGCAATATCTGTGAAGCACAATAAAGCAAAGCACAATCAAATGAGGTATGCCTTTATATACTAATCTATAATTATACTAATTAACACCAAGATGACTAATATTGTCTTTTTCACTGTGATGGCACAAATGCAATGGTAAACTGCTGGCACTCTAGCATGAATCAAGGCAGTGGTACCAACTATGCTAGTAGTCATCATCTTCTTCACTGACACACCCTCACAGTAAAAGACAAAACAAAACAAAAAGAAACAAAAAATAAATAAAAAAAAAGCAAATTTTATTTAAGAATGCCCATGATGCTAAGGTAAAAGTTATTCATTTTATTAAATCTCAGATTTGAACACACAGAATGTGTGATGAAATGGAAAACATTAGTAACACAATTTCACTGCGTACTGAAGCATAATAGTTATCTCCAGGAAAAGCACTTGTGCAACTGAGTTGTGAGCTGAACTAGTCTCTTTTTCTTGCAAACACCATTTTATACTTGAAAGAACAACTAATAGTCAAACTATAGTTATTCAGATTTGAGTATTTGAAAGACATTTTCTTCAAAATGAACAAAAGGAGCCTGTCACTTCAAGGAAAACAAGTGATCGATTTGTTGATAAAATTTATCTTTCAACTAAAAATTGGAAATTTGGAAAACTTGTATCTGGTAATGAGAACTGGACAGCATTCAAATACTTAAAGGCTTTCTAATGAGATTGATAGCAATAGTAACAAATGTGATCTTTAGATATAATAAAATATATCAATATTTAGAAGATCTACTTAACTCAGTGAACCAGTGTTTTCCAAATCACCAATACATATTACAAAATCATGCATGAAATGAATAAAAGCTCTATTAATAGTATATCATAGAACAATGGATAATGAAACAGCATGTGAAAAGTCCATTGAGGGCCAGGTGAATTGGCTTAATCCTATAAATCCCAGCACTTTGGGAGGCTGAGGTGGGCAGATCATTTGAGTGCAGGAGTTTGAGACCAGCCTGGGCCACATAGCAAGATGACATCCCTACCAAACAAAAAGTTCATTGATATATTTTCAGAGTCCACATTGCAACTAATCTTTAAGAAACAGCAATTTATCAAATTTTGCTATATTATCAAAGAAGAATATTCCTAATTACCAGAAAAGGCTTTTAAAATGCTCTTCTCTTTATCAATTGCATATGTGTGTGATTCTAGGTTTTCTTTATATATTTCAACCAAAACATATCTTAACAGCTAGAATGCAGAAGCAAATATGACAACCCAACTCTCTTCTGTTAAGCCAGACATTAAAGAGATTAGCCAAAATGTTAATGCCATTCTTTTCATTAAATTCTTTGTTTTGGAAAATATGTTATATTAACATGTAATGGATTTATGATTTTTAAATGAATTTTTAAAATACATATTTCTCAAAGTTGACATTTTAATTTTGAATACAGTAAATATTGATACCTATACTCCACATAAACAAAGGTTCTTTGGAGTCCTCAATAATTTTTAAGAGTGTAAAGCAGTCCTGAGATCAAACAGCTTGAGAAATGCATTAAGCCAGACTAACAAAAAGCTTTTCACCTGGATCAATTTGCTATGTCTCTTCATGGAGTTAATATTAACGAACTGAGCTCATCTAAGGCATGCCATTCTGTTCTCTCCTCTCCTCTTTCTCTTCTCCAGTACTGACTGTGAGGATATTATGAGAACTTCATATATTCTATTTCCCAATGTCATTTTTTAATTATATGTGGGACAAATTTGTCCTACATATTAGTACCAAAAAAACTACATTTCTGAGAAACCAATTTGTCGTAATCTCATGGATGCTCATGGATGTTGTGTTGGTCATGTTTTCCCCTTTCCTTTAGCTGTTAAGAAGCTCAGAGCCAAGTGTGCAGGCTACCTCCAGAAGATGTGTAAGTCTTTGGCCTTTTTATTTCATCTTACTTCAGAATCATCCAATCCTCATTATTTTCCCTGCATACTTTTTATCCCTTATATTTGTTTTTGCCAAGTTTGATAGTATGAATTCTGCAATCTCTTTTAAATGTGTTTAGAAAATAGAGGAAGGGGAGGGAGGGAAAGAAAAGAAAGACAAAATCTGCAATATAACCTATAAATAAACACGTGGAAGCTTCTCTGCTTATCTAAACTGCCTGGTGACTCAATTCTCTTTATGTTCTTGGATGCAGACAAGGATCATTAAGCCAGCATGTGAGAAAGAACCATGGCAACAGGTTTACATTCTTTCCAGGGAGGAGTGAAATGGCCTTTCTTGTATAGTATATGTGTACAGGAATCTAGCTCTTTATTTCCATAATTAATCACTTTCCTAAGAGAAGGTTACAAACCTTTTCTATTACTCCAAGAATAAGAATCATGAAGAAAAGACAGCAGGAAAAAATCAGTGAGTTGAGAGACCAAGGGCTCAAAGAAAATCCCCTTTGGAACTGTGTGTAAGTCTCTTCTGGGTCAGGGACAATGCCAAGAAGGCAGGTATAGAATATGATCGTGATCCCAATTATTAGGACAAACCCTGGGGTATTGAACAGAAAACCCAGGTTCTGGTCCTGATCCTGTTACTAACAAACTATGTGATTTGGGGTAAACCCTTTAGTAACTTGGGCCTCTGTTTTTTTCATTTCTAAAATGGAGATTATAATGCCTACATTACCTAGAGTTTGAAGATCAGGGGAGACCATAGATATACATACAATCTTGAAAAGGCAGGCTGATATTTAAATTTGCAGTTCTGTGCCTAAGGATGACTCCAAGGAGCACAAATCCAATATGCGCCATGTCATTACTATAGCCTTTTAGACATTTTAATTCATCAAACTAGCTCAACTGGAAAATATAGTTAGCCCCCAAAGAATACAACAGCTAGAATATTCATAAATCTAGTTAATGAAGTTGTGCCTATAAAATGCTTATGTTTGTGCAGTATTTCACAGGGCTTAAGCCTCCAGTGCAATATCTGATATCATTCATGTCCTTAACTAAGGCCAGTACTAGATCCCATTCCCTCTTGTCATCTCACAGACATCATTCCAGCAATTTTCAGGTCTCCAACATGATTTTTAAAAAATCTTGCTACATGACTTCCATCAGCATATAACCATCCTATGACATTATTAACCAGACTGTGATTACCTACTGACCTCCTGCCTTAACTTATCCTTTCTGTAGCCTCTCACATCTCATAAATTGCAAGTCCAATCTTTTGGATACTCACAATCCCAGAAGCAACTTTAACGCATCTTGTTGTCTCATATATTCAATAGGTAAATCCTGTTGGCCCTGTCTTCCCACTAAATCCCAAATCTGACCTCTGTCTCCCCAGTCCATGCTACAATCATCTATGCTTGCTACCCGTGTAGTCAAGCTTGCCTGAGGAAGCCTTTTAAGCCATAAATCAAGTCATGTCTGCTTCCACTTCATTTCCAACCAGACTCTCCCTCACTTAGTGCCTTCCATCCACACTGAGCTCCTTGCTGTTTCTTGAAAATGTCAAACATGGTCCTGCCTCCAGGCCTTCAAATTTGATGTACTCTTTGTCTAGAGTGCTGTCACAAGGAGTATCAAATGGCCTGCTTTCTTACCTCCTTTAAGCCAATCACCACTTCATAAAACAGGCCCTTACTGGCCACCCTATTTAAAATAGCAACCCCTCTCCATCTCTCTTTATTTCCATTGCTTTGTTTCTCTTTATGCTACTTTCATAATGGGATATATATTTGTTGATCTCTGTATTATCTATGTCCCTCCTTCAATATAGATTCTATGAGGAGAGGGACTTGCTAAAATATATTCTCTGTTATATCCCTAGTGCTGTAGGCACATGGTTGATATTCAATAAATATTTTGGGGCCAGGCGCGGTGGCTCACGCCTGTAATCCTAGCTCTCTGGGAGGCCGAGGCGGGCGAATTGCTCGAGGTCAGGAGTTCGAAACCAGCCTGAGCAAGAGTGAGACCCCGTCTCTACTATAAATAGAAAGAAATTAATTGGCCAAATAGTATATATAGAAAAAATTAGCTGGGCATGGTGGCGCATGCCTGTAGTCCCAGCTACTTGGGAGGCTGAGGCAGAAGGATTGCTTGAGCCAGGAGTTTGAGGTTGCTGTGAGCTAGGCTGACGCCACGGCACTCACTCTAGCCTGGGCAACAAAGTGAGACTCTGTCTCAAAAAATAAATAAATAAATAAATAAATAAATAAATAAATAAATATTTTGGGTGAATGCATAAATAAACATATTAAAGGTTAAATAAATGCTCATTCCTTCACACATCCTTATATGAATTACATTAATATTCAACTTTTGCTTGCCAGCAATCTATTAGGTGTCAGGCAAGTATTAATATTATTTCCCTCAATTTATGATTGCTTGGTCTGATAGGCTTTTTTTATAGAGTGACTGTTGTCCCTGTGATGGGCTTAGGTATACACAAACAACCAAAACACAGGCCATGCCTTCATAACCAGGGGTCTCAGATGTTTTTCAACCTAATATGAAGTGCTATGGGAAGAGCAGGCAGAGGGCCTCAGTCCAATTGAGGGATCTAGTGGATGCTTTTTGGAAAAGATGATAGCTGAGCTGAACCTTGAAGGATAAGGATAAATGAGTTTGGTAAAGGAAGAATGAAACAATGTCTCCTCTGGAACAACATAGTTCATGAGGAAATCTCAAGCAGTTCAGTATCACTAGGCTGTTAGGAGTTGGGTGGAGGGTCGATAGAAATGATGCTGGTAAAGGAGGCAGGATCTAGTCACAGAGGGTCTTGTGCATGTTGAGGAGCATGAACCTCAGTTTTCTTATAATTTTTAGTATCTGAAAGGTTTTAGACAGGGGAATGACATGACTAGAATATAAATATAGATATTGGAGCTGAATTCAGAGTTTAAGAGTTTGGCTCCAAATTATAAGTTTCATTGAAAAATCAAGATGTGGTCCAAATATTCTGACTCTGATTGTGGATCTCTTTCCCACTGTAGCACACTGCCTCTATACCATTTCCAAACATATACCTCCATCCAAAGCTTGGCAATGTATAGAAATAGCTGCCCTCAGAGCAAAAGGGATGCCCACAAAATTGGGAAGGAGCTAAACTTCATTTTATAAATCGTCCAAAGGAACATTCCTCAGAATAAAGGCAAGAGAGGAAATATTTTCACTGGCTTTTCTTCCTTCAGAATTGCAGAGTATCACGTCTTGTTTTTGTTCTTCTGCTTTAGTTTTTAACCTGCCTTACTAACATCCTCACATCCTGAACCCACACTACATCATTGCTCGGTTTTCGCCTCAATTTCAATAGCGTAGTAATACTATTTTTAGTCATAACTCTACTCAGCAACTAATGCTTTTCATGCTATTCTGTAGTCTGCATCCTCCAAGTTCAATAATACTGGACTCTCCTCAAATTCTCATAAGTGCTAGGATTAAATCTCATTGGCTTGTGCCACAGACAAGTGTCCCCTCATTGCTCTATAGTTTTTCCGTAAGTGTCTTAGCATGGGTATGAATACAGAATTCCCCACATTTCTAATAAATGACTCTTTAATTTTCTCAATGTTCAATTCACTGCATTTCACAGGGTAAAACAATGCAACAGTAAATGTGCCAAGGAGGTGGATGTAGTTGGGAAAATGCTGAAAATATGTAAACCTGAAGTCTAATATAAAGAGAGGACTGAATGGAGCATGAGAATATTTTTTTACAGGAAGAAATCCTGATATAGTAATTCCTCATATAATTCAAAAATGATCTGGACAGTAAGTGAAAGACAGTGTCAAGAGGATTGTGCTTACTCATTGTCTCCACTACCTTTTGCTCCGTCTTTCTTGAATGAATGAGCATATTTGATTGACCCCTGCTCTCCAGTAAGATATCTCCTCTTCAGTTCACTATGACCTCTATGTTGTCAAATACACTGCTCAATTCTTAGTTCTCATCTGACCAATCTCATCATCAAGATCTTCACTTGGCTTCTAAGTTACTCTGCTCTATTAGTTCTCCTCCTTCTGCACTGGTAGTTCATTCATTCTCAGTCTCCTAGACTGATTTCTGCTTCTCTCTCCAAAATCTACACATAGAAGTAAAATGATTGTGAAGCTAATTGGCTTTAAGCTTCAGGGGCCTGCACTCATACAAACCCATTGAAAGGCTCTTGGAAAAACCCTAGTAATGTGTTCATATACCCACCTAGTTTTGTAAAATTTGCAAAAATTAGATATTTTAGTGGCAAGCAATTAAAACTGCTGGCTCTTTCCAATTTGATTTTCTCTTCATCACACTTTCCCTTGAGTTGAGCAATGTTAGAGTGGCCATGGGCAGTTCTGAAGTCCAGCTAAAGGGAAGTTGAGTTAAGAATGCATTTAGTTTGGATTACATTCAAAGTCACTTCCATATATAGCTGAGTTATTGCTAGCTGTAGGAATGGCTGCTAGAAAGACACGTACTGCCCATTATGCTGACTTACCAGATATCTTGACATGAAGATGCAGGGCCAGAGTTCATATAAAGATTTGAACTTATGTTACAGTGTCCAGCTCACGAAGTGGTGCTCAGCTTCATTACCAGAAGTTAGTCTATAAGAAAATTATTTGTTTTCTTTCTTTCACATCCCACATTCAACCCATCATCAATTCTTGTTGGCTTTACCTTCAAAATATGTTCAGACTCTGACCACTGATGATTTACCATGTCCCCTGGTCTAAGTCTCCACAATCTTTTGCCTGGATTATTGCAACAGCTTCCTAACTGGTCTCTCTGTGCACATTTATAGTTGTCAAAAGAGTATCTTAAAAATATAAGTCAAATAATGTCATTCCTAAATTTATTCTCCTCCCTACCCCAAGTGGCTTTTCCCCCAGATCAAAACCAAAGGCTTGTTCAGTGACTTACAAGACCCCACATGATTTTGCTCCTTTCTTCCTTTTGTGAGCTCATCTTTGAATAATCCTGTTTTGCCTATTGCCTTTTATCCACACTGATCTCTTTGTTATTTCTTGAACATGCAGAACAAAATTCCTGCCTGAAGGCCCTTGCTCCTGTAGTCCCTGCTACTGGCCACTCTTTCTCCAGAAAACTGTGTGGACATAACCCTTCACTTCAGCTCTGGTCTCTGCTTATATGCCATCTTCTCAGAGATATCTTCTTTGAACACTCTGACATAAATAACATCCTCCTCTGTTACTTACTATACCTTTGCCCTGTCTTTATTTCCTACACAACATTTAAAAATTCAAAACTTCCCAATATACCAATATATACCTATGCCTCTATTTGATTACCACCTGTCACAGTAAGAAATTGAAGTCAAGTAAGGTTAACCCAAATCACCAGCATACTGTGGCTTTTTTATGGATGATAGAACAGAGAGAAGAGGTTTAAATATATTTATTTTCTTCTCCCACTAGAACGTAAAGTCCTTGAGAGCCAGAAATTTCTATGCTTTGATGACTGCTGTATGTTCTTGGCTGATTCTCAATAAATATCTGTTGAGGGGATGAGAAAATAAGTAAGAGTGGTATCTTTTTAAGTTTCATTTATGATCAAAAACATCAAGTGACATATTTAGGAAAATTAATGATATACCAGAGGCAACCACAATTAATAGGAAGGATGCTTTGAGCTCAATAGTGTCATGGTTCAAATGAGCCCACAGAAGGCTTTGCCTCCAATGCTAAACTTTTACTGAATTTAATCTACCCTGAAAATATACTTGTAGGGCTAATTTCCATTTATTTTAGTTATTTAATTTATTTCTTAGCCATATTTTCACAAAAAAACCCAAATGAACTAATAAACAAACTACAAAAATGAAGGAGTTTGAAAAAAATATAGAAACAACCCAAACAAAACAGAGTATAGAAACTTGAAGAGAAAAAATATATATATATAATATTTCATTATAAATGTATATGTAATATGTATATGCAAATGTGGCTCTAAATCCTTCAAAGTCAAAGGTTAAAGTAAAGAGGAAAATGGGAGAAAGCATATGGATGTTCTTACCGGAAAGGAGTATTGGGCCCGGAGCAAGATGAAGGACAAATAAAACCACCAGAAAGAGTGTCTATGCAGAAAAGACAGATTCTAGCAGAAATTAGAGGAAAGAAGCAAGAAGACGAGCATACAGCGGACAAGGGCCTGAAGGAGGGGTACCTCAGACCCTGGGAGACTCCCCGGGAGGAGGCTGCGGAGGAGAACTGGAGGCTGAGATCACCAGAGCAGCCCGGAGACCAGCGGCAAGGGTAGGTGGATTTGCTGTTTCCCTTCCCCTGCATTTGGGACTGCTGGTGGGCTCCCTAGAGGATGGAGAGACCTGCGGACACCAGCCCAGAGACGGCTGCCGCCACCCAGCGGTGAGCCTGTAGCAGATGTGGCACCAGGTTCCCAACTTCCTCCGGGAACCTCCGTGTGCACACACCCGAGCTGCACGGCAGGCGCCATATTGCCTCCTCCTCCCCTCCTCAGACCCTACCCGCGGCTGCCCAGAGAGACAATACAGCCACCAGCCGGAGGCACCTCCAGGGAATGGGACCTTCCTGTTAGGGACCCTACAGCTGACTCAGGGGAACTCAGACTGTGAGCTCCCTACCCACCCGCCCTCCCAGGTGCTGCTGGCACGGTGTTCCCAGGAGAACGGTGCTGACTCAGAGGCTGAGAGACATAGACCCAGCTTGGGCTCCCTGTGGGTGAATTGGGACCAGAAATCCTCTCCCTGGTGGGGATACAGTTTGAACTCTGGGACCCAGAGGTCAGACCTGCAGAACAGATCCCCTGAACCGAGGGCTAGCATAGCCCGGGGCACAGAAAGGTTATACGTGAACAGCCTACTGAGGTGTGTGTGCCTCCAGGAGAAGATTGGCATCCTAGAGGGCAACCCTCCTCCCAGGAGGAGGCCGTGCGCCCAACCCAGGTGGCATTCCTGTGCAGGGAACCTCCTTGCCGACATCACAGTCCCGGGAGGCCTGGTGGCTTGTGGTCTGGCCTGCTGGCAGAGGCCCAGGAGTAGCTGCGGAGTTGGGGATGGTGGAAAGAAGCGGGGCCCGCTCCAGACTGCGGGTCTCAGACAGCCCCACCCACACACACAGACTTTCTGGCTGAGCGGGACCATTCCAGCCCCGCCCTGACAGCTTTCCCTAGAAGCAGAGTACAGAACTTTGACCCCTGCTAACGGCCTGAGGGCAGGCTTACCCAACCCAGCTCCGCCCAGAACAAGAGCTAATAACAGGACACATAATCAACAGTATAGCCTGTTCCTCCAAGCAAACGCCACCTACTGACAGGGACGGCATCTTGCACAGCCTTTCCATGGCACCCACTAACTCAATATACAGGGAGTGGTCCAATTTCACCCACAGACACCACCTAATGCCTCCGAAACTAAACAAGGTGTGTGAATTCCCAAACAATAACTTAAGGAAAGAAACAACAACTGATCGACATGGGAATAAATCAGCGAAAGAACTCAGGAAATATGAAGAACCAAACGGAAAACACACCCCCAAAGAGGAGCACCAGCCCCCTAGAAACGGACACCAACCAAAATCAGGCAACCAATATGACAGAAGAGGAATTTCGTATGTGGATCATAAGAACACTCACCGAGCTAAAACAACAACTCAATAACCAACACAAAGAAATCACAAAAAGCCTCCAGGATATGGAAAAAGAAATAGTCACAATGAAGAAAAGTGTAACTGAACTCCTGGAAATGAAGAATCAATTCACGGAACTGCAAAATACAGTGGAAAGTCTCAAGAACAGGGTAGATCAAACAGAAGAAAGAATCTCAGAGCTTGAAGATAACACCCTCCAATTAAATAAATCAGTCACAGTAATAGAGCAGAGAAACAAGAGCAAAGCCTACAAGAGCTGTGGGATTATGTGAAGAAACCTAATGTGAGGGTCATAGGGTTACCAGAAGGGGAAGAGGACAACACTCAAGTGTTGGACAAGCTGTTTGAAGATATAATAGAGGAAAATTTCCCAGGCCTTGCTCAAAATCTGGACACACAAGTTCAAGAAGCTCAGAGGACCCCTGGGAGATTCAATGCAAACAGGAAGACGTCACGACATGCAGTCATCATACTGACCAAAGTATCAACTAAAGAGGCCCTTCTAAGACCTGTAAGAAAAAAGAAGCAAGCAACATACAAGGGAAAGCCAATTCAAATAACATCAGACTTCTCTAATGAGACTTTACAAGCAAGGAGAGACTGGGGCCCCATTCTCACTGTTCTGAAACAAAACAATGCCCAGCCTAGAATATTATTCCCTGCAAAACTAAGCTTCACATATGAAGGAGAAATAAAAACATTCTCAGACAAGGAAAGGCTCAGAGAATTCACCAAGTCAAGACCAGCCCTACAAGAAGTACGTAAAACAGCGTTACGCACGGAACATCATAATAATAACCCACGAATATAAAAACAACCAAAACCCAAAGATATTAAAGGCCAGATATTACAATGGCTCAAGACAGAAATCATAGCAACAACATCCAACAGAATGATCAGTAATCTACCTTACCTATCAGTTCTCTCAATAAATGTGAATGGCTTAAACTCTCCACTCAAGAGACATAGGCTAGCTGAATGGATAAGAAAATACAGGCCAAGTATATGCTGTCCTCAGGAAACACATCTAACCTGCAAAGATGCATATAGACTAAAAATAAAAGGGTGGAGATCAATATTCCAAGCAAATAGAAGCCAAAAGAAGGCTGGTGTGGCAATTCTAATTTCAGAAGATTTAGTTTTTAAACCAACAAAAGTAGTAAAAGACAAAGAGGGTCATTATATAATGGTGAAGGGCACAGTCCAACAAGAAGAGATAACAATTTTAAATATATATGCACCCAACTTTGGTGCACCCAGATTCATAAAGCAAACCTTACTGGAGCTAAGCAAATGGACTAATAGCAACTCCATAATCGCCTGAGATTTCAACACCCCACTGATGGCACGAGACAGATCCTCCAAACAGAAAATTAATAAAGAAATAATGGACTTAAACAAAACTCTAGAACAATTGGGTCTGACTGACATTTACAGAACATTCTACCCCAAATCCACTGAATATACGTTCTTCTCATCAGCTCACGGAACATCTCTAAGATTGACCATATCCTAGGACACAAAGTAAATCTCAAGAAATTTAAAAAAATAGAAATCATACCATGTACCTTCTCAGATCACAGTGGAATAAAACTAGAAATCAACCCTAACAGAAACTCACATTTCTACACAAGAACGTGGAAATTAAACAACCTCCTACTAAATGATTACTTCATAAATGAAGAAATCAAGACGGAAATAAAAAAATTCTATGAAGAAAATGACAATGGAGAGATAAGTTATCAACTCCTCTGGGACACAGATAAAGCAGTTCTGAGAGGAAAGTTTATCTCCATAAATGCCTATAACCAAAACACAAGAAGATCACAAATAGACAATCTAATGAAACGACTCAAAGAGCTGTAAAAAGAAGAACAGACCAACCCCAAACCCAGCAGAAGAAGTGAAATCAACAAGATCAAATCAGAACTAAATGAAAGTGAAAACAGGGAAGCTATTCAGGAGATTAATAAAACAAAAAGTTGGTTCTTTGAAAAAATAAACAAAATTGACACACCATTGGCTAAGCTAACAAAAAGCAGAAAAGAGAAATTTCTAATAAGCTCCATCAGGAATGAAAAAGGAGATATCACAACTGATCCCAAAGAGATACAAGATACAATTTATGAATACTTCAAAAATCTTTATGCACACAAACTAGAAAATGTGGAGGAAATGGACAAATTTCTAGAAACACACAGCCTCCCTAGGCTCAACCAGGAAGAAATAGATTCCCTGAACAGACCAATCTCAACAGCTGAAATAGAAACAGCAATTAAAAATCTCCCTTAAAAGAAAAGTCCCGGTCCAGATGGCTTCACACCTGAATTTTACCATACTTACAAAGAAGAACTAGTACCTATCTTGCAGAAACTATTCCACAACATCCCGAAGAACGGAAACCTCCCCGACACCTTTTATGAAGCGAATATTACTCTGATACCAAAACCAGGAAAGGATGCGACAAAAAAAGAAAACTACAGACCAATATCCCTAATGAATATAGATGCAAAAATTTTCAACAAAATCTTAGCTAAGTGAATCCAGACACTTATCAAAAAAATAATCCACCACGACCAAGTGGGCTTCATCCCAGGGATGCAGGGATGGTTCAACATACGTAAATCTATAAATGCAATTCACCACATCAACAGAAGCAAAAACAAAGACCACATGATTCTTTCAATAGATGCAGAAAAAGCTTTTGAAAAAATTCAGCACCCTTTCATGATACTAACACTTAAGAAAATAGGCATAGAAGGGACATACCTAAAAATGATACAAGCCACATATGACAGACCCATAGCCAACATCATACTAAATGGGGAAAAATTCAAAGCATTCCCACTTAGAACTGGAACCAGACAAGGCTGCCCACTATCTCCACTTCTGTTCAACATAGTGCTGGAAGTCTTGGCTACAGCAATCAGACAGGAAAATGGAATCAAAGGTATCCAAATAGGGGCAGAAGAGATCAAACTTTCACTGTTTGCTGATGATATGATATTGTATCTAGAAAACCCCAAAGATTCAACCAAGAAACTCCTGGAACTGATGAATGAATTAAGTAAAGTTTCAGGATACAAAATCAATACACAGAAATCAGAGGCATTCATATGCGCCAACAACAATCTAATTGAGAACCAAATCAAAGACTCAATTCCCTTCACAATAGCAACAAAGAAATTAAAGTACCTAGGAATATACTTAACCAAGGACATAAAAGACCTCTACAGGGAGAACTATGAAACACCGAGGAAGGAAATAGCAGAGGATGTAAACAGATGGAAATCCATACCATGCTCATGGATCGGCAGACTCAATATCATGAAAATGTCTATACTACCTAAACTGATCTACAGATTCAATGCAATACCTATTAAAATCCCATCAGCAAGGCCGGGCGCGGTGGCTCAAGCCTGTAATCCTAGCACTCTGGGAGGCCGAGGCTGGCGGATTGCTCGAGGTCAGGAGTTCGAAACCAGCCTGAGCAAGAGCAAGACCCCGTCTCTACTATAAATAGAAAGAAATTAATTGGCCAACTAATATATATATATATAAAATTAGCCGGGCATGGTGGCGCATGCCTGTAGTCCCAGCTACTCGGCAGGCTGAGGCAGAAGGATTGCTTGAGCCCAGGAGTTTGAGGTTGCTGTGAGCTAGGCTGACGCCACGGCACTCACTCTAGCTTGTGCAACAAAGTGAGACTCTGTCTCAAAAAAAACAAAAAACAAAAAACAAAAAACAAAAAAATCCCATCAGCATTCTTCACAGATATAGAAAAAATAATTTTACGCTTCGTATGGAACCAAAGAAGACCCCGAATATCAAGAGCAATTCTAGGCAACAAAAACAAAATGGGAGGCATTAATATGCCAGATATCAAACTATACTACAAAGCTGTAGTAATTAAATCAATATGGTATTGGCACAAAAATAGGAATATTGACCAGTGGAACAGATCTGAGAATCCTGATATAAAACCATCCTCATATCGCCATCTAATCTTTGACAAAGCAGACAAAAACATATGCTGTGGAAAAGAATCCCTTTTCAATAAATGGTGCTGGGAAAACTGGATAGCCACCTGTAGAAGGCTAAAACAGGACCCACACCTTTCACCTCTCACAAAAACCAACTCATGCTGGATAACAGACTTAAACCTAAGGTATGAAACTATTAGAACTCTAGAGGAACAAGTTGGAAACACTCTCCTGGACATCGGCCTGGGCAAAGAGTTTATGAAGAAGTCCCCAAAGGCAATCACAGCAGCAACAAAAATAAATAAATGGGACATGATCAAACTACAAATCTTCTGCACAGCCAAAGAAATAGTCATGAAAGTAAACAGACAACCTACAGAATGGGAGAAAATTTTTGCATCCTATGCATCTGATAAGGGACTGATAACTAGAATATACTTAGAACTCATGAAAATCAGGAAGAAAAAAAATCAAATAACCCCATTAAAAAGTGGGCAAAGGACTTGAACAGAAATTTTTCTAAAGAAGACAGAAGAATGGCCAACAAACATATGAAGAAATGCTCAACATCTCTAATCATCAGGGAAATGCAAATCAAAACCACAATGAGATATCACTTAACCCCAGTGAGAATGGCCTTTATCAAAAAATCTCCAAACAATAAATGCTGGCGTGGTTGCGGAGAGAGAGGAACACTCCTACACTGCTGGTGGGACTGCAAACTAGTTCAACCTCTGTGGAAAGCAATATGGAGATACCTTAAAGCGATACAAGTGAATCTACCATTTGATCCAGCAATCCCATTGCTGGGCATCTACCCAAATGATCCAATGACACTCTACAAAAAAGACACCTGCACTCGAATGTTTATAGCAGCACAATTCATAATTGCAAGGCTGTGGAAACAGCCCAAGTGCCCATCAATCCAAGAATGGATTAATAAAATGTGGTATATGTATACCATGGAGTACTATTCAGCTCTAAGAAAGAATGGTGATATAGCACATCTTATATTTTCCTGGTTAGAGCTGGAACCCATACTATTAAGTGAAGTTTCCCAAGAATGGAAAAACAAGCACCACATATACTCACCAGCAAATTGGTATTAACTGAACAGCACCTAAGTGGTCACATAGGTACTACAGTAATAGGGTATTGGGCAGGTGGGAAGGGGAGGGGGGCGGGTATATACATACATAATGAGTGAGATGTGCACCATCTGGGGGATGGTCATGATTGAGACTCAGACTTTTGGGGGGAGGGGGGGAAATGGGCATTTATTGAAACCTTAAAATCTGTACCCCCATAATATGCCAAAATAAAAAAAAAAAAAGAAAGAAAGGAGTATTAATATCAATCAGAGGAATTCAGGTTTTTCTCACTTCCAAAGGTAGAGAAACGATTACATTTCTCATATGTAATTTATTTTCATTGTGCTTTCAACAAAGGATGAATAGCAGGCAGTTTAAATTATATTCTCTAATGAGTGACAAACATCATGACATTCTGCTGTTGAAGTGTAAATTTGTAAGCTCTGGGATGAGACAAAGAGGTTTGACTCTTTACTCTGAATATGAGCTAGCATTTGTGCCAGCTCCTCATCAGAGTGGGATAACTGTGGAAAATGCCAGAAATTTTAACCAAACCAATGTCTTACTTAAAAATAAACTCCTAAGAAAATAAAAATTATAAAACCTTACATTGTATGCTTATATCAATATATCACACATGCCCAATAAATATGTATAACTATTATGTATTCATAAAAATTAAAAATGTAGAAATTTAAAAAATACAAAAGCTACAATTTATTGGTGCTGGGACAACTGGATAGCCACATGCAGAAGAATGAAACAGGATCCATATCTCTTGCCACTCACAAAAATTAATTCAAGATCAATAAAAGTCTTAAATGCAAGGCATGAAATGATAAGAATTCTAGAAGAAAATGTTGGAAAAAACCCTTCTAGATATCAGCGTAGGCAAAGAATTTATGAACAAGACCCCAAGAGCAATCACAGAAACAGGAAAAATGAATAAATGGGACTTGATCAAATTAAAAAACTTCTGCAAAGACAAGGACACAATCAACAAAGCAAATAGACAACCTACAGAATAGGAGAAAATATTCACAAGCTATACATCTGATAAAAGGCTAATAACCACAATCTATAAAGAACTCAAGCAAATCAGGAAGAAAAAATCAAACTGCATTAAAAAGTGGGCGAAAGACATGAACAGAAGCTTTTCAAAAGAAGAAAGATAAATGATCAATAAACATACGAAAATATGCTCAACATCTCTAATCATGAAGGAAATGCAAATCAAAACCACAATGAAATATCACTCAACTCCAGGGAATGGCTTTTATCAAAAAGTCCCAAAACAACAAATGGTGGTATGGATACAGAGAGATAGGAATACTCACACACTACTGGTACAACTGCAAACGAATACCTCTATGGAAGTAGTATGGAGATAACTCAAAGAACTAAAAGTAGACCTACCATTTGATCCAGCAATACCACTACCGGGTATTTACCCAAAGGAAAACAAGTCATTTTATCAAAAAGACACCTGTACTTGAATGTTTATTGCAGTACAATTCACAATTGCAAAGATGTGGAAACAACCGAAGTGCCCATCAAATCATGAGTAGATTAATAAAATGTAGTATATGTATACCATGGAATATTACTCAGCCATGAAGAAAGATGACTTAATGCCTTTTGCAACAATATGGATGGAACTAGAGACCATTATACTAAGTGAAGTTTCTAAAGAATGGAAAAACAAACAGCACATGTACTCACTATTAAATTGAACTAACCAATGAGCACATAGTAAGTACATAGAGGGAAGTATAACTCAATGGAAATCAAACAGGGGAGAGGGGAAAAGGAGGATGGACAAAAACCTACCTAACAGATACAATGAACACTGTCTGGGTGGTGGGCACACCTATAACCCCGATTCAAGCATTACAAAAGCAATCCATGTAACCAAAAACATTTGTACCCCTTTGATACTTTGAAATTTAAAAATTTAAAAAGCTACCATTTATTGAGTATATATTATCTCATTTAATCCTTACAACTGTGAGATGACTCACTGTCTCTTGTTTTATAGGTGCATAATTGAGTGTCTAAAAGGCTAAGCCACTTACTCAAAATTATACAGCTTGTAAGTGAAGAACCTTAAAATTTGAATTCGAGCCCTCATAACACCATTGTACACTGTATGATTTCCATACCTTGTTTCATTTTCTGGAAGCTAGTTTAGCAACTCAGATTTATGCAATTCAAAATCCTTTAGTAGCAAACATCAAACTTAAACCATAACTACTCTTACTTCAGCCTCTTCTGTCTGGTCTATGTTTCATGAAAATGTACAGCATGTTGGTTACTTGGTTTAACCTTCCTCAATCTCAATATCCTAATGTGAAAAATGGTGACCTTATGGAAGCTTAGAAATATATTGGGAAAATTTCGTAGGATGTGGGGAGTGTTTAAGGTACCTAGCTAAAAAGTACAGATATATGGAAGATATTATTTCTTCTAATGTTGTGTTTCATTTCCTTCTTTGATTTACACCATAGTCTCTACCTTTCACATTCACTCAATCTCCATTGTTAAGTGGTGCTGACAGCCCAGAATTATAATAGTGATATTGAAAGTGAGGTGCCTTTCTGAGAATGAGGATATTTTAAGGTTGTCTAGGTAGCCATTATTAGAAGCTAAAAGTTGTTTAATTGTGTGGTATGTTTGGATTCTCAAAACAGATCCTGAGACAAGGATTCTAGGGAAAGTAGTTTATTTAGGGGTGGGTGGGGGTGCAGGTAGGAAAATGGAGAAATAATACCAGAAAGACAAGGCAGCTGGAGAAAAAAAGGTGTATTATTAAGCTAACTGCTACAGTGGGCAACTGGAGCTTAATGTCAGAGAGAAATTCTGAGAAATGGCATTAAAAAACACACCCCAGAATTAGTCCATTCAGTGGTCAACAGAACTGGGATATTTATACACCAGATCCTGTACATAGGTGGTTGAGGGCTGCTGGGAGAGGAGAGGTGTTAATCACCTGGCATTTTCACCTCTACATGTGGGTAGGCAGAGCAGCCTTTCACAGTTCTGGCAAAAGCTGTTGGATAAGTTGACTAGGGGACACTGAAATAGTAAGGTCTGAGGGCTCTGGGTGGGTGACTGATAGGATTTGCTAAACACAAAGAGTTTAAGGGTTGGTATCATAGTCAGGACAACTAATCAGGCCAAAATAACTTGATATTTATTGAATTACCTCAATTTGCTCTGCAGATGGTTTTAAATTGATGCATTAATTGAACAATATTTCATTTGAATTAAATAAAACTGACACTATACACCAAGGATCAACAAACTTTTCCTATAAATGGTCAGATAGTAAATACTTTAGGCTTTGAGGTTCATACAGTCTCTGTCACAATGACTCAGCTCTGCCATTGTAACACAAAAGCAGCCATAGATAATAGCAAACGAATGAGGGTGGCTGTGTCCCAATACTTTATTTATGGACACTGAAATTTGAAATACATATAATGTTTTTGTGTCATGAAATATTCTTCTTCTTATGATTTTTTCCCAACTATCTAAAAATATGAAAAACAAAGTCCTTAGCTCATGGACCATACAGAAACAGGCAGTGGGCTGGATTTGGCCTGTGGACCATACTTTGCCAAACCTTGACAACATGATTTTACCTGGTTTAAAAACTAGGCCTCTTCTTTTTTATTAGCGTGTGTTTATCACTGAAGGGATTTTCTTAGAGAGAGTTAGAAATATGACCCAGGGCACTAAACACACAGCTGATGGTGTCAAGAACATCTGAATAGAGTTGGAGTCCTAAATAGGCTTCTTTTTTACTCTATAGCTGCAAAGCAGAAATATTTTTCACCTATGTAAGTGTCTTCATATGAAATATTAAAAAAGATAAAGTTTGGTTATTTCTAGCTATGGCATGTGGATTAATTTTTCTGATATGAGCTGCTGTATTGAATGTACAATTAAAAAATGTCAGATAAATGTTAAGTAACTATGAGTTGTCAAGAGTTGTACCACCAATTTACTTAATTTATTTTATTCATTCAGAGAAGAGTACTAATTGCAAGCAATATTTGCTCAATTATAATAATTACTCATGAAACCCTTTTGTGGGTGCTAACCATTTGCTGTTGAAACTTCTGCCAAGGGAGCTGCAATCAGCATTCTCAAGGGTATATCGTCTGAAAAACCCACATGATTCCCCAGAAGGGAGAGGGCTAGCAATTGTATATATGCCACATCCACAGGCAACCAATATCAGAGGACACCTGTACCAGAAACTTAACACTCTGCTCTTTCCCCCAGTCTCTCTCATCCCCAGGAAACAAACAACTAATGAGTGGGAGGAGAATAATGAAAAAGAAGCAGCAGATCATGACCCTTCTCAAACTAGGGACTCAAGTAGGGATGAACTAGGGTAGTTTATAACACTAGATCAGATTGGGGTTTTGAGTCATATACTGATTAGGTTTTTTGAAGTACTAAAATGAATGTATTCTTCTGATTGAATGTGGTAAAAGGGCTTTTTATTGCATAATACAAATTATAAAAGCTAGGGACCAATCAAGGTTTCATTCACGGATAAGGAAAAAATTATCCAACAAGTTAAAAGATATAGTAAAATAAATGGAGTTGATTTCTGTTTGTATCCTAATTTTTTGTGTGTGTTAGGGGAAAGCCAAAATTCTAAGCAATGATCAGATAGGGATGGTGTTCAGTGAACAATGTTTAAATTATAGTCTGGTGCAGAATAGAAATAATGAAGAACTTTAGACTTTATTAGTAAAATGCCTAGTTAGAAATGTGTAACCAGCATATTGAATTGGACATGTAAATGAATAGCAAATCTATTGTTCTCCACCACTGCTGTTCAGAACTATTCTATTTCTTCTATCCTAACTAGATGATATTTCTAGCAGATCCAATAATCTTTTAAATTTTTCTATGACATTAGGAAAGTCCCATTTTTATGTATTAAAAGTTAATCTAAATCAAAACTTTACTGTCTAACGAATTCAAAGCATCTTCCCATCCTTACAGCTCAGGCCTACCTCATTCTCAGAAACATGTGAAGGAAAATGGGTCAGGTTATGCCTTTTTATCCTCCTAATTCTTCATTCTTTACTACTGATCAGCTACTGCTTTTGGCTTCTTAAGGAATTATGTGGGGCATTACATATTGTAATCATCAATGCAGTTCACTAAATGGCTTCATTTCTTTCCCTTTTCAATCATATGGTAGAATTGCATTTCCCTGCCCCCTTAATGATACGTATAGCCACATGATTTGCCTTGACAAATGAAGTATGACCAGAAAGGATGTGGTTACATCTAGGTGGAAGCTTTAAGAGCCATTGCACAAATCACCATTTTCTCTTCCCACTGCTGTGGTGATCATGGAAGCAGGTGAGGTATGAAGATAAAACCTCAATGGTTTCAATCCATGTTGAATATGTAGTTGGTGTGAACAAAAACTTTTTTTTTACTATTTTAAGGCATTGATTTTGGGATTATTTATCATTACAGAATTATTATTATTTGTCATTATAGAATTACATAGCTTATTCTGACAAACATACTACATACCACACCAACACACATTAAAAGAAACAAGACATAACAATTGTGAACTTACAGCCACCTGATAGTATATCCTTAAAATATATAACATTTTAAAAACTAGGATTATAAAGAGAAGTTGAGAAATCTACAATCATTGGGGGACTTTAATATTCCTCAATTAGACAAGGAGACAAAATGGTAGTAAGAATTCTAAAACTTTGAACAGAAAAACTAATAATCTATATCTAATAGGTATACATAGAACAGATAGAGAATATACATTCTTTTTAAGATCACATGAAGCATTTATAAAGATTTACCTCATACTAGGTTGCAAAGTAGTCTCAAATATTTCAAAGAACCAATGTGGTATAGATAATGTTTGCTTACCATAATTAAATTTGAATTACAAATCAACAATAAAAAGAGAGTAAATACCCACATAAATAGCATACACATTTGACAACTTAAAATGCACACGTGAATGAGTTATAGATTATTATTTTAAGAATCATATAATGTTTAGAAATAAACAATGAAAATATTGCCTATGAAAATTATTAGATATAATTAAAGAAGTACTTAATATTTTGTAGAGCTGGATGGTGATATAAGGGTTCATTATATTATTTCTTATTCATATTTTGTTTATAATAATTAACAATAACATACTTTTTAAAGTGAATGCACTGGGCCTGGTTATTGTGAGGGTTTCTTACAACTGAAAGAAATTGATTTAACAGCTTATAAATATGGTGGCCAATTTCTCTCAAAGATCATCTAATGAGCAAATTCTTTGATTGACTTTTCTGAGTCCTCCTAAAGATTAGTTTATGTAACTCACATCTGATGGTCTGTTGGTACATGAAAGGGTATTAAATATAAATGATCACATTGTATTTTTCTTTGCTCAATAAACATTGTTTAAATTTGCTATGGCCTCCCATGTAGACTACCAGTAATAATCAGGGCATTAATTTGAGAATTAGTCAATAGAGTCATTAAATATATTTCTTATCACATACCTGGCCACAATGTGGTCCTACTACCGGGTCTGGCTCTGTAGGAAGGAAGCATTGAGTTTTTGTTTCCATCTTTTGTAGAGTAATACAGACATGATTTCAGTTCTGCATGAGGTAAACACAGATCCTTAATTTGACTTTACTGGTTTATACCAACTTTGAGATGGCAAAATGTGCTAGATAAGGCTCGTGTTTGATTTACTTGGGCTTGGTCTACTCATTACACTGCCCAAACCTGTAACTTGGAAAAGCACACACTATGTATCATTTTTATTATTCATCACTAGTTTCTCTTCATCGTGACCTAGAACTCTCATTTCATCTTGGTGATGGAGCAACTCTAGCATTCATTGGATGTCTTCAGAGATGTGCTTGCCCATATGCATATTTGCAACATCAAATGTTAATCACAATACAAATCACAGTTTATTTTATTAAGGAGTCTGATCAAAATGTTTTTCATAAGGAAAAGAGAATTTGAAGACACAATTTGGAAAACAATCTGTTTATTCATAAATGCATTTGCTCTTCTATGTACCTGACTCATTCTGATTAAAAGTATTTGTGCAGAGATGATTGAACATATGTAAATCTATAAATCTAATTCACCACATAAATAGAACCAAAAACAAATACCATATGATTCTTTCAATAGATGCAGAAAAAGCTTTTGACAAAATTCAACACCCTTTCATGGTAAGAACACTTAATGAAATAGGTGTACAAGGGACATACCTAAAAATGATACAAGCCATATACGACAGACCCATAGCCAACATCATATTGAATGGGGAAAAATTGAAAGCATTCCCACTTAGAACTGGAACCAGACAAGGCTGCCCACTATCTCCACTTCTATTCAACATAATGTTGGAAGTCCTGGCTATAGCAATCAGACATGAAAGTGGAATTAAAGGTATCCAAATGGGGGCAGCAGAGATCAAATTTTCACTGTTTGCTGATGACATGATATTATATTTAGAAAACCGCAAGGATTCAACCAAGAGACTCCCTGAATTGATAAATGAATTTAGTAAAGTCTCAGGATAAAAAATCAATACACAGAAATCAGAGGCATTCATATACACCAACAACAGTCAAAGTGAGAACCAAATTAAAGACTCAATTCCCTTCACAATAGCAACAAAGAAAATAAAGTACCTAGGAATATTTAACTAAAGAGGTAAAAGACCTCTACAGGGAGAACTATTAAACACTGAGGAAGGAAATAGCAGAGGATGTAAACAGATGGAAATCCATACCATGCTCATGGGGCGGCAGACTCAACATCATCAAAATGTCTATACTACCCAAACTGATCTACAGATTCAATGTAATACCTATTAAAATGCCAACATCATTCTTCACAGATATAGAAAAAATAATTTTATGCTTCGTTTGGAACCAGAGAAGATCCCGCATATCAAAAGCAATTCTAGGCAATAAAAACAAAATGGGAGGTATTAATATGCCAGATATCAAACTATACTACAATGCTGTAGTAATTAAATCAATATGGTATTGGCACAAAAATAGGAATATTGACCAGTGGAACAGATGTGAGAATCCTGATATAAAACCATCCTCATATAGCCATCTAATCTTTGACAAAGCAGACAAAAACATACGCTGGGGAAAAGAATCCCTTTTCAATAAATGGTGCTGGGAAAACTGGATAGCCACCTGTAGAAGGCTCAAGCGGAATCCACACCTTTCACCTCTCACAAAAATCAACTCACGCTGGATAACAGACTTAAACCTAAGGTATGAAACTGTTAGAATTCTAGAGGAAAATGTTGGAAACACTCTCCTAGACATCGGCCTAGGCAAAGAATTTATGAAGAAGACCCCAAAGACAATCACAGCAGCAACAAAAATAAATAAATGGGACATGATCAAACTACAAAGCTTCTGCACAGCCAAAGAAATAGTCATGAAAGTAAACAGACAACCTACAGAATGGGAGAAAATTTTCACATCCTACACATCTGATAAGAGGCTGATAACTAAAATCTACTTAGAACTCACAAAAATCAGCAAGAAAAAATCAAACAACCCTATCAGAAAGTGAGCAAAGGACATGAACAGAAACTTTTCTAAAGAAGACAGAAGAATGGCCAACAAACATATGAAAAAATGTTCAACATCTCTAATCATCAGGGAAATGAAAATCAAAACTACAATGAGATATCACTTATTTCCAGTAAGAATGGCCTTTAACAGAAAGTCCCAAAACAATAGGTGTTGGCGTGGATGAGGAGAGATAGGAACACTCCTACACTGCTGGTGGGACTGCAAACTAGTTCAACTTTTATGGAAAGCAATATGTAGATACCTTAAAACGATACAAGTGGATCTAGCATTTGATCCAGCAATCCCATTACTGGGCATCTACCCAAAAGATCCAATGACACTCTACAAAAAAGACACCTGCACTCGAATGTTTATATCAGCACAATTCACAAATTGCAAAGCTGTGGAAATAACCCAAGTGCCCATCAATTCATGAGTGGATCAATAAAATGTGGTATATGTATACCATGGAGTACTATTCAGCTCTAAGAAACAAAGGTGATATAGCACATCTTGTATTTTCCTGGATAGAGCTGGAACCCATACTACTAAGTGAAATATCCCAAGAATGGAAAAACAAGCACCATATATACATACTCACCAGCAAACTTGTATTAACTGAGCAGCACCTAAGTGGACACATAGGAACTACATTAATTGGGTATTGGACAGGTGGGGGGGGGCAGGTATATACATACATAATGAGCGAGATGTACACCATCTGGGGGATGGTCACGCTGGAAACTCAGACTTGTGGGGGGATGTGGGGGGAAAGGGCAGTATTTGAAACCTTAAAATGTGTAGCCCCATAATATGCTGAAATAAAAAATAAAGTATTTGTGCAGAGGGATGACATGAGCAAAAAAAGCAGAGTAAGCAACTCCAATAGTCCATCCATAAATAGAAGTAACTAAAAAACTGAAAAAAAAGAAATCCATGCCAGAATCAATATTTTTGGAACTCTGAAAACTAACAAAACCTTGCAACAACGTAGGGAGCACTTGTTCAAGAAAAATTGCTGAACCTTCATAATTATACTAAGTTTTGTGGTGTTTTAATTCACACTAGTTCCATTCTTTATTCCCCAGCTCAGCAGTAGCCTTGACAATAACAGAGTGTCTTCCTAGTATCAGTACTGAAGGAGCAGAATGGACCTTGTTTGTAAAGATTGTCTTTGGTTGATGTGCCTGGTGTTTCCTTGGGAGACTTGTTCAAAAGATTTGTTTTATCTCACCTAACTCAGAGCTCACCCAACACTAAAGCCACTAACTGGAAGGTGTTGCTCAAAAACACAGGGAAATGTTTTTGTCATTGCCACATGAGACAATGAATAACAGTTGGGGAAAACAATATGCTGACCAAAATGACTGGGAGGAAAGGCTGAGAACGAGATACTCTGAAGAATAAGAGTTTTGAAAAGCTCCAGCATATTATGGGAATCAAGAAGGCCATGTGTATGTATCGGGCTGTGTGCATGCTCAGGAAAAAGACCTGAGACGGCCATAAGCTCTCACTTCTGGCTGACCCTCAGGCTCTGTGCAAACAGAAAGTGAAGACTATAACAGAGTTGTAAACTGCACAATTGAGTATTGAAGGCATGCCTCAAAACACACACTTCTGCAAAGACTGGAACATTTTTTTGGTTCTGGGTATTCAAGGAAATCTCTGTTCAATTGTAGCTGACTGCCAAGCTAATGGAACAGAGATGTCAGAGGGCATACATGACAAAGAATATGGAATTTATAAAATTAGTTTAAAATATCACTAAACACACAAACAACAACTATAACAAGCAGCAAAAACAAACTCTGGAAAAGGGGAAAAATCTGATTTCCAGAGTCTCCATATTTTAATATCCAACTTGTCCAGTTTTCAACAAAAATTTTGGGGCATGGAAAGAGACAGGAAAGTATGGCCCATACACAGGAAAAAGGGAAATTAATATAAATGGTCTCTAAGAAAGTCTAGACATTACACATTAGATTTATAAGAAAAAGGAGCTATTTTAAATATGTTCAAAGAGCTAAAGGAAATCGTGTCAAAAACAAAAGAAAAACATGAAAGCAACTTATAAAATAGACAGCAGTAATAAAAAGATAGAAATTATAAAAGGGAACCGAATAGAAATTCAATAATTGAAACGTACAATAACTGAAATGAAAAATTCACTAGAGGGGTCCAACTAAGGATTTGAGCAGTCAGAAGAAAGAATCAGTGAACTTGAAGACAAATCAATGGAGATTATTCAATCTGAGGAATGGAAAGAGAAAAGAATAAAAAGCTGGATGCAATCTAAGACATCTGTGAAAAATCATCAAATGTACATACATAATGAGAATCACAGAAGGAGAGAGAAAAAAGGGGAAAGAACATTTGAAGAAATAATGGCTCAAAACTTCCCAAATTTTATGAACAACATTAATCTACACACCCAAGAAGCTTAACAAAACCCAGGTAGGATAAACACTAAGAGATGTACACCTAGACATATCCTAGTCAAACTATCAAAAGACAAAGATAATCTTGAAAGCAGTGAGCAGAAATTAGAAATGAGAGCAAGGACATTACTGTCATTACTTTCTGACCCCACAGAAATAAAAAAGGATTATATGAGAATGCTATGTGCAATTGTATGCCAAAAAAATTAGATAACATAGATGAAATAGATAAATTCCTAGAAATACACAAACTACCAAAACTGACTCAGAAGAAATAGAAAATCTGAATAAACATAAGTAAGGAAGTTAAATTAATAATCATAGAACTTCCAAAAAAGAAATGCCCAGGATCAAATGGATTCACCTGTGAATTCTACCAAATGTTAAAAGGAAAGTTAACACTAATCCTATTCAAACTCTTACAAAAAATGAAGAGGAAGAAGCAATTTCTAACTTATATTATGAGGCTAGTATTACTTTGATACCATGCCAAAAACATCATAAGAAAAAAAAAAAAAACACTGCAGACTAATACCTCTCATGTATATAAATGAAAAAATCTTCAACAAAGTATGAGCAAATTGAATACAGCAGCACACTAGAAGGATTATACACCATTACCAAGTGGAATTAACCCAGAAATATAAGGAGGTCCAACATAAAAATTTAATCAATGTAATATACTATATTAACAGAATGATGGAAACAATCCATATGATCACTTTAATAGGGAGAAAGCATTTGACAAAAAAACAATAACTTCTCATGATAAAAACACTTAACAAACCAGGAATAAAGAAAAAGTTCTTAATTTAATAAAGGGTATCTATGAAAAACTCACACCTAACATCATACATAATGTTAAAAGACTGAAAGCTTTTTCCCTAAGATCAGAAATAAGATGAGGACTAAGGCAAGGATGCCCATTGCTGTCACTTCCATTCAACTTTGTATCGGAAATTCTAGCCAGAGAACTGGGAGGGCAGGGAAGGAAAAATAAACAAAATATATCTACACTGTAAAAGAAGTAATACTATTCCTATTTGCAGATGATATAATTTTATATATAGAAAACCTAAAGAATCCATATTAAAAACTATTAGCGTTAATAAATGGCTTTGGCAAAGTTGCAGGGTACCAGATCAGTTAGTTACAAAACTCAATTGTATTTCTATATACTAGCAATATACAACCCAAAAATGAAATTAAGAAAATAATTTCAGGCTGGGCGCAGTGGCTCACACCTGTAATCCGAGCACTCTGGGAGGCCGAGGCAGGTGGATTGCTTGAGCTTAGGAGTTCGAGACCAGTCTGAGCAAGAATGAGACCCCATCTCTACTAAAAGTGGAAAGAAATTAGCCAAACAACTAAAAATAGAAAAAAATAGCCAGGCATGGTGGCGTGTGCCTGTAGTTCCAGCTACCCGGGAGGCTGGGGCAGGAGGATCCCTTGAGCCCAGGAGTTTGAGGTTGCTGTGAGTTAGGCTGATGCAATGGCACTCTGGCCCAAGCAACAGAGTGAGACTCTGTCTCAAAAAAAAAAAAAAAAAAAGACAATAATTTTGTACATGATAGTATCTAAAAGAATAAAATTAGTAAAGAATAAAATTAGGAATAGATTTAACCTAGGAAGTTAAAGACATGTAAACTGAAAATTACAAACCATTGTTGAATAAATTAAAGAATGGTTAAATAAAGGAAGGACATGCTATGGTCATAGATTGAAACACTTAGTATTGCTAATATGACAATATTCCCCAAATTGATCCACAGAATCAAGGCAATCTCTATCAAAGTTGCAACTGCTTTTTTTGTGGAAATTGACAAGCTGATACTAAAGTTCATTTGGAATTGCAAGGGACCCAGAATGGCCAAAAATATTAAAAAGTAGAACAAAGTCAGAGTATTCACACTTCCAATTTCAAAACTTGCTAATACTACAAAGCAACAGTACTCAGTGTGGTTTTAGCATAAGAAAATACACACACACACAAGCACAAACACAGAGTTGACCCTTGAACAACATAGGTTTGAACTGCACAGGTCCACATATAAGTGGATTTTTTTCAATAAACATATTGAAAAAGCTTTTGGAGATTTGTGACAATTTGAAAAAACTCACAGACAAACAACATAGCCTAGAAATATCTTAAAAAATTAAGAAAAAGTTATGTATGTCATAAATGCATAAAATATATGTAGATACAAGTTTATTTATGTGTTAGTTGACTGTTTATGTTATCATTAAGGCTTCCAGCCAACAGTAGGCCTTTAGTAGTTGAGTTTTGGGGGAGTCAAAAGCTATGCATGGATTTTTGACTGCATGGGTGGGGGTTGCACCCCTAACCCCTGTGTTGTTCAAGAGTCAACTCTGTGTGTGTGTGTGTGTGTGTGTGTGTGTGTGTTTATAAATGCTATAGAACTGAGAATCCAGAAATAAATCAATACATCTATGGTCTATTGGTTTTTGATTTTCAACAAGGATATAAAGACTATTCAGTGGGAAAAGAGTTTTTTCAATACATGGTGCTAGGACAACTGGATATCCACATGTGAAAAATGAAATTGTACCCCTATATTATATCATATATAAAAATTAACTCAAAATGGATCAAAGACCTAAATGTAGCACTGAAACTACAAAACTTCTAGAAGGAAACATAGATATAAATCTTTGTGACCTGGAATGGTTACATTAAGGAATGGTTCCTTAAATATGACACCAAAAGCATAAGCAACAAAAGAAAAAAATAGATACTTTTTATTTCATCAAAATTTTAAAATGTGTGCATCAAAGGTTATTATCAAGTGAGTAAAAAGACACCTCTCAGAAAGACAGAATATTTGCAGATCATATATCTGCCAAGTTTCTAGTATTCAAAATATATAAAGAACTCCTATAATGCAATAATAGATAAGTAACACAGTTTTAAAATGGGCAAAGAATTTAAATAAATATTTCTTCAAAGAAGATATAGCCAATAAGCACACGAAGAGATGCTCAACATCATTAGTCACTGGGGAAATGCAAAGCAAAACCACAATGAGGTAGCACTTTACACCCACTAGAATGGACATACTTTTAAAAAATGGAAAATAACAAGGGTTGGCAAGGATATAGAGAAAGTGTAATCCTTGTACATTGCTGGTCAGAATGATGCAGCTGCTATTGAAAACAGTTTTGCAGTTCCTCAAAGTTAAACATAGAATTATTTGCGTGTAAACTAGCAATTCCACTCCTAGGAATATACCCAAGAAAATTAAAAGCAGGTGTTCTCACAAAAATTGTGCACAAATCCTCATAGGATCAATATTCATAATAGCTAAAATGTGGAAACAAGCCAAATATCCATCAACTGATGAATGAATAAATAAAATATGGCATATCCATACAATGGAATATTATTCAGCCATAAAAAGAAATAAGGTTTCATATATGAACCTTGAAAACATTATACTAGGTGAAAGAAGTCACAAGAGGAAGGCCACATAATGTATGATTCCATTTATATGAAATGAACAGAATAGGAAAATCCATAGAGACAGACAGGTAGAGTAGTGGTTACCAGGAAGTGGGGGGGAAGGGGATATTGGAAGGTATCAGGTTTCTTTGTAGGATGATGGAAATGTTCTGGAATTAGATAGCGGTGATAGTTTCACAATATTGTGAATATACTAAATACCACTGAATTGTACTCTCTAAAATGGCAAAAATGGTAAATTTTATGTTACATGAATTTTGTCTCAATAAGAAAATTAAAAATAGAGTATGAGTGCATTTTCAGTTTTAGAATTTGTTTCTAAAAATTTATTTAACAGATTATTAAAATGTTATGGCACAAGAAATATCATAGGCCCTGAAAGAGATCAAAGAATGACCAGTGTATGCACCTGTTCTCTAGGGATGAGACAAATAGGGTAGTGCTCCTCAAATGTTAATGTGCTCCTGAATCTACAAAGGGGATATTATTAAAATGCAGGCTGTAATTTTTCAAATCTGTGATTGAGACCAATATTTTGCATTTCTAAGATGCTCACACATGATACCAATGCCTCTGGCCCCTGTACCAGTCTTTCAGTAGCAAAATTCTAGAGGAAAATGTGCTTCGATAACAGTTATCATAGTCACAGTAAAAGGCCACCTGAGATATGAGCTATTAAAATATTTGCTAGGGTCTACAAGAAGGTAAAATAAATATCTCCTCTTCCTTTCCACATCCCAGGAAGTTTGGACTATTTGAGAAAAAATATAAAAGAATGGTTGAGGGGCCAAATTACTAACTTTATTACTAATAAAGGCTAAACTGGAGGGTATCACTGACTAGTTAGGCAAACTAAATCACACTATCACAGTCAAAGTGGGTAGAAACTCTGGCACTGAGTTTCAGAAGAGAACTTCTGCTTCCTGAAAGCAAGATTCCTCTCAAGGAAAAAAAAAAAATACAGAGCTGAGCTGAAGATGTCCAGTTTATTTTCCCCAAACTTATCAACCATGAGGACTTCTCTTCAATAAAGAATAAATCTGGGAGAGAGTCCAGGGAGAAGGAAAAAAAGCAATCCCCTCTAATAGTCCATCAGCAAACTTTTTTGGTAATACAAGATAAGGAGGGCTTAATTCTGAACAATAAAGAGTCCAGGATATCTTCTTGGAAATGGCATTTTCTCTTTGGCTGAGTTTAAATGTTGGTGGGAAGGAAAGAGCTTTCCAACAAAAGCTTGGAAACAAAGCTCACAGATTTCTTGTGCACCTGGTCCATATGTGACCTAGCTAATTGTCAAATCTTAAATGATTACTCATATCAACTAAGGTTTAGGTAAAAAAAAAAAATATGAGCCAATCCCTGGAATCACTCCTTCTCTCAAAATAATGCCACAATAATTTGGGGTCAATAACCAGAAAAGAGGGTGGCACAATTAATAAGACAATAAACTTCATACCAACAGCATTATATAATTCTGCTAAATTCACTAACAATCCAGAATTAAGAGCTAATTCTCAGAGACTACTAGAGGAAGGACAAAATACAGCATTGGCAACTGCTTTGAGCTTTGTTTGTTTTTTTCATGGAGAATGATGTTCACACATATCTAAGTATTATTTAATTCTATTTAAAATGACTGAGAGTACACCTGGTTATCTAGAAACTCACCAGTATAGATTTGTAACTGAAGAAATTGGATCCACAGTACTGAAGAATACCTGGAAAACTTTCCAGGTATCCTCAGCTGGACATGAGCGTAAATATGCTTTCCCTATTTGTTCATATACTGTTGGGTCCTGCAGTACTGCCTCAGCTGAGTTTTGGCTCCATGATCCCATTTAGCTCATGAGAACTCACTCATTCATATATTACTAAGCATATGAAAGGAGAAAGAATAATAGAATCAGAAACTTGTGCTACATTGGATGCACAGCACATTAATATCCTAATAAGAGATAAAATTGTATTGCAGGACTTCCAGAATGCAGTGAAGAGTTCAGTAAATCCTCTCCATCAAAAGTAATGATAAAACTGGATACAATTAATGAAAACAACACTATCATGGCTTTGGAAACTGACTAAAGCCATGCATCACATTGAAAAGCATTTATTCAAGAGAAACAATTGAACCTTGGTAAAAACAGTGACAGTCTATGGCATTTTAGCCTGGGGCTGCTCCTATGTCTTCTCAGCTCCAGGAGAAAATTGTACCTAATTTGAATCAGGGTACAGAAAAACCCATGCTGATGGGCATTTAGACAAATATAGCAATCTTAGTGGCAAATAATCAGGGAAAGGTAACATCACCACTATCCTGAGGTCATAATACCAATTGGGACAAGCAACAGAACAGCACAATAGCAAGAAATTTAATGTTGAGATTCAAGGAACAAGACAACCATAGTGGACCTTGATAAGCTATCATATCCCTATGGGCAGAGAGACTGTGTGCCTGTATTGCACTGGGCTTATGTTCTGGAGAGACTGGGGAGATATGAGCTATTCATCCCTGGATGAATGCGACACTTTGCAAGCACAGAAAGGCAAAGTTTTGACAGACCTATAAACTGGCTGAATTTTGAATCCTTTCCCTCAGCAACACACAGATCCAACAGCAAAGGGTAAAAATCTTACTTCGGCAATGTGTTTAAGCACAACCTCTGAACAATAATTGGCTGATCACTAAGCTATGCTGACACAAGGGTGACTCCTAGGAAGCCAGGCTTAAAAAATTAAAAACAAAACAAAACAGCCGGGCGCGGTGGCTCACGCCTGTAATCCTAGCACTCTGGGAGGCCGAGGAGGGCGGATTGCTCGAGGTCAGGAGTTCGAAACCAGCCTGACCAAGAGCGAGACCCCGTCTCTACTATAAATAGAAAGAAATTAATTGGCCAAATAATATATATAGAAAAAATTAGCCAGGCATGGTGGCACGTGCCTGTAGTCCCAGCTACTCGGGAGGCTGAGGCAGAAGGATTGCTTGAGCCCAGGAGTTTGAGGTTGCTGTGAGCGAGGCTGACGCCACGGCACTCACTCTAGCCTGGGCAACAAAGTGAGACTCTGTCTCAAAAAAAAAAAAAAAAAAGAAAGAAAAAAACAAAAAAACAAGTTTGTAGAGAAATCAATAGCTACACACTGTGGGGAGAACAGACTTCACAGACTAGTCCTTGCAAGAGACTAAACAAATAACAACAGAATGGCAACAGCTATTCCTGAGTGGGAAAAAAGGAATCAGAATTTAGATTTGCTACAATATAATATTTAAAAAATATTTTTTTCAACAAAAAAATTATGAGACATGGAAAGAAACATGAAAGTGTGACCTTTCTTCACTTAACTAATTTATAACACTATTCAAAACAATATTAAAAAACAATATTTTTAGGCTTAGAACATTTAAGAAAGTAAACTTTGGCACATTAAAATTTTAAAGAGTTTATTTGAGCAGACAGCAATTCATATATTTTTTAAAAAAATTTTATTTCAGCATATTACAGGGGTACAAATGTTTAGGTTATGTATATTGCCTTTGCCCACCCCACCCAAATCAGAGTTTCAAACGTGTCCATCCCCCTGATGGTGTGCAATTCATATATTGGGTAGCTCTGAACCAAAAGTGGTTCAAGGTTCTGTTGAAGGGGCATGAGGGAAAGGCTTGTATAGGATGAATATGAAAGCAGAGCAAAGAAATTATTTGATTAATTAAAGTTTGAGCCTTACTTAGACAATCCCTGTAGGAAAGTTTGAGATAATTTAACTAATGCCCAGTTGGTTTTCTGTGATTGGGTTAGCTTAAGTTTTGTTTTCTTTTAAATTTTGAGTTATGTCTTAGTTTGCTTCTATAGGAACAGAAGGCATTTATCCAAATTAGATATTTTAGCAAAGCATATGAAAGTATAATATATATGTATATATGCAGAGAAAAGCACAGGGTAGGGGGAGTGAATGGATCTCTACTGGAGAAAAGTTTTTATATCTTATTTGAATTACCATTAATTAAAAGAAAGGCTGAGAAGATAAGATCTATATTGTAATCACTAGAGCAACCATTAAGAAAATATCTCAAAAATATACTAAAAAAACCAACAAAGAAATTAAAATGGTATACTAGAAAATACCTGTTTAACAAAAAAAAATGAGACATTAAAGGAGGTAAAAAGGAATCTAAAAAGTCATGAAACATGTTTTCATTTCTCCAAATACTTAAGAGTGGGATTATTGTGTCATATGGTAAGTATATTCTTTAAAAATTAATAGTGTTTGTTTTTTAAGCTGTTTAGGTTTACAGAAATATTGAGCAAAAAGTACAGAGTCCCCATATATCCCTGCTCCTCCCTTTCCTCCTTAAAGTTCCCCTATTATTAACATAGGACATGTTGCAAAGGACATGAACAGTAACTTTTCAAAATAAGATAGACTAATGGCCAACAAACATGAAAAAGTACGGAACATCTCTAATCATCAGGGAAATGCAAATCAAAACCACAATGAGATATCACTTATCTCCAGTAAGCATGGCCTTTATCAAAAAATCCCAAAACAATAAATGGATGTGGAGAGATAGGAATATTCATACACTGCTGATGGGACTGCAAACTAGTGCAACCTCTGTGGAAAGTAATATGGAGATACCTCAAAGAGATACAAGTAGAACTACCATTTGATCCAGCAATCCTATTACTGGGTATCTACCCAAAGGAAAAAAAAGACATTCTATAAAAAAGACATCTGCACTCAAATGTTTATAGCAGCACAATCCACAATTGCAAAGATGTGGAAACAACCCAAGTGACCATCAATCTATGAGTGGATTAATAAAATGTGGTATATGTATACCACGCCAGTCTACTCAGCCACAAAAAACAACGGTGATCTAGCATCTTTTGTATTATCCTGGATAGAGCTGGAACCCATTCTACATTTACTTCATACTAAGTGAAGTATCACAAGAATGGAAAAACAAGCACCATGTGTACTCACCATCAAATTGGTATTAACTGATCAACATTGAAGTACACATATAGTAATAACATTCATCAGGTGTCAGGCAGATGGGAGGGGGGAAGAGGGGTGGGTATATATACATCTAATACATGCAGTGCACACCGCCTGGGGAATGGACACGCTTGAAGCTCTGACTCAGGTGGGGCAAAGGCAACATATGTAACCTAGACATTTGTACCCCTGTAATATGCTGAAATAAAAAAATAAAGTTTAAAAAAGTCTTGCAAAAATGTGGTACGTTTGTTAGAATTGAAGAACCAATATTGATACATTATTAACATAGTTTACATTAAGGTTCACTACTTGTGTTGTGTAGTTCTATGGATTTTGACAAATGCATGATGTCATGTGTCCACCATTAGAATATCATACATAACAGTTTTACTGACCTAAATATCTCTTGTGCTCCACTTACTCATCCCTGTTCCAACCCTGACCCCTAACAACCACTGATATATTTTACTGTCTCTATAGTTTTGCTTTTTTAACAATGTCATATAGTCAGGATCATATGGTACGTAGCTTTTCCAGGCTGGATTCTTTTATTTAGCAATATGTGTGTAAGGTTCCTCCATGTCTTTAGTAGCTTGATAGCTCATTTCTTTTCGTGACTGAATAATATTTCACTGTACAGATAACAGTTTGTTTTTGTATTCACCTGTTAAAGGACATCTCAGTTGCTTCCAATTTTGGCAACTATAAATAAAAATGCTGTAAACATTCATGTACAGGCTTTTGTGTTGACATAAATTTTCAACTTATTTGGGTAAATAACTAGGAGCACAATTGTTGGATCATATGGCAAGACTATTTAGCTTTGTAAGAAACTTCCAAACTATTCCAAAGTGACTGTGTGATTTTATAAACATAATCATTGCAATGCCCTAAACTTTCCCTGTGCTCCACATACTCATCCCTCCCCACACACAACTCCCTAAACCCCTGGCAACCACTGATCTTTAACTGTCTCCATAATTTTGTCATTTCCAGGATGTTACATAGAGTCATACATTATATAGCCTTTTCAAATTGGCTTCTTTCACTTAGTGATGTGCATTTTAGTTTCCTGCATGTCTTTTCATGGCTTTATAGCTCGTGTCTTTTTATTGCTAAATAAAATTCCATTGTACCACAGTTTATCCACTCACCTACTGGAGGATATCTTGGTTGCTTCCAAGTTTTGGTGATTATGAACAAAATCTGCTATAAACATCCACATACAGGATGTTATGTGGACATACATTTTTAATTCATTTAGGTAAATATCTGGAAGCCTTATTGCTGGATTATACGGTAAGAGTATGTTTAGCTTTGTAAGAAACTGCCAAACTGTCTTCCAATGTGGCTGTACCATTTTGCATTCCTACTAGCAATGAATGAGAAAGAGTTCCTGTTGCTCCACACCCTCACCAGCATTTAGTATTGTCAGTATTTTGGGCTTTCATCATTTTCATAGATGTATAGTGGTATCTAATTGTTTTTTTTTTTTCAGGATATTGTGAGGGTACAAACATTTTGGTTACATTTTATAACACTGCCTCTCTCTAGCAGGGGTTAGAGGCCTGCCCTTCCCCCCAACAATATACAGTGTGTCCTATAGTTGTGAGTTTGCCCCCCAAGCCCCTATCCCTGGAGAATAATTGTTGTTTTAATTTGCAGTTCTCTAATGACATATGATGTTGAGCATCTTTTATATGGTTTGTTTTCCAGATATATATCTTCTTTGGTGAGGTGTCTGCTATATACTGTATGATTCCAACTATAGGACATTCTGGAAAAGGCAAAACTATGGGGACAGTAAAAACAGCAGTGTTTCCCAGGGTTTCTAGAGAGGGAGGGATGAATAAGTAGAGCACAGAGGATATTTAGGTCGTGAAACTATTCTGTACAATACTATAATGGTGGACACTTGTCCCTATACATTTGTCAAAATCCAAAGAATGTATACAACCAAGAGTTTTGTAAAAAACTAACATAAACTATAGACTGTGGATGATAATGGTATATCAATGTAGGTTCATTAATTGTAATTCTGGTGAGGGATGTTGATAGGCTGTGAATGTATGGTGGTAGGGGAGTATATGGGAAATCTCTGTACTTTCTGTTCAATTTTCCTGTGAACTAAAAAGTGCTCTAAAAATAAAGTCTGAATTATTAGGAGGAGGAGAGGCAAGATGGCCAACTAGAAATATTGGTTGCCATATCGTCCCAAAAAGAAGAAAAAATGTCCAGTGAAAAAGTACAGCCCAGGTGAAATACTAGGGGAAAGGTGCAAGCACTTACCCTTATTGGAGATGCCATGGGAAGAAGTCACAGAGCAGAACAAGGAGCAAGATTTTGGCAGAGACCAACCCACAAGGGATTTGGACTTCAGCAGAAATGGTAGGTGGTGTGTTTACTTTTCCTCCTTTCACATCTGTGGCAGTGCCAGCTCCTAATGTGTCGGAGAGCCCTTCTACCCTGACAAATCCAGGTGCTGCTACCATCAGTGAACTGAAAGCTTCTTGGGATCAGAGCACCAAGCTGTGGGCCCATATAGGGTCACTTCCCCTCACCACATACCCAAGCTGAGATGGCCGGTGCCATATTGCTTACACATGTGCTGGGTGCCTCTATCTTGCCAGGGAAGTCACAGCCCCTCAGTCTCACCGTCACTGGATCCCACACGAACATTCCCAAAGACCCACTTGGACTGTGACAACCACAAAGGAACAGGGAGACACAGGAGAGTGACAGTATTCCCAGAGTTCTGATCCACATGGCAGGGTGCCACATGAGGAATGGGAAGTGCCGTGAATACTTTTTAGGATAGAGGAAGGAAGAATGCACACTCTCCTGCACCTGAGAGTCCCTGGCTCATGATCCAAAGTGGCCTGCACCCTCCCAGTGGAGATTCTGGTGCAGAGAATAGTCTGTAGGTAGGAGAGTGTCCCCAGAGCAGAAGCAGCAGTGAACTGGAACCCAGGAAGTTATGTGGAGATGGGGACCTCCCTTCTTTTAACCACCCAATCCTATGGACATAGCCTCCTCTGCTGACAAGTCTGAACTTTTGGTATGGGTGTGCTGAGGGATGGCCAGTTCTAGGTTTACCAGGGGGATACACCTCCAATAGTACTTTGTTCACTGCACCCGGGTTTGGCACAGAGGGTGTGGCTCATTTACCTCCCTTTATGGACACGCAGGAGTTTTGCAGCTGTCCTGATCCAGGAATCTCAGCCACTGGAGTTCTATGTCACTGTATCCACAGCCAATGCTCCCTAGCACCCACTTGGACCATAGCAGCCTTGGGGAACCTGTGGGTCCCAAGGGAACTCTGGGTCTCCTGTGGCAGCAGTGGGTGGGGAGGAGAAGAAGGCCCCAGGCAACCTCAGCTATTTCCACTCAGGATTGATGAAGTTTCTACAGGGAAAAATTAAGACAGAGCACTTGGGAATGGCTGTCCAGGCTCTCACAGAGCACCTATCATACCCAGGCTTCCACATAGCTTGGGGCTAACTCCTTTCCCTTTAAAAAGCTGCAGCAAACACTTTCGTGTACCCAGACAAAAATTACCACCTCTGTCAATAGAAGATAAGGCTAGCAGTCCTCTCCCAAAATTGCCTGTCACTTCTGGAAGGAGTCCAGCCTTCCTGGAGACCAATCCCTGGCACAACTGCCCCTCACCCATCAGAGCATTTCAGTGGCAGCCCACAGCCATTCTGGGAGCCTGGCATACATACAAAAGCTCAAGCTTTCTCCACCACGTATGCTGTGGCCAGGCCACAAAGGGAGGGGGAATTAGGGTGCTTTTGTGTGCCTCAAAGAGAAAAACTACCACCTCCACTGAGGGAGAACATGGCTAGCAGTCCTCTCCCTGAGTTGCCTTTCTCTTCTGGGAGGAGCCTACTGTTCCTCAAGGCAGGTCCTTAGCACAACTACACTTCCTCCACCAGAGCATTTCAGCCACAGGCCACAGCCAGTCTGGTAGCCCTACACACAGTGGGTTCAGCTGCCTCCACCATCTCTGCTGCAGCTGGGCCAGCGTAGAAGCTGGGAATCTGGATGCTTTTGTGTCCCCAAAGGACAGAGACTACTGTCACTGCCAAGAGAGGGAGGTATGAGTGGCTTGTGCACCCCACAGCTACCTGCCTCTGCTAATTTTGTCAAGAGAGGCCTGCTGCTCCTATTGCAGGGCAGGTACATCTGCCCTTCTCCTGCCTGAGCATTCTTCTGGGGCAGGAGATCACCCCACCCCTCACTATCACAGCCAGCACCTGAACTCAGGGAGGCTTGAGGTCAAGTTTGCCAGCCCAGTGTCAATCTGATTGCCCCAGGACTCACACATGCCATCCAGAGATGTGGGGACTGGGAATTATCTAACCTAATCACCACTGCTGGCACCTGAACACTCTCCCGGGGATCTCAGGTCCAACCAACCCAAATTACCAGCAACACCACAGCTTGTGCCTACCTGCCCAAGCTGAAAGGCAGTGTACTCTCCCCCTCTTCACTCAGCAGCAGAGTTCCTAGCAGAGTAGAACAGGTGAACCACAGAGCCATCTGTTTCAAGCTGAGGGAGGAGGTTCCAGATGAGAAGGAACCAGCACAAGAACTCTGACAATATGAAAAAAAAAACAGGCTGTTTTGTTCTGACACCCCCAAACGTTCACACTAGCCCTGCAGCAATGGACTCCAATCAAAGGGAAATTTTTGAAATGTCACATGGAATTCAAAATATGTATCACAAGTAAGTTAAATGGCATCAATGACAAAGTGGAAACCAACACAAAGAAACCCAAAAAAATAATTCAGGACATAAATGAAAAATTCATAAATAGATAGATCTTTTTAAATGACAGAACTTCTGGAAATGAAAGAGTCATTTAGGCAATGGAAAGTTTAAACACCAGACTAGACCAAACAGAAGAAAGAATTTCAGAGCTTAAAGAGAAGCCTTTTGAATTAACCCAGTTGGTCAAAAAATAAATTAAAAGAATCAAGTGAAATGAACAAAGTCTCTGAGAAATATGGGAATATGAAAAATGCCCCCAAATAAAAATCACAGATATCCCTGAGGGAGAAGAAGAAAAAGCAAAAAGCATGGAAAACCTATTTGAGGAAATAATAGAGGAAAACTCCCTGGTCTTGCTAGAGATTTAGACATCCAGATACAATAAGGTCATCAAACTCCTGGAAGATTCATTGCAAATAGGACATCACAAAGGCACATGGGCATCAGACTGGCCAAAGTCAAAGTGAAGTAGAAAATCCTACAAGCTGCAAGATGAAAGCATCAAGTAACTTATAAAGGAAAACTCATAAGATGAACCTCAGACTTCTCAGCAGAAACTTTACAAGCCAGAAGGGATTGGGGTCCCATCTTTAGTCTTCTTAAACAGAGTATCTGTCAGCCAAGAACTTTCTATCTTGCAAAACTAAGTTTCATAAATGAAGGACAAACAAAATCTTTCCCAGACAAGTAAATGTTAAGGGAATTTGTCACTACTAGACTTGCCCTACAGGAAATGCTTAAAAGTGCTCTAAACACCAAAAAGAACAGTTGATACTCACCAGTGTAAAAACACTCAAAAGTAAAAACTCACAGTTCCTATATAACAGTAACACAAGGGAGAATACAAAGCAACTAAGTAACAACAACACAACGACTGGAAGAGTATCACACTTGTCAATATGAACATTGAATACAAACCATCTAAATACCCTACTTAAAAGAAGATCAAGAATCAACATTATTAAAATGTCTATACTACTGAAAGTGATCTACAGATTCAACTCAATCTCTATTAAAATATCAATATCATTTTTTGCACATCTAGAAAAAATAATTCTATGCTTCATATGGGACCAGAGAAGACCCTGTATAGCCAAAGCAACCTTAAGCAGAAAGAACAAATTAAGAGGCATCAATTTACCAAACTTCAAGCTATACTACAAGGCTATAGTAACCAAAGCAGCATGGTACTGGCACAAGAGCAGAAACATAGACCAATGGAACAGAACTGAGAATCCAGATATAAAACCATCCTCATATAGCCATCTGATCTTTGACAAAGCAGACAAAAACATATATTGGGGGAAAGAATCTTTATTCAATAAATGGTGCTGGGAAAATTGGATAGCCACATGTAGAAGACTGAAACAGGATCTACACAGCTTATTGCTTACCTCTCACAAAAATGCACTCACAATGGATAACAGACTTAAACCTAAGGCATGAAACCATAAGAATTCTATAAGAAAATGTTGAAAAAACTCTTATAGACATCAGCCTAGGCAAAGAATTTATGGAAAAGACCCCAGGGGAAATCACAACAGCAAAAATAAATAAATGGGACTTGATCAAATAAAAAGCTTCTGCATAGCCAAAGAATGTATCACCAGAGCAAATAGTCAACCTACAAAATAGAAGAAAATATTTGCATGTTATGTATCCAATAAAGAGCTGATAACTAGAATCTATATAGAACTCAGGAAAATCAGTAAGAAAAAATCAAGCAACCCCATTAAAATGTGGGCAGAGGGCATGAATAGAAACTTTTCAAAAGAAGACAGACTAGTGGCTAACAAGCATATGAAAAAATGCTCAACATCTCTAATCATCAGAGAAATGCAAATCAAAACCATAACAAGATATCATTTAATTCCACTGAGAATGGCTTTTATCAAAAAGTCCCAAAACAACAAATGTAGGTGTGGATTCGGAGAGATAGAAACACTCATACACTACTGGTGGGACTGCAAACTAGTACAACCTCTGCAGAAAGTAATATGGAGATACCTCTAAGAACTAAAAATAGAACTACCATTTGATCGAGCAATCCCACTACTGGGTATCTACCCAAAGGAAAAAAGACATTATATAAAAAAGACATCTGACTCAAATGTTTATAGCAACAGAATTCACAATTGCAAAGATGTGGAAACAACCAAGTGCTCATCAATACATGAGTGAATTAATAAAATGTGATATATGTATGCCATGGATTACTACTCAGCCATAAAAAATGGTGAACTAATACCTCTTGTGTTATCCTGGATGGAACTGGAGCCCATTGTCCTAAGTGAAGTACAACAAGAATGGAAAATCAAATACCATGTGTACTCACCATTAAATTGGTACTAATTGAGCAATACTTATGAGCACATATTGAAGCAACATTCATTGGGTGTTGGGTGGGTGGAAATGGGGTAGGGGAATGGGAAAACTCACACCTAAAGAATGCAGTGAACAGTGTCTGGGGGATAGACATACTTGTAGCTTTGACTTGAGTGGTGCAAAGACAATTTATGTAACCAAAGCATTTGCTCCCCTGTAATACTCTGAAATAAATAAGAAATCCAAAAAAAATGTGAATAAGTGAAAAAAAAAGATATAGATTTGTAGATAGACTTTCCATTTGACCCAGAAATCCCACTACTGGGTATCTACACAGAAGAAAAGAAGTTATTTTATCAAAAAGACATATGCACTCATATGTTTATTGCAGCATAATTCACAATTGAAAAGATATGTTATCAACCTAAGTGCCTACTAATTGAGTGGATAAAGAAAATGTAGTGGATGTGTGTATAGGGTGTGTGTGTACACATATCCGCATACCATGGAGTACCACTCAGCTATAAAAAAAAGTATGAAATAGTGTATTTTGCAGCAACTTGGATGCAACTGGAGGCCATTATCCTAAGTGAAGTATCTCAGGAATGGCAAAACAAATACTGCATGTACTCACTTATAAGTGGGAACTAAATGATGGGTATACAAGTCACACAGGGTGGTATAATGGACATTGGAGACTCAGAAGGGGGTAGGGATCAAAAATTATGTATCAGGTACAATGTACACTATTCAGATGATGGGTACACTAAAAGCCCTGACTTCACCACTATATAATTCATCAAAGTAACAAAAAAACATTTGTATCCCCTAAATCTATTGAAATAAAAAAATAAAAAATATTAAAATAAAGTAAATAAATAAAAATAAAGTTTTTTTAAAATGTTGCCCCTCACCCCTAAAATCCATCAATGTTATCCACTATATTAACAGAGTAAGGAAGGAAAAAATCACATAATTTTCTGAATTGATGCATAAAAGGTATTTTATGGCTTAAAATCAGTACCATTACATAGCTATTAGAATGACTAAAATGAAAAAATATTGTTAGGTATCAAATGCTGATGAGGATTTATAGCAACTGGATCCTTCATACATTGCTGTTGGTACAGAATTCTGACAGTTTCTTATAAAACTAAGCATCTACTTACCATACTACCTAGCAATTACACTCTTGGTCGTTTATCATAGAAAAATGAAAACATATATTCACACAAAATCCTGTACATTAATAACAGATTTATTTGTAATAGATAAACACTGGAAACAACCCAGATGTCCTTCAAAAAAAGTTTCTGGTTAAACAAACAGTGGAACAGCCATATACACACTGGAATAGCACTCATCAACAGAAAGGAACAAACTATTAATACATGCAACAAATTGAATAAATCTCCAGGGGACTATGCTAAGTGAAAGAAGCCAGACCAAAAGTCTACATACTATGTGACTTCATTTATATGTTTTTCTAAACAAAGAAAACTATAAAGATGGAGAGCATATCAGTGGCTGCCAGGAGTTAGGGGTGGGAGGGAGGAGGAGATGTGACTATAAAGGAATTGCAAGAGGGAACAGTCAAATTAAAACATTTTATTCCTAGTTCTACTCCTCCTCATCTACCACCTTCTCCTCCACCCTTCCAATGTGTTCCTTAAAGAAGAGCTATTTATCCAGCCTTCTCTAGATCTCCACCCCAGTTTGGCTGAGGAAAAGTATCAATTCTTCCCCAAGCTTATCTCTGGTTTATGGCAGGTAGCAGCAATGTGACATGAGTGTGCAATGCAAGAGGTAACCATTTGTTTTCATTCTATGTTGTGTGTAAAATTACTTTGCAATTCTACCTTTCTCTGCCTATTACTTTTTCATAAATACTAACTTTTGATTTGAGGGTCTAGCCTATTTTCTTCATTTGCTTTTGGTACTGTTTTTACTATAGTGTGACTAGGGCCTTCTCCTGGGAAAGGAGTTAATCTCACAATGCAAACCTATTTCTTTCCTCTCAAAGAAAATAGCTTAATTTTAATTCTAAGAACACTTGGTAAAATGACAAGTGGAATGTTTAGATTATTTGCTTGGATGTAAGTCTGATGGAAACTTGCAATAATCACTGTTTCACAGACTGGAAGTCAAGGAGTAAAATTTTAGAGGTATAATAGCACTCTTTTTTATTTTGTTAATGCCAGATGACAATACACCTTTCTTAGATAAAGAGCACTTATTTCTGTTCATATTATTTTCAGAAGGAATATATTCATAAAGATATGGGGGTTTAACTAAATAAATAATTTATTTCATTATAAGTGTATGACTAGTCAGAAAAAAATTTAAGTATCTTTATGTATCACTGTCTTAAAAAAATCTGAAGAGTGCTTTTCTCCAACTATATACTTCCAGTACAATTTTTATCACTTGAGTAATTACAATAAACAGTCTATTATAGGCTTATTGGGTTTTGTTATATTTGTTATATTTTCACTTACCCTTGAATGTAACACTAAGGAATATAAAAGAGAAACTGAGTATGACCTTTTCTGATGATTCACAGCATGTCGGGTATCATAGAGAATTTAAGAAGTGCACCATTAGCTAATTCAAGGACCCTTTCTTTTAGGAGACAAGACTAGCAAACTAGTGCATGTTTAATTGCCTTTTTTGGTTGAAAACATATTTCTTACTTCACTGCCAAACTTGGCTCCCAGACCTCGTTATCTCTCACTATCCACCCTTACCTCTACAATTGTAGAGGTAAGGAGAACTTAGTCTTAACCAATATCCAACTTGAGGTGGTGAAAATATATCTAAGTAGATGGTAAGAAATAGGGGGCAAATATTCAGATAAAAAGGTGATAGATCGTCACCAAATTCCAGTCAATCAATAAAATCTCTCATCTGGTAAATGCACAAAGAGTCTGTGGTAACATTCTAGGGCATCCCTATAACGAAGCCAAGAAGACACTCAGGATTCTCCAAGAATATGCTAAAGCAGTAGTCAGGCATACGGTAGAGACTATAGCCCATCTTTACAGATGGGTTATCTTCTAAGGTCAGATGCTTTAAAATGGTCACAGTGCCCCTATGTAGAGTCAGATGTTGCCTTAATTATTAATGAGAATCAGTATGGAAAGCAAACCAAATATCATGTTTGAATTTTAATGACACTCCAAAATCTTGCCAGAGAACCTTCAGGCTTCGACCATTGCAGAGATAGGTACAGGTCTTGGGGAAGAACAGAGGTCCATATATTCATTCACATTTGGCCTCTGAAGAAGAGGCACAGAGACATGGACAAAGGTTCAAGAGAAAACTCCTAGGACATTTTCATTTTAAATACAGAAGTTATAAAGGATGTTTCTTGTAAGACCCAAGGGAGTGGTGATCTTTTTCAGTAAGCACAAAGCAAAAGAAATTTTTTTCTTAGATAGGAGGGTAAAGGGAATATGGAAATCCCATTCTTTTATTTCCCCATTCTTTTCTATTTCCCCCATTATCTATGATACCAAAAGTCTGCAACTTTTGAAACTGGAAAGAGGTTCTCGAGTTCAATATAATTAAATCATTAAATGGTCCTGGCATCTGTGATTGCATGGTAACTGCTACAAAGTGATGGCGTCCTAACCCTTTTTATAGATTATTTTTCTCATTATTTTCAGCTCAAACTCTACAAATATCACAAAAACCTGCAATTACAGTAATGCCATAAAAATATAAAGTTGACAAAGTCTTCTGTTAGAACAGATGGGCCTCTAGCATTCTAACCAATGCAGATTAAAAGCTATTATAAAGTATAAAATCAGGCCATTGTGAATTTCAGTCAGGCTTTTAACAAAAAATGCTGCTTTGTGTGGTCATGTTGATCTGCAGGGCCTGCAGAATTGCATGGAGATTAAACTTCAGCTTCTTGATGTTTGAGTATTTATATGGTTTAGTACAGAAAGGAAGAAATATATGTGATGCTCAGATAGAGGATATCTCTTCGTAGGTTTCCAGGGTATATGTTATAGTAGATAGTTATTTTGTTTGGCAGCCTTAAATCTGAATCCTTTTTCCCAGTTTGGGAAATCAACAAATTATGAGTTTTGGTGGGAGGCAGAGCTATTTCTCCCTATAGGAGCTAAAAATGTCAGATACTTTTTTAGGCTTCCTTAAAGCTTTGATACAGGCACATGACCTGGGCTCAGACAATTGTATGTAGCCACGATAGATATTAAAACCTTGGTAAATGATAAAAGGAATCAGAATCACATGGACTTCCAATTAACATTCCTCAGTGACTCATTGCTTTGAAAATTCTCTCTGATCCAAACACATAGCAATGATGCATAAGATATAAAAAGTAAAAATAAAAAAGATGTAGTTGAGCTCAAATACAGGAGACATATATTTATGAACCAGAGATAGGCTGAGGCTTGCTGTTCTCAGGACCCACAAACAGGCAGTGGTAGCCAGAAATGTAGCTCCTGCATGGCCAAGAAGACTGCAGAGATTCATACAAGGCAGTGAAACAGAGGGAGATTCACGTGTAAAGCCAGAGGCCAGGGAAGCCAGATCCCAACTTATCCCCTCTGAAAGGAGCCTAAAGAAATTACCTCAAATGTTGACTGAGGCTAGAAGTAGAAGGTCCTGCAGGTCCAGGAAGGTAAAATGACAGACACACGTAGCCTTGGAACCTAGGGTTGAACTAAGCCACCTGCTGGCTTTAACTGGACCTGTCAAGTCCCGAAGATCACTGAGAGAGAAGAACCCCAAAATGTCATTATTACACCTACTTTTGGACTGGAAGCACAGAGGGACAAAAATCGGCAACTACAAAACTGCCAAGTTAAAAGGGAGAATAAAGAGGGGACGAGAGAAAGAAAAAAACTGAGGTTACAAATCAATCCAAAATGCAAGAATAAGCCTAATATTGTGAAAGACAACTAATAAAGTGAACAGTTGAAGCAGAAATTTATCCCATAAGAAATTATTTTATATAATAATCTGATTAGGATTTAAAAATAAATGTGTTGAAAATGTCCAAAGACATAAGTGAAAACATAACTTTGACTAAAAGAATTAAGAAATGAAAATGGACATATTTTAAAAGAACTGGTATATTTGAAAACAAACCCATTTAGAATCTTAGAAATGTTATCTCTGGTCAAAAAATTTAAATATTATATAATAATCTAAAGACTATACCGAAAGAGCAAATTAATGAATTATGAAATAGTTTTGAGGAATGCAGGATGGATGAGAGAAATACTAATAGATAAAAATATGAAAGAAGAGGCCGGGCGCGGTGGCTCACGCCTGTAATCCTAGCTCTCTGGGAGGCCGAGGCGGGCGGATTGCTCGAGGTCAGGAGTTCGAAATCAGCCTGAGCAAGAGCGAGACCCCGTCTCTACTATAAATAGAAAGAAATTAATTGGCCAACTAATATATATATACAAAAATTAGCCGGGCATGGTGGCGAATGCCTGTAGTCCCAGCTACTTGGGAGGCTGAGGCAGGAGGATTGCTTGAGCCAGGAGGAGTTTGAGGTTGCTGTGAGCTAGACTGACGCCACGGCACTCACTCTAGCCTGGGCAATAAAGTGAGACTCTGTCTCAAAAAAAATAAATAAATAAATAAATAAATATGAAAGAAGAGATAAAAGATGTAGAAGATAGGTTGAGATGCTTGGACATTTGTTGAATAGGATTTTCAGAGGGTGGGAATGGACAAAATGGCAAGATACAATAATTTGAAGATATAATGAGTCCGAATTTTTTTAAATTAAGAAAAGCTTGAAGGTGTAGAATAAAAAGCACTATAAGCACCCAATATAACAAATTAAAGCAAATACACAGCTAGATATTTCATAGTAAAGATGCAGAATTTCAAAGATGAAAAGATCATAGTAAAAGTTACAAAAGACAGATTATACACACATTAATAACAATTTTATTGAGAGAAGACTTCTTACCAGCAGCACTTCATGACAAAGAATAAGGATGAACATCTTTAGAGGGGAAAAGTAGCTCTAAATGTATTATTTTTACCCAGCTAGACTTATAATTTAGGCTTAGTGCAAGGGGTGAAGAAATTTAAGACAGAAAAAGACTAAGAGAGCCTTCATATATACAAATAACAGTTACAAGACCTAATGGGAGATAAGAGCTTTTTAGCAATAGTAAAAATATAAAATACTCAGATATAAACTTAATAAGAAATATTCAAAATATGTATGAGCAAAACTCTGCAACACTCTTAAACACCAAACATAGAGAAAGCATATTCTTGTATTAAAGAATCAACATAATAAGGTGTCAGATCTCCTTAGATTTATTTAGAAATTTAACATAGTCCCAACCAACTGGAAAGAAAAAAAAACAAAACAGCAACAGGTATTTTTCTGGAGCTTGACAAGTTCATTATAAGTTCATGTAGAATCACAAATAAGTAAAAATAGCCAGGAAAACCTAAAAATGAAAAGTAATGGGGAAGGGTCCAGCAATACCAGACATTAAAACACACTAGATACGGTTTTAAATTACAACATTTTGATATTGGTTCATAGACACACCAATGGAAAAGAATAGAAAATCCAGAAATAAATCCTATTGTATATGAAGTTTAAGTAATAATAAAAGTGATATCTCAAGTCAGTGGTGGAAGAGATGGACTTTCATTTAGTCAGTGTGGGATAACTGGAAAACCTTCTTGAAAAAGAGAGAATTTCTCACACCATACACTAGATAAGTTGTAAATGGATCAGAGACTTAAATACAGAAAGTAAGTGTCTTTTTTATAGAGTATCTTTTGTTCTTTTGGGTAGATGCCCAGTAGTGGGATTGCTAGATCAAATGGTAGATTTACTTGTATCGCTTTATCACTCTATAAAAAAGACACCTGCACTCGAATTTTTATAGCAGCACAATTCACAATTGCAAAGTATAGAAACAACCCAAGTGCCCATCAATACATGAGTGGATTAATAAAATGTGGTATATGTATACCATGAAGTACTATTCACCTATAAGAAACAATGGTGATCTAGCACCTCTTGTATTTTCCTGGATAGAGCTGGAGCCCATTTTACTAAGTGAAGTATCCCAAGAATGGAAAAACAAGCACCACATGTACCACATGTACTCATCAGCAAATTGGTATAAACTGATCAACACCTAAGTGGACATATAGGAATAACATTTATTGGATGTTGGGCAGGTGGGAGGGGGGTGGGTATATACATACATAATGAGTGCGATGTGCACCGTCTGGGGGATGGGCACACTTAAACTCTGACTCAAGGGGAGAGGGGGGACATGGGCAGTATACATAACCTTAACATTTGTACCTCCATAATATGCTGAAATAAAAAATAAAAGAAAGTAAGCATATAAGTACCAAAGGAAAACATGAGTGAATTCCTCTATAACCTGAGAGTTGGGAACATTTTTTCTAGAAGAAGGGTCTCACTCTATTGCAGTGCAGTGGCCTGATCATAGTGCATTATATTTGAACTCATGTACTCAAGTGATCCTCCTACCTCAGCCTCCTGAATAGCTGAGACTACAGGCACGTTCCACAAGCCTGGCTAATTTATTTTTCTTTTATTTTTTGTAGAGATGGTGTCTTGCTATGTTGTCCAGGCTGATCTCAAACTCCTGGCCTCAAGTGATCCTCTTGCCTCAGCCTTCTAAAGTGCCACCATACCCATCTGTTTATTTTAAAATCCAGAAGTAATGAGGGAAAGGATTGATACATTTGATTACCTTTTAAAAAGTCATGAGTAAAATATTGATAAGAAGAGAAATAATAAACTGGGAAAGAATATAGGACTTCTAAAAGCAGAAAAGAAAAAGACCATCAGTCCTAGAGAAAATTGGGATAGAGATATGAACAGACAGTTCACAGAAAAAATGCAAATAGACCTTAACTCTATGATGATTAACTTAAGATGAAGAAATGCAAACTGTGTAGAGAAAGATCATTTCACACTTACCAACTTGGCTGAGGCTATGAGACAATACTGCTGGTGGGAGTGGAAATTGGAAAGTCCCTATGAAGGGAAATTTGGCAACATCCTGCAAAATTACACATACAATTATCCTATGATCCAGCCATCTCACTTCTAAGTATCCACTTCAAAGATACATTGCCAAAAATGCAAAAAGATATATGTACAAGGTTATTCATTGAAACATTATTTATGATAGGAAAAGCAGGAAACAGCCCCAAATGTCTACCAATAGGAAACTGATTAAATAAATTGTGGTATTGAAAACTGAAGTGCTATGCAGGTGCAAAAGAAATAAAGAATATCTCTGTGTAGTATTATAGAATAATCCTAGGATATGTTGTTTAAAGAAGAAAAGCAAAAAGGAGAAAACAGTACAGATGCTAATTTTTTAAATCTAGGAACGGCAGAATATAAATTATAAGTGCATATATAATTATGTCCATATGTCATTTAAAATGAAATTATAAATCATAACATTTAAAAATGGTTACTTATAGGGAGAGAAAGTAGTGTCAGAGAGACAGAAATAGAAGCTAGATTTCATTGAATACACCTGGCTTTGTGTATTTGACTTTGGAACTATGCAAATATTTTACACATTTGTAGGGAAAAAATAAAGTTAAAGAAACAATTCTTAAAATTGAAATTAAGAAGACATAAATGAACCTTTATATGTTTACAATTGTTGGCATATACCACATAGAGAAGAATTATGCCCATTGACTTTAAAACACAGAAATTTGACCATACATCATTAGTAGAGACAAGACCTAAGGACAAAACAACAACAGCAGCAACAAAAACAAAAACAAAATAAATGCAGGCCGGGTGCTGTGGCTCACGCCTGTAATCCTAGCTCTTGGGAGGCCGAGGCGGGCGGATTGCTCAAGGTCAGGAGTTCAAAACCAGCCTGAGCAAGAGCGAGACCCCGTCTCTACTATAAATAGAAAGAAATTAATTGGCCAACTGATATATATATATATAAAAATTAGCCGGGCATGGTGGCGCATGCCTGTAGTCCCAGCTACCCGGGAGGCTGAGGCAGAAGGATCACTCGAGCCCAGGAGTTTGAGGTTGCTGTGAGCTAGGCTGACGCCACGGCACTCACTCTAGCCTGGGCAACAAAGTGAGACTCTGTCTCAAAAAAAAAAAAAAAAAATGCAAAACTAGTTAATACTTATATTGTTAGTGGTAGTGTTAATACTGTTATTCTGAGACTGTTGAGTGTTTATTGTTGGATAAAGCAAATGAGCAATTTGTTGGTATTATCAGGATTTTTGACATGGGAGAAAGGAAATACAGATGTAAATTCAATGAGGTTAGGTAAAATTGATAACTCTGATTTTTAATTAAGAGAATCATTATGAACTCATGATGTATTTTCTTTAAAAAAATCCATATTTCTTAGCTTTGTTCACTAAAAAGGCCTAGAGACAAAAATGAACCAAAAGTAATAAGCCCCACTAAGAGCCCAGATTGTGGTCTCTAATTTCCCATTAGAAGGAACAGGGCAGGGCATGTATGAGGTGAGGCTAACTATCATATGATACCATAAAGCAAGAAGTTGTCAAAGAATATTAGGGTTGTGTCTTTAGGACTCAGGAAATCAGTATTAATAGGTTCCCATTGACCAAAGACCAAATGGGTCTTTCTGAACATCATGAAAGATAAAAGCATACAATAGATGGATTTAAATCCATGGGTTCATGAGGATATTTAAAAAAATACTCTTTGGTCATGCTTGGAGGATGCTAGAGAACCAATTCACTATTCTGAACTAACAAAGGGGGAAATCAAGTATTAATTATGCCTTTCCTATATGAACTTTACTTCAAGGTAAACAAATAGCTGGTAAGTACAAGTTTCTATCTATAGAAGTATTCCAACTAATAAATAAAAAAGGAATAATAGCATCAGATTCCACAGGTTGGGATAAAAATAAAACATCACCATTTTAGAACCCCTATCTATTATAATTAATGGATATAGGTAATGATCATCAGTGGCTGTTAATAGAATAAAAAGAGAGACAGCTAGATATCATGCTTTCTAATGGAAATACACTGTACCACCTATAATAAAATATATAAGTAAAATTAATTAACTATTACTTTAAAATAATTATGACAACTTTCTGTATTAAAATGAGTAAAAAAATTTAATCATTAAACAAAAGCAAGATCATGGAAAGTGTGTTCATTGGATAGTAAAAGCAGGCTAAAGACTTTGTGATGATTGAGATAAGGATACAGATATTGAATAACTTTGACCTTTGTTAGAAAATTTAAGAATATATATAGCTATTATAATAAAGGAATAAAAATATATAATATACAGCCTATGAATCAATGTGGAAAATGTTATCTATTGAACAGAATGCATGAAAAAAGGAACAAAGAATAATTATACAAAATAAGTCCAAATACATTAGTAATCAAAATAAATGAAACAGATTTCACTCTTTAAAAAGAATATTTAAAAATTCAACTATATAAACACAAATCAAAAAAATTAACCAACAGAAATGTTGAAAATCAAGGAATGAAAAATATGCCATGTAAATAACTATAAAAAAGATGCAAAAAGTATATTAATATAAGTCAAATTAGAATTTGAAACAAAAAATCATTAACTGTAATAAAGACAGATAAATAGGAATAATATAATAAAATGAATTTTTTACCAGAAAGTTATTAGTTCTCAACTTGTATGCAACTGACAACATTGCCTCAAGGCATATTACAACAAAAATCCACAATCACAATGGGAGATTTCAAAATACCTCTATCATAAATTGATAGACCAAGCAGATAAAAAATACTAAGGATATCAAACCTGTGATATTGCAAAATATATATTTGGTCTTCATCCCAATTTTCTGATATACAGCACCTAAAACCCTTGGGATCTCCAGAGTGATTAGCATATCTTTTGTATACTAATGAGATGATGGGTGGCTGGGGCCACTAGATAGCTTCAAGATGGTGGTTGGTCACTGGAAAGACCAGGACATTATTAGAGGATTGGTACTTTCAGCCCACCCCCTCTGGGGAGGGGAGAGGAGTTGAAGGATGAGTTGGTCACCAATGGCCAGTGGTTTAATCAATCATGCCTATGTAATGAAGCCTCCATAGAAACCCCAAAGAACTAAGTTTGGAGAGCTTTCAGATAGCTGCACACCTGGAGGTTCCTGGATGGTGGTATGCCTGGAGAGAACATGGAAGCTCCATGCCACTTCCCACATGCCTTGCCCTATCTCTTCCATCTGGCTGCTTATCTGTGACCTTTGTACTGTCATTTACGACAAAGTGATAAACATAAGCAAATTGTTTCACGGAGTTCTATGAGCTACAATAGCAAATTAATAGAATCCAAGGAGGGTATCTTGGGAAACCTTGATTTACTGCTTTTAGATCAGAAGTATAAGTCACAACCTGGACCTTGTGACTGCCATCTGAAGTGGGGGACAGTCTTGTGAGATCTGATGCTATCTCCATGCAGACAGTGTCAGAATTGAATTGAATTAGAGGACAACATGCAGCTGGTGTCTGTTGGAGGCTCTGGTTTGAATGTGCTATGCATCAAATGTGACAGTAGAAAGGAAAAACAGTTTGTTTTTTCCTCTTACAGGACAGAATTTTGTTCTTCAAAAGAATTACAAAATTAATTAGCATCCAACAAATATAAAATATACTTTATTTCCAAATATACATGGCATATTTACAAAAACCAGTCACTTCATAGGACTTAAAGGAAGTTTAAAAAATATAAAAGATCCGGTATCATGCTGATCATTAGAAATCAAGCACCAGAAAAATCTGTTTAAAAACACAATCTCTGTTATGGCCAACAAGCATATGAAAAAATGCTCAACATCTCTAATCATCAGGGAAATGCAAATCAAAACCACAATGTGATATTGCTTATCTCCAGTGAGAATGGCCTTTATCAAAAAGTTCCAAAACAATAAATGTTGGCGTGGATGCAGAGAGATAGGAACACTCCTACACTGCTGGTGGGACTGCAAACTAGTTCAACCTCTGTGGAAAGCAATATGGAGATACCTTAAAGATATACAAGTAGATCTACCATTTGATCCAGCAATCCCGTTACTGGGCATCTACCCAACAGAACAAAAGACACTCTATAAAAAAGACATCTGCACTCGAATGTTTATAGCAGCACAATTCACAATTGCAAAGCTGTGGAAACAACCCAAGTGCCCATGAATACACGAGTGGATTAATAAAATGTGGTATATGTATACCATGGAGTACTATTCAGCTATAAGAAACAATGGTGATATAGCACATCTTGTATTTTCCTGGATAGAGCTGGAACCCATTCTACTAAGTGAAGTATCCCAAGAATGGAAAAATAAGTACCACATATACTCACCAGCAAATTGGTATTAACTGATCAACACCTAAGTGGACATATAGGAATAACATTTATTAGGTGTCGGGCAGATGGGAGGGGGAAGGAGGGGATGGGTATATACATACATAATGAGTGCAATGTGCACCATCTGGGGGATGGGCATGCTTGAAGCTCTGACTGTCGGGGGAGTGAAGGGGGGAAGGCAACACACGTAACCTAAACATTTGTACCCCTTAACATGCTGAAATGAAAAAAATAATAGAACTGCCATATGATCCAGAAAAAAAACCACAATGTCTGGAAACTTAAAAATATTCCTGGAACTAACAAACGGTTAGCAAAAAAACAATGGAAATCACAACATTGAAATTTAGAACTGAATGACAATGAAAGTAATACATTTCAAAACTGGTAATATACAGCTAAAGCATTATTTAGAGGGAAATTTATACTCTAAAAGGTATTTGCTTTAAAATGAAAAAAGTTTAAAAATAAAGAAATGCCTCTTCAGAAATTAGAAAAGGGAGAATAGATGTCCAGTTAATATGGAAGAAACAGATATTTTATGGGACTAGAAAACTTTAAAATGTTGCTTCCTTGAAATAAGAACAGGAAACTATTAAAAATGCATACTCAGGAAACAACAAGATCAAAGAAATAAAAACATGGAAAATTTTCAATAAAATGGATGGATTATAATGTTGAGAAAAATCTCCCAGAATACAACAAAAAGAAAAATTTAAGAAAACAGAAGATAATGGATAAGAAATTAGAGAAACAGGAGCCGAAAAAAGATGGCGGATGAGAAACACCGCCAGACAGAGTGTCTGCAGAAAAGACAGATTCTAGCAGAAATCAGAAGAAAGAAGCAAGAAGACGAGCCTACATCGGATGAGGGTCGGAAGGAGGAGTACCTGAGACCACAGGAGACTCCACGGGAGGAGATCACGGAGGAGAACTGGAAGCTGGGACTGCCGGAGCAGCCCGGAGACCAGCAGGAAGTATCGGCCGTTTCCCCTCCCCTGCATTCGGGACTGCTGGTGGGCTCCCCAGCGAGTGGAGAGACCTGCGGACACCAGCCCAGCGACGGCTGCTGCCAGTGAGCGGTAAGCCAGTGGCGGACATGGCACCGGGCTCCCAACTCCCTCGGGGCACCTCCGTGTGCACAGACCCGAGCCGCGCAGCAGATGCCATATTGCCTCCTCCCCCTCACCCCCGACCTTACCCGCGCTGCCCAGAGAGACAGAGAGACAATACAGCCACCAGCCGGAGGCACTTACAGGGAATGGGACCTTCCCTTTTGGGGCCCTACAGCTGACAAAGGGGAACTCAGACTGTGAGCTCCCTACCCTACCTCCCAGGTGCTGCTGGCACGGTGATCCCAGGAGAACGGGGCAGACTCTGAGGTTGAGAGACATAGGCGCAGCTTGGGCTCCCTGTGGGTGAATTGGGACTGGCACTGCTCTCCCTGGTGGGGATATAGTTTGAACTCTGGGACCCAGAGGTCAGACCTGCAGACCACATCCCGTGCACTGAGGCCTCGCATTGCCTGGGGCACAGAAGGGATATTTGTGAACAGCCTACTGAGGTGTGTGTGCCTTCAGGGGCAGATCAGCGTCCTGGAGGGCAACCCTCCCCCCAAAGGGAGGCCCTGCACCCAGCCCAGGTGGCGTTCCCACGTAGGGAACCTCCCCGCCGGCAGCACAGCCAGGGGAGGAGTGGTGGCTTGTGGTCTGGCCTGCAGGCAGAGGCCCAGGAGTAGCTACGGAGTTGGGGACGGTGGAAAGAAGCCAGGCCCGCTCCAGACTGCGAGTCTCAGACAGCCCCATCCCCACACAGAGACTCTCTGACTGAGCCAGGCCACTCCAGCCCCGACCTGAAAGCTTTGCCTGGAAGCAGACAACAGAACTTTGACCCCTGCTAACGACATTGGTGTTGCCTGAGGGCAGGCTTACCCAACCCAGCTCTACCCAGACTCTCTCCTAGACTAGCCCTCACTGAAGGGGAGAAAAGGACACACCTGGAAGTCCCAGGGCCCCACCCACTGCCTGAGGCACTAGAGTTCTCTCTACAGGAACAAGAGCTGATAACAGGGCATAAAAACAACAGCGTAGCCCGTTCCTCCAAACAAGTGCCACCTACTGACACGAAGAGCATCCTGCACACCCTTATCAGGACAGGGAGTGGACGAATCTCACCCACAGACACCACCTTCTGGCTTAGAAACTAAACAAGGCGTGTGAATATCCAAACAAAAACCTAAAGAAAAGAAACAACAACTAATCGATATGGGAAGAAATCAGCAAAGGAACTCAGGAAATATGAAGGACCAAATGGAAAACTCTCCCCCAAAGAGGAGCCCCAGCCCCCTAGAAACGGGCACCAACCAAAATCAGGCAACCAAAATGACAGAAGAGGAATTTCGTCTCTGGATCATAAGAACATTCACTGAGCTGCAACAACAACTCAATAACCAACACAAAGAAACCACAAAAAGCCTCCAGGATCTGGAAAAAGAAATGGACACAATGAAGAAAAGTTTAACCGAACTCCTGGAAATGAAGAATCAATTCAAGGAACTACAAAATACAGTGGAAAGTCTCAAGAAGAGGGTAGATCAAACAGAAGAAAGAATCTCAGAGCTTGAAGATAACACCCTTTAATTAAATAAATCAATCACAGATATAGAGCAGAGAAACAAGAGAAAAGAGCAAAGCCTACAAGAGCTGTGGGATTATGTGAAGAAACCTAATGTGAGGGTCATAGGGTTACCAAAAGGGGAAGAAGCTAACACTCAAGGGTTGGACAAGTTGTTTGAAGATATAATAGAGGAAAATTTCCCAGGCCTTGCTCAAAATCTTGATATACAAGTTCAAGAAGCTCAGAGGACCCCTGGGAGATTCAATGCAAACAGGAAGATGTCACAACATGTAGTCATCAGACTGACCAAAGTATCAACTAAAGAGGCCCTTCTAAGAGCTGTAAGACAAAAGAAGCAAGTAACATACAAGGGAAAGCCAATTCGAATAACACCAGACTTCTCTAATGAGACTTTACAAGGAGGGAGAGACTGGGGCCCCATTCTCACTCTTTTGAAACAAAACAATGCCCAGCCTAGAATATTATTCCCTGCAAAACTAAGCTTCATATATGAAGGAGAAATAAAGACATTCTCAGACAAGCAAAGTGTCAGAGAATTCACCAAGACAAGACCAGCCCTACAAGAAGTACTTAAAACAGCGTTATGCATGGAACATCATAATAATAACCCATGAATATAAAAACAACCAAAACCCAAAGATATTAAAGGCCAGATATTACAATGGATCAAGAGAGAAATCATAGCAACAACATCCAACCCAACAGAATGAACAGTAATCTACTTTACCTATCAGTTCTCTCAATAAATGTGAATGGTTTAAACTCTCCACTCAAGAGACATAGGCTTGCTGAATGGATAAGAAAATACAGGCCAAGTATATGCTGTCTTCAGGAAACACATCTAACCTGCAAGGATGCATATAGACTAAAAATAAAAGGATGGAGATCAATATTCCAAGCAAATAGAAGCCAAAAGAAGGCTGGTGTGGCAGTTCTAATTTCAGACGATTTAGTTTTTAAACCAACAAAAGTAGTGAAAGACAAAGAGGGTCATTATATAATGGTGAAGGGCACAGTTCAACAAGAAGAGATAACAATTTTAAATATATATGCATCCAACTTAGGTGCACCCAGATTCATAAAGCAAACCTTACTGGAGCTAAGCAAATGGATTAATAGCAACTCCATAATCGCCGGAGATTTCAACACCCCAGTGACGGCACGAGAAAGACCCTCCAAACAGAAAATTAATAAAGAAATAATGGACTTAAACAAAACTCTAGAACAATTGGGTCTGACTGACATTTACAGAACATTCTACCCCAAATACACTGAATATACGTTCTTCTCATCAGCACACGGGACATTCTCTAAGATTGACCATATCCTAGGACACAAAGTAAACCTCAAGAAATTTAAGAAAATAGAAATCATACCATGTGTCTTCTCAGATCACAGTGGAATAAAAGTAGAAATCAACCGTAAGAGAAACTCACATTTCTATGCAAAAACGTGGAAATTAAACAACCTCCTACTAAATGATTACTTCATAAATGAAGAAATCAAGATGGAAATAAAAAAATTCTATGAAGAAAATGACAATGGAGAGACAAGTTATCAACTCCTCTGGGACACAGCTAAAGCAGTTCTGAGAGGAAAGTTTACCTCCATAAATGCCTATAACCAAAAGTCAAAAAGATCACAAACAGACAATCTAATGAAACAACTCAAGGAGCTCGAAAAAGAAGAACAGACCACACCAAACCCGGCAGAAGAAGTGAAATCAACAAGATCAAATCAGAACTAAACAAAATTGAAAATAGGGAAGCTATTCAGGAGATTAACAAAACAAAAAGTTGGTTCTTTGAAAAAATAAACAAAATTGACACACCACTGGCTAAGCTAACAAAAACCAGAAAAGAGAAATCTCTAATAAGCTCCATCAGAAACAAAAAAGGAGATATCACAACTGATCCCAAAGAGATACAAGATATAATTTATGAGTACTACAAAAATCTTTATTCACACAAATTGGAAAATGTGGAGGAAATGGACAAATTTCTAGAGACACATAGCCTCTCTAGGCTCAATCAGGAAGAAATAGATTCCCTGAACAGACCAATCTCAACTGCTGAAATAGAAACAGCAATAAAAATCTCCCTAAAAAGAAAAGTCCCAGTCCAGATGGCTTCACACCCGAATTTTACCACACTTACAAAGAAGAACTAGTACCTATCTTGCAGAAACTATTCCACAACATCGAGAAGACCAGAAACCTCCCTGACACCTTTTATGAAGGGAATATTACTGTGATACCAAAACCAGGAAAGGATGCAACAAAAAAAAGAAAGCTACAGGCCAATATCCCTAATGAATATAGATGCAAAAATTTTCAACAAAATCTTAGCTAACCGAATCCAGACACTTATCAAAAAATAATCCACCACGACCAAGTGGGCTTCATCCCAGGGATGCAGGGATGGTTCAACATACATAAATCTATAAATGCAATTCACCACATAAACAGAAGCAAAAACAAAGACCACATGATTCTCTCAATATATGCAGAAAAATCTTTTGACAAAATTCAACACACTTTCATGATACGAACACTTAAGAAAATAGGCATAGAAGGGACATACTTAAAAATGATACAAGCCACATATGACAGACCCATAGCCAACATTATACTGAATGGGGGAAAACTGAAAGCATTCCCACTTAGAACTGGAACCAGACAAGGCTGCCCACTATCTCCACTTCTATTCAACATAGTGCTCGAAGTCCTGGCTACAGCAATCAGACAGGAAAATGGAATTAAAGGTATCCAAATAGGGGCAGAAGAGATCAAACTTTCACTGTTTGCTGATGATATGATATTATATTTAGAAAACTCTAAAGATTCAACCAAGAAACTCCTGGAACTGATCAATGAATTTACTAAAGTCTCAGGATACAAAATCAATACACAGAAATCAGAGGCATTCATATACGCCAACAACAATCAAATTGAGAACCAAATTAAAGACTCAATACCCTTCACAATAACAACACAGAAATTAAAGTACCTAGGAGTATACTTAACCAAGGAGGTAAAAGACCTCTACAGGGAGAACTATGAAACACTGAGGAAGGAAATAGCAGAGGATGTAAACAGATGGAAATCCATTCCATGCTCATGGATCGGCAGACTCAACATCATTAAAATGTCTATACTACCCAAACTGATCTACAGATTCAATGCAATACCTATTAAAATCCCATCAGCATTCTTCACAGATATAGAAAAAATAATTTTACGCTTTGTATGGAGCCAAAGAAGACCCCAAATATCAATAGCAATTCTAGGCAACAAAAACAAAATGGGAGGCATTAATATGCCAGATATCAAACTATACTACAAAGCTGTAGTAATTAAATCAATATGGTATTGGCACAAAAATAGGAATATTGACCAGTGGAACAGATCTGAGAATCCTGATATAAAACCATCCTCATATAGCCATCTAATCTTTGACAAAGCAGACAAAAACATACGCTGGGGAAAAGAATCCCTTTTCAATAAATGGTGCTGGGAAAACTGGATAGCCACTTGTAGAAGGCTAAAGCAGGAGCCACATCTTTTACCTTTCACAAAAATCAACTCACACTGGATAACAGACTTAAACCTAAGGCATGAAACTATTAGAATTCTGGAGGAAAAAGTTGGAAACACTCTCCTAGACATTGGCCTGGGCAAAGAGTTTATGAAGAAGTCCCCAAAGGCAATCACAGCAGCAACAAAAATAAATAAATGGGACATGATGAAACTACAAAGCTTCTGCACAGCCAAAGAAATAGTCATGAAAGTAAACGGACAACCTACAAAATGGGAGAAAATTTTTGCATCCTACGTATCTGATAAAGGGCTGATAACTAGAATATACTTAGAACTCACGAAAATCAGCAAGAAAAAATCAAATAACCCTATTAAAAAGTGGGCAAAGGACTTGAACAGAAATTTTTCTAAAGAAGACAGAAGAATGGCCAACAAACATATGAAAAAATGCTCATCATCTCTAATCATCAGGGAAATGCAAATCAAAACTACAATGAGATATCACTTAACTCCAGTGAGAATGGCCTTTATCAAAAAGTCTCCAAATAACAAATGTTGGCATGGATGCGGAGAGATAGGAACACTCCTACACTGCTGGTGGGACTGCAAACTAGTTCAACCTCTGTGGAAAGCAATATGGAGATACCTTAAAGCGATACAAGTGAATCTACCATTTGATCCAGCAATCCCATTGCTGGGCATCTACCCAAATGATCCAATGACACTCTACAAAAAAGACACCTGCACTCGAATGTTTATAGCAGCACAATTCATAATTGCAAGGCTGTGGAAACAGCCCAAGTGCCCATCAATCCAAGAATGGATTAATAAAATGTGGTATATGTATACCATGGAGTACTATTCAGCTCTAAGAAACAACGGTGATATAGCACATCTTATATTTTCCTGGTTAGAGCTGGAACCCATACTACTAAGTGAAGTATCCCAAGAATGGAAAAACAAGCACCAGATATATTCTCCAGCAAACTGGTATTAACTGAGTAGCACCTAAGTGGACACATAGGTACTACAGTAATAGGGTATTGGGCAGGTGGGAGGGAGAGGGGGGCAGGTATATATATACATAAGGAGTGAGATGTGCACAATCTGGGGGATGGTCATGCTGGAAACTCAGACTTGTGGGGGGTGGAGGGCATTTATTGAAACCTTAAAATCTGTTCCCTCATAATATGCCGAAATAAAAAAAAAAGAAATTAGAGAAACAATTAAGTGCTCATATCTAAATAATAGGAATTCATAAGGAAAGACAAAGAGATAAAGAAAGCAATGAAAATAGAGAAGAAATCATGAATGAAATGATTCAAGACAATTTCCCATATCTGAAAGACCCAAGTTTCATAATTAAATAGATCTACCAATTGAAGGGTTCAAATCTAGGTATGTCTTCATAAAATTTTAGAATACTGAAGACCCTATACCCTCCAAAGAGGAGAAAAGGAAAAGGTTAACAGAAATGTAAAAGAATTATAAGAGCATTTAGACTTCTAACCAGCAACAGTAAAAACTGAAAGCATCATTCTTAGAAAATAATTACAACTGAGGATTTAACAAGTAGCTAAAGTATAAATAAGTGTGAGGTTAGAATAAAGATATTGTTTCCAGACATGCAAGATGTCAATCCTTTTTACCTCCCAGAAAGTGAGGGAGTAAACCAAGAAAGAGGATGACAGGTTATTCAGTCAATAGGGGCTGATATAAGAAAAAGGAAGGAAATTCCCAGTATGACTGGTGATGTGAAATCTCAGAAGGACAACTACAGAACAGGGAGAGAGCAATCACTGGTTTCCAGAAGGGATTTCTTAACAAAGATACAATTAATAAACCCTAATATTAAATTAATATATTGTGAAGCTATTTACACAGTTTGTGGACCAGAATTTTAGAAGGGAACATTTGCAAACAAAACAAAACAAAAAGATATTAATTAACTCCAGGCAAACAAAAGATTCCGCAGGAAAGAATACTCTAAGTAAGTAGCATTTACATAGTCCTAATAACAATTCATGATTATATAAATGACTATGATTCAACTGAAGTTACCATATAACTGCTCTGGAAGAATAGGACACAGGGAATATAGGTACATATGGTGGCAGCTGAGTAATAGTGAAAGATAACTAAACATGAATACCAATGCTCTGTATTAGGAAATCAACAGATAATGTTTAAAACTTCATAAGCAAGGAGTAGCAATGTAAGCTATGTCTTTAAGACACATCAAACCTAAGAATTAGCTAAAAGAGTTGATCTATGTATGTGAAATATGAAATCTGTAAGAGGTAAATGAGTGGGAAAGAATTCAGTGAATGGTATTGTTAACGCTATCCTCTAGCCTTTTGTCTCTTTCTACTTACATGCATTTTTCTTAGAAATATAATCCGCCCCTTTGAATTCAACTGGTGGTTCCCAAATCTGTTCCTCCATCACAGCTCTCATCTTTGAGATCTAGGCCTGTCTATTTAATTGCTTGTTAGAGATATACTCCTAGACTTCAAAACATGCAAACTAAACTTATTATCTTATCCCACAAATCTGCTCTAACTCATGTATTTGCTCACTCAGTAGAACCACCCTTTATGCTATTAAACAAGCCAGAACTCCCTGGAAGTCATCCTAGACCAATATTTCCCAAAGTGAGTTCCAGGCAAACCCAACAGAACAGGATATTAATATGTGTTATGCAAAAATAAAAGTTATTTGAAAGAATAAAATTTTGAACTGCTGGATTAAATAAAAATAAACAGATTTCCTCTGTCAAATTAGTTAGCAGAGCTCTCTTACTATTCTAGTGTGCACATAAGAAGATGACACTGTATTTCCCAAACCTGTGCGATGATAGAACCCTCTTTATAAATAAAATATCTTGCTGGGCTAATTTTCTAAGGACTTTAGGATATGTTTTCCTCTCTTCACCTCCCCCATCCCCTAATTTTTACTAATTTTTAAAATGTATTGCCTAAATACCATGAGATTTAACCATTTAATGGCCACTGGCCTTTGAACATTCAGTCTCACTCCCTTTATTCCAACCCTTTCCCCACATAGCTGCCAGTGACTTTAGTTACAAAAATGACTGTGTTAGCCCCTGCTTAAAGTACTTCATTAGACCACCATTTCAGCATAACGCACAAAGCTCCTTAGCTTGGCAACACCACTTACTTATTAGCCCCAATGCTCCTGATCCTTTCCAGTGCTTCCCACCCTCATGATAGTGAAGTACTCAATGGAGTTCATTACCCCAAAATATGGCACCTTGGCATTTGAGAAAAACGGCAGAGCAGGAAGGTGACTCTTACCTTATCCTTGCCCTTCTCCCCTGCAGCAGGTCATAAAACCTCATTCAAGAAGTACCCTCCTGTATTAGTCAGGGTTCTCCAGAGAAACAGAGCCAACAGGAGACAGACAGATAGATAGATAGATACATAGATAGATACATAGATAGATTAGAGGGAATTTATTATGGGAACTGGCTCACATAAGTATGGAGGCAAGAAGTCTCATGATAGGCTGTTTGCAAGCCAGAGAACCAGGGAAGCTGGTGGTATAATTCAGTCTAAGTCCAAAGATCTGAGAACCGGGGGAGCCAGTGGTGTAACTCTCAGTCCAAGGCTGAAGACCTGAGGAACTGGGGGACCACTTGTGTAAGTCCAGGAGTCCAAAGGCCTGAGAACCTGGAGTTCTGATGACAGGAGGCAGAAAAAGATTGATGTCCCAGCTCCAGAAAAGAGAAAGTTTGTACTGTACTCTGCCTTTTTGTTCTATCTGGGCTCTCAATCAGATGATGTCCACTCACAATGATGAATGTTAAATTCCTTTACTCAGTCTACTAATTCAGCTGCTAATCTCTTATGCAAACACCCTCCCTGACATACCCAGAAATAATGTTTTATCAGCTGACTATCCATTAGCCCAGTAAAGCTGACCCCTAAAATTAACTATCATACCTTCTTATACCCAGAGGAACATCCCTGTCTGAAGACTCAGAGACACAGAAAAGAACTTGAACTTAGCCTTGCTAAGTTTCCCCTACTTTATCACCATGAGAACAGATCCTTTTGTCCTCCAACCATATTTCTCCATGACTATTCACATGTTCATCAAACCTACCATAAAAATATACATGTTCAAGCATTTCTTCAGGTCTTCATTTCCTTATGAAGGCTCCAGTGTTGCATAAAATTTACATTAAATAACTTTGTATACTTTTGTTAATCTCTCTTTTATTATAGGGGCCTCGGCTATGAACCTAGAATGGGTAGAGAATAAGATATTTTCCCTCCCCTACACACCTATAGCTCACTAAGCATTACCCAGCATTCATTTTCGTTGTACTGTCCTCTGCCTGCAATTCTACACATTGTATGTTATATTCAAGGATAATGGGTTCCATTTGCTGGACTGGATTTTAAAATCTAATTGAGAAAGCAATAATAATATGTTTTAAATAATTAGCAAGTAATATAGGATTATTAGCCTGGTGGGTGAGTTTATTTCCAGATCTTGGTGCCTCGTGTGCATCTGTATAATGAGTTCTGATAGGAGATTTTCATCAGAAATTTGTGTTACTCTCAAATTAAGAAACATGTCAACATCATATGTGCTCTCTTTTTCTATAACTAACTACAAATCTGATTCATCTAGTCTTTGGCAAAATATCTCTTTATCTTTATGACCCTGTCCTTATTATAGTGAAGTCATATTGATATTAAAAACTCTGATCACATTAAAATTAAGAATTTTGTTCATTAAAAGATATATTAAGAGATTATAAAGGTAAGCCACAGAGTAGTGAGACATTTGCTATATATATATATATATATATATATATCCAGAACAGACAAAAACCTCCTACAAATCAACAGAAAAATCAACAGACAATGCAATAGAAAAGTAAGCAAAAATTCAAAAATTCCACTTAACAAGAGGAAATTCAAATTGCCAATGAAATGAAAAAGCACTCAACACCATTAATAATCAGGAAAACACAAATTAAAACTGCAGTAAGGTACCATTGTATTTAAAATTTAGCCTACCAGAATGCCTAAAGCTAAAAAAGGCTGTCAACATGAAGCTTCAGTAAGAACATGGAAGAAAAATAAACTCTTAGACATTGCTTGTGGAACTGTAAATTTGTATAACCACTTTGGAAAACTGTTTCGCAGTATATGCTAAAGCTGAACATTTGAATAAATGACCTAGTAATAGTACACCTGTGAACAAATCCATTAAAAATGTATATGTAAATACACCAAGACATGCACAAGAATGTTCATAAAAGCCCCAAACCGGAAGCAAGGCAAATGTTTGTCAACAGCCTGAGCAAGAGCAAGATCCTGTCTCTACAAAAAAAATAGAAAAAAGTATCTGGGCGTGGTGGCACATGCCTGTAGTTCCAGCTACTTGGGAGGCTGAGGCAGGAGGATCGCTTGAGCCCGGGACTTTGAGGTTGCTGTGAGCTACACTGACGCCATGGCACTCTAGTCCGGGTGACAGAGTGAGACTCTGTCTAAAAAAAAATAGTAGAACAGATTAATGAACTGTGGAATAGTCATAATTTGGAATACTACACAGCAATGAAAATGAACAACATACACCAAACTAGATTGATCTCACAAACATAATACTGAGTGAAAAATCCAGACACCAAAGAATGCAAAGAATTTTAAATATTTTAAAGAGAGACTAAACTGATATTTAATATGTTGGTATATGTATATATGTGGTAAAACTATAAGGAAAAGCAAGAAAATGATGACCATAAAAATCAAGAGAGTGGTTACTCTTGGGAGAGGGAGGATTGTGATTGGGAGAGCACATTGAGTCATGGCAAGGAGACTCATTGAATGTGGCAAATGTTCTATTTCTTGGCCTGAATGCTGGCTACATTGGTATTTATTAAATAATAATTTCTTAAACTGTACATTCTCATTGTATTTTAAAAATTTGTATTTTATTTCATAGTAAAGAAGTTTCAAAATGCTATTAATAATATCTGGGTTCTACCTCAATCCAGTTGTGGCAGAATTTCTGGATTAGGGTAAGGTTTAGGCATCTGTATTTTGAAAAAGCTTCCTATATGACTATAATAAGCTGCCAAGGTTGAGAACTGTTTATCTAGAGGAAGATTAAACTTTCTCAAATATTAATTTTTCATCTTTTGACGTGATCTTAACTCAAGATTTAGTTCTCTGGTGAGCTCCAAAATACAGGCATTCTATAATGTTAATGAAAATCCTTGTCATATTTATTTGCAATATTTTCACATGTTTGCTTACTTCCTTCTGCACATACCTTGAGGGCAGGGGCCAGTCTCATAACATTTTGTACACTCTGCAGTGCCCAGCACAGTGCTTATTGATGAGCTAATCTAATATTTATCTTGGATGTCCCCCAAAGCTGTACACCAAATGTATGAATCAACTTAGAGAATTCAGCACAATGGGAAATACTGAGGAAGTGAGCAGAAGAAAGAGGAGTGAAATGGGAGAAGCAGCATTTCAGGAAGTTGTACCCTATGTTAGGTCCGGAGCCGAGAGGGAAACACACGAAGCCTCAGGCATAGCAAAATGCCATTTATTTGGGCATCTAGTTTAGATGGGTGGAGGCTGAAGAGAGCATCCACCATGAAGAAGGGGAGAGTTTGGGGTTTTATAGAGGATTTTTTTTTGGCAGGGGAGTGAGCAACCAGGCCAAAGCAGCCACTGTAATAAATTCTTTTCAAACAACAAACTTGTGGGAACCCCTGCTCAGTCACATCCTGCAGAGATGGGGCAGGTAGCTTTGTCCTTATCAGAGGGGATAGGAATACCTGCATTGGCCTCAGTGTCGTGGCAAGGTCTGTGGTCAGAGTTAGATTGACAACCTCCAGACTCTCTAGACTCCTGCAGCTATTGTTTCACAGGTCTTATGATCACTATCTAAGTTTTCCATTAACTGTATTTTGTCTTGTCCGTACTTTTCAGGTTCCCATCCTGAGCAAACCTAACACCCTCCTCTGCCAATTCCTTTCTCCCTTTCGAAGAGCTATTTGGCAAAGAGACCCCATCCCTGAGAGGGCAGCCTTTGCCAGCTCCTCCTGCTAAGCAGGGTTTCAGGCTCCTAGATTTCTCCTTGCCTCTTCTGAGAGCCAATCAAAACAAAAATATGTCAGAGAAACAGAGAAATTCAAAGGGACTCATAGAGGTATGATTTCAGGAGAAAGGCTTTAAGCTTCTAGCCAAGTCAGGTTTAATCCTATCAAAAAGCTCATCATTACAACCTTTAGAGCAAATCTGCCCACCATCCACAGGTCTCTGCATCAGGGATACTTTGAAGAAACCCCTTCCCCATATCCCAAAGTATCATGTAGCCCAGAACAAAACTGGCCAAAATCCAAAGTGGCATCTTGACTGGGGGCTCCCTCTGGGTGGAGTACTTCCTGTTCTGAGGAAACTGATCATCTAATAGGAGCTTTGGTGTTAATGACCAATCAGGCTACATATTAATAACTTATTCTTGGCTGGGTGTGGTGGCTCATGCCTGTAATCCTAGCACTGGGAGGCTAAGGCAGGAGGATCACTCAAGGTCAGGAGTTTGAGACCAGCCTGAGCAAGAGCAAGACCCTGTCTCTACTAAAAATAGAAAGAAATTCATTGGCCAACTAAAAATACATAGGAAAATTAGCCAGGAGTGGTGGCACGTGCCTGTAGTCTCAGCTACTCAGGAGGCTGAGGCAGGAGGATCACTTGAGCCCAGGAGTTAGAGGTTGCTATGAGCTAGACTGATGCCATGGCACTCTAGCCTGGGCAACAGAGTGAGACTCTGTCTCAAATAAATAAATAAATAAATAAATAAATAAATAAATAAATAAATAACTTATTCTTCCCTAATGAATGCTATTCACATTGAACAGCTACTTTCAACATTGTACAACCAGAAGAGTGACTAGAGTTGGGAAGTTCAGATACTAGGGCAGTCTGGTGAATCCATGAAATGTTTTGTGGGGAAGGGTTAGGACCCCTAGAACAACACTATTTAACTCTGGGCTCCTATAGACTGATTCCACACTTGAAAAGCAACTGGGGACACAGCTAGCTCTTTCTTTGGGAACTTGCATATAAATGACCTACCTCCTAGCCTCTATCACAAAGTCTGCCCAACTCTTCACTTTCAACTGTCTTGGACATTTAACAGGCTGGGTTATCGCATCTCTTCTCATGTCTTTGTCCCTGCCTAGAACTGCCCCTCTTTCTACTTCCCTGTACCCTGACCTTATCCAAATAGCTTCATCGAGGCCTAATTCCTGCTCTCCTCTTTCATAAAATCTTACAAATCTTTATCAATTTCCTTCTCTGAATTCCACAGCTTTGATTGTCTGATTATTTTGTCCATTAATTTTAAAAGTACTTTCCAAGTACTCTAGAGACTACAGGGAAAAAACTGTGCCTCAGTGGAAAACTTGCACTAGAGAAGGAGTCAGCAAACTTTTTCTATAAAAGGACAAGGTAGTAAATATTTTAGGCTTTCAGGGCCATAGTGTCTCTATCACAACGACTCAACTCTAGCATTATAGTGTGAAAGCAGCCACATAGAATATATAAATGAGTAGGCATAGCCATATTCAAACAAAACTTTATTTGCAAAACCAGGGGCTAATTTGGCCTGAGAGCCTTAGTTTGCTGACCTTCTGGTCTAGTTGACACTACTCTAGATTATCTGATTCTGATATTATGGGAACTATTGTACAATTCTCTAAATTGTAGATAACTGATAGCAGTGCAACATAACTCTTATTTGTAGATATGCACATTCTGTCCTGTCCAGTAAAGGTCTAATTGACTTTGGTCTCCCACTGTGGATGAAGCCAGTTTAGCCTCCATTAGCACATTCATTTCAGTATTCCTGATCTTTTGTATTCTTCTTTGAATTGGTTATAACATCTGCCTGGTCCCCTCATTATGAGTTAAATAAAATCTTTAATGTGTGTTCACTTTTATGTCAGTATGAGAGTCAAAATTTCACCATTTTTGGAAAATTATCATCTTCAATAGGCCAGATACCATTCTGGAGTGGAAACGGAGGTGGGGTAGCAAACAAAATGTGGCATAGTTTCTGTGTTTAGTAATTCTCTTTGAGCTCTATCAGAATGGTAACTTCCTTAAGGGCAGAAGTACCTCGTATCTGATTCAATGAGGACTTGCTGGTTAATTGCTTATTGGGTTAATTTCCTTCTATAGGTTTTTATTCCTTTTCTGCTATAAACCAAATAGTTGCTGTGTTGCCACGAAAAGGTAAAAGGATTTCATTTTAGAATGCAGTTAGTAAAGTTGTGGGAGCTCAGAAAAACAGTTCCTCCATTCAGGGGCTTAACATTACTGGAACCATGAACATTTTTGGCCATGGAGGAAATGAATATCACATTCTTGCCAGCTCAAATGTACAAAATTAAACCCTGTGGTTTTATCTATTTTTTAGGTCTTCCAGAAAGAACAAAAGGCTGACTAAACCTTCCTTTCATCTTTACCAACAAAAATTCTTTATGCTTATAAAGTGTATTTCTATTTCGTACGTGGTGCTTTAAATGCCTGGAAAATATTTAACCTCATAACCACCTTGAGATCTGTATGGGAATCATTTTTCCCCATTTTGAAGACAATGAAACTGAGGAGTGTGGCTCAAAAGATTTTCCTAGGGCAGCAGAGAGAGCTATAGAAAATGCAGACAGAACTTGTGGGTTCCAGACTGGTCCCCTACACTCAGACCAGCACATACTCAAACCCTCGCCATTCTTTATAGTCATTGGAAAAAGCTAAGCTTGTTACCAGTGGACATGGAAAAGGCATGACCTAAAAATTCTCATAAAACCCAAAATTTTCATAAAATCCTTGGGAATTTATATGAATTTTTACATAAATTAATGTTCTGATTATCAGCATTTTTGCATAACTGCCATTTACTCTGAAAATGTCACAGCGCCCTCCCCATAGCTCCACTTTAATAATATGGTGTTCTATCTGGAGATGAGGATCTAAGCTGAGTTTTAATCTGCTTTCAGTATGTTAAATATAAATTGTAATGTTCACACAAATTTGTACATGTGAATGTTCATGTCAGCATTATTCATAATAGCCAAAATTTAGAAATAACCCAAATGTCCATAAACTGATGAATGGATAGACAAAATGTGGTGTACTCCCATAGTGGGATACTATTAAGCAATCAAAAGGAATGAAGTGCTCATACCTGCTAAAATATGGATGAACCTTGGAAACATACTAAGTGAAAGAAGCCAGACTCAAAGGACTACATTTTGCATGATTCCATTTATGTGATATGTTCAGAAAAGGCAAATCTATATGATAGAAATAGTTTATTGGTTGTCTAGGGTTGGGTGTGGGAACAGGAAGTGATGGCTAATGTGTGCTGGTTTCTTTTTGGGGTGATGGAAATATTCTAAAATTGGATCATGGTGGTGATTGCAAAGCTCTGTAAATATGCAAACAATCATTAAATTGTATACTTAAAATGGATGAATTTTATGGTATGTGAACTATACCTCTATAAAATTTTTAATAAAAGAATAAATTGCTTCACAATGACTCCCCCACATATATCTCTACCCTTGACTACTCCACAAGAATGCCACAGAAACAAATTGTCTTTGCAAAGATACCAGGAATCATTTTATATCATGTTAGGTTTGACTTTCAGAACAGTAATGTAGGTGTCATGAGATTCAAAACTTCAATATCGTGATCTAAGGGTAATTTCACCACAGGTGTGCAGCTTAACAGGGTGTTAATTGGGAAGCCCATGAACACCTCCTCCACAGGCAGCCCACAAAGCTATGCCAACATCGCTGGTGAATAGAATAATTCAAGAGCCAAACCCATGATCAAAAATAAAGAGAAACTTAACTTGTTTTTATACTGCAGCCATTACCACACAAAATGACTTAATGCCCGTTTTAATTGGAGCTGAAGGCTTCTTGACTTCACTGTTAATCAGAACCACTTCAGGTTTTGGAAATTTTTCTGTACTGTGGAAGAAGAATAAAAGAGCCAAATTAAGGGCTGAGATTTTCTAACAAAAGTGGCTTCCTCACATTCAGCAGGCTGGTTTATTTAGTATGAGTAGAAAAGTTCTTGCTGATTCCCTGGGGGATCAGACATCCAAGGTTTCTACAGATTACAGAAGCATAGCTAGCTGATAATATAATTTACTTCTCGGTTAAGGGCAATTGCTTCTCCCAAACACCCAGTCCCCAGATGCTAGAGGAGAGGATGATAATGAAGTAGCTCAGGAAATTTCACCCCAAAATATGACTTCTTGGTATAAAGAATATTTTGAATTAAAGGCTCTTTGAGATCAAAGGACATTGAAAGGGGCTTTCCCTATATCTGCATAAACTGGACTGACCTATCAAAAGAACAATCAGCTTATCTTCCCTTCCCTGTTATCTCATTATATTGCAGGAAAGAAAATCAAGAGTGCAACCAGATCTGGCCCAAATCATTTTAAACATAATACCTGTCTCTCAGGTTAATTTACAAGGGAATCTGTTTCCCTGATCCATTCATTTTCCCAAGTATCCATTCATCTTCCCTGGCAACCATTTATTGCTCCTAAATGGAATTACCTATACTCCTCATCTCCCTCTCCCCTCTAAAAGGCAGGTGTAAAAATATCTGGATCCCACTGGGATACTGGGTAATCATTCTGTGATTCTCCACATGTGCATGGTAAATAAACCTCTTCCTCTTATTAATCTGCCTTATGTGAGTTAATCTTTCAGCTAACTTTCAGGGGAAAAGGGAAGTTTCCCCCTTTGGGAAAGCAGCTAACATTCTGTGGAACCAAGAGAACTATGGAAATTAGCATTCTAATTGGGGGCCAAAGGGTTTTAAGTCATGTATCTTTAACTTGTCCTGGACATCCAGTTTCTTTCCTTTTGTACGAAGAAACCAAAAAACAAGTAACACATTACTCTTCAAGGACAAAAGCTGATGGGTAGACAGTGAGATGATTTTGAAAAGCCTCAATGCTTTTCCCTAGGTAGAAGACTCTTCTACTTTTATTTTAAAAATTGTTTGAAATAAAAAGCTTCTGAGTGATTTTATTAAATAAAGATAGCTTTCTGCAATATGGAGATACCTCAAAGAGATACAAGTAGATCTACCATTTGATCCAGCAATCCCATTACTGGGCATCTACCCAAAAGAACAAAAGACATTCTATAAAAAAGACATCTGCACTAGAATGTTTATAGCAGCACAATTCACAATTGCGGAGATATGGAAACAACTCAAGTGCCTATCAATACACGAGTGGATTCCTAAAATGTGGTACATGTATACCATGGAGTTATACTCAGCCACAAAAAACAATGGTGTTATAGAACCTCTTGTATTTTCCTGGATAGAGCTGGAACCCATTCTACTAAGTGAAGTATTACAAGAAAGGAAAAACAAGCACCATATGTTCTCACTGTCAAACTGGTATTAACTGAGCAACACTTAAGTGCATATATAGTAATAACATTCACCAAGTGTCGAGCAGATGGGAGGGAGGAGGAAGGGATGGGTATATACACATCTAATGGGTGCAGTGTGCACCATCCTGGGGATGGACATGCTTGAAGCTCTGACTCAGGTGGGGCAAGGACAATATATGTAACCTAAACATTTGTATCCCCATAATATGTTGAAATAAAAAAAATAAAGTGTATTGTCAAAAGCTCAATAAGCTAATAAAAAGATAGCTTTTTGAGAGCCCTAGTCCCATTTAAAAAGTAAGGGACAGCAATATTGTTCTTTTTAAATCCTCTTAATACTTAAGTGTATCATATGCCTTAGAAAAACAGAAATTTTCTTTCTTATAGCAACAATATATATAAGATAAAAGAAATCTAAAACAAAATACAAAACTAAAAAGGCATAGCTAGACTTCAAAAAGTATCAAACTTGTCCTACAGGAAAGGCAGTGTTTTCCCACAAATATTTCCCATCACTATATCCCAATATACCACTGCATAAAAGCACTAAGTCTCAAATCCTTACAACCAACCAACATCTCTGAAAACACAGAAAGATTGCCTGGTCTATGGCTTAATGTAGACTGTAATTTGACATATTGAAACATGCTAAAACAGTCTCTTAGCATTTGCCATGAGTGACCATATCACTTAATGAGATCCATAAAAAGAAAATTTCACTTCAAACATAAAAAAATGAAATGCTCTACTATTTTCCTTATGTTTACTTCAAATTGGAGGAAACTTTTTGGTGTTCAACTTGTTCTGCCTTGTCTTGGTCTTACTTTTCTTGTTGTTGCTATTGAGATGGGGTCTCACTATATTGCTATTGCTCAGGCTGGTCTCAAACTCCTGGGCTCGAGCAGTCCTCCTGCCTCAGCCTCCTGAGTACTTGGGACTACAGGTGCACATGAATGTACCCTGCAACCTTGGTACTACTTTGGATAGAAGATTTGGAATTCAGACCTAGCCCACTGCAGAAGCAGCACAAATCTAAAGTAATTTTTCCAGTGTGTTTCACAGAACAAACTTAAATATGCTTCCTTAATATAGAACTTCTCAGAACTTTTAATATGATCATGTTCATTGTGAATCTCTAAGAGATGATTACATATGCATGTCTTTCTATAACTATTGTTCCCTTTCCTATAGAAAATGTTACATGATTACATTGCGCCACACTTCCAAGAAATATAGTGGAATGATTGCAAAGGACTTGGAATCCAAATCTGCCAACTGAGATTGCAAAATGAGTCACTTGAGTTTTTAGTGTCTCTATTCCATCCTTTTCAAAGTATGCTCTCCTTTCTATTAACTTCCAGGAATTTTAAAAGAATTAAATGGCAGAGATACGAAAGTATTTTGAAAAGTTAAAAATGCAACCCGAATGTGAGGCATCACTTCAATATCTGTTACCCTATACTGCTAACACCTATTCTCATTACTCTTTATTAAAAGTTTTAATAATTCAAAATGAGATCAAAGTAATGCAGTTTAAATTCAAACCCCAATGTGATTTAAATGCAGATTTAAACTGTTTATAGCAGTTTAAAAAGTTATAGCTCAAAAAGAAAGTCAAGAAACACTGAAGTTCAATGTGTAAATGCATATTTTGGTACTACTTTCATTGTCACATTAGGTGAATACATATTTAGGAACCACTGAGACACTGATTACTGGCCTAGACCGAGATCTTTTTGTCTATTGATGTAAATACTTTGTTTCAAGGTCCCTAAAGCAAAAAGTCAGGTCCATTAAAGTCTGCTGTGTTGATTCCAGAGGTTGTACTTGAGAAAATTTTTCTTTTGTTTTGGAAAACATTACAAGACAGAATCCATGTGTTACTAGAGACTGCTTTCCTCTCCCAAGGATATTTATCCTTTATTCACTTTCTATTTCTGCCATCTAAACTGCCTGAACTGGTCTTGTCATTGGAGGGCACCTGGTAAGCAAGGGATGGAACAGGGAAGAGCTGAAAGGCCTGAATTTTGGGGCTGAAATTCCGATCCACTGAAGCAGATCAGCTAACTGTGGATCAGTTAGCTCAGTTTCTCAGACTGTTTTCTTTCAAACCATAATTCATTTGATTGTGATCTCTCAATTCATTTAAAAAATCAATTAAAAAATAAGTTCATACCTCATACTCTATATATTAGCTTACATATCAAGCACCATGTGTCACAGCAGGCATTCCATAGAACAGACCTTTTTTACAGATGGGAGAGTGGGAGAAGCCCCTCTATGTTTTAATCTTTCTTCAAAAAAACAAAAAACACCCTTAAACATGGATGTGCTTACAGGGGTGTATTGTGGGAGTTTTTTTGGACACCCTCTAACTTATTGTAGGTTGTCAGCAAATGTTTTTGAAATGGTTTGTTATTGTGTTATATAAAGGGTCACTTCGTAATAATAATTTTAAGCTAATTAAAAAGTCTAAGCATAGATGCTGACAATGTACTGTGATGAGATAATCAGCTTTTGTTAGCACTGTTAATTTAGAAAATGTGGTTCTTTAGAAACTGAGAAATGAGAAAATCAGAGAAATGAGTACTCAACTCTAGGATTATAGCAGAAAAGAAGGCCAAGGAAAATTGGCCAAAATGAAATGATCATTTCATGTTGCCAGCATATGGGAAGCCAAGGACATGTCCTTCTCATCATGTACCTTTCATAACACTTAGCACACAGAATGCACAGGTTTGCCTTTGATACATTTTCTTTGAATGCCAAATTTTTATAAACCAAGCAGTAGTTTGAAGTCAGATTTGTGTGCTAGGAGAATTCTTATAATATAATGGAAAGAGCACATGCTTTGAAATGGAAAAGACACACCTTCAAATCCCAACTCTACCACTTAGTAATTGTGCCCTTAGGCAAGTTACTTGCACATTTTGAGTCTTTATCTCTTCACCCATAAAGTGAGGACATTATTATTGTGAGAATTAGGTGAAATAAAATATGTAAATAGCCTTGCACATTTCCTGGCTCAGTTCTTGCTAGTTGTTTATTATTTCAGTATTATTATTTTCACAAAAGGCAGGACAACCATTTGATAGTTGGGAGATAATAAAAATGATAATGGTTAATGTTTGTTGAGTATTTGTTATATGCTAGGCATTGTGCTAAGTGGTTTATAAGCCTTATTTCCTCTATTTACTTTTTTATAAATAACAACCCATCATGTAAAGTGACCCATCAGGTCACTTTAAATACTCAGTCTGAGTATTTACTCAGACTTCACAGGTCACGCAACTAAGGCTAATAGAAGGGAACAAATTGGCCCAAATTCACACAGCTGGTGAGTAGCAGTCATACGAACTATGTTGAAATAGAAGGCATTAATCTGAGTCCCAGTACGTAAACACAATGGAATATTAATTTGGCATTAAAAAGGAAGAAAATCCCGCCTTTTGCAACAACATAGGTGAACCTGCAGGACATTATGCTAAGTGAAATAAGCCAGCCACAGAACAAATACTGCATAATTCCACTTATATGAGGTATCTATAATAGTCAAACTCACAGAAGCAGAGAATACAATAGTGGTTGCCAGGGCCTTGGGGTATGGGGGAAATGGGGAGTTGTTTAATGAATATAAAGTTTCAGTTATGTTAGATGAATAAGTTCTAGAGATCTCCTGTGCAACAGTGTCTATAGTTAACAATATGGTATTGTGCGCTTCAAAATTTGTTGTGAGAGTAGACCTCAGGTTAACTGTTCTTACCACACACACCACACGCACACGCAAAAAAAGAAAAGAAAAGAAAAGAAAAAACAGCAACAGTGAAAACAAACAAAAACCCAAAGGGACATAAGAAACTTTGGGAGGTATTATATGTGTTTATTACCTTGATCATGGTGATGGTATCATAGGTGTTTGCATATATCCAAACTCATCAAATTGTGCACATTAAATATGTGCAGTTCTTTGTATATCAATTATACCTCAATTAAGCTGTTAAAAAATGAGTCCCAAGATTGAAGAGAGATGTTCAAGATCATCCTGTTGGAAAAAGTCAGAGCCAAGATTAGCATTCAGAGCTTCTACATGTTTCTCTCTGAGCCTCTATTTTTTTCATTTGCATGAAAATTACTATCAGAAAAGATTAGGAAATAATGTGGGAATGGGACATAGGCTAGAATTTATGGGGCCATAATGCCACCAAGAGAAAGAGATGACAGGAAATCAGAGACAAAGCCTTTTGACTTCAGAATTTGCCCTGGAGCCTGCCCTTTAGGCAGGCAGGAGGAGTACAGATCGAGAAGGCAGAAGTTGATTTTTATTCATTCATTCATGCATGCATTTTTCACTGACTCATGTATCCATCCAGTGATATTTTTTAGCCACTTACAATATGTTCTCCTAGGTCTCAGGAGTACAATGATGAGATAAGGAGCTCTTTCTTGATGTTGGCTGGATGCTGACAAGATTTGGGGAACCTGATGGAGGCTAAGACATCTGTGAGGCACTGGACCTCTGAGCCAGATATAACAGATTCCTGCTACCCTCTAATGGAATCTTTTGCATTCCAGGCTGAATCCAAAGCAACACTTTGGAACCACTGGTTAACACCTTGTGGTCTTGTGATGTTTGGGCTTTCTGAGGACAAGTAGAGACAGGTCTGGAAAAGGAAAGCTGCTGATACAACGAAGGAGCAAAAGCCTTATCAAGCCAACACTAGACAGGGATGAACATTCAACAGAGTTGATTGTTCTACTGTATTTGATGAGTAGACCACATAGGCAATTTATGCTAACAATAAATGGCTTAATGAAACAAAGTCAAGTCACTTTGCTGGTGAATGGCTTTGGTTTTACAGTTCTATGAGCATGCTGACTCAATTAAATACTGTAGTTACTTTATCACAGAAAAGTGTAATTTTCCAGTTACAACTTTGCAGATTGCTTTATTCACCTCTTGAAGATTTTGTGTCATACCCTAAAATTAATTTACATTTACCACATGAAAAATAATCTCATCCATACTATCTTTTCATTTCTATGATTTACTTTTTGATAGTAGTCAATATGGTTCTCTCTTAAGGGAAAGTATTAGAATGTTTCCTTTTAAAAATAGTAAATCTATATTACATCATTAATAGCCTGAGAAAGGATAAAATATATATTATTAAAATTCAACAGTGAACTATAGTTTCGATCAGACCTTAGGCATACACTGTCCAATATGGCAGCCATTAATTATATGTGGCTATTGAGCTCTTGATATGTGGTTAGTTCAAATTGAGAAGTATAAAATACACACCATATTTCAAAAACTTAGTATGAGAAAAAATGTAAAATATCTTATTAGTATTTTTTATATTAACTGCATGTTGAAATAATTGGGATATATTAGATTAAATAAGTATATTATTCAAATGAAATCCACTTGTTTCTTTTAGCTATTTAAAATGTAACTACTAGAACATTTTAATTAATAACCTCACAAAAAAGAAATCTTCAGGCCCAAATGTGAATTCTATGAAACATTTAAGGAAGAAATGATACTGATTCTCCCAAATATATTCCAAAAAATAGAAGAGATAACACTTCCCAATACATTCTCTGAAACCAACATTACTTTAATACCAAAACCAGATAAAGACATTAAAAGAAACAAAAATTACAGACCAATATGTCTCACAAACATACACACAAATATCCTCAACAAAATGTTAACATATGAAATTCAACAATGTATATAAAGAATTATAAACCATAATCAAGCAGGATTTATAACAGGTATGCAAGACTGCTTGAACATTTAAAAATCAATCAATGTAATCTACCACATCAACAGTCTGGAGAAGAAAAGTCATATGATTATATCAATTGATATAAAAAGCATTTGACAAAATCCAGGCAGGACAGGGTGGCTTATACCTGTACTCCTAGCACTCTGGAAGGCTGAGGCAGGAGGATCTGTCGAGGTAAGGATTTTGAGACCAGCCTGAGCAGAAGCAAGACTCCATCTCCACTAAAAATAGAAAGAAATTAGCTGGACAACTAAATATATATAGAAAAAATTAGCTGGGCATGGTGGCACATGCCTGTAGTCCCAGCTACTCGGGAGGCTGAGGCAGAAGAATCACTTGAGCTCAGGAGTTTGAGGTTGCTGTGAGGTAGGCTGATGCCACAGCACTCTAGCCTGAGCAACAGAGCAAGACTCTATCTCAAAAAAAAAAAAAAAAATCCAATACTGATGCCAATTGCTATCCAATACCAAAAACTCTCACCAAATTAGGCACAGAGGAAAACATCCTCAATTAGATAAAGAACATACACCAAAAAAAAAAAAAAAAAAAAAATCCACAGCTAACATCATACTTAATGGTAAAAAAGTGGGTGCTTTCCCCTAAAATTAGGAACAAAGCAAGAGTGTCCCCTTTTATCACTCCTATTCAACATCATTCTAACTAATGCAATGAGAAAAGGAAATAAAAGATATACAGACTAGAAAAAAAATAAAATTCTCTCTATTTACAGATGACATGATTGTCTATGTAAAAAAATCCCAAAGAATCAACAAAACTCTCCTGGAATTAATTAGTGTGTATAGCAAGGTTGCAATATACAAAAGTCAATTGCTGTCCTATATACCAGCAATGAACAAATGGAATTTGCAATGTAAAAAAAATACCATTTATAATAGCACCTAAAAAATTGAAATACTTAGAAATAAATATAAAATAAGCACAAGATATGTATACAGAAAACTACAAAACACTGATGAAGAAAATCAAGGAAGACCTAAATAAATGGAAAAATATGCTGTGTTCATGGATTGAAAGACTCAATTATTAAGATATGAATTCTTTCCAACTTCATCTATACAGTCAACACAATCCTAATGAAAACCCTGGAGAGCTGTTTTATAGATATCAACAAACTAATTCTGAAGTTTATATGGAAAGGCAAAACACCAAGAATAGTCAACACCATACTGCAAAAGAAGAACAAAGCTGGAGAACTCATATTACTGTACTGAAAACTTCCTATCAGACTATGATAATCAAGATGGCACCATATTGATAAAAAAATAGACACGTAAAGATATGGAACAGAGTCCAGAAACAGTTCCACACAAACATAGTCAATTCATTTTTTACAAAAGAGCAAAGAAAATTCAATGGAGAAAGGGTAAACTTTTCAACAAATAGTGCTGGAACAACTGGACATCCATAAGCAAAAAACAAACAAACAAAAACCCTAGACACAGACCTGACACAAAAAATAACTCAAAATGGATCATAGACCTAAATGTAATATACAAAGCTATAAAACTTGTTCAATAAAGAATAGAGGAAAATCCACATAACTTGGAGTTTGGTGAAAAGTTTTTAAATATAACAATAAAGAAAAAATGATAAGCTGGATTTTATTAAAATTAAAATTTTATGCTCTGAAAATGACAAATAAAAGCATAAAAAGAAAAGCTATAGACTGGGGGAAAAGCATTTGCAAAGCACATATCTGAAAAAGGCTGTATATCCAAAATATACAAAGAACTCTTAAAACTCAATAATAAGAAAAGAACCCAATTAAAAAATGGGTAAAAGATTTGAACAGATGCTTCATCAAAAAGGATTACACAAATGGCAAATAAGCTCAACATCATTTATCATTAGGGAACTGCAAAGTAAAACAATGAGATACAACTACACACCTATTCGAGAGGCTAAAATTCAAAAAATTAACAATACCACTGACAGCCAGGATGCAGAGCAGCAGGAACAGTCACTCATTGCTGGTGGGAATGTAAAATGATATAGCTAGCCTCTTTGGAAGACAGTCTGTCCGTTTCTTACAAAACTAAACCCAGTATTCTCTAATATGCTGAAATTCAAAAAAAATTAAAAAATAAATAAATAAACATTAAGAAAAAGAAAAAAAGAAAAAAAAACAGTATTCTCATGTGATCAATAATTACACTACTAGGTGTTTACCTAACTAATTTGAAAGCTTATGTTATGCCAAAACTTGCATGTGAATGCTTATAGCATCTTTATTCATAATCACCCCAAACTGGAAGCAACTAAGATGTCTTTCAATAGGTGAATAAATAAACTGTGGTACATTTATATGATGATATATTATTCAGTGATGAAATGAATTGTCAAGCCATAAAAAGACATGGATGAATCTTAAGTGCCAATTGTTAAGTGAAAGAAGCCAGCCTGGAAAAGCTACATAGTGTATAATTATGATTATATGACATTCTAGAAAAGGCAAAACTGTATAAAGACAATAAACAGTGGTTGTTAGATGTTTGGGGTGCAGGGAAAGGGTTGTACTTGGTGAAGCACAGGGGGATTAAGTCAGTAAAACTATTCTGTGTAATACTATAAGGGTGAAATATAAGACATTAAGAATCTGTCAAACCCCGTAGAACTTTACAGTACAAAGAGTAAACCTTAATTATACAAATTTTTAAAAGTCATTTTGGAAGTTGAAGATTCCAGGGTGGAATGCAAAATGTGACAAGCAACATCACCTGAAGGGGATAAGGGAATAAGGTGCTGACCTAAGTAATTTTGGAAATGAGTAGAGTCTCTAAGACTAAAAGCAAAAGAAACTGTACATAAGTACTGTACACTAGGTGATAAAATTGTTTCCCAGGGGATTATGGGGTAATAATCCTGAAACCACTATACCTGTATACTGGAATTTAACAATTAAGTACATAGATGGTGGATGATGAGAGCCAGGTTTCTCACTGTTAGAGTGGCAGGTTACAGATAGGCATGGGGAAGAGGCTAGAATGATCCACGTGGTAATAAATTAGAGTTGGAGACATTATAAACTCATGTTTAGTTTAATATAAATATAGAGAGTTGCACATAAAAATATTTATAGATATGTGTATATACACAGGTTTGTATACACACATATATCTCCTTGCTCTGTTAACTGAGAAGGCCTAAGAGCAAAGACATCCCAGTAGCAATGAGTACATCTAGCACCCAGATCTTGATTTCTAACACCATTCTCCAATGAAAAGGAACCAGGAATCCTTGGAGAAATGGCATATTTTAGGACTGGAGCAGGAAATATAGAAGATGAGCCTGCAGCATCTTGCAGCACAAGAAAGGTAATGAAGTGCTAATAAACAAAGCACAATGATGAGTGTATGTCAAAGAGATACAGGAGCTAGCTGACCGAAAGAGCTAGAAAGGGCCAAAGCTGGAGCAACTTGAGCAATAAAATAAAGTAGTATTGAATTATAAACCAAAGTACAAAATAAATATCTATAGGTCCACACTGATATAAACAAATGATTGAATAAATAAGAGAGAATACAGAAATTTCCTGAACTGAAGAATTCCAAATAGTTTATCTAGATACTCCCTTCAAAGAGGTGGAGCTTAACTCTTTAACCCTTGGGTATGGCTTGAACCTAGTGACTTACTTCCAAAGAGTCCAGTATGGAGAGGGAGGAAAAAACAAGTAGTTTTATAGTGGAGAAACCTGACAAACACTACCTCAGTCAGGTGATCAAGGTCAGCATCAATAGTGATAAGTCGTGTTGTTAGTATGGACTATTGATATGATGTAATGAGAAGGGCACTTTATCTCTGTGGTTATCCTCCCCAAATCCCATAACCCCAGACTGATCATGAGTAAAACATCAGCCAAATCCCAATTGATAGATATTCTACAAAATACGCCCGACCAGTACTCCTCAAAACTGTCAAGGTCATCAAAAGCAAGGCAAGTCTGAAAAACTATCACAGCCAAGAAGAGCCTAAGGAGACATGATGACAAAATGTAATGTGGCCGGGCGCGGTGGCTCACGCCTGTAATCCTAGCTCTTGGGAGGCCGAGGCGGGCAGATTGCTCAAGGTCAGGAGTTCAAAACCAGCCTGAACAAGAGCGAGACCCATCTCTACTATAAATAGAAAGAAATTAATTGGCCAACTGATATATATATATAAAAAAAAAATTAGCCGGGCATGGTGGCGCATGCCTGTAGCCCCAGCTACTCGGGAGGCTGAGGCAGGAGGATCGCTCGAGCCCAGGAGTTTGAGGTTGCTGTGAGCTAGGCTGACGCCACGGCACTCACTCTAGCCTGGGCAACAGAGCGAGACTCTGTCTCAAAAAAAAAAAAAAAATGTAATGTGATGTCCTGGGTAGATACTGGAATAGGAAAAAGACATTAAGGAAAAGCTAAAATAATTTAAATATAGCATGACTTTAGTTAATAATCATCAATATTGGTTCAATAGTTGTGGCAAATGCACCATACTAATGTAAGATATCAATAGGGGAAACTCAGTGTGGGGTGTATGGGAACTTTCTGTATTATCTTTGCAATAAAACTATTCCAAAGTAAAAAGTCTATTTTCAAAAATGTGTATTAATCCTACCTATTTTCATGGCAGCTATTTCTAGGAAGGAGAGAAGAAAGGAAGGAAGGAAGGGAGGGAAGAATTAGAACAAGACTTCATTATCTTGAGTAAGTACTAATTGCTATAATGCTAAGCATCTTAGATATACTTAGCTGTGGATTATGGATTAACATTATACTGCTTTATTTCTCTAGTAAGCACGGTGTTACTAATAAGGTTCACAGAGTTTGTGTTGTTCTCTTAGGAAGTAAAAGGAACACAGAGTCCATTAACTAGTTAGATCTTTTAGCCATAAAGATCTCAGAGGAGGTAAATGTGGGGAGAAGAGCAGTAGGGATTTGGGGAGACGTTTACAAATTACAGCTCAATGAGATGCAAAAATATTCATTGTTAATATCTTCTGCTGGGAGTTTGGCAACCCCAAGAAGAAAATCAGTACTGACTTGTTGTCTATGGAGACCACCTGCCTGCTTTGTAATTGTTTTGAAGGGGCCAGTAAGTGCCCCATGAATCCATCTTGTACAGTGGTATCTTGGGTGAGCTATGTTAAATAGTATGTGAAAGTGGTCAAACCTATATATAGTTTTTAAAAAGTTGCAGATGATGGGTAAATGAAAGGAAAATCTGAGTCAAAGAAAAAAGTGTGAAGACTTTATTTGCACAGAGTTTAAGTCAAAATAAGGTTCATATGCGACTAGGTCTTCAAAACTCAATTTAGCTCTGTGCCTCCCACCACCCTCCCTCTCTACCTTTTCCCTGCTAACATTCACCACCAACATCACGAAGTTTCTAAACTTATCAGGAAGCTGGAAGCTTCCTTCATTTGGAGCAAAGTAATGAAGTCATTGTTTATTATATGGTCCTAGAACCTTGCTCTTTCACTGCCCTACTACTGGATGACCCTCTTGTCCTCCAAAAATGCCACTGGACTTGCCCTTGGAAGGTACACATTACAATTAAACCAGAGTTAGTGGCAGAATAATAATAGCAAACACATAAGGCATTTTTACTATGTGCCAGTCTCTCTTCTGAGCATTTTCCATAGATTACCTCATTGTAATCATCTTTATAACTCCATGAGATATGTGTAGTCTTTTTAAATCCCCATTGTGTAGATGAAGAAATTGAGGCACAAAGGCTGTCTTTGAGATTTTTACAGGTTGACTCCTCACCTGTGCCACAGATATTTCACAGACCCCCAGTAAGGCTTGGGCTTGTCTTTAAAGAAGGTTAATTTAGTTGGTTATTGGTGTTTGCCTCAATCTCCACTACTTGTTTCCCTAAAGCTGGCATTTCTGACCTGCAAAGCCTGTGCATACCCATCTCCTGAAACCAGTTCCCTTTCCATGTAAAAACAGGTTGGTTCCTTTTGGGTATCAGCCCCGCAGGCACGGCCTCCCATCTGCGCATGCCTACATCCTCCGTACTCACAAAGCTGCTGGCTGCTCAGCTTCTTTCCCTTTGGCGTCGCTTGCTTTACCCGCCCCACTTTCACCCTCCCTCATTCTATTTCCCAGGTGACCAGGGTTACCAGGCTCAACGCCACTACCACAGGACTCCAGGGCTTTAGAATTAACTTTACTTAGTGCACTAGGTTCCCCTCTCCCTCCCTGGTCTTTTTTATGTCCTTAATCGTGTTTCTTTCTGGCCTTGGAGACCTTGCTATTTGGCCTCTACAGCCAGTTCTGAACTGTGCAGAAATATCACTTAAATTACCTTTATTTATTGATTACTCTTCTTCCTATCTAGGAATCCTGCACTGTAGTTTTGTTTAGGCTCAATAACACATTTGGATAACACAGACCCAAATGAGCTGGAACTACAGACATTAAAAATAAGAATGTGCTACTAAAGCACTCCTTCATTCTGACATAGTATTTATTAACAAAATATGCTCTGACTAGTATATATTGTGCTCAGAAACTTTACTGGTCTTGGGAGAAGAAACACAGGAGGTATGATGATGTGTTTAACAGTATCAAGTGAGACCTATAATTCATATTGTGAAATAAATCATAAATGGTGCATAGGTGAGTCACTGTCATTTAATATTATGTAAAGCATTCTGGAAAACATAAAATATTGGTCCAGGGTGGTGGAGGGGCAAAATCACCTTAGTCTGAAATTCATTTAATGGAGAACAGTTTTTTCATTCTACATCAAAGATAAAACCTTTACTTGATAATGCTGTGTGCAATCAGCTACTTAATCAAGAGTTGTAAATAATTTCCTGTTTTGATAGCAGGAAGGGGTTTTGAATAAAGAAAGGAGAGGAAATAAAGGTCAAAAAGTGTATCTATTGAGTATTGGGAGTTATTGAGGAAGAAGTAAGGGAGTCACCAATAGGGAAGAAAGGGAGGAAAAAACTTGCTCAGACTTCACAGTGCTACCTAGGGTTGTCCTAATTCTGCTGAATCACTGTAGTAACTATACTTCACCAAAATTCTTGCTATGTGCTAAATGTTGAGTTGCTTATGTTTTTTATAACTTCATAATTCCCATATTATAGCTGAGAATACCGAAGTCTAAAGAGATTAAGTAATTTGTCCAGAGACACAAAGCTAGCAGGTGGCAGAGGCGGAATTAGAACTCAGGCCAAGCTCATTCAATAGAGCTGCTGTGTCCACTGTTTAGCAACACAGCCAAGCTATAGAGGAGTGTATTTTTTGGTGACTTGTGGCTATGCATGCATGCATATTTTCTATGATTTATGAAGATGAATTTTTATTGAAAAATAACATTTATGTTATGAAAAGTAATGCATGTTTGATATTTAAAAATCTTAAACATGCAAATAAACAGAAAACAAGAAAATGTAACACCCCACACACAGACACACACACACACAAAGGCTTCTGCCTAAAACCAGCCAATCTTGGCATCTTCATATCTATTCTTAAGCCTATAAGTATACACGTATAAATCAAAGGGCCTGAGCATTTTTAAGTTTTTATTTATGGAATGCCAAAGGGCCAGGAAAATTGAGTTAGCATAATATACTATATTAAAATGAAGCTTTATCATCAGGACATTTGTTAATTGGGGTATCAATGAATCACAGTCAAGCTCCTGCAATATCTCAGAAATTTCCATGTGGAGAAAGCTACATGATTTGAGCATATATAAATTTTTATAAAATTTTTAAATAACAACTATTTAGAATTTATAATGAAGGAGAGGCCCACCTTTTAATAGCAACAATAACATTGAAAAAGCACAGTATTATATTTACCAAGAAATATCAAAAATTTATGTGAAGAATAATTTGTCACTTTTGAAGTACACAAAAGAAATGATGGGAAAAGCAACTCATATTGTTGGGTGGGAAGACTCGATTTACAAAAGATGTAAATTCTCCCCACGTTTATTCATAAGTTCAATATGCAGCAGATTTTATTTACTTTTTTATTTTTGGTCATGTGGGTAGGAATAAGACAAGGTCACTCTAAAGCTCATATGGAAAAAAAAAAAAAAAACTAGAGTAACCAGGAAAATTTAGTACAGAGGGTAAAATAGGGAAAACCATCTCTATCATCATAAAAACATTTTATTGGACCTCAATGATTAAAATTATGTGATATTAAGGCATACATATTAAGACAAACAAATGGAACAGAGGAGAAAATACTGAAGTAGATCAAACTACATAAAACAATTTAATATATGATACAAGTAGCCTCTCAGATCAGTGCTGAAAAATAGATATTCAACAAGTTGTTTGGGAAAAACTTGGGACCCATCTGGAAAACAATAACCTCTGATCTGTTACCTAACACCATCCATGAGCATAAATTCTAAATAGATCAAAGATGTAAATGAAGCCCTGTGAGTGCTAGAACAAAACATGGAGAAATTATTTGATCTCCTCAGAGGGGGAAAGGTCTTTTAAATTTCAAAATTAAATTAATAAATATTAAAAATTAATATATTCAACTACCTAAAAGATAAAAGTTTCTGCTTGAAAAAATAATCATCAACTTCAAAGACATATGAAAAACTAAGACAAAAGTGCAATTTATGTCACCAACAAAGGTGACTCTTCATCTTAATTATTCATATAAATCCTTGAAACAACCCTACTCCACTAAGGATCAGGTATATAAAACAAATATAGAAGCAGAGAAACAAAACTTTCTGGCTATGTTAGAAGGCAAAATAGCATATGATTAGGCAACCATTTAGCAGATATTTCATTCAAATAAAGAAAGCATATTAACCAAACCAACAGCTTTGAAGACCACTTAACAGGGACACAAAATAATCTTGCTCTTTCTAAAAACATCAAATATTTGAATTCTAACCAACCCTGTTCCCACTGTGGTTGTGGCTTTCCTTTATCCTGGCTCTCTCACCTAGAATTATGGTGAACATGAAAGCTCTCCATACATGCTCAAAACTTGGCTAAAATTCTAGGTTGCAATTTAGTTTTGTGGACAGAGCCTGAAACTGACCATACATCCCAACTCTGTGGCCTTCAGGCCACTTTATGTACCTCGAGTAGTCTTGGAAGTGTGGGAATGACCTGTGTGGGCCTGGAGATAGGTTTGGGCTGGCCTGTGGGCAATAACAGCCACAGTCTTCCCAGGGAACCCCGGGTCTTCACACTGATGCAGTCTGGTTAAATTTCCCCAAATCATTTGGAAAATGGTCACAAAGCAGGAATGTTTAATTGGTCCCAAGTGGTAAAGGACCACAGGCTTCTGGCTATGCTTTGAAAAACCTTACCACAGCTAGGATTGTAAGTCAATCCAGCTGCCAATTGAGGAAAATTCCATTAAATTGTGTTTGCCAGAATATATATGTATTATTTGACTTCTTATCATTTGCTTTGCTTTCTAGCACATTTAAATTCACTTACCAGAGGATGTATAGCTCTTGCCTACATACATTTTGGTTAAATTTATAGTTAAATCAATACTAATTCAACAAACATTAAATGTTTTAATTTTTGATGTATTCTATGTATGAAAGTATCCTTTATTTGACAAGAAGAAAAAAGAAAGAGAGAGAGAAAGGAAGAAAAGGAAATAAGAAAACAGGAGAAACACATATAACCAAGTGATACATTCAACACAAAAAGGAGATTTTTTCAATAAACTATCACATAAACTTGCTTCTGCCTCTGGCAAAGTCTATTGATCAAACCATTGGTTCATTCTTGGTTTGGAAAGCAAATGCAAGCATTTTGCTGCTTCCAGCCTAAGCTGAAATGGATGCTCAAAGCACTACTTTTCAGTCCTGCAAGCTATAGCTAAGAGTGACTGCTCAGACACAGTGCTAAGAATGCTGTCCTTCAGGGCATCTGGGAACATATTTAATTTTCTATCCAAAGACATATGTAAGAATTCATCTAGGTTTGCCTCAGTGATGATTTTAACGGATGTATTCATATTTTAAAGGATACAAATGATGGGGACAAATCAGGATAGATAGCAAAGTAGGGCCTTAGTAATTTCAATCTCCCAGAACTACTACCTAGCCCTCTTGGGACCCTCCTTTGATCCCCAAAGTTTCAAGAGTCCTCATGACATCTCCTATCACTTTCATCCTCCTCCTCAATCAGTACATGAGATTAGATGCTTTGGGAATGTGAAGATACACATAACCAAGGACAAAAGAGATTGCTAGCTCCTTGAAGAGCTGCCTTTCACCTAGGATTGCAACATATAATTAAACAAAACTAGGTTAGCTCCTTACAGGAAAGAACTATTTGGATATAGAGATGCAAACCCCCAATATAGCTAACCATTCATCATACATACTCAAAAATCCATTAATTCATTCATTTATTCTTAGATTCATCCATCCATTCATTTATTTGCTAAGTATATAGAGAGCATCAACTAAGTACCAGGCAAGGTTCAAAGATAAACCAGAAGTCAAAGCATTCTTAGCTATAACAAATAATGAAATAATGGCTGAAAACTCCACAAATTTGGCAAAAGACACTAAGAAGTTGAATGAATCCAAAGTAGGATAATTCAAAACAACCTCAGTAAGTGCAAAATAGGATAATTCAAAATAAATATATACTCTGACACATTATATTTAAACATTTGAAAACTAAAGACAAAGGAAAAAATTTTTAAAGTAGCCAGAGAAAAATGACACATTACCTACATAAGAACATCAATTCAAATCACAGGGGATTTTCTCATCTGGCCAGGAAAAACTGCTGAAAGGAAAAAGTATCAACTGTTAATTCTATATCCACCAAAATGATCCTTCAGGAATGAAGGGAAAATAAAAACAATCTTAGATAAAGGAAAACTAAAAGAATTGATTGCTAGAAGGCCTATCCATAAAAAAATTGGCTAAAGGAAGTTCTTCAAACAGAAAGGAAATTATAAAAGAAGGAGCCATAGAGTATCAGGAACAACAGAAGGTTAGGAACATGGGCAATAAAATACACTGTGCTGGCCAGGTGCAGTGGCTCATATCTGTAATCCTAGCACTTTGGGAGGCCGAGAAAGGAGGATCTCTTCAGTTCAAGACCAACCTGGGCAACATAGCGAGACCCCATCTCCAGAAAGAAAAAAAAAAATTAGCTGGGCATGATGGTGCACACCTGTAGTCCTAGCTACTCATGAGGCTGATCCAGGAAGGTCACTTGAGCCCAGGAGTTTGAGGTTGCAGTGAGCTGTGATCTTGCCATTGCACTCTAGCCTGAGCAACAGAGTGAGACTCTGTTTTAAAAAAATAGACTATGCTTTCCTTCATAAGTTTTATAAATCACTTTTAATGATTGAAACAAAAATTACAGCACCATGTGATACTCAAGGTAACGACATTTAAAAGTGGTGAAGGTGAAAGGACTTGAATTGAAGTGATATTTCCACACTTCACTTAAAGTGGTAAAATGTTGATACAAATAGACTATTACAAATCACTCATGTATATATTAATGCCCAGAAGAATCACTACAAAAGCTTGTATACAAAAAAATAAAGACATACACCCCAAAATACTGTAAATAAGACAGAATCCTAAAACTGTTCAAGTAACATACATACAAAAAAAAGAGGAATGAGACCCAGTAGAAACAAATAATAAAATGGCAAACTTAATTAAGCACTAACATATCAATAATTACCTTAAGTATAAATTATGGGAATATAATAGTCAAAGAACAGAGCAGGACAGAAGCTATTAAAAAGAAACACAGGCCAGGCACGGTGGCTCACACCTGTAATCCTAGTACTCTGGAAGGCAGAGGCAGGAGGTTCACTTGAGGTCAGGAGTTTGAGACCAGCCTGAGCAACAAAGTGAAACCTTGTCTCTACAAAAAAAAAACAAACAAAAACAAACAAACAAAAAACTTAGCCGGGCATGGTGGCACATGCCTGTAGTCCCAGCTACTCGGGAGGTTGAGGCAGAAGGATCGATTGAGCCCAGGAGTTTGTGGTTGAGTGAGCTGTGATGACACTACTGCAATCTAGCTGGGGCAACAGAGCAAGGCTCTGTCTCAAAACCAACCAAACAAACAAACAAAAACAGAAAAATAATATGTGGCCAAAGATATGGAAGTGGCAATAGCAGAGAACAAGTATTTAGTTTGAGGAGGACTTCTTAGCTATAAGATCCTTATCATTAATGCTGTTTTCATACCTGCTAACACAACATTCATTCTGCAATCTATGGATCAAGAAGTAATTTTGACTTTCAAGTCTTACTATTTAAAACCACATATCATAAGGTTATACCTGGCATGGATACTGAGTTCTCTCTTATGGATCTAGACAAAGTAAATTGAAAACATTCTGGAAAGGATTCACCATTCTAAATGCTATTAAGAACATTCATGACTCAATGGGAGAAGGTCAAAATATCAATATTAATAGGAATTTGGAAGAAGTTGATTTCAACCCTCATGGATGACTTTGAGGGATTCAAGACTTCTGTGGAAGAAGTAACTGGAGGCAGCCGGCCTGGCTGCCCCCACCTGGAATGACCGTTACAGACTAGAGCCAGGGTCCGGCATTTGCTGCCTGCACCCGGCTGAGAGAAACGTGGCCATGGCACACGGCCAGGAGAGAGAGGACACCACCGTCCACCCCACCAGCAGCCCGACCCTGTCCGTGAGGCAATGTTCTTCTGGAGTACACTTTACTTACATTCAGTTACTGTGGCACCTACCTGGCTAATTACTCCTCTCTCCCAGAATTTGAACTGACCCTTTGGAACTGGGAATGGAACGTCATTTTGTGCAAGAAATCACAACCTGGTGTAGATGTGAGCCAGATGTCTTTTAAACCCATGAACTGGTGCCAGCTGTGCTTATCAAGTCCAAGTACAGTGAGTGTGTGGACCATTGAAAGATGTAACCAGGAGCATTACTTCAAACCAAAGATGGTAAAGCTACCTCTAGAAGATGGGTCTTTTCTTGAAACAGACATAGTTTTCCCCCAGTCTGTGCCCAAAGATCCCATCTATGGACCTATGCTGCTGTCATCCATCGCTGGGCTAGTAGGTGAAGAGGCAGAAACTTTCACCCCGAAAGACGACGTGTATCCTTTGCTTCACCCAACTGTGGATTGCTGTACTCCAACAAGTGATCTGTATGTTGGCTGTGAAGAGGGTCATCTTTTAATGATTAATGGAGATACCTTGAAGACAACCATGCTTAGTAAGACAGAGGAAGAATCGCCATTGGACAGAAGAAATCTTATCAGTCCAATCACCTTGGTATATCAGAAGGAGGACGTGTTTGCTTCTGGAATTGATGGCTTTGTGTATTCTTTTATTATTAAAGATTCAAGTTACAAAATAGAGGATTTTCTTGAGATTGAAAGGCCTATTGAACATTTGATGTTTTCTCCCAATTACAGAATGTTGCTGATTCAAACAGACAAGGGATCTGTTTATATCTACACTTTTGGTGAGGAGCCAGCATTACATAAAGTCCTAGATGCTTGTGATGGGAAATTCCTGGCAATTGACTTTGTCACTCCTGGAACCGAATACTTTACGACACTCACACATTCAGGGGAAGTTTGTCTTTGGTGGATGGAAGATTGTGCTTGTGTAAGTAAGATTTATCTGAATACCCCAGCCACAGTTCTGGCTTTCTGTCCCTCCTCCCTCTGCACTGCCATGGGCACTGTAGGAGGCTCTGTCCACTTTGTTAACATCCAGGATCCGGAATCCCTCCACGGACTTCACAAGGCCTTTCTCTCTGAATCACCCATGCAGCACCTCATTTATGACCAGAGAGGAATATTTCAGTTGGTTGGAACATCAGAAGGAAAAGGTCTTTATTATCAATGCCAAGCCCTCAAGTTCATTTGAGATTATTGGATTCACAGAGATGGGCAAAGACATTTTGCAAATATCCAGTGTCTCTTCTGGAAACAGATATCGTGGAAGTGCTGGTGCTTTCTCCACTTCCAGAAACAGGAAGAAGCAGGCTGGAAATGTTCATTCTGCCTATAATACTACCACAAGACCTGATGGTTTCTGCAACCTTTACTGATGAAAGAGGGAGGCTGAGAGATGAATTCATTCATAAGTACCTGTATGAGGTGGAACACACTCTGTCCTCTGCCGTCTTGGACTTTCAAAGTCACCAAATATATGGCTTCTGTAATCACACGCCTTATATCTGTAGCTATCCTCTTCCTGAAAAAGAACATAGTGGTGTTTGCATTCTTAAACCACACCAAAAAGTGAAAAGCAGACAGTATGGACTTGGAATGTTCTATCTGTCTTCATATGGATTGTGGCTTGCAACGTTAGCTAAATGTGGAATTCTGTGTATCCGAGATGTTTATACTTTGGAAACATTTGTTCGGTGTCGGAGTCATTCTTACCAGGGGCGCAGGATTCAGTCGATGAGAATTTCAGTGAATGGAGAAAGCATTCTGGTGAATGGGAGAGATGATGGCACACTTATCTACCTAAAATGGAGGCATTTTGAAGGAAACTTAGCCACTGAAATTTTTGACTATTCCCAGAGACTATTAAGTTCTATGATCCATACCACGGAAGAGGAGAATGATTATTTAAGTACAGCATCCGAAGTTCCCTTAGACTTGGGATCCGAACCTGAACCTGAACACATAGTACATCAGAATATGAGGTCTTCTAGCATTGACACATCACAAGAGGAATTAGTGTCAATGGATGTTACAAAGGAAGTTCCCTGGATACAACAAAAATGCCAAGAGGCCATCAGAAAGGAAGTTGATCAGTTTTCAGAGAAAAGGAAAGAGATAAAAAGAGGAATTAAAGGACTTGCTAAAACTGTTATCAAGATGATGGAAGAAAATGAAACAGTAAGATAATATTGCAAAATTAGACCAACATGAATTTGGCCTGGATCTTGAGGAACTGGAAAGGCTTAATGATGAAAGCGAGGAAGAAGTGGCAAAAATGAGAAGGGACGCAGAGATACACAACCTAGCCAAGAGCTATTTGGCTGAACTTATTAAAAATGAATGCTGGGACTCCATGATGGTGAAAAGTCGAGCTCTTAAGTACTTTCACATCCCCTATGTGGTTGAGAACTTCCCAATGAAAGAGCACACAGATGAAGAGCAGAAAGAATTGGAGAGAGTTCTACAGCAAAAGAGGATCGAAGCAGAGTGTCTGAAACTACAAAAGGAAATTGTAGAGGTTCATTCTGCAATTAGCTTGGTTAAAAAGCATCATGAAGAGGAGGATGAGGAACAGGAACAGGAAGACAAGCTAGGAAAAAATGCCAACTTGCCCAATTACCTTCTTAGGAGTCTGAGTACTGACTTTGGGGTAGATACGTCATTGCTGACACGCCAATGGGAACTTCATTTGAAAGAGGAGAAAATTAACCAAATTATATTACTAAAAGATATTATTTACAAGTTAAAAACTGCTTTCAATGCTGAGTTTGATACCGCATATAGACAAAAAGTGTTTGAAATTGCACGTGTGAAGGAAAGAAATGTTAGAATTCAAGAAATTATTTTAGATCTGGAGTTGGAAGAAAAAGTCTGGTGACCAGAATTTGAGGACTGAGAGGTGCCGGAGAACGCTTGTGTGGAAAACGAGGAGATCATAGTTCTCAAACATGTTAATCCCTGACAAAAAGCCAAAGCAGAATTGATTACAACCCGAGAAATGCAACATCGGCTTCAGTCTCAGAGCATGGACACGAGACACCAAGCCCTGAATGACATGATGGGAGGTGTTCTGGAAATGAAGAAGGAAGACATTTTGATAATGGTGATTCCTCAGCCTCCTTTCATGGCAAAACCTGATGCCATGTGGACCGAAGAGGAAAGGAAACAATTCAAAGATTATAGGCCGGGCGCTGTGGCTCACACCTGTAATCCTAGCTCTTGGGAGGCCGAGGCGGGCGGATTGCTCAAGGTCAGGAGTTCAAAACCAGCCTGAGCGAGACCCCGTCTCTACTATAAATAGAAAGAAATTAATTGGCCAACTGATATATATATATAAAAAATTAGCCGGGCATGGTGGCGCATGCCTGTAGTCCCAGCTACCCGGGAGGCTGAGGCAGAAGGATCACTCGAGCCCAGGAGTTTGAGGTTGCTGTGAGCTAGGCTGACGCCACGGCACTCACTCTAGCCCGGGCAACAAAGTGAGACTCTGTCTCAAAAAAAAAAAAAAAAAAAAAAAAAAAAAAAAAGATTATGAGAAAAAAGTCAAGGAGTTAAATGAAGAAAGAGATAAGTACAGAAAACTCATTAGAAGCAGAATTAAAGAGACTTCAAAACTCTATACAAGAAAGCACACAGAACTTGGATGACAATTTGAAAAGACTCTTTGAAAGGAGAGTAAAGGCAGAGATGGTTGTCAATCAGGAGGAATTGAAAATAAATAATCTTATTTTTTCTTTACCATTGGATGAAGAATTAAGCTCCAGAGAACTATTCCTGAACAACTACCTAGCAAAGCAGCATCATGAGAAAAGCCAGTCTTCAGAAGCCATCTGGAAATCTAGAAAATACCTGGATGTGTACAAGGAACAGTATGACAACTTACTGGCAGAAGACAAAATTCTTGATCGGAGCTTTAAAAAGGAATTTTCTGAAATTCCCAGTCATCAAGTGGAAACACTCTACAAACTTTTTAAATGCTGACCAAGGATTCACAAGCATAAAACACACAGAGAAACAACCAGTATTGTCCCTTATGGAGAACGACCAGGATCTGCCAAGTTGAATAAGAACAACTTTGCCTAGTTAATGAAGGCCATGGACGAGTTAGACAATATTAATCACATGCCAGAAAGCTTGGACCCCTTGGTCTGGGATCATTTCTGCACAACCAAAAGAATAAAAGTGGAAAATGAACAGAAGGTAAAGCAGAAAGCAGCTGGCTTAGTGGAAATGGTGGCTTTCCTCCGAAAGAGAGTTGAGGAGGATAAAAAGGTGCAACAGGAGATTGAGAAAGTGTTCCATGAACTCATCCTATTACAGGAAGATAAAGTGAAATACCAGCTGAATTTGACGATCCAAATTCTTCTTAAACAAGGACAAATAGAACTGGAGAATTTCCAGTTAATACTGGACTATACTGACGCAATTCTCATCGACATGAACATAATCGAAGACCTGAATTCTGTGATTTGGACTCAAGGACAAAAGAAAGTTGCTAGCATGATGGAAAGTAAAGAGGTACACAAAGGAATATTTCAGATTGAATGGGAGCATAAGAAAATGGAGATGGAAATGGAAGATCTAAATCAAAAGGCTTGAGATATTCAGATGCTGTTTTTCTCAAGAGATTGTCAAAAGTTCCTAAATGAACCCAACTATGAATCTCTGATTAGTCTTCATATTGGCATAATGGAGCAAACCATTGCTGTTATATATAAGACCCGTAGAAAGAATGTGGAAAACTGCAAAAAACTACTCAAAAAACTGGGAAAGTTCAGCAATCAAAAAGATGTAGCAAATTATGGTCTAAGCTGCAATCTATGAGAAGAGTTGGTAGCTGTATCAGAGAGAAAAGACATCTGTAATGCAATGGAGTCTAAATTAACTTGTGAAAAGATTGTCAAAGAACGATATGAAAACATGATGCAACAACAGAAGTTAACAAATATTTCAAAACAACAAGCTGAAGAGATTTCAATACTACAGGCTGAAGTAGAAAGATTACAGATGAAAACATTTCCTGCTCTTGTTAAAATGTAAAAACACTGGCAGGAAAGCACAAGGCCAAATTAGTCATTTTACAAATTATTTCATTTGGGTAAAATGATTTCTTTTTCTTTCATACTGGGAAATTTAAGTAGAGTCCCCTCTTAGTGCATATTTTTAATAGCAAATTGTTTAATTTTATCCTTGATCAGCATATAAACTTTTTTCATGCATGAATAAATCTGTAAAATACGAAAAAAAAAAAAGTAACTGGAAATGTAGTGAAAATAACAAGAGAACTAGACTTAGAAGTGGAGCGTGATGATGTGACTAAATTGCAATCTCATGATAAAACTTGAATGGATGAAAAGTTGCTTCTTATGAATGAGCAAATAAAGTGGTTTCTTGAGATGGAATCTACTCCTGGTCAAAATGCTGCGAACGTTGTTGAAATGACAACAAAGGTTTAGAATATTCCATAAACTTAGTTGAAAAAGCAGCCACAGAGTTTAAGAGGATGGACTCCAATTTTGAAAGAAGTTCTCCTGTGGGTGAAATGCTACCAAGTAGCATTGCATGCTACAGAGAAATTTTTCATGAAAGGAAGAGTCAATCATTGTGACAAATTTAATTGTTGTCTTATTTTGAGAACTTGTCACAGACAACCCAACCTTAAGCAACCACCAACCTGATCAGTCAGCAGCCATCAACATCAAGGCAAGAACCTGAACCAGCAAAAAGATGATGACTCACTGAAGGCACAAATAGTTGTCAGGATTTAAAGACAATATAGTATTTTAAAATTAAGATATATACATTGTTTTTTAGACATAATGCTATTGCATACCAAATAGATTATAGTATAGTGTAAATGTAACTTGTATATGCACTGGGAAACCAAAATATTTGTGTGACTTGTTTTATTGTGATATTTGCTTTATTGTGGTGGTCTGGAACTGAACCCGCAATATCTCCGAGGTATGCTTGTACCATTAATCTTTGCGTAAAAGAAAATTAAATACTTAGATGTGACTCTGAAAGAACATACTCAGGACTTACATGCTGACAAATGAAAAATGCTGATGAAATAAATCTAAGAAGACCTAAATAAATGTAGAGACATGTCATGTTAATGGGTTGGAAGGCTTAATAAAAATGTCAGTTCTCAAATCAAAGACTCAATTCCCTTCACAATAGCAACAAAGAAATTAAAGTACCTAGGAATATACTTAACCAAGGACGTAAAAGACCTCTACAGGGAGAACTATGAAACACTGAGGAAGGAAATAGCAGAGGATGTAAACAGATGGAAATCCATACCATCCTCGTGGATCGGTAGACTCAATATCATCAAAATGTCTATACTACCCAAACTGATCTACAGATTCAATGCAATACCTATTAAAATCCCATCAACATTCTTCACAGATATAGAAAAAATAATTTTACGCTTCGTATGGAACCAAAGAAGACCCTGAATATCAAGAGCAATTCTAGGCAACAAAAACAAAATAGGAGGCATTAATATGCGAGATATCAAACTATACTACAAAGCTGTAGTAATTAAATCAATATGGTATTGGCACAAAAATAGGAATATTGACCAGTGGAACAGATGTGAGAATCCTGATATAAAACCATCCTCATATAGCCATCTCATCTTTGACAAAGCAGACAAAAACATACGCTGGGGAAAAGAATCCCTTTTCAATAAATGGTGCTGGGAAAACTGGATAGCCACCTGTAGAAGGCTAAAACAGGACCCACACCTTTCACCTCTCACAAAAACCAACTCACGCTGGATAACAGACTTAAACCTAAGGTATGAAACTATTAGAACTCTAGAGGAAAAAGTTGGAAACACTCTCCTAGACATTGGCCTGGGCAAAGAGTTTATGAAGAAGTCCCCAAAGGCAATCACAGCAGCAACAAAAATAAATAAATGGGACATGATGAAACTACAAAGCTTCTGCACAGCCAAAGAAATAGTCATGAAAGTAAACAGACAACCTACAGAATGGGAGAAAATTTTTGCATCCTATGCATCTGATAAGGGACTGATAACTAGAATATACTTAGAACTCACAAAAATCAGGAAGAAAAGATCAAATAACCCCATTAAAAAGTGGGCAAAGAAAAAAAAAAGTGGGCAAAGGACTTGAACAGAAATTTTCTAAAGAAGACAGAAGAATGGCCAACAAACATATGAAAAAATGCTCAACATCTCTAATCATCAGGGAAATGCAAATCAAAACTACAATGAGATATCACTTAACCCCAGTTAGAATGGCCTTTATCAAAAAATCTCCAAACAATAAATGCTGGCGTGGTTGCGGAGAGAGAGGAACACTCCTACACTGCTGGTGGAACTGCAAACTAGTTCAACCTCTGTGGAAAGCAATATGGAGATACCTTAAAGCGATACAAGTGAATCTACCATTTGATCCAGCAATCCCATTGCTGGGCATCTACCCAAATGATCCAATGACACTCTACAAAAAAGACACCTGCACTCGAACTGTTTATAGCAACACAATTCATAATTGCAAGGCTGTGGAAACAGCCCAAGTGCCCATCAATCCAAGAATGGATTAATAAAATGTGGTATATGTATACCATGGAATACTATTCAGCTCTAAGAAACAATGGTGATATAGCACATCTTATATTTTCCTGGTTAGAGCTGGAACCCATACTACTAAGTGAAGTATCCCAAGAATGGAAAAACAAGCACCAGATATATTCTCCAGTAAACTGGTATTAACTGAGTAGCACCTAAGTGGACACATAGGTACTACAGTAATAGGGTATTGGGCAGGTGGGAGGGGGGAGGGGGGCGGGTATATACATACATAATGAGTGAGATGTGCACCATCTGGGGGATGGTCATGATGGAGACTCAGACTTTTGGGGGGAGGGGGGGAAATGGGCATTTATTGAAACCTTAAAATCTGTACCCCCATAATATGCCGAAATAAAAAAAAAATGTCAGTTCTGCTCAAATTGATATACAGATTTAATACAATTCCTATCATAGTCTCAGCAAGATTTTTTCTAGATACAGGCAATATTATTCTAAAATATTGTATATGGAAGTGTAAGGAACTAGAACGACTAAAAATTTGGGAAAAGAAGAATAAAGTTGGAGGAACCAGTCTATCTGATTTTAAGATTTACTGTATAGTGACAGTAATCAAGTCTGTGTGGTATTTGCAGAGAGACAGACATACAAAGCAACAGAACAGAGTAGAGAACACAGGAATGGAGTCACACACATATGTCCAACTGACTTTTGTGAAAGATACCAAAGTACTTCAGTGGAGAAATGATAGACTTTTCAACAAACAGTGCTGGAGCATTTGGACATCCATGGGCAAAAAAAATAAAATAAAATAAAAAATAAACCTTGATCTAAGTCTCATAGATGATACAAAAATTAACTCAAAATGTATAGTGGACTTAAATGCAAAATGTAAAAGTATATGCATTTTAGAACAAAATATAAGAGAAAATCTTTGGGATCTGGGGCTACAGACTTAGACTGAGAGAAAATATGTGCAAAGTGCACGTGTAATAGAGGATTTGTATCTCAAATATTTAAAGAACTCTCAAAACTCAACAGTTAAAAAAACAACAATCCATTTAAAAACTGGGCAAAGAACATGAACAGATATTTCACCAAAGAGTATATATACATGGCTAATGAGCAAATGAAAAACTATTCAACATGATTAGCTACTAGAGAAATGTAAATTAAAACTATAACAAGATAACCCTGCACACCTATCCAAGTGGCAAAAATAACATGTAGTAACAACATCAGATGTTGATAAGAATGTGATAGTCAGGCATGGTGGCTCATGCCTGTAATCCCAGTCCTTTGGGAGGACAAGGCACGAGGCTAGGAGTTTGAGACCAACCCGGGCAACATTGTGAGATCCCCTCTCTACAAAAAATAAAAAGGAGGAGGCTGAGGCAGGAGGAGGATCGCTTGAACTCAGAAGTTCAAGGTTGCAGTGAACCATGATCATACCACTGCTCTCTAGCCTGAGCAACAGAGGGAGACTGTCTCTGGAAAAAAAAAAAAAAAGAATGTGGAGAACTTTCACTCATACATTGCTCATGGGAATGTAAAATGGCACAGTTCTTTGAAACTAGTTTGGCAGTTTTTTTAAAAAAAAAAAAACTATACATGTAGTTACCATATTAACAATTCACTCTTGGGCATTTATCCCAGAGAAGTGGCAACTTATATTCACACAAAAAGCTGTACACAAATGTTCATAGCAGCTTTATTCATAGCAGCCCCAAAACTGGAATTATCCTATGTGTCCTTCAACAGGTGAATGGTTAAACAATCTGTGGTACATGCATACCATGGACTACTACTCAGCAATAAAAAGGAAAGAAGTATTGACATATATCACTACATTAATGAATCTCCAAGAAATTATACTGAGTAAAAAAAGCCAATCGCAAAAGATTACATATTGTATCATTCCATTTATATAATTTTTTGAAATGACAACATTTGAGAAATGAAAGACAGATTAGTGGTTACCATAAGTTAGAGAAACTGGGGAAAAGAAGGAGAGTGTGTGTGTTTATAAAATGGCAACATGAGAGGTCCTTTCAGTGTTGGAACTGTTCAGTATCTTGATTGTGATGGTTGGAAATATGAAACTACATAGATGGTATAATGGTATAATTGTATAGGACTGAATGCATAGAAACAAACACACATGCATATATATATAAGTAAAACTGGGGAAATGTAAATGAGATTACTGCATTGTATCAATAACCTGGTTGTGATATTATTTTTTGTCTTGCAAAATATTATCATTGGATGAAACTCAGTGAAGTGCACAAAGAATGTTTCTGTATTTTTTCTTACAACTGCATGTAAATCAGTTGTAAGAAAAAAATTTAAAATTAAAATAAAATTTTCAATTAAAAAAATACCATTGACAGTAGGAGCCCAATTTTATTTTTAAAATACATAGAAAAATACCCTAGAGGATTATTTGATGATCTCCTAACCAGGATTATTTTGGTAGAATTATAGATAATATTGATTTTTTCTTTATATTATTCTGGTTTTTCAAATTTTTTCATGATGAACATCCAAAGATAACAGTCAGAAAAATAAGCTATTTGATCTGAGCATCAATGTAACAATATTTTTGAGGAATATGCAAAAAGAAAGATTGAGGCTAGGGAGAAAACATCGATTCTTATAGTATTTACATTTCAGGAAATATAGAAAAAAGAGAATTTTGGACTTCCAATGTCATTTCTGTCACCCTGTAGGTCTTTGTTCTTTCTTGGTTTCTCGGTTTCTAAAGATACTTTCTCTTCTGAGTAGAAAGCACAATTCACAAGGTCATAATGTTAGGTGGCTTAGTTTATAAAACAAGATTACAATTAACCCTTGAACAACACAAGGTTGAAGTGTGTGGGTCCACTTATATGAGGATTTTCTTCTGCCTCTGCCACCCCTGAAAGGGCAAGACCAACCCCTCCCCTTCCTCCTCCTCCTCAGCCTACTCAGTGTGAAGACAACAAGGATGAAAACCTTGACAAGTGATGATTCACTTCCACTTAATGAATAACAAATATATTTTCTCTTCCTTGTGATTTTCTTAACAACATTTTCTTTTCTCTAGCTTACTTTATTGTAAGAATACAGTGCATAATGCAAATAACATATAATATATGTGTTAATTTGCTGTTTGTTATTTGTAAAGCTTCTGGTCAACAGTGGGCCATTAGTAGTTAAGCTTTTGGGAAGTAAAAAGTTATATGTGGATTTTCAACTGTATGGTGGGCAGGCACCATAGCCCCCATGTTGTTCAAGGGTCAAATGCATTTCTAGAACTACATTTCTGAAATTTATTCTTATTTGAAGTACAGGAAAAGGAACACCAAAGAGATAGAGCCTACATGTGTTAATTAAGGAGGAAGAGTGGTGGAATGGAGTCTGAAAAGTGTGACCAGTAGCCCAGGTAAAAGATAGTGAGAGCCTGATACAGGTAAGGCAGTAGCTGTAAGAGGTGGACAGGAGGGAACAGCCATAAGACATCTTAAAGAACAGGAATTTGATTATATCAGTTGGGAGATTTAATGCATAGAGTTGATTACACAAGTGAGAGAGCAGCTGGGAGTGAAACAGAGCTCACTGAAGGACCCCAGAGACCGGCAACAGTAAGAAGCTTCCATCACGCCTCAGCTGGAGAGACAAGGGCTTCAGACATGTTACTGAAGCCAGAATTGCCCAGAGGAAGCTGGAAATACAGTATCTTGTCTGAAATGAGCCAAAGCCACAGATGTAGCCACAGCTGGCAAATCTGTCGACATCAGAGAGAAAGGGTGAAAGCACCCTAGATTCTTTCTCCTTCCAATGCTGCAATCTCCTACTCATGCCAAATCCAGTTTCAAGCTAGATGACTTGGGGAGTCATCTAGCTTGAAGGAGCCTGGTGAATGCAGCCCTAAGGATACAGAGCAGAGCTGGAGAAGGGCATGAAACAGATCTGAGGGCAAACAGGCCCAGGACTAACATCATCAATCTTTTTAGCTAGTCAGCATCCATTCTCACTTCATATCCATATTTAACAAATCCATTCATCTGCTGGACATGAGACAACTATCCATGATAAAACTCACCAATTCCCACCAACAAGGGGAGGGAGAAAATCTGATTTCTCATTTTTCTATCTCAAGTCCAAGATCTCCAGGCATTTTGGAATCCCTCCTATAAATACCAGATGTGGCTCCTTGTAGTCTGGTGTCCTATAAATTAAATTACCAAGTGCTTACTACCAACACTTCTCATACAAAATAGTAGGGAGGAGATTGTTGGTTAATATATGCATAACAAAGTACGAATCCTTGTTTGCTATAATTGTTCTGTAACTGGTCATGTGGTCATAGTTGATATTTATCACTTTCTTCTTTCACCGTGTATTTTGTTCTTATTGCCCTTTTAGCCAGAATATTGGTTGCAGTTCTTTACCAATATTCTGTTAGTGGGGTGGTCCAATCCTTTATTTCTACAAAATCTGAACCTTTGGTGCTCTTGTACTTATTGGGTTGCTGTAAACTTTAACTGAATTTTACTAGCAGATACAGAAGTACTAAAAGATGCTCCCATGAATCTCCTCGATTTCAGACATAGTATCCCTATTCTTATTGTGTAGCAGCAAACCAATTTCCCATCATTAATAATGATCAATTGCTTCAGCCAATATAGTCACCCTTCCTCTGCTTGTTGGTTCAGTGGTATGAGCTCCAAATGCCAAGTGACAGTCTCAAATTCTAGTTTATAATAAGATTGGGTGGAAGAATTGCTTCCTTAGGAAGAAAGACCTCTAGACTAGTAGAGCTGAAGGTTGTATACAGGAAGCAGAACTTCTGTGAGTGGATTATTAGATATAATAGTGAGAAAAGCCATTCCCACTTCTGCCCCTTAATTCCTGGACTCCTGCATTCTACATAAGGGAGATATGTAGCATATATTGGTCACTGGTTCAAAGCATATGCTACATCCTGAGGGACAATATTCCAACACCACATAATGTGACTTGCCAGTTGGTACCATAACTAAATCTTAATTAAGCCATTCCACCATTTTATCAGGCCAGCAGCTCCTGAGAGATGGAGTGCCTGCTAAGACCAGTAAATTTTAATAGCTTGAGTTATTATTGTATTTTTTTGGTAATGAAATATGTCCCTTGGACAGAAGCATTGTTGTATATGACAGCATGATGGCGAATTAGGCCCATAAGCCCATTGATGGTGGTGTTGAGAAAGCATATCCGTACTCATAGTAGTAAGAACAAAGTGTGACTCCTTCATGATAGGAAAGGGTCAAATGTGATCAACTTGTTACCAAGTGGCTAGCTGGGCCCCCGAGAGAATGGTGCCAAGTTAAGAGCTCAATGTTGGCCTCTGATTTGGTGGCCTCTGCTAGGCACTCAGCAGCAACAGTGGCAGAACATCCTTGGTAAGAAAAGTCTACATGCTTGAGTCATGCTAGTATTTAAAAGCAGGGCCTTACATTGGATAAACCCAGCCAGAATCTGGCCAAGATAAGAGCCTAGAGGATGCAGGATGCAGGGGTCAATCCTGAGTAGAGCAGAGGATTGGCAGGGAGCGGTTCTGGGAGAAAATAGGTCTAGCTTTCGGAATAAAGAGTAAGGGAGAGACAGTGGCTTCCCAGTTTTTTTAGCTTGGGTAAGTAGGTGGATAGTAATTCACTGACCTGAGAACACCAGAGTGTGAGAACACGTTGAGTTTAAGTCACTTGTGAAATGTCACAGTAAAGCTGCCCAGGATGCAGACCAAGGTTCAGGAGAGAAGTCTGTGACAGAGATATATATCTAGGGGTCAACAGAATATGAAGGGTCATTGTCATCACGGGAGTGAGTTTACTCAGGGTGGATGTAGGATAATCAGAGACCAAAGACAAATGCTGGGCATCACCAATATTCAAGTGACTGGCCATGGAAGAGAAGGCTGTGGGGAAGAAGTCAAAGTGATGTTTTAGAATGCAAGGGAGGAAGGACCATCAAGGAAAAAGGAATAGTCAAAAAGGTCAAACTCACCTGACAGGTCAAGTAAGATAAGCCTGAAAGGATCCAAGAGAATTGAGCTATTAGAGGCCACTGATGAACACCGCCTGGCTGAAAGTAGAAATGGATGACCCTTCACCAAATCCTTCCTCTTTTCTTTACTTCTCAGAGCATCTGCCCTGAAAGCTTGATCAATTTGAGGGAAAATAACTTCCAATCCAATTTAAGTGTACATGGCTGAGCAAGAAACGTGATGTTCTTGGTGGGGAGTCTGGGCAGTGTGTGTGACAGCGAGAGAAGGGCAAGAGTGTCTCTCACTATTCTCTCTACTGCCTACCAGAGAATAGAAAAGGCCAAACAAGAAATTAATTTCTTGTTGCTCCTGGGAGCTCTGAGAGTTGTGGTCTTGTTGATCTGGCAACAATTTTGTTCTTAGAAAGAGTGCATGGAAAGTATTTATTCCTCTTTATTGAAGAGTCAAGATAGTAATAAAAAATTTTTAAATTTGTTAAAATAATTTTAAAGCCCCAAATCCTACCATCCTGCCATTAACTTTTAAATATTTCCTTTCATAAGCATACTTTGTGCATGGTTGTAATCATAACATATGATTTTTTCCCAAATTATTAATAGAGTCATAAAGTAAAAAAAAAAAAATAGAATTTTGAACCATCTTGAGATCCTTAGAACTAGAAATCTTGCCTTAGAAAACTGAGAGTGTATTAGATTCTTAGAGTCCTTAGAAATCTGGAAGAAACTTCAGAAATCATTTTATCCAATCCCTTGTTTTAGAGATGTTAATTGAGGCCCAGAGAGATAGAATGGATTTATTTAAGGTCAGGAAGTAATTCATGGCAGGACCTTTTCTAAGACCGTGGTCTTTGGAGTCTACTTTCCAGCATTCTTGCCACCATCACACATCTGTCTCCAGCAGTGGGTTTGTATGTCACGATTTTGATTAGAGTGCCATGTGTTGTGTGTACACCTCATCTGGGAGATTGCAAAAATAGCCACAATAGTCTGTAGCTTCTACCTTCAAGAAGTAGAATCTACTTACCCACCCTTTGAATTTTGTGACTTGCTTGGACCAAAGAATGCAATGGAAGTGACGTTTTGTAATTGTCAACCTAAGCTTCAAGAGCCTTGCAGCTTCTGCTCTCATACTCTTAGAACCCTGGGACTAGTCCAGGGCTAGCCTGCTGAATGATGAAACAGGTGGCTTAGTCACCATTATTGCCCTGCCAAACACCAACTATGTGAGTGAGGCTGTCCTAAATTTTCCAGCCTCTAGCCAACCTGCTGGCAGAGATTGGTATACCCTCCCTAGATAAGGAGAACTTTTCCACCAACCCGCAGAATCAAGAGTGAAATAAGGCACTAAGTTTTAGGGTGTTTTTTATACTGCAAAGCCAACTGATGCATATATTTCTTCATTGTACGGATAACCCACTCCATTAGAGTAAATCATACTTCATGTCTCATGGTTTCTTGAATCAGGAGACAAGGAAATATATTTTACTGTAAATTTTTGTTTTATTATTTTCATTTAGATATCTAAGTTTCAAAAGGCAATTTATAGAAAAAATCTTTGGACATGCAAGTCTATGTACAGCTCTTTGCAGGCCATCTGCTTTGAAAAGAACCATTGGTTGAGTCCTTTATTTTTACCAACAATCTCCTCTTCTCCTGCCCACATCTCAAGGCATTCAGCAAAGATCTGTACATATGGACCAAGGTGGAACTAAAGGGGGAAGGAAGAGGAAGGCAGCTCCACTGTGAGTTAGGACATAGCAGTTATTTTTTTCTTAGTTTGAATCCAGCCTGGGGCTTTCTAAATAAACACTGCAGAAGCATCTCCCCAAGTGGTGCACTGAGGAAAACAAAGCAGCATGAATATATGTTCCTGATCTGGAGCATGGCAGATGAACAGGCTGGAAACTCCTACTCCTGTCAAAGGCTCTAGGGGTTTATTACTCATAGCTATTCATTTCCATGGAATCTTTAATTTGATATAAACTAACTCTTAACAAAAATGAGCTTATAGAAAATGTCCATATTTGGCTGGTTGGATAATGAAGTCACATGGACTTTTAACATCTAGTGATACAGTCTTGTGATCGAGTTTGATATTTAGTTCAATGAGATTGTACTGAGAACTAAACCTGAGCTCTGCAGCACAGCAAAACATTGAGCTGTATGATATTTGAGTGTTGCAATTATATGCCTACACTCTTTCCCAGAAAAGAGAGAGGGCAGAGGATTATTGTTTTTTTATAGAATATGTCTGTATAATCACACCCTGGTTAGTCCAGACATTTTCTTTTTATCATTTAAATACGCTTCAAAGATAAGTCAAAAGTCTTTAGACTACAAAGTTTGCATTGAGCTGTTTCACCCTCTTTCTTGGTTTCTAGTTCTACTTAACTCCTCTTTTTCTCCATCAATGTCCTCTAACAAGAGATAAGAAATGAAAATCGTAAATATGTGAGGTGATAGATATGTTAATGAGTTATACATCATTTCACGATGTATACATATATCAAAATATCATAAATATATATAATTTGTATTTGTCAAGCATACCTTAATAAAGCCCTGTGTGGGGGGGGAGAAGATCAAAAAAAATAAATATTATGGCTACATCAAAAAAAGAAAGAAAATAGTCACACTCAATGACACAGAATCTAATTAACCAAAGTCAATTAAAGAGCGTTCTTGCCCCATTCAAATTCTAAGCAGAAGTTCAAAAGACAAGAAAAAATTTAATAATCAACAAGTAAGAACCATCATTTATTCAACAGCTTATTGAGCACACAATCATGTGCCAGGCCAGGCACCATGCAAATTTGTGAAGATTCAGAGGTGAATAGAAAAGATCCTGATCTGCTCCTTAGGGAATAATCATATTTTCCTGACCTCAGCCAGATTTCCATACTCTTTTAGTTGCATTTTTAGCTACAGGTCTGTACAAAGAGAAAAGTTACCTAGTGATGTAATTTCTTTACAAATAATAATTAATAATAAAAATGATAGTAAAGCAGCTAACATTTATATAATATACATTATGCCAAAATTCTTCAACTTTTATATTAATTAATTTAATTGCCAAAAATTTTTTTAGTTACTAACAAGGGTTGTTGGTATGTTGATTTGTTTATTAAATCAGGTAGGCAGTTGTTGTCTACAATTCAGAATGCTCTTGGCTCCAGGCATCAGTTATCTGCAGGAGACCAGAGTAAGTTTAGGCAAAGCATTCTTCAGAGTGTCTACTCACTTGGCTCAGGTACACACATGTATGTATGTGCACGACACAGGACATAAGGTTCATCTAAGTACATGCTCTGGAGAAAACACAGTAAATCATTGAAACTGGGCCTCTTCAGAAAACCCCAGACAGGGGACCTTTACAGATTTAGAAGAAGATGGCTACAAGGAAATCTTAGTCTACTTGACCAAATTCCCCTGGTTTCCTCTGGGAGCATGAGAGACCTGACATCCCACTTTAATATAGAAGCAGATGTACTGCAGAAGTTTTTAAGAAAATTCAACACACTCTACAATTTATTTTCCTTTGGATGTGGCTTTTATGGGCATCTGTTTAAGTGGAAAACATTCAGTCTAGATTATTAAATCTCAATTAAGCCGAATGCTTAGAAAATGGGGTGCTTTGACATTGAAATTTATTAATTAACTTAGGGTTAATAACATCCCATTTTCTTTCAACACTTTTTACTTAAAAATAACAACTCTCTACAGAGTTATGTCTTAGTGAGAGTACTGTAGTGAATAGTCTGAATCTGTGTGAGTTACTTAACCTCTCTGAGCCTCAGTTTTCTCATCTATTTTTTAAAAAGCAAATTTAATAAGCAAATCATCATACCAATAACCCTTGCTTATTCCCAATAACGCATGAGTATGATATCTCTCAAACTTAAAGGTAACCTTTAAAAATAACAATGATGATGTTGCTGATGATAAGAATAGGTGACATTTATTGACCTCTTATAATATGCCAGGCTCCACAGTAAATGCGTAATAGCATTTATAGTCTTTTTAAATTTAAATTTCATAACCTGTGGCAAGGTTTTCAAACTTTGATATGTATAAAAATTATTGATATGTATAAAAATTATCTGGGAAGCTTGTTAAAAATAGAGTTTCCAAGGCCCCACTCTAGAACATCTGATTCAGTAAGTCTGGGGAGTGGGCTGAACACCTGTTATTAAAAATAATAGAAAATTGGTTAAAATAACTAAAATAAATCCAATACAATTCAGTAAGATTTATTGTGCTTCTGCTCAGTCCACATGGAAATTAACAATATAGAGTCATTGTTCTTCATCATCTTATAAAAATGACAACAATATTGAGCATATCCTTTCCCAAGAAGTAGAAACTATGTATTGATTTTGAGACAGATTTGGAGAAAAGCAAGAAAAACTAAGAGGGAAGAAAAGGAGATAGAGAAGAGGGTTCAAAGAAGGGGGATGTTCTGGGTAGCTCTTGCTGCATACCAAATCACTGATATTCAATGGCTTTAAAGGTAACAATCCTTTCTTTTGTTCATGAATCTGAAATTTGGGCAGGGTTCAGTGGGGACCATTTGTCTCTTTGCTCCATGTGGTGCCATCTGGGGTGGCTTGACCTGAGCCAGTGAATCTACTTCCAAGATGAATCACTCATATAGCTGGCAAGTCGGTACTGGTTTTTGGTTCCCCTCCATGGGATGGCTTGGGCTTCCTTGCAGTGTAGTGGCTGGGTTGAGAGATATCATCTCAAGGGACAAGAAGTGGAAGCTTCCAATTTCTTAAGGCCTGGGATCAGAAACTAGCACAAAATTTCTTCTGTCATATTCAACTGGCCAAGCAATCACAGAGCCCAGATTCAAGTATAAGGGACATAGATTTCACCTTTCAATTGCAGGAGTGTCAGAAAATAGTGGGGCCATGCTTTACAATTGCACAAGGACAGAGAAAAGAAAGATTGAGAAAATGAAAGAAAAAATTCACCTGTTTTGCTAAGGCTGGTTTAACCAGGAAGAGAGTAAAACACTCCTCCCTTGACTATTTCAGAAAACCATGTCAAGTAGCATCAGCACCCTTTCTGGGAGCTTGTCACAGAATTGGGAAAGATAGGAGATTTTCCTGACAAATCTAAATGGAAGGAAAGCTCTTTCAAATGTCACTCATGTTTCCCAAAATTCTTTCTTCCTTTTGTTTAACAAACATTGAGTGTGCTTACATATCAAGCACTGTGCTATATATAAGGGATATCAGGGTTAATAAGGCACCATCTTTGTCCTCAAATATGCACAGCTGGAGGGAGAAATAGTGAAGTAAATAATCATTAGATTCATGCTACACACACATCCATCTATCTTGGATGCCCACAGGGTTACAGATTGGTGGGTGTGATCAGCTCAAATCTCACTTTCCTTTGGCCATAGATCCCTCATACCAGTTTAGGCATCCTGATCTATGCCATCACAACTCCCTGTATCACAGTACTTTATTATATATTTGTAGGACTCTTTGATTAGCTTCTTTCTCCCACACAGGATCAGAGAATCTTCTTGAATATTGGACCAGTCTTAGTGATTCATTTCTAGCAAACGGTATGCAGCAGAAACTGGCTCTTTGTGACTTTAGAAGTTAGGTTTCCAAAGTTTCTGTCTCTCTAGGTATACACACTATGGGAGCTCTGGTGCTGCCATGCCAGATACTCCACATTGAGAGATGAGAGAAAGAGAGAGAGAGAGAGAGAGAGAGAGAAGAAGAAGAAGAAGAAGAAGAAGAAGAAGAAGAAGAAGAAGAAGAAGAAGAAGAAGAAGAAGAAGAAGAAGAAGAAGAAGAAGAAGAGGAGGCTTGAGAATCCCCAGCTATTTTAGCTCCAGCTGTTGGAGTCTTCCCAGCATCAACAACCAGATGTGTGAGTGAACAAACCTCAGATGCTCAGCCCCCAGATTTCAAGCTCCCTTAGCTGATACTGAGTGGAGCAGAGACAAGCCTCTTTCTCTGTGTACTGTCTAAATTCCTGACCCAGGAGAAACACTGCCAGACAGAGTGTCTCTGCAATAAAGTCAGTTTATAGAAGAAATTAGAAGAAAGAAGCAAGCAGACGAGCATACATCGGCTGAGGGTCACAAGGAGGGGTACCAGAGACTACGGAAACTCCACGGGAGGAGGTTGCGGAGGAGAACTGGAAGCAGAGACCTCCCAAGAAGCTTGGAGACCAGCGTCAAGGGTAGGTAGAGAGATTAACTTTCCCCTCCCTTGCTGGTGGGCTCCCCAGCGGCAGGAGAGACCTGCGGACACCAGGCCAGAGACGGCCACTGCTAGTGAGTGGTAAGCCTGTAGCAGACATGACACCAGGCTCCCAACTCCCTCGGGGCACCTCCGTGTTCACAGACCTGAGCCACGCGGCAGGCACCATATTGCTCCATTCTCCCCTTCCCCTTCCCTATCCGCGGCTGCTGAGAGAGACAATATAGCCACCAGCTGGAGGCATCGCCAGGGAATGGGACCTTCTGTTTGGGGCCCTTCAGCTGACTGAGGGGAACTCAGACTGTGAGCTCCCTACCCGCCAGCCCTCCCAGGTGGTACTGGCCCAGTGATCCCAGGAGAATGGGGCAGACCCTGAGGCTGAGAGACATCGACCCAGCTTGGGCTCCCATGGGTGAATTGGGACAGGAGCTCATCTCCCTGGTGGTGTCAGGGATTGAATTCTGGGACCCAGAGGTCAGACCTGCGAACCAGGTCCCCTGCACCCAGGTCTCACATTGCCTGGGGCACAGAAGGAATATTCGTGAACAGCCTACTGAGGTGTGTGTGCCTTTAAGGGCACATCAGCATGCTTGAGGGCAACCCTCCTCCCAAGGGGGGGGCCGTGTGCCCAGTACAGGCAGCGACCCTGCACAGGGAACCTCGCGGCCCGCATCACACCCAGGGAAGACCCTGTGGGGTGAGGTCTGGCCTGCTGGCAGAAGCCCAGGAGAAGCTGTGGAGTTGGGGAGGCTGTAAAGGAGTGGGGCCTGCTCCAGACTGCAGGACTCAGACAGCCCCACCACCACATGCAGACTTTTTGACTGAGCGGGGCCATTCCAGCCCCTCCCTGGCAGCTTTTCCCAGAAGGGGAGGATAGAACTTTGACCCCTGCTAACAGCATTTGTGGTGCCTGAGGACAGGCTTACCCAACCCAGCTCCACCTAGACTCACTCCCAGACCAGCCCTCACTGAGGTGGAGAATAAGGACACACCTGGAAGTCCCAGAGCCCCACTCACCACCTGAAGCACTAGAGTGCCTCTCCAGAGGAACAAGAGCTGGTTACAGGACACAAAAACAACACTGTAGCCTGCTCCTCCGAGCAAGCACCACCTACTGACAGGGAGGACATTCTGCACACCCTTTTCACAGCACCTACTGACTCATCATACAGGGGATGGTCGAATCTCACCCACAAACACCACCTACTGGCTCAGAGATTAAACAGGGTGCATCATTACCCAAACGAAAACCTAAAGGAAAGAAGCAACAACTGATCCAGATGGGAAGAAATCAGTGAAGGAACTCTGGAAATATGAAAATTCAAATGGAAAGCACATGCCCAAAGAGGAACACCAGCCCCTTAGAAATGGACACCAACTAAAATCAGACCACTTAAATGACAGAAGAATTTCGAGCATGGATCATAATAAAAGTCAACGAGTTGCAAGAAAAACTGGATAATCAACACAAAGAAAACGCAAAAAGACTCCAGAACCTGGAACAAAAATTCACTAAAGAAATTGATACAATGAAGAAAAGTCTAACCAAACTCCTGGAAATGGAAAATCAATTCAGGGAATTACAAAACACAGTAGAAAGCCTCAAGAACAGGGTAGATCAAACAGAAGAAAGAATGTCAGAGATTGAAGATAACATCTACCAATTAAATAAATTAGTTACAGAGATAGAGCAGAGAAACAAGAGAAAAGAGCAACAGCTACAAGAGATGTGGGATTATGTGAAGAAACCTAGCGTGAGGGTTATAGGGTTACCCAAAGGGGAAGAAGAAAACACTCCAGGGCTGGATAAGCTATTTGAAGATATAATAGAGGAAAATTTCCCAGGCCTTGGTAAAAATCTTGATATACAAGTTCAAGAAGCTCAGAGGACCCTGGGAGATTCAATGCAAACAAGAAGACATCAGGACATGCAGTCATCAGACTGACCAAAATATGAACTAAAGAGGCCCTTCTAAAATCTGTAAGACAAAAGAAGCAAGTTACATGCAAAGGAAAGCCAATCAGAATAACGCCACACTTCTCTAATAAAACTTTACAAGCAAGGAGAGACTGAGTCCCCATTCTCACACTTCTGAAACAGAATAATGCCCAGCCTAGAATCTTATTCCCTGCAAAACTAAGTTTTGTATATGAATGAGAAACCAAGACATTCTCAGATAAGCAAAGACTGAGGGAATTCACCAAGACAAGACCAGCCCTTCAAGAAGTACTCAAAACAGTGTTACCCACGGATCAGCACAATAAACACTCATGAATGTAAATCTACTCAGAAGCTAAAGATCAAAGCCAAGATACCACAATGGTTCAAGAGAGAAAACAAAGCAACAAAGTTCAGCCCAACATAATGAACAGAAATCTGCCCAACCTATCAGTTATCTCAATAAATGCAAATGGCTTGAACTCCCCACTCAAGAGACATAGGCTGGCTGAATGGATAAAAAAATACAAGCCAAGTGTCTGCTGCCTTCAGGAAACACATCTAACCTGCAAGGATACATATAGACTAAAGGTAAAGAGGTGGAGAACAATATTTCAAGCAAACGGAAGCCAAAAGAAAGCTGGCATGGCAGTGCTCATTACAGATAACTTAGTTTTTAAATAAACAAAAGTAATAAAAGACAAAGAAGGTCACTATGTAATGGTGAACGCTACAGTTCAACAAGAAGTCATAACAATTCGAAATATATATGCACCCAACCCTGGTGAACCTAGATTCATAAAGAACTCTACTTGATCTAAACAAATGGATAAACAACAACATCAGAGACTTTAACATCCCACTCTCAGCACAGGACAAATACTCCAAACAAAAAGTAAACAAAGAAATAATGGAATTAACCAGAACTCTAGAAAAATGGGACTGACTGACATTTACAGGACATTCTACCCCAAAACCACTGAATATACATTCTTCTCATCAGCTCTTGGGTCATTCTCTAAGATTGACCATATCCTAGGACACAAAGCATGTCTCAAACAATTAAAAAAAATTATACCATGTATCTTTTCAGATCACAAAGGAATAAAAGTAGAAATCAACCCAACCCAACCAACCCAACCCACTCATTTCTACAAAAAGTCATGGAAACTAAACAACCTTCTGCTGAATGACCACTTCATAAATGAGGAAATCAAGAGGGAAATCAAAAGATTCTTTGAACTAAATGACAAAGGAGACACAAGTTATCAAAACCTGTGGGACACCGCTAAAGCAGTCCTGAGAGGAAAGTTTATTTCCATAAATGCCTATATACAAAAGTCTAAAAGATCACAAATAGACAACCTAATGAATTGTCTCAAAGAGCTAGAAAAAGAAGAACAGACCAACCCCAATCCCAGCAGAAGAACTGAAATCATTAAGATAAAATCAGAACTAAACAAAATTGACAACAGGGAAACCATACAGAAGATTGACAAAACAAAAAGTTGGTTCTTTGAAAAAATAAACAAAATTGACACATCTTTGGCTAGACTAACGAAAAGCAGAAAAGAAAAAATCTCTAATAAGCTCCATAAGGAACAATAAGGGAGAAATTACAACGGATGCCACAGAGATATGAGGTATAATTCATGAATACTACAGAAACCTCTATGTACACAAACTGGAAAATGTGGAGGAAATGGACAATTTCTTACAAGCACACAGCCTATCTAGGCTCAACCAGGAAAAAATAGAATTCCTGAACAGACCAATATCAAGTATTGAAATTGAAATAGCAATAAAAAACCTTTCTAAAAAGAAAAGTCCTGGACCAGATGATCTCACACCCGAATTTTACCACACCTACAAGGAAGAACTGGTGCCTATCCTGCAGAAATTATTCCACAACATCAAGAAGGATGTATACATCCCCAACACATTTTATGAAGTGAACATAACCCTGATAACAAAACCAGGAAAGGATGCAACAAAAAAACAAAACTATAGACCAATATCCCTTATGTATATAGATGCAAAAATTCTCAAAAAAATCCTAGACAATCGAATCCAGGTGTTTGTCAAGAAAATAATCCATCGCAACCAAGTGGGCTTCATCCCTGGGATGCAGGGATGGTTCAACATATGCAAATCTATAAATGTAATTCACCATATAAACAGAAGCAAAAACAAAGAACACATGATTCTCTCAATAGATGCAGAAAAAGCATTAGACAAAATTCAACACCCTTTTATGATAAGAACGCTGAACAAAATAGACATAGATGGGGCTTACCTAAATGATACAAGCCATATATGACAAACCCACAACCAATATCATACTGAATGGGGAAATTGAAAGCATTCCCACTTAGAACTGGAACAAGACAAGGTTACCCACTATCTCCACTTCTATTCAACATAGTGCTGGAAGTTCTTGCTACAGCAATCAAACAAGAGAGCGGAAATAAGAGCGTCCAAATGGGAGCAGAAGAGATCAAACTCTCACTCTTTGCTGATGACATGATATTATACCTAGAAAACCCCAAGGATTCAACCAGGAGACTCCTTGAATTGATAAATGAATTTGGTAAAGTCTCAGGATACAAAATCAATACACAGAAATCAGAGGCATTCATATATGCCAACAACAGTAAAAGTGAGAACCAAATCAAAGACTCAATTCCCTTCAAAACAGCAACAAAGAAAATAAAGTACCTTGGAATATATTTAACAAAGGAGGTAAAAGACCTCTACAGGGAGAACTATGAAACACTGAAGAAGGAAATAGCAGAGGACGTAAACAGATGAAAGAATATATCATGCTCATGGGTCGGCAGAATCAACATTGTTAAAATGTCTATACTACCCAAAGTGACCTACATAGTCAATGCAATCCCTATCAAAATGCCATCATCATTTTTCACACATATAGAAAAAATAATTGTATGCTTCCTATGGAACCAGAGAAGACTCCGTATAGCAAAATCAATCCTAGGCAATAAAAACAAAATAGGAGGTATCAATTTACCAGACTTCAAATTATACTACAAGGCTATAGTAATTAAAAGCGCTTGGTATTATCACAATAACAGGGACATTGACTAGTGGAACAGAACAGAGAACCCAAATATAAAACCATCCTCATATAGCCAACTAATATTCAACAAAGCAGACAAAAACATACACTGGGGAAATGAATCCTTATTCAATAAATGGTACTGGGAAACTGGATACCCACATGTAGAAGACTGAAACAAGACCCACACCTTTCACCTCTCACAAAAATCAACTCACGCTGGGTAACAGACTTGAACCTTAGGTGTGAAACTATTTGAATTCTAGAGGAAAATGTTGGAAATACTATTCTAGACATTGGCCTAGGCAAAGAATTTATGAAGAATAGCCCAAAGGCAATCACAGTGGGAACAAAAATAAATAAATGGGACCTGATCAAATTAAAAAGCTTCTGCACAGCCAGAGAAACTGTCACAAGAGCAAACAGACAACCCACAGAATGGGACACAATTTTCACAAGCTACACATCCGATAAAGGGCTGATAATTGGAATCTATTTAGAACTCAGGAAAATCAGCAAGAAAAAATCAAACAACCCCATCAAAAAATGGGCAAAGGACATGAACAGAAACTTCTCATAAGAAGACAGAATAATAGCCAACAAACATATGAAAAAATGCTCAACATCTCTAATCATCAGGGAAATGCCAATCAAAACCACAATCAGATATCACTTAACTCCAGTGAGAATGGCCTTTATCAAAAAGTCCCCAAACAATAAATGCTGGCATGGATGCAGAGAGATAGAAACACTCCTACACTGCTAGTGGGACTGCAAACTAGTTCAACCTCTGTGGAAAGCAGTATGGAGATACCTTAAAGCGATACAAGTAGATCTACCATTTGATCCAATTCCACTACTGGTCATCTACCCAAAAGATCAAAAGTCACTTTATGAAAAAGAAACCAGTACTCGAATGTTTATAGCAGCACAATTCACAAATGCAAAGCTGTGTAAACAGCCCAAGTGCCCATCAATTCATGAGTGGATTAATAAAATCTGGTATATGTACACCACGGAATACTACTCAGCTTTAAGAAACAATGGTGATATAGCACATCTTGTATATTCCTGGATATAGCTGGAACCCATTCTACTAAGTGAAGAATCTCAAGAATGGAAAAACAAGCACCACATGCACTCACCAGCAAATTGATATTAACAGATCAACACCTAAGTGGACATATAGGAATAACATTTATCGGGTGCTGGGCAGGTGAGAGGGGGGAGGAGGAGATGGGTATATACAAACACTATGAGTAAGATGTGCAAAGTTTGGGAATGGACAGGCTTAAAGCTCTGACTCGAGGGAGGAGGGGGGCATGAGCAATATACGTGACTTTAACACTTGTACCCCCATAATATGCTAAAATAAAAAAAATAAAAAAATAAAAATAAATTCCTGACCCAAAGAATCCATAAGCAAAATGAATGGTTGTTTTATGACACTAAGTTTTGGAACAATTTGTTATATGACCATAGTAGTTAGAACAGAGAATGAGGCAGAACCTAATTTTTTTTTTTTTTTAGGACCTAGAGTTTGATGAATGACAGGGAGTTTGTACTTTCCCCAAGGGCTGTGGAAAGATTTTAAGCAGAAGATAGGAATAGTCAGATTTGAGTTTTAGAAAATAACTTTGGCCACATACACTGAGGCTCTCATAGGATATAGCACAGGGCATGGATAAAGAGTCAGAATGATGAGGGTTAAGTCCCAATTTGCTACTGTGTGATCAATGGCCAAGTCACTTAACCTCTTTAAGCCTTAGTCTTATCATCTATAAATTAGGAATAACAATACTTCCTTCTCAGTAAAGATAGTGAAGACAACCCAGCTGTGGTCACTGAACATGTATCATTTCAAGTCTATTTTCCATTTCGAAGTAAGCTGTCAGAGGAAGTTGGTTACACAAGAACTTGAAGTGATGGTTGAGATAAAATATCTCTTCATCACAAATAATGCCAATAAAGACTGTTTCTCTAATTCTAAGTGGCTTGCTCAAGTTGAATTACTTAGAAATATACTCAACAATTATATTCTGTCACTTCAGGACCAAAGGTCATGGTTTTCCATTGAGAATAATATAGGATGTCTTATAAGGACTGAACTGTGATGCAAAATTGTCAATACCAAGAGTTGACTCTTTTCCATCACTGGATGATTGTCTTTGCTCATTAAAAACAGTCATTAATGTATCATGGAGTATATTTTAAATTCACCTCCAAGTACTGTATTAGAATATAAGGAAATATTTTCAGAAAGCAATACTACCAAAGGATAGATCGACAATCTATTTGATGCTATTTCCCAAGCTAAACATTCGTCCCTCTTTTTTTTTCTGCTATTGCAGAAATTCAGCTATTGCAGCTGAATGTGTTATTCAGCTTAGCATCTGACAAAACATTAATTTTTAGTTAGAATTCCCTTCATAATTTCTGATCTATGCTTAATCCAATGTCCAAAACTTATCTGGTAAATACAGTGAACACTTAATACCATTCCTACTTCTCAAAATTGTGAGTTAGAACCTAGAAAGAAACAGATAAATATAGAATTTTACCTAAAACAACTTATTGAACATTGAGCCAGATAGAAATATGGAGAAGAAAGTTTACAAATGATGTCATCACTTTCTCTGTCATGAAACTATTGTCACCATTTCATTAGTTATAATTTTGCATTTTTTATTTTACAAGTAGAAATGAATCTTTTAATTAAAAAACTGTTGGTCCTACTTGAAATGTACCCAACACATAGAAATGATAAATATTCCAGTAATGGATACTCTAAATACCCTGACTTGATCATTACACATTCTATACATGTAACAGAATTTCACATGTACCCCATAAATATGTACAAATAGGATGTATCAAGAATATAATTGGTCCTAGTGTGTCATTATCCCATTAAGTTCCAAATGTTTGAGAAAAACAGATGGTGATGACATAGGCAGTGGGTTAGATTGTTCCAAAATAGTGTAAATGAGAAGCAAAGAGAACCAAGGAAAGATCCCAGGGAACACCCACATGAAAGAAACAAAGAAAAGTCAGAGAAGGAGACTGAGAAAGAAGAGGCCAGAGATGTAGAGGGAAATATAGGAGAAAGTGTTCTCATGGGATCAAGGGGAGGAAAGAGTTTGAAGAAGCTTTGCTGATCATGGAGAGGGATCAACATCAAATGCTTCACAAGTCACATAGGAAATGAGTTAAGAAGACTTATCAAAAAGAGTTAGCATCACTGAAGTCAATGAGAGCTGTTTCAGCAGAGTGATGTGGCCAGAAACCCTTTTGCTTGGATTGAGGTGTAGGATGGAATAAGACAATAGAAACAGTGTGTGTGTAATACCTCTTCTAGATTCTTGGATAAAAATGAAAGGTGAAAGTGGGATGTTGGCAAAAGGGATATATAGTGTCAAGTGTGTGTGCATTCATAATACAGAAATAAATTAATCATGTTTAAATACTGACTGAAATATGTTAATATACAGAGAGTATTATAAATAGAGCAAAGGTTAAAAGAGGCTGGAAGGGATAGGATCTTGATGCAGAGAATAACCTCAGATAGAAAGGAAACTTCTTTTAAAGTGATGCTATGATTTGGTTGTGGTTTGTTGTCCCCATCTCAACTCAGGTTGAAATTTAATCCCCAGTGTGGCGGTGTTGAGAGGCGGTGCCTAGTGGGAGATATGTGGGTCATGGGGGTGGATCCCTCATGAAGGGTTTGGTGCTGTTCTCACAGTAATGAGTGAGTTCTCACTCTCACAAGAATAGACTAGTTCTCCCAGGAATGGATTAGTCCCTGGGAGAGCAGGTTGTTATAAAGCAAGGTTCTTCCTCCTGTTTAAACCTCTTCTCACATGCCTGCTTCCCCTTTGACCTTCTCTGCCATGTTCTGACACAGCATAAAAGTCCTCACCAGAAGCCAGGGCCATGCCCTTGAACTTCTCAGCCTGCAGAACTTTGAGATAAATAAACCCCTTTTCTTTATAAATTACCTAGTCTCAGGTATTCCTTGATAGCAACACAAAACAGTCTTAACAAGTGATGTGAGGAACATAAGAAAGAAAGATTAGAAATGCAGTCTTAAAAAGGTGTGGTCAATGAAAAAATATTGGCCATGAGTTGGTAATTATTGAAGCAGAATGCTAGGTACATGAGGGTTCATTATTCCATCCTTTCTAGTTTTATATATGTTTTAAAATTTCCATAATAAAACAGTTGAAAAAATATTGACAAAAGTTTGGGTAAAAAATTTCTATATTACCCAGGGTATGGCTTAAGTTTCCTCTGTGAAGTAGGTAGAAAAGGTATCTGCTGAGAGTTAAGGTTGTGGGTTGAAGACTTATTAAGAGTGGTGAAAGTTTGAGATTGCCACTATAGGAGAAAGAGTTGATGATCCATTTGAAATTGGAGGTTTTGCTTTTCCAGTGGCAAATGTTTGTATGTTGTAAGATTTTCTATAGGAGCTGTTGGGGAGATCCATAATTGATTTTTGATGAACTGATGCAACTAAAGATTAAGGGACGCATCAATAAGAAAGATGTAATGTGATGAAGCATGTTCCTTCCCCCTTCATGAAAAAGATATTATTATTTTTTAAAGTGGGAAAATACTTCAGTATAATAGTTGCAGTTTTGAGTTAGATTCTGAGGGGAAATAGAGAAAAACAAACTTGGTAAGTATGATAGTTTTTCTTTAAAAAAAATCTCTCATGTATTATTATATAATACTGATCATAAGTATTTATAAGAAAATTGAATGATAGTAAAACAAAATAATCCAAAAGCTCTTTCAGAAATATTTTTAGATTTTAGACTAAATGTGGTTTTAAGTGCTTGCAAATTATTTATACTAAAAAACTAACATATGTCTAGAGGAAAAGCCATTTCAGATATTGACCTCCAAATTTAGCAATCTCCCTGCTATTCCACTGATGACCTTATTTCCTATTCCAGACATAAAACTGTTATTCTAACTCAGATTTAAATGTACTTTTAATGAAGATTAATTGTTGTACATCTTCCACATTCTACCAATATCCTCATAGCCTAAGAATCCCTTGAAGCAAAATGACCTACAGACCATGTGGGACTAGTGACCACTGATAAAATCTCAATTTGCTATATATCAACTCCCCAAATATTGTTGTGTTTTGTGAATTGGACCCTGGAGTTTAAATTTTATGGACAGTTGGTTATCAGTAACCAACACTGCAAAACACTAATTCACTAATCAAAGCCGTAAAATGAGGGTTAATATAACTAGGGAAAAGGAAGCCAGTGTTATGAGCAAGATGGAGGTCAGTGGAAATCATGGTGCACTGTTACCAGTTTCCTTATGTGCAAATTGGTTTATATACATTATTTAGATATGGCTTAGTTGTATCCTTTAAATGACAAAGTTGTTAGCAGTTTGTAGTTTGCACTATAGATTTCTTTTTTTCTTTTTTTTTTTTTTTGAGACAGAGTCTCAGTCTGTTGCCTGAGCTAGAGTGTGGTGGCATCAGCCTGGCTCACAGCAACCTCAAACTCCTGGGGCTCTAGCAATCCTTCTGCCTCAGCCTCCCGAGTAGCTGGGACTACAGGCATGCACCACCATGCCCGGCTAATTTTTTCTATATATTTTTAGTTGGCCAATTAATTTCTCTCTATTTTTAGTAGAGACGGGGTCTCACCCTTGCTCAGGCTGGTCTCAAACTCTTGACCTTGAGCGATCCTCCTGCCTCAGCCTCCCAGAGAACTAGTATTACAGGCGTGAGCCACTGCACCTGGCTGCACTATAGATTTTTTTTTTTTTTTTGAGACAGAGTCTCACTTTGTTACTCAAGCTAGAGTGAGTGCTGTGGCATCAGCCTAGCTCACAGTAACCTCAAACTCCTGGGCTCAAGTGATCCTACTGCCTCAGCCTCCCAAATAGCTGGGACTACAGGTATGCGCCACCATGCCTGGCTAATTTTTTCTTTATATGTTAGTTAGCCAATTAATTTCTTTCTATTTATAGTAGATACGGGGTCTCACTCTTGCTCAGGCTGGTTTCGAACTCCTGACCTCGAACAATCTGCCCACCTCGGCCTCCCAGAGTGCTAGGATTAGAGGTGTGAGCCACTTTGCCCGCCCTGCACTATAGATTTTTAAAGGGTGAAAGACATCTGTGAAGTTCTCCATAAATGAAAACCAGAAGCTCATGAAATGATATGAGATCATTGTCAGTTCAGGTAACCAGAGACCAGAAAAGTCCAACCAGAATTCCCATTGCTGACAACTGTCAAATCTGAGAAAAATATAAAAACCATACTCATAAAGGCATCAGAAAACTAAAAAAACAGTGAAAAATTAGAGCACCAGGATGGGGCAAGGGCAGAGGTCCCAGAAAGTAAGACCATTACTTGGTCCTTGTTTTCTCTGGGGGTGTTTTCCCATTTCAGAGGAGGAAACTAAGTCAGATTCACAGGGCTTGGTAAACAGGGGTTGGAGTCTTGGAACTGCTGAAGGTAGGATACAGGGTGGGCAGGAGCTAGAGATTCTCACTTATGGACAGTACCGTGAAAGCGTGTACTTTAGGAGAAGAGGGGATCTAAAGAAGATGTTCATCCCTGAGATGCTAGCTCAGCTTTGAATCATCATCTCAATCACTAGACTTGGAATGAAGTGATTCCTGGTTGCCAGTGCCAACAAGAACTTGATAGAATCAAACATAAGTCCTCTCTGGAAAAAGATAACATTAACTTGGACCTCAAATTACTTCCTGCAACAGTTTTGCAAATACAATGTCCTGCATACAATAGGAAAATAACCAGGCACCAAAGGAGAAAAGACATGTGGTTAAAACCAGGAGAAACAATAGACAGTCCAAATATACGCACAAAGATTCCAGATATTGGAGTTATCAGACAACAACTTTAAAATAATTGCATTTACTACAAACAAGATAAAACACATGATTAAGAATGCAAATTCTAGAACTGAGAAATAAAATAAAAATTAAGAACTTGATGGGTAGGTTTAACAGCAGATTGGACACAGATGAAGAGAGATTTGACAAACTAGATGATAGGGCATAAAATATCCAGACTGAAACACGGAGAGAAAAAAAGGAGAGAAAATACAGAAGGGAGAATAAATGACATAGAGGACTCAGTGATAAGATCTTCTTTACATTTAATTTGAGTCTTGGAAGAAGAAAAGAGAAATAACCATATAGAAGCAATATTTAAAGATACAATGGCTGAGAATTTTCCAAAATTGATTTTTTAAAAAGCATTTTAAAAGGATTATGAACCCTATGGAAGAAGCATGAAGTAAGGCTGGAAACTCATTTGGAGTCAGTGTCAAAAACTCTGTAAATCTAAGGAGCTGAATTTTGGCATATGGGCACATTGAGACATTGGTCGAACAAGTATCAGGGTGGGATCCCAGAAGCCCAAGGAAGGATGAGGCTCAAAGAAACCAAGAGCAGAAAATGGCAACACATGAACACTTAGCGGAAGTCAACAGTCAAATCTGGGAAAGCTGAGCTTAATCGTCAAGTCCAAGGAGATAGGAGAGAGAAAAAGTAGAAGAAAAACACCCCCCACGTTGGGAGCTAGGCAAAATTGAAACGATAAGAAACTAGAGCCAAGCAAGGTTGTGAAATCCCATCCATTTCATGTAAGCAGAGTCTGAGAATCGGAGGCAAATGGTTTAATTTGATTTAAAGGCATAGTGCTGGGGTGGATGACTGAAGACTTTAAGGAGGTGAATAACACTGTACTAAATGTATTTTACAAAGATCATTCTGTAGTCAGTGTGAGTGGGGAACTAAAGAAATTGTAATGGTTATGATTTCAGGATCAGGGATCAGGCAGTCGTAAGTGAAAACCCTGATTCCACCTCAACCAGCTCTGTCTCCTAGGACATGTTGCGTAAGATTGCTGAGCCTCAGTTTCCCCATCTGTAAATTGGGCATCTTCACAGGGTTGTTTTGAAGTTAATGAAATCATGCATGTGAAGTGCTTGGCCCAATGCCTGGCACGCAGTGAGCATACACTGAACATTGATAGGGCTCTTCTAAGGGGAAACCACAGGCAGCCAGATCAACCAGGATGGTACCGAGATCATCTAAGGGAGCCTAGAAAGTCCAGGCATGGGTCTGGTTTGAGGCCAGAGACTGAGTGTGAATGAGGGACTCTGTGTAGGCAGGGGAGGATAGGGACAGTGAAATAAGGCAGAGAAAGAGCACAAGAGTCCCTGCCTCAACTTTTCCTGGGCACATGCTCTGTGTCCATTTGTATGCAGCTGATTGAGTCCTGTGCTCAGATAACATTGACAGCCACAGGACTGATTAAACAAATGTGCGCTATACTCCCATGGATGCACAAAAGATCCATTTGGTTTTCAGAACTGAAGGTGCCCACTGTAGTCCTATTTTCTGCAAGAATGTATATAAGCCCCGTGTGAACTTTGACCAGAGGCAAGCACTTTATTTTTAATAATCTCTGTCAACCATACTATGACCCCCAACAAATTTGCACAAGTCCAGTAGGTTGTTAATTTCTCATAAAACTAAAGAAGCAATTCAGAAATATTAAGGAGAAACTTACTTGTTTAGTTGTTTAATTTTCTTCCCCTTTCCACATGGCCACTTCTTCAACCAAATCTAATACTTATGAGTAATGCTGCTTATTTTCTCAGCCCAAGCAAGCTGTCTTGCAAAAGAGGTTAAGAATAGATTGAAACTCCCTCTAATGTCTCTGTTTTCTCTCCCCTTGTTCCATTCATTTACACAAAAGGAAGTCAGTTTATCAAAAGATTTCCCGAGGCTTGATTTCCTTGGGTGGTGAGGTGAAGTGTGAAGGCCAAATGACTGTCTAGGGAAGATTTTGATCAGTGGGCACCATCAGTGGGTGGTTTGCCCTGGTTATTTTTGGCTACTCCAGCTCCTCCTCTGAGAGAAGTAGGCAGAAGGCAGGAAGGGGTGACTAATGAATGAAGGGATGGGAAGGAGAACGAGAGAAGGAAACCTTCCCACTTCTGTAGCACCTTAGAGAATCTCATAACAAAATACTGTTTCCCCCGAGTTAACCACTCTACTGCCAGCTCCCCCATCAGCCAACCCTGGGAAAAATAGTATAATGGGTGAAATGATTTCTGGTACCATCTGCCTGTTTCTCTTGCCCATCAAAAGCTGCTTTCCCAACGTTGAACCCTAACTGCCCTCGTTCTGTGCCTCTTCCTATGACCAGATGTGACCCTATCCTGTGATTTGAACCTTTCTTCCCTTAGTCAGCTTTGCCCCACAGAACCTGAGCTAATGTGTGTGTTCATTCTAGCAATGTCCAAAAAGGGGCACCCACATTGGCATGTGCAGGAAACTCGGGGCCTCATAAGAGTCACTTTCAAGCAATGGGCTTCTGGACTCTGTTAGAAAAAAAAAATGGCACTTTGAAGGAGCTGCCACAATTTGAACAGACACAATACTTTGATCCTTTTGCTCACCTTAACTATGGTCTAAATTCAGTGCTAATTTAGGTTGCTTTCAGTTTTTATTTCCATGTATGGACAACAGTTTGGAGGCTTATTTGGGAGAGGAACCATGCCCATCTGGCTCATCATCATGTCCACCCACACACAATTCCCCCTAACACCTGTGTCTGGCACATAGAGTTCCACATTGTTCCCCAGATTTAATGAGAATGAGAACATGATTGTTGATTTTCCCATACTGAATCCAGAGATAGAAACACTTTTCCATTTTAATAGCAGTCCTTGAAATATCAGTTTTAATATTTGCTGAGACTTGTGTAATCATCCAATAATTAAATCTCATATTGTCTTGTGGAATTAGTTATTGTTATGAAAGCTTACGGATAAAGAAATTAGGTGGAAATTCTGGTTTAAGAATAAAGGATCGATGAAATTTAGATTTGAACTTCACAAGGAAATTTTTTTTTTTTTTTTGAGACAGAGTCTCACTCTGTTGCCTGGGCTAGAGTGCCATGGCATCAGCCTAGCTCACAGTAACCTCAAACTCCTGGGGCTCTAGCAATCCTTCTGCCTCAGCCTCCTAATTAGCTGGGGCTGCAGGCATGTGCCACCATGCCCGGCTAATTTTTTCTATATATTTTTAGTTGGCCAATTTATTTCTTTTTATTTTTAGTAGAGACATGGTCTCGCTTTTGCTCAGGCTGGTCTCAAACTCCTGACCTTGAGCGATCCTCCTGCCTCGGTCTCCCAGAGTACTAGGATTACAGGCGTGAGCCACCACACCTGGCCCCACATGGAAATTTCTGAAAGCTACATTCAGGCCAGTTTATGTTTAAAAATTCAGGGCCAGGTGCAGTGGCTCATGTCTGTGATCCTAGCACTTTGGGAGGCCAAGGTGGGAGGATCGCTTGAGGCCAGGAGTTCAAGACCAGTCTGAGCAACAGAGCCAGCCCATCTCTACAAAAAAATAAAAATTAATGGGGTGTGGTGGTGCACGCCTGTAGGTAGTCCCAGCTACTGGGAATGCGAAGGTGGGAGGATCTCTTGAGCCCAGGCGTTTGAGGTTGCAGTGAGCTGTGATCTTGCTATTGCACTCCAGCCTGTCTCAAAAAATAAAAGGCAAGTTTATTGAAGACAATTGATGACAAGTTTCTAGCTATCATCAGTGAAGGATAAATTCTGTGTATGGTTAATTGAAGGGCAACATAATAATGATCTTGATAAATTTATGCTGTATCCTTTTATTATATTTGAAATTTAAATAAGTTATCAAATACTGACATACTAGAAAGGAAATAACTTATCTATAGCTTTTATCTCCTATAAGAACTTTCTGAGTTATAAATTTCGTTTTTAAAAAAGAATGCAAATCCAAAAAAAAGAAAATATTTCAAAATGTTAACTGTGGTTTACTTTAGGAGTTGCAACTTGAGTTTTTTTTTTCCCTTACTTTTCATTTTACTACATTTGCCAGATTTTCTATAATGTGCTCAATATTACTTTTATAATGTTTCATAAAATGATATAAAGTTTTTCTGAAAAGAAAAAAGACATTAATCAATGACAGTGATGGTGAAGATTCTGAGATGGCTATTTTTTCTAATTGGAAGTTTTCAATTATATACTTAACACATTTGTCTTTAACCTAACAAGGACATATTTTGATAAAAGAGAAAAAATAGTTGTCTTTTTAACGGTCTATCAATTTTTGTTCTCCAGTGTTCTCCCATCCCAATCAAGGACACCATCCTCCTCCCAGTGGGTCGAAGCCATTATGGCCTCCCTCCTATTCCCATCCACACCCATCCATCAACAAGTACAATCACCTCCACCTACTAGATGTGTTTTACTTTTTGACTGCTACCACCCTAGCCCCAGCTCTTGCCTGGAAGAGTGAAATAGCCTCTTAAATTTTCTAGTACAAGTGTGTCATTTTTGGTTATTTATATATAGCCATCCTTATTTCCTTACTATCTGTATTCTTCAGATCAGTAAAATTTTTATGCTCTTTTACAAACACAGAAATCCATTCACGTCCTATCTTTGCTTCCCATTGTATTTCAAATAAAACTGAAACTCTTGTTCAAGGCCTATAAGGCCTTACATAATCTAGTTGCTTTTCGACCTTAAATTCTTTTACTCTTTCTCTTCCTTCCTTCCTTCCTTCCTTCCTTCCTTCCTTCCTTCCTTCCTTCCTTCCTTCCTTCCTTCCTTCCTTCCTTCCTTCCTTCCTTTCTTTCTTTTCTTTTTTCTTTTTTTTTTGAGACAGAGTTTTGCACTGTCGCCTAGGCAGTGGTGTCATCATAGCTCACTGCAACCTCAAACTCCTAGACTCAAGTGATCCTCCTGCCTCAGCCTCCCAAATAGCTGGGACTACAGATACGTGCCACCAGGCTTGGCTAATTTTTCTATTTTTTTGTAGAGACAGGGTCTCATTCTCCCTCAGGCTGGTCTTAAATTCCTGGCCTCAAGAAATTCTCCTCCCTCAGCCTCCCAAAATGCTAGGATTATAGACAAGAGCCACTGTGCCCAGCTTCCCTTGCTTTCTATTCTCCTGCCACTACACTCCAACTATCCCACCATCTTACTATTCCTTAAACGTAGTGAGTTTATTTCTACTTCAGAGTCCTTTTACTTGCTATGTCTTGGTCATCGTTCTAGCAGTGTTAGCATCATTGTTAACACGTGGCTAATAGTTTGTTAAACCAACTAAACTGTATAGAGTGCAAACAGAAAGCAGTTTTATTCATTCTTTAACTACAGCTCTTTTGTCAAACTATTTCTTCCTCACCCCTGATGAAATCTTGGACAGATTCCATAGCTTATTTGATGTTTTTCAGTATCAAAAGGTCCAGTAAAATCTAAAGTTATGGTTTTTAACATGTGAGGCATTACCAGGGGTCATTTGGAAATTTGTGGGACACTTTTGATTGTTGCAATGGTTGGGGGTAAGATTCAATGGTATCGGCTAGATAAGGGCCAGAGAGACCAGGGTTTCTGCCAGTAAACGAACACTTGTTTCAGGTACTGCACAGCTTTCAAATGTCCTACTGGAAATTCATGTGTACATGAAAAACATAAATACAAAGTATTTTTGCCTTGGTGTACTGTACACTAAATTTTCCAAAATTTCAAACACCAGACAAATCAAAGGATAATTGATTATTTAGTTCAGAACTTTACCATGAGTTGTTCGCCATTTCAGAAAGTCATTTCACTAACAGACATACTATCTGTGGTATATAAATAACTGATATGATACACTTGTAATAGACATCATTAGTAGCTATTGTAATCATGATGGTTCTGTGTGTATATATAGGAATACACTTACTTAATACTCATTTCAAATAATTAAATATAAAGAAAAGTCATTGCCTATATTCAATTGATAACTGTTGCTTCACTTCAATGCAAATTTGTTCATTACTTAGTTGCAAGCATTTGATTCATTATGTCATCTAGTGTAATCATGCCAAAGCACTTATACATTGAAATGCGTATTATTTTATTATAAATTGCCTTTATTTCTTTTATTTACATATCACTTATTATATATGAACATTACATACTCCTGAGTCTGTCTGTTTTGTTTACTGCTATATCCTTAGCATAGAGAACAGTCCCTGACAAAAATAATGCACCCATTAAATTCTGTTGAATGAATGAGTAGACAGGAAAGGAAAAGGAAAAAAACACAAGAAGAGAAGGAATAAAGAAAACTTCAGAAAATATCCTAGGTTCAAGAAGATACAGCCAAACAGTGGACAGCACACTAGTTTTCTTCTTGCTCTCATTCTTTCTTCCTTTGATGGCGTAGGTAAGGAAGGTAAGAATAAACAATGCATTTGTTAGAGCACTTTAAAAATTTCAAAATGCTTTTATATATAATGTCTCATTTGATCAAAATGTCAGACTACATTTCTAGAGAAGAGGTCTACTGATAGAATGTGACAATTTATGCTTGCATTTTATTTCTTGTTTAAATTAAATTCCTACAGAAAACAGCTCATTTACTTATCAGATAACTGAGACCTTCAAGTTCTTTCATTTTAAGTCTGGATTCCTCATTGTTTTGTATATAGTCCTGCCTCTATGCTTTTACTTCTGCTGTTCCCTCATTCAAAAGGCTTTGTATGTATTAATGGATGAATTCTATTATGCTTCAATTACAAATTTCACCTGCAGAAATCTGTTTCTTGTAATATGGAGAGAACTTTTAAATGTAGTTTTCACTAGGAAGGAAATGCTTCATAAGCTCTGTTTGCCAAATGCCCAGTGATTTCACCATTCTTGGCACCTGGTGAGTACTCAATTAATATTTGATACTTGAATAAATGAACGATTCTGAATCTCTCTGTAGTCAGAATTCAGCTTAATTATGCCTTGAACCATTGAGGAATGAGACCACATCAGAGCCTATACACTGACTTAGAGAGCCAACACATTCTATGACAGAGCATGGTTTTGTATTCCCACGTCCTCTCAATATACAGCCTCCTAATTGCCTCCTGCACTACCCTACAGTATGCACATAATGCTGTGCAATGGGCTTGCTTTGTGCAGATCTCCTTTATGTGTAACCATGGCAATGCTGTCTACTTCATACTTGAAATGTCTGGAGGACTACGGCTGTGAATGTTAACTCACTGTATGATGACTTAATGGCTTGCTTTGCATGCAGGAGGACCCTGTACATTTTGGATTTTTTAATCATCATAATCAGAATACTTCCTTTATTTCTTCCCTGAAGTAAAACACCTATTTACATAACAAGCTAGAATAAAATTTCTAGACTCTCAAAACTGAAATATGAAGGCAATGTCTGGCTCTGAAATCTGGGGATAAAAGACTCAAGGATTATCCTCAGAGGTTCTATTTTCATCTGAAATCTAGACATTGGCAATAGAATTCATGTCACCATTTTGCACAGAGAGAATCATGTTATGGAAGTGCTGAAAGTGCAGAGAATACAAATGTAGTGCATCCTGCACATTTTGTCTCTCACAGGTTCCAGCTATGACATGTGGCCAAGTTCTCCATGCAAGAAGGCATATTTCCCTCCAGGGTTTGCATTTATTTTTCATGTGAATATTTGGATGCTGCCAGAATCCCACCCACATGTCACTAATCTGATCAATTTTAGGCCAACTCTTCTTTTACTGTTAATTGGAAATACAAAGCATGCTCAAATAACAAAAAAGGCAGGCATTTTTAAAAAAAAAAAACATGCACATATACTTTCATATTCTAATAATTTTTGAAAGATTTTTTTAATTAAACTCATATCCCACTTCATATCTGTTCATGATTATGTCATTATATGAACAATTTGTGAGAAATTCATTGGTATTTTGTATTTAAAATGATTCAAGTTTCAATTGCATTTCAATTAGTTTCTTTATCAACCTATTGCAGGTAAATTTTTCATGAAAGTTTTCATCATTTCTTTTAGGAAGAATGTATAGGATGTGGAAGTAGCCTAAAACTCAGAGTAAGAGTAAAACTAACATGCTTTAGGTTAACTTTTAAAAATAATAGATGTCCAAGATAAGGCAAGTTGACACTTTATTCTAAATTATAGCATCTTTAAAGAAAGATGAAATAGAATTTGGTTCATTGCTGTGTCAGTCTTAATTTTTCCTTTGAATAGCTTATGTATTGCAATCTCAGCATTATACAGAATCTAAATTCTTCTAGGCAGAAATGTTTTTTTGCTATATAATTTACCATCTTTAAAATATTGTGTATATTTATGATTCTTTGTATCTATGATTTTGGAAATGTTGATTCAGACTTTAAAATTTGATTTCTTAATTGTGTTTCTTATTCAGTGAGAATGTCTAAAAGAAAAATAATATGGCTTATCAAGTTTGTCTTCAAAAATAAAGATTTTCATTGACAAAGACATTGTAACCCACAGCTGGGTTACCAAAGCAACAAATAAAAAGTATAAGTAGGTAACAATTTCACTGCTTTTTTGAAAACATTGGTAATTTTCCATTATAAGATGAACTGTCAAAAAATAATGAAGGGGCGATATCAGTGAAAATACTGGAATAAGGAACACTGAAATTTTGCTCTTTCATAAAAGCAATGAGAAAACTGACAAAAAATTATTAAAATAAACTTTTTCAGCACTCTGGAAACTAACCAAAAGCTTATAGCAACATGGGGAGTGTTTATACAAGAAAAACAGCTGCCTCTCAGTAAGAACAGCAAGTTTTATGGCTAAAACATTTTTATACCTAAACTTGTCTCATCCTTTGCTCCCTAGCTCCACACAACCATGAAAAACAATAGCCTGCCTTCTCAGTACTGAAGAAAGCATACCTGGAGATCTTTCAAAGCTTCACTCTCAAATAGAAGTCCTTATCAAATAGTTCCCTGGATGATACCACTTAAAAGGCTTGTCTTTATTAAAACTCACTGGAACTCTCCTAATGCTGAACATTTCTCCTCAGGTGGTAGAGGGGCATTTCTCACATGTTTTAACATCACAGCTGCCTAAAGTGATGGACAGCAGTCAAGGCAAACAATAGACTAGCCAGGGAGCATAAAAGGAAAAGCTGAGGAATGAGATGTTCATAGAAGCATTGAAAAGTTTCAACATAATCTTGGGAATCTGGAAGGCCACAAACATGTGTAGGGCTTTTCACATGTTCAGGAAAAACCTAAGAAGGCTATAATCTATCACCTCTGACTAAACATAAGGCTCTGCACGAGCAGGAAGTGAAGGCTAAGACAGAGTTGCAAACTGCTTTGGGGAGTATTGAAGGCATGTCCCAACATACACACATATATTATAGAACCCCAAGGCAAAAACTGTGGGGCTTATTGGTTTGAGGCATTTAAGAAAAATTAGCTGACCACTAAGCTAAGCAAGTAGAAACTTTAGTGCACGAGTCCTCAAATTTTTTAAACAGGGGGCCAGTTCACTGTCCCTCAGACCGTTGGAGGGCCGTTGGAGAGTGCAGCACGCATTCCGCATGTGCACATTGTAGGTCCGGGACAAGTCAGCTGCTAAGCAGGACAGGCAGCGGAGGCAAAAACACGCAGCGGGCCGGATAAATGTCCTCGGCACGGGCAGCATGTGGCCCGTGGGCCGTAGTTTGAGGACGTCTGCTTTAGTGGATGCACACAACAAAGATACAGAGTTTACAAAATTAGTTCATAAAATCACTAAACAAACAAATAGCTAGCAGCAACAACAAACTCTGGGAGGGTAGGGGACTGATTTATAGAGTTGATACATTATACAGTTTTAAATGTTCAGTTTTCAACAAAAAAATTAGGAGACATGTAAAGAAACAAGAAAATGTGAACCATACACAGGAAAATAGGCAATCAATAGAAATAGTCACTGAAGAAATCCAGACATTTGACTTATTGGACAGACTAAAGCAGCTATTTTAAATAGTTTCAAAGAGCCAAAGGAAACCATGCCTAAAGAACTAAAGGAAAATATGAGAAAGATGTCTCACCAAATAGACATTAAAAAGAGATAGGAGTAATAAAAAGGAACCAAATAGAAATTCTGAAGTATTAAAATTACAATAACTAAAAGGAAATAATCAGTAAGGGGACAAACAGATTTGAGCAAGCAGAAGAAAGATTTAGAGAACTTGAAGAGAGACATTTACACAGTCTGAGGGACATTATATATTCTCAGGAATAGTGACAATAAATGAATGAAGAAAAATGAGCAGAGTCTCAGAGATGTGTTCTGTGATGTGGAACATCATACAAACATATGCATAATGGGAGATCCATGAGGAGAGAAGAAAGAGAAAGGAGTAGAAACATATTTGAATAAATAATGTCCAGAAACCTTCTAAATTTGATTTAAAACATTAATCTGCACATCTAAGAAGCCAACAAACTCCAAGTAAGATAAAAATCAAAGATACCCACACCTAGAAACATCATAATCAAATTATTCAAAGTCACAGAAAAGAGAGACTCTTGAAAGGAGCAAGAACAAAACAACTCATTGCATGCAAGTGATCTTTGATAAGATTATCTCATCAGAAACTCTAGAGGCCAGAAGGCAGCAGAATGACACACTCAAAGTGCTGAATGGAAAGAATTATAAACCAAAATTTCTTTCTCTGGCAAAACTATCATTCAAAAATGTAGAATTAATTAAGACAGTTCCAGATAATCAAAAATGGAGAGAGTTTGTCACTAGCAGACCTTCATTAAAGAAATGTTAAAGAGAGTCCTTCAGGATGAAAAGAAAGGACACTAGACAATACTGAGCATTCACTTGAGGAAATAAAGAACACTGGTAGGCCAGGTGTGGTGGCTCACGCCTGTAATCCTAGCACTTTGGGAGGCCGAGGCGGGCGGATTGCTCAAGGTCAGGAGTTCGAAACCAGCCTGAGCGAGACCCCGTCTCTACCAAAAATAGAAATAAATTAATTGACCAACTAAAAATATATATACAAAAAATTAGCCGGGCATGGTGGTGCATGCCTGTAGTCCCAGCTACTCGGGAGGCTGAGGCAGGAGGATCGCTGAGCCCCAGAGATTGAGGTTGCTGTGAGCCAAGCTGACGCCATGGCACTCACTCTAGCCTGGGCAACAAAGTGAGACTCTGTCTCAAAAAAAAAAAAAAAGAACACTGGTAAAGGTAACTGTATAGGTAAATATAAAATATGGCATAAATGTATTCTTTGTCAAAACTTTTTTTTGCCTATGTGATTCAAAAGACAATTTGTAACATATATAAATCTAAGATGGTGGTCACATAATGTATAAAGATGTAATTTGTGACAATAACAACATAAAGGAGGATATGATGGTGCTATTTAGGAGCAAAGATTTTATATACTATTGAAATTAAGTTGATATTAATCTAAACTAGATTATTATGAATAAGGATGTTATTGTTGACCCCCATGGTAACTTCTAAAAATTACTCAAAAATATATAGGAAAAGAAATGACAAGTGAATTTAAATGGCACAATATAATATCTCTATTTAACATAAAAGAAGGCAGTAATGGATAAACTGAGGAACACAAAAAACATAAGACAAAGAAAACAAATAGCAAAACAACAGACATAATCCTACTTTACATTGTAAGTAAATGGATTAAATTTTCTGATTAAAACACAAAAATTGTCAGAATTGATTTTAAAAATGTGATGCAACTATATGCATACAAGAGACACTTCCAATTTGAAGACACAAATAGGTTGAATATAAAAGGATGGAACAAGATATTCCATGTAAATGGTAAGCAAAAGAGAATTGAATGACCATACTAATATCAGACAAAATAGACTTTGAGACAAAATTGTTAGTAGAGAAAAAAAAGTACATATTATATAGCAAAAGGGTCAACTTACCAGGAAGGTATAACAATTATAAACCTATATACACATAACAACAGAACCCTCAAAATACATGAAGTAAAAACTGATAGAATTGAAGGGAGAAATAGGCAAATCAACATTAACAATTGGAGACTCCAATACTCCACTTTCTTTTTTATTTATTTTTTTTTTTTGAAACAGAGTCTCACTTTGTTGCCCAGGCTAGAGTGAGTGCCGTGGCATCAGCCTAGCTCACAGCAACCTCAAACTCCTGGGCTCGAGAGATCCTTCTGTCTCAGCCTCCCGAGTAGCTGGGACTACAGGCACACGCCACCATGCCCGGCTAATTTTTTCTATATATATTACTTGGCCAATTAATTTCTTTCTATTTATAGTAGAGACGGGGTCTCGCTCTTGCTCAGGCTGGTTTTGAACTCCTGACCTCGAGCAATCCACTTGCCGCGGCCTCCCAGAGTGCTAGGATTACAGGCGTGAGCCACGGCGCCCGGCCAATATTCCACTTTCAATGATGGACAGAACAATTCGACAGAAGGCTACCAAGAAAGTGAAAGACTTAACAACACTACAAACCAGCTAGACCTGACAGACATCATAGAACACTCTACCCAATGATGACAGAATACATACTCTTCTCAAGTGCACATGGAACATTTTCAAGGATAGACCATATATTAGGCCATAAAACAAGTGTTAATAAATTTTATATAATTGAAATCATACAAAGTGTATTCTCTGAACATAATAGAAAAAATTAGAAATCAATAACAGAAGAAAAGTTAGGAAATTCACAAATATGAGGAAGTGAAACAAATATATTCCTTAATAGCCAATGAGTCAAAAAAGAAAACCCAAGAAAAATTAGAAAATACATTGATATGAATGAAAATAAAAACAAAAAACCCCAAGAAACTCATGGGTAGCAAAATATTGTTCAGAGGAAAATTTATAGCTGTAAACACCTATGTTAAAAAAGAAGAAAGATCTCAAATCAGCAACCTAAACTTCTGTCTTAAAAAGTTTTTTGAGAGTTTTTATCATAAATGGATAATGGATTTTGTCACATGCTTTTTCTGTGTCTGTTGATATGATCATATAATTTTTTTCTTTAGCCAATTGATGTGATGAATTACACTAATTTCCAAATGTTGAACCAGCCCTGCATATCTGGAGTAAACCCTGCATATCTGGAGTAAATCCTACTTGGTTGTGGATAACAGTGTGTCTTAAAATACCCTTTTCAACTAGATACAGCTGGTCCTTTTTATAAATCAGTGAGTCTCTAAATGCAGTCCTCAGACTGGCAGAATCAGCATCATGTAGGAATTTGTTAGATATTCAGACTCTTGGGCCCCACCTTAAACCAACTCTGAATTACCAACTCTGGGGGTGGGGCCTAGCAACCTGGCTTTTAACAAGCCCTCCAAGTGATTGTGAGAGACGCTAAAGTCTGAGAACCACTGGTATAGATGGAATGAGATGAATAGATGGAATGAGATGAATGGCACATATAAATTCTACTCTCTCTTTCCTACTTAAACTTGTAACTCCCAGTATCTGTTTCCACAGATCATTATGGAGTCCAGTGGTTCTCAATCCTCTCTGCACGTTGGAATCATGTGGTTAACCTTCCAGAGACTCTGATTTAATTGTTCTGGAATATAGCCCTTCCCAGTTAGCACTTTAACAAGGGTTAGTTTTCAAATTAGGTGAGATTCCTTTGAACCACAGTTCAATTGGACTGCTCAAAAGGTCTGAGATGGGACCTATGTATGTATCTACGTACCTACGTACCTAAGTATGTATCTGTTTTAAACAAGCATCCCAGACCACACTTTGAGGAAAACTACTCTAGATCAATGATATTAAACTTTTGATTCATAGGAAGAAATGCATTAAATGAATGGTGACCAAGCACACACACAATTGTGAGCATGTATGTCTATATGTGTGTATATTTGTATATATTTATATCTATATATAGAAATATATATATACACAAAACATTCTAGAAATAATAATTATCTTTACTACATACTATTTACTCCGGTATTTTCTATTTTATTTCACTTTTTTTTTTTTTTTTTTTTTTTTGAGACAGAGTCTCGCTTTGTTGCCCAGGCTAGAGTGAGTGCCGTGGCGTCAGCCTAGCTCACAGCAACCTCAAACTCCTGGCTCAAGCAATCCTCCTGCCTCAGCCTCCCGAGTAGCTGGGACTACAGGCATTCGCCACCATGCCCGGCTAATTTTTTGTATATGTATTAGTTGGCCAATTAATTTCTTTCTATTTATAGTAGAGATGGGGTCTCGCTCTTGCTCAGGCTGGTTTTGAACTCCTGACCTCGAGCAATCCGCCCGCCTCGGCCTCCCAGAGAGCTAGGATTACAGGCGTGAGCCACCGCGCCCGGCCTATTTCACTTTTTAATGTTGGTTTAATGATTAATGTTGATTTTGTGACCCAGTAAAGAGTTATAATGAATACTTTGGAAACAGTTATATAATATTTATCCAAAATATTCAAGTCCATCTCTATGATGTCAAGTGGACTCTATTCTAACTGGATGGTGGCTCATAAAATTCAATGGGTGAGAGAGGGGAAGGATGGTAGTGATCTCTCTTGGGTGGCCAAAGGCTGGGTAAATGTTCATTGAAAGAAAGGTCAGACTTGGGAAATGGCTCCCCCAACTCAAAGGGAAACCAATGTGGGGGAACACCACTAAGAGGCCATTTTTCCTATCTTGCGATATTCTCAAGTGAAAACCGTGTATATAGGGTCTTTTCAGTGCTAAATTTCAGATGTTCAGTGTAACAGAGAAGTTATGAGTCTGAGAGATTGGTAACTCAGGTTTTATGTTGACCAAACTTACAAGTGCGAAGTAAGTAGTGGTTTATTTTTATGGATACCATTTTATTGCTACTCAACATTTTTTTTTTTCATTTTGGACTAAAAAATATTCAATCGAAATTAATAAAACAAACAGCATGCATTTATTGGTAAGAAATGGAGAGGAATTATTCCAACCTTTGCACATCTGGTAGTAACTTAAAAGATTTAAAATATTACTAGGCTTCCTTGGTGATCTGTTATTGTAATTACCCATGAAAAGGTATGTTAGTGCTTTAGTGTGTGAATTAATTACAAACCCCATGAGACAACACCTGCAAGTCCTTATTTAATGCTGCTCTGTTTCCATTAACAACATTGGTGCAAACAGGGCATTCAGGGACTAAGCTTACCAAGGTATTTTTTTATTGTACAAGTCTCCACAGTTTTCAGGTTTTTTTCTTTAAATAGAGACATTGAAACACTATACCTATTGATTGCCATTGTAGCATTACAGCTGTATGAATCAATAGTGATAAGGGAGACCTTAAATTAGGTGAGCCTCCTGGATATCCCCACCATTATATCTTTCTTGCCATTGGCCTAGTCTAGTAAGAAATGGAGAGAAGACATTCTATTTTGTATGTTGATATATAAATTTACAGTGACCAAAATATCTTGGGGAGAAACAATATGATTTTTCCTAACTCATCAACTTTCCTTAGTAGAATATCCTCCTTAATATAATAGTAGTATCAACTCTTCTGAAGGTTTGGTCAGATCAGTTAAAAAGTCCAAAAAGACCCTGATTGTTGCCAGCAGATGAAAGAACGCTTAGATACCTTTCACATCTTTCCAAATGTTCTGATCAAGTCTTCAGAAAAATACTCTTCTAGACATTGGCCTAGACAAAGAATTTATGAAGAATAGCCCAAAGGCAACCACAGCAGCAACAAAAATAAATAAATGGGACCTGATCAAATTAAAAAGCTTCTGCACAGCCAGAGAAACTGTCACAAGAGCAAACAGACAACCCACAGAATGGGACACAATTTTCACAAGCTACACATCCGATAAAGGGCTGATAACTGGAATCTATTTAGAACTCAGGAAAATCAGCAAGAAAAAATCAAACAGCCCCATCAAAAAATGGGCAAAGGACATGAACAGAAACTTCTCATAAGAAGACAGAATAATAGCCAACAAACATATGAAAAAATGCTCAACATCTCTAATCATCAGGGAAATGCCAATCAAAACCACAATCAGATATCACTTAACTCCAGTGAGAATGGCCTTTATCAAAAAGTCCCCAAACAATAAATGCTGGCATGGATGCAGAGAGATAGAAACACTCCTACACTGCTAGTGGGACTGCAAACTAGTTCAACCTCTGTGGAAAGCAGTATGGAGATACCTTAAAGCGATACAAGTAGATCTACCATTTGATCCAATTCCACTACTGGTCATCTACCCAAAAGATCAAAAGTCACTTTATGAAAAAGACACCTGCACTCGAATGTTTATAGCAGCACAATTCACAATTGCAAAGCTGTGGAAATAACCCAAGTGCCCATCAATTCATGAGTGGATTAACAAAATGTGGTATATGTATACCATGGAGTACTACTCAGCTTTAAGAAAGAAAGGTGATATAGCACCTCTTGTATTTTCCTGGACAGAGCTGGAACCCATTCTACTAAGTGAAGAATCTCAAGAATGGAAAAACAAGCACCACATGTACTCATCAGCAAATTGGTACTAACGGATCAACACCTCAGTAGACATATAGGAATAACATTTATCGAGTGTCGGGCGGGTGGGAGGGAGGAGTAAGGGATGGGTATATACAAACACAATGAGTGAGATGTGCAATGTTTGGGGGATGGTCACGCTTAAGGCTCTGACGGGGGGGGGGCATGGGCAATATACATAACCTTAACACTTGTACCCTCATAATACGCTAAAAGAAAACAAAATAAAAATAAATAAGGAAAGAAAAGAAAGAAAGAAAGAAAGAAAGAAAGAGAGAGAGAGAGAGAGAGAGAGAGAGAGAGAGAGAAAGAAAGAAAGGAAGGAAGGAAGGAAGGAAGGAAGGAAGGAAGGAAGGAAGGAAGGAAGGAAGGAAGAAAGAAAGAAAGAAAGAAAGAAAGAAAGAAAGAAAGAAAGAAAGAAAGAAAGAAAGAAAGAAAGAAAGAAAGAAAGAAAGAAAGAAAAGAAAAGAAAAGAAAAGAAAATTGGAGGGAGTTAAAAAGCCCCAAATCATGAAGGGTGACTCCATTAAAAATGATGTAAAAAAAAAAAAAAAAAGAAAAAGAACTTACTTGAGTAACTTTTTCCCTTTTTCCACTTTCTCTTACCTACTCTTCTTTGTAGAGAAATAATAGTTGCCAGATGGATGTGCTAATAAATCACACAATAAGGAAGATAGTGTATGACTAAGAATTTTCCACTGGAACCCTCTGGCTTTAGAAATCCAGCAATGTTTTTTAACGAGACATGTTAGTGACATTCCCCTATGTTGCCACCATGTTGGGTAGAAATATGGATCACATGGGATGAAAAAGGACTGCAGACACCCATCACTACTTTTCCTTTTTCATCACTCAGTATTATATAGAAGATCACCCTTCCCCTATAGTCCTAATCCTTCACTCATCAGCCACTGACTCGGGACTTGATTCTTGCCCTTGAAAATTCTCACAGTCTTGGGAAGAAATGGAAAGACCATGCTATACAGCACTAGATATTAGAACAAAGGAAGTTAAAACCCGGTGCTTGCTTATGTGGGCTTAAGGCTAATCCTGTTAGGCAAGAATAGTAATGCCTGGAGCCAATCATTTAACAAGTATTTGTCAAGACCTTACCATGTGCCAGGTGCAATCCTAAAGATACAACAGACAAGCTGGCCTGGTGGCTCACACCTGTAATCACAGCACTCTGGTAGGCAGAGGCAGGAGGATCGCTAGAACTCAAAAGTTGGAGACTAGCCTGAGCAAGAGTGAGATCCCGTCTATACAAAAAATAGAAAAACTAGCTGGGTGTAGTGGTGCATGCCTGTAGTCCCAACTACTTGGGAGGCTAAGGCAGGAGGATCACTTGAGCCCAGGAGTTTAAGGTTGCAGCGAGCCATGATGACGCCACTGCACTTTAGCCCAGGCAACACAGCAAGATGCTATCTAAAAAAAAAAAAAAAAAAAAAAAAAACAAAGACACACAGAGAGATACAAAAGACAGCAAATCAAAGTCCCTGCCCTTTGGAATTGACATTCTAGTTAGGGGAGAAATACAATATACAAATCAACAAAACTTAAGTATAAATATATATAACCAGGTGGTGATAAGTACTTGATGTGAATACAGAAACAAGTATGGTAAGAAGTATAATGTTTTTAGTTTTCGTGTAATATGCATTTGTTATCAGAAAGGAGAGGACTCTTTGATACAGAAAGCTTTTAACAAACATCTAAAGAAAATGAAGAATGAAACAAGTGGGTATCTGATAGAAGAGTTTTCTTGACAGAGAGAACTGCAAGTACAAGGGTCCTGAGGTAGGAACATGTATGATGAGTTCAAGGACTGGCAAAAATGCCAGTGAGTCTGAAATGAAGAGTTTGAGGGAGACAATGGTAGGAGATGAGGTCTAAGAGTTATTAGGTGATTAGACCACGCATTCCTTTGAGGACCATAATGAAAACTTTGGATTTTATTCTGAATAAGATAGGAAACCAATAACAGTAAAATATACTTTCTGTTCAAATGCACATAGAATATTCACCAAGAAAGAACCATATTCTGGGCTATAAAACAAACCTTAACAAATTGAAAATAATAGAATTCATACATTGTATGTTCTCAGACCATAATGAAATTAAAATAGAAATCCTTAACAAAAAGATAACTGAAAAAATCCCCAAATAATTGAAAATTAACCAATATACTCCTATATAGCCCATGAGTCAAAGAGGATGACTTATTGGAGATTTAAAAATATTTAGAACTGAATAAAAATGAAGTCACAACATCAAAATCTGTGAAATGTAGCTAAAATAGTGCTGTTAAAAGAGAACCAGAGCTGGACAGTAGTTAAAGAGGTAAAAGCAGGCTGGGTGCAGTGGCTCACTCCTGTCATCCTAGCACTTTGGGAGGCCAGGGCAGGAGGATGGCTTAAGCCCAGGAGTTTAAGGTTGCAGTGAGCTATGGTGATGCCACTGCACTCTAGCCTGGGCAACAGAGTGAGACTTTGTCTCAAAATCAAAAACAATCGAACAAAGAAATAGAAGAGGTAAAAGCAGATTTTATTCAGGACTATTGCAATAAGGGAAAGGAGATCTCAGTTTAGAACTGGTCTTGATTCCAAATACAACAAGGAAAAGTGAGCAAGGTAGAAGGTCAGCGAATGAAAAATTACTAAAAGGATAGGACAGTTCTTGTTAAACTGACCTAACTGTATTCTTGCTGAAGGCAGGCCAGGGTGATCCGACATCACCTGGAGGATGGCAGTGGATAAGGAATTTGACCAGATATTGGTCAGATATCAGGGATTCTCACTAAACTGACTTAGCAGGATTCTTGCTAAAACTATGTTCTGCAAAGACATACATTAATAGTTTGGAGGCCCAAAGGTCAAGGTGTAGTTGAGAAGAGGCCTCAGAGGACCCTGAGTGAAACTTAGTCAAGGAGATCATCTCTGTCAGTGTTTAGAGGAAAGTTTATGAAATTGAATGAATAATTAAATAAAATATAAAAATAATGAAATAATTTAAATTGAAAACAGAAAAACAATAAAGAAAAACAATGAAACTAAAAGCTATTTCTTCTAAAAGAACAATAAAATTGGTAAACTTCTAGTAAGATTGACCAAGAAAAGATAAGACACAAATTATCAATATCAGGAATGAAAGAGGGGAATATAACTAGAGACTATACAGACATTAAAAAGATAATAAGAGAATACTAAGAATGTCTCTACGCTCATAAATTAAATAACTTAGATGAAATGGATTAATTGCTTGAAAGCCATAAACTACAAAACGTTACTGAAGAAAAATATATAACCTCAAGCATCCTATATCTATTTAAAAAATTGATTTTACAGTTAAAAATCTTCCAAGAAAGGGATGACCAGGCCCAGATGACTTCATTGGCAAATGCTACCAACTATTTAAGGAAGAAATAACAATAATTCTATACAATCTCTTCCTGAAAATAGAAGAGAAGTGTACATTTTCCAATCCATTTGATGGGACCAGCATTACCCTAATAACCAAAATAAGATACACATTTTACAAGAAAGGAAAGCTATACACCAATGTCCCTAATATAAATAGATACAACAATCCTTAACAAAATATTAGTAATCAAACTCAGCAATATATAAAAAGGATAATACATTATGGCCAAATGGATTTATCCTTGGAATGCAAGAATGATTTGATATTCAAAAGTCAATGTAGGCCGGGCGCTGTGGCTCACGCCTGTAATCCTAGCTCTTGGGAGGCCGAGGCGGGCGGATTGCTCAAGGTCAGGAGTTCAAAACCAGCCTGAGCAAGAGCGAGACCCCGTCTCTACTATAAATAGAAAGAAATTAATTGGCCAACTGATATATATATATAAAATTAGCCGGGCATGGTTGCGCATGCCTGTAGTCCCAGCTACTCGGGAGGCTGAGGCAGAAGGATCGCTCGAGCCCAGGAGTTTGAGGTTGCTGTGAGCTAGGCTGACGCCATGGCACTCACTCTAGCCTGGACAACAAAGCGAGACTCTGTCTCAAAAAAAAAAAAAAAAAAAGTCAATGTAATTCATCATATTACCAGGCTAAGTAAGAAAAACCATATAAGCATCCTATTAGATGTAGAAAATGTATGTGACAAAATTCAACATCCATTCATTTGTGATGAAAAAATTCCCAGCAAATTAAGTATGGAAGGTAGGCCGGGCGCGGTGGCTCACGCCTGTAATCCTAGCACTCTGGGAGGCCAAGGCAGGTGGATTGCTTGAGGTCAGGAGTTCGAAACCAGCCTGAGCAAGAGCAAGACCCCATCTCTACCATAAATAGAAAGAAATTAATTGGCCAACTAATATATATGTAAAAAATTAGCCGGGCATGGTGGCACATGCCTGTAGTCCCAGCTACTGGGGAGGCTGAGGCAGCAGGATTGCTTGAGCCCAGAAGTTTGAGGTTGCTGTGAGCTAGGCTGACGCCACGGCACTCACTCTAGCCTGAGCAACAAAGCGAGACTCTGTCTCAAAAAAAAAAGAATGGAAGGTAATTTCCATAACTTATTAAATAGCTACAGCTGACATTATACTTAATATTGAGGGACTAGATTCTTTCCCCTTAAGATAGGAACACAGCAATAAGGACCTAGGAACTAGAGAACAAGGCAAGAAAGGGTATATTCTCTCACTACTCCTATTCAACTATATACCAGAAGGTCTAGCTGGTACAGTAAGGTAAGAAAAAGAAATAAAGGAAATACAGAAATAAAGAAACAAAGCTGTCTGTATTTGAAAATGACAGAATTATCCATGCATAAAATCTTTAAAACTCCATTAAAAAGCTTCTAGAACTCACAAATGTATTTAGCAAAGGCACAGGATTAAAAGGACAATATACAAAAGTCAGACATATTTCTAAATACCAGCAATGAACAATTAGAATTTGAGATTAAAGAAAATAATACCATTTACAATAGCAACCAAAAAATGAAGTACTTAGGAATAAATCTAATAAAATATGTGTAGTATCTATATGCTGAAAACTAAAAGCAGGCAAACAAACAAAAAACTAATGGCAGAAATCAAAGAAGATATAAATTAGTGAAGAGATATATGATGTTCATCAAGTGGTTGAATCAATATTGTTATGATGCCCATTATCCTTAATTGATCCAGAAATTCAATGTAATCCTAACAAACACACTGCAAACTATTTTGTGGACCTCAACAAACTGGTTATAAAATTTATAAGGAAAGACAAATGAACTAGAATACCTAAAGAATTCTGAAAAGGAAGAGCAAAACTGGAGAATTCACACTACCTTATTTCAATCCTTACTGTAGATCTACAGTAATTAAGACAGAGTGGTATTGGTAAAAGCATAGACAGATAGATAGATCAATGAAATAGAATAGAGAGCCCAGAAATAGACCCACGCAAAGAACCAACTGATATTTGACAAAAGTGCTAAGGTAATTAAAGGACAGTCTTTTCACTAAATGGTACTGGAACAATTGGAAATCCATGTAAAAAAATCAACCTTGACACTTATCCCACAATGAATACAAAAATTAACTAAAAATGAATCACAGACCTAAATGTAAAATGTAAAGTTATAACATTTTTAGAAAAAACATAAGAGGAAATCTGCATTAACTTGGGTCTGGAGATGAGTTTTTAAATATAACACCAAAAGCAGGATCCATGAAAGAAAAAATTTAATTAACCACAGTCTATTAAGACCACTATCTCTTTCCACTTTGATTTCTCTTCCATCAAACTTTTCCTCTTGTCCTGTGCCATTATAGTGGCTGTGAGAATTTTCTCTAAATTAATACACATTCCCATATCTACTTTTATATTACTAATTTATATTCTTTTGCTTAAAGAAGGCTTCCCAAATTATATAAGCTTCAGGACCCATAAAATCTGGATCAGTCCCTAAATGTATATAAACATATAAAACTAGGCCGGGCGCGATGGCTCACGCCTGTAATCCTAGCTCTCTGGGAGGCCGAGGCGGGCAGATCGCTCGAGGTCGGGAGTTCGAAACCAGCCTGAGCAAGAGCGAGACCCCGTCTCTACTATAAATAGAAAGAAACGAATTGGCCAACTAATATATATAGAAAAAATTAGCCGGGCATGGTGGCTCATGCCTGTAGTCCCAGCTACTTGGGAGGCTGAGACAGAAGGATCGCTTGAGCCCAGGAGTTTGAGGTTGCTGTGAGCTAGGCTGACGCCACGGCACTCACTCTAGCCTAGGCAACAAAGCAAGACTCTGTCTCAAAAAAAAAAAAAAAAAAAAAAAAAACATATAAAACTAAACAGCATATTATTTAATGATATGTATAATAAAACTGAAATGGGAAATTAAAAACATGGGACTGATAAACATAAAAATAAAAACTTTAATAAGTCACTCCTCTTGCAGGGAGAGACGAGGACACAGATAAGATTGGGGAGGAAACATGGGAAGTTATAAAGACACTGGCAATGTTCTTTCTCTTTAATTAGGTGTTGAATACAGAGGTGATTTTTTAAGCTTTATACCTTATATGTAAGTTATACATGCTCCTTTGGATATATTAAATATTTCATAAGAAACAATTAATTTTAAAAAATAAAACACTGCTAGTCTGTTAGCAAGCAAATACACTTAGAAAAATTTCCAACATAACAGACAAAGTTTCAAACAGACAAAGTTCTTGTGTCCATCTGGGCTCTCAACATATTATAGCTGTCTAGTCACTGCAAAGGTTTGCCTAATGCTAAATCTTCTAGGTAATTTCTGCTCACTTCAGTTCAGCACAATTGTTTTTGGAATTAATAAACTCAATTCAGTAGCATCTTGTCCATTAGATGAGACAAATTGGAAAGAATTTTTGTGTTTTGTTTCAGTAGTGTCAATTTTAAACATTTTTTATACTAGAATACAGGGACAGATTATAGGGTAAAATGCAAAATTCATGTGGATTTTTGAGATTAGCATGAGTTTATGTTGTAGTGGATACTCCCATGCTATGCACTCCTCCTCCTATAGCCCACATCTCTGTCATGGCTTCCTAAATGGAAACCTTTGAGAAGTCTATTGTAAGGCCCATCAGACTCTTCAGTCCACATTTCATTAGGCAGCTTTTATGTGCCAGGGACACTGCTTGCTACTGGACAGACTGTTCTTAGGCACACATAGTAAGTAGAATGTAGGCGATAGACAAAAACTGGTAATTATAATATAGCTTGGTATGCTTTAATACATAGATGAGGGAGTTGTGGGATTACCAAGAAGAAAGATACCAAGAGGTTAGATACTCTGGGTAATACCTATTGATATTGAGCTGGGCTTTGAAATATGAGTAAGGTTTGCCAGAAAAGGGAGAGAAAAAAAAGGAAAGGTAAATTTCAGGCTTGTAAAAAAGGATGTATAAGAACAAGGAGATACAAAAGATGTGCAGTGTAGCAAGACTGTGAGTTTCAAGATGAAGGCAGGTGGTATATGGTCTCATATGCCATGCTAAGTTGTATAGACTTTATTCTATGTGAATTAGGGAGTCAAAAGATGTTTTTGATGGGAGGAGGGAGCAAGGGATCATATCTAGTAACACCAAGAATCTTCTGGATACAGGTCATAAAATAGTAGCTCACTTGGTATCTTTAGTTTGCCCCTCAATCCCACCCTCCCATGCAAAGCAGACTCTGAATCAAGGGTTTGGGCATAGGTAGGTTATTTGAGAAGTGATCCCAGGAAGCACAATGAGAGAGTGAAGAATTAAGACAGGGAAAGGAGGAAACCAACAAAGGATTTGGTACTGAGCTGGTTACGCCTCTAGGCAACTGAACTTTAATCCTTCTGGAGATTTTCTGAGATACTGTTTAGAAAAGTGCTATCCAACAGAAATAAAATGCAAGCCATGCATGTAATTTAAAATTTTCTAGTTAAATTTTCTGGCCATATTAAAACTTAAAAAGGAATAGGTGAAATTAATGATACTGTATTTCATTTTTCACAATATAGCCAAAATATTATTTCAACATGTAATCAGTATTAAAAATACCAATGAGAGCCAGGCCCGGTGGCTCACGCCTGTAATCCTAGCACTCTGGGAGGCTGAGGTGGGCGGATTGCTCGAGGTTAGGAGTTCGAAACCAGTCTGAGCAAGAGGGAGACCCCGTCTCTACTATAAATAGAAAGAAATTAATTGGCCAACTAATATATATATAAAATTAGCTGGGCATGGTGGCGCATGCCTGTAGTCCCAGCTACTCGGGAGGCTGAGGCAGAAGGATTGCTTGAGCCCAGGAGATTGAGGTTGCTGTGAGCTAGGCTGACACCACGGCACTCACTCTAGCCTGGTCAACAAGCGAGACTCTGTCTCAAAAAAAAAAAAAAAAATACCAATGAGATAGTTTACCTTCTTTTATCATACTAAGCCTTTGAAATATGGTGTGTGTTTTATATTAATACAGCACATCTCAACAGCCTAGCTACAGTTCAAGCACTCAATTGCCACAGATGGCTTAGTGGGTGCTGTATTGGACAGGGAAAGTTTAGGACATACTTTGTAAATGCCCCTCTGTTGGGGCAAGGAAGCTGGGGTATGTACCCCAGAATTCCATCCCACATCAACTGAGAGACATTCCTGAGGCATTAACACTATAGTGCTTCCAGACTGCCTCAAGTGATGGTGAAAGCAGTAAGAAGACACTCTCAGGCAGAGAGACACAGGAAACTACATGTAGGGAACTTTCTGGGGGTAACTTCCAACATGGACAGAGGGCCTATGGGTACAGCACTGACAGCAACTGCTACACTTGAACTTGGAATTTCTAAAATTCCAAACAATTTTCTCCACAAACACACATGACAATTTCAGTGATTTCTCAAATTCATTAGTGAATGTGCTTCAACTGGAATTTGTGTTTATCACTTTATGTTTCTCTGTCCTTGCTCCCACAAGACTTCCATCATCTCTTTCCTCTCTGCCAGGTAAGGATGGAGAGGTAAACTGAATAGTCTCTCCTCAAGTATTTCATTTTGTAGAGACATATAACCTTGTTTACACACAATTTTCCAAATAAGATGCTCATATATATGATGTTTTATGACCTTCATCTCACAAAGTGAGAGTCAGCCAAGTTGGCCCTGGCCCTGACAGTCACTCAGTAGAACCTAGAGAAAATTAAAAAGGGAGATGTAGTGGATAATCTGGTGCAACATCCAGATCTTCTGTTTATGTGTGGCACTAATTTTCCCAGCTGCTAGGAGTGTTGGCTGCTGCTGACTCACAGCTGAGTCCCTCCCCAGGACTTTCCCTCAGCTAATGATTGCTGCCTCTCCAAAGATCACACATACTTACTGGGTATAACCCACCATCTAATTACTGGTTGGGGGTGGAGAGGTTTCAAAGGGTTTGTATGAAGGCTTAGTTCATCTGCCTCAGTTCATGACAACTCTAAATGGCCATTCCAGATCCAGAATTTTCTATAGGATTGGCTGAGACCTCCTGTCATGACCATATCACAGTTCAACCCCCCTCCCTCTGTCTAATCCTGTTTCTGTTACTCCCTCATAGGGGCTGTTCTTAGAGCATTTCCCAATGGACCACCTGCACACATATCTCAGGGTCTCAAAATCTGTTTCCTGGGGAACCTAGCCTGTGGAAGGAGGGGACTTCACCAATTTCCCCATGTTTTAGTGTTCTAGTTTAGCTAAAGTTGGGCAAAGTTAGGGAACAGTTCCCAAGACAAGCATCACTTCTGACACCAATTGCAAGTTCAAGGGTCCCCAAGACCACCCTTACATTTGATAATTAGCTAATAGGACTCACAGAACTCACTGAAAGTAATTACACTCATGTCTAATTACAGTGAAGAGAAACAGATTAAAGTCAGGTAAGGGAAGAGATACATGGGGCAGAGTCCAGGAGATTTCCACATGTGGAGCTTCCAGTTACCCTTTCTCAGTGGAGTTGTGGTGAGCACTAACTTTCCTGACAATGTGTCAATACACACAGAATATTGCCAACCAGGGAAACTCATGTGTGCCTTAGTGTCCAGAGTTTTTATTGGGGCTAAGTCACATGAACCTGGCTGTACACCCATGTGGCTGAACTCAGTCTCCAGCTTCTCTAGAGGTCAAGCTGATACTGTATGACCCAAAGCTACCACCATAAATCACATTATTAAATGGTCTGATGTGGCCGCACAACCCCCAGATAAATAAAAACACTTTTATCAGGCAGGATATTTCAGGGCCTGTGACAGTTTCAGGAGTTAGAGGCAAAGGCCAGACCTCCTTTGGGCAAGCATAAATTCTTTTCTGCACAAGTTACCAGGCAATATTTGAAGGAAAAAAGAGAGATTTAAATTCCATAAAGGCATATTATCTGGAAGGCCTTGTCATAATGTAAATGAAGTTATTACAGATATTGCATAACATACAGTCTCTCATTCTTTTAATATTAATGCTTTATAAACATGTCCATTATGATGGTAAAGGGAAATGAATCTGAATTTCACTTTGAGAAAAGCAATAGCTTCTTCATCTCTTACACTGAACATTAAAATCCTTTTGCTTAGAGAGGGAATTAGTTTGTCCAGAAAACAAGTAATGTATTTTCTGCTTTATTAAGATAATCACCAACTTTCTTTCACTTATGATGACAAGCCCTTCCCCCACTCCATTTGTGTATGCTGCCTGTGCATCTCTCTGGTATGCCTGTCTGGGTATCTAAGTTGCATGTCCACTCGAGATCAGACTCAGCATCAAATAATACAGTTAGACACACAAACATGAGAGACCCAAAGATTCTATATGAACACCACGGTATGTCCAGACCATTGGGATGCCACACCCTTCTCACCTTCTACCCTATGACCTTTCTTACCATGAGTAAGATCTGCACAGTGACAAGCAAAAGCAACCCCCATATTTATGATGTCTAAAAGCAACAATACAAACTCTGAAGTCACCATGGAAACTGCCTCCCACTAGCATTTGCCTTTCAGAGGTTTTAGAAGCATTTATCCACAACAAATCAGCAGAGAAAAAAAATTGAGACAGATGACCCTAATTATGAATGTCTATGGTTACTAGATGGGGGATTTACTAGGAAATAAGAAGAAGGGGTCTTCAGTCCAAACTTCATTAAATATTCATTTTAAGAAGTCTTAACTTACCTATTTCAGAAAAATCCTCCAAAAGAGCATTTATTATTAATAAAATGCAGCTTTTATAAGTGCTTGATTTTACATGTTTCATAGTCTAAACCATCATGTATGTGTGTTTTCTTTTTGAAATTTGTTTTATTGATAAATTTGATAATTTTATGAGGCAAAATAGATTGTCAGGAATAGAGAGCCAAATCATAACATGATACCCTTAGAAAATACAAGCTCCACATAACAGAATTTAACTTTAATCAGAAACCAAGTAGGCTGGTATATTCAGAGTTGGTCTACTGAAGAGTGCCAGCCTGTGGAAGGGAAGTAAAGGGGAAGCTTAAGGCAAAGTTGATGTTTGCTGAAGTTGTTGTGTCAGAGCTGGGGATAAGCTTTGTTTGCAAAGTCACTAAAGTACCAATAATTCCACCTAAGGCAGATGAAAGTTTAGATAAGACTTACTATCTTCCATAGCTCAGTTTGTATCAGGAATTGAATCTAGGTTGCATTTCCTCCTGGAGTTTTCGTAGTTTCTCCAACAGAAATTAATTTTTCCAACATTCATGTCCCCAAAGCACTTTGTGCCTCTGTCTTAGTCCATTTTGTGTTGCTATAACAGAATACCTAAGATCGGCTTTTTATATATGTGTGTGCATGTGTGTGTGTGTGCGTGTGTGTATGTGTGTGTGTTTGTGTTTGTGTATATATAAAGAGGTTCATTTAGCTCATGGTTCTGCAGGCTGGGAAGTATGAGAAGCATGGTGCTGGCATCTATTCGGCTTCTAGTGAGGGCCATGTGCCAGATAAAAACATGGCACAGGAAGTCAAAGAGGAGGCAGACATGTGTGAAGAGAAAGAACCTGAAGGGCATCCTGGCTTTGTAACAAGCTGTTCTCATGGGAGCTAATCCATTCCCAGGAGAACAAATCCAGTCTCAACAGAGTGAGAACTCACTCGCTATCTTGAGAAAGACACCAAGCCATTCATGAGGGATCCACTCCTATGATTCAGACACTACATGCTAGACCCCACCTCACCTCCCAATACCACCAAACTGGGGATCAAATTTCAACACAGGTTTGGTGGGGACAAACCATACCAAAACCATAGCAGCCTCTCCTAAGCACCTAATATATTGCCTTATGTTATAGCTATTTTTGTGAATTTCTTTGGTATAATATCTTTTGAAAATAGAGAATAGCTCTTATATATCATTTTAACTCCATACCCCATAGCATAATTCCTTGCACACAGTGGGAGTTTACACAAGTTTATGAAATGAATTAAGAAAGCTCTCCTAGCTCTATTTAGTGCAAGTTTTAGCCTAGGATACTTTTTAGTTCACAAGGAGGCTCTTTTTGATTCATCAAATGTTTCCCAGACAGAGTAAGCAGAAAGTGATCTGCTTCAAGGGAAAACCCACTAATTAACTTTGTAATTTGTAGTTTTTCTCAAGAACATTTAATATATAAAGCAATACACTTGCCTGTGTGGAGTATTTGGCATAAGATAACACACATACAGCACGGTAAAGATGAAGGAGGAAATTTACACTGTTTCCTGCTAGAATTGACTGCTAGAATATTCATCAGTGAGACAGTGAAGACAATGACCTTTCAGGTAATTTGAATTCATGAATCTTTTCCAAACCATAGATGGGTTCTTAAAATATGACAGCTCACAAATTGTCCACCAATTTACTTCACCTGGATGATTACCATGAGGCCACATATTATAGCAGTCAATAAAGCAGCCTGAAGAAGAAAATGTAGAACAAATGCTAATTTTTCAGCTCAGTAAACATTTGCTGATTACATATTTTTGTGCAGATTGCTGAGTTAAATGCTATGATATGGAGGGAACAAAGATGTATCAAATAATTGCTACTACCTATTAAGTACCAACTAGATACATGGACTTTATTTACATTTACTTCCCATAGCAACCCTGTAACATAGGCATTTTACCAAAAAGAGAATGGAGGCTCTGATTTTTACAGCGTTACACCAGTAAGTGGTAGAATCAGGATTTGAACTGTAGTCTGACTCTAGAATCCACGTTATTTCCATGAACCAAAGACCCTTCTTGCAAGGAGCACTAAGTCACTTTTATTCTGGTTTACATAATTAGATATTAATTATATAATAACAATTATTAAGGAGCATATTTTAATCATTTATTTGAGTTTATCTTTGCCCTCAACTAAGTTATAAGCTCCTAGAGGACAGAGATCATACCATGATTCTATAACTTTCCTCAAAATGCATAGTATGGTGCTGATACATAAAAGACCTTCAATATGTACTCATGGTTTGATAACTTTCCCCTTTACCAGATTTCTGGAGAATAAGCTGAATAATAATTGTCATCTAAGGCTAAAGGAGGAAGGAAAAATGAGTATATTGTGACAATAGCTTATATTAATTTAGCATTCACTCCTATCTGATGTACATTATCTCATTTAATTCACAAACCCCTACAAAGTAGGCTTTATCATCCTCATTTCGCAAATGAGAAAACTGAGGCTTAGAAAAATTAAGTATCTGGCTCAAGGTCACAGAACTAGTATTAATAGATGATGAAGCAAGAATTCAAATGTACTTCTGTCTGCCCTGAGTTCATGCTCTTAACTCTTTTGTAATATACACTCTTGATTTAATAATAAATTTCCATAGACATAACAATCACTATCTCATTAAATGAATCGGTTGATTGAAAAATTTATACCAATTTCAGAATGGGAAAATGCATGTCTCAAGAAGCAAGAAAATGAGGTACATTATATTTGTAATATGTTTTAGAGTTTTCTTTGAATGCTGATGTCAAGAAGACAAAGAGAACTTCCATAGCATAGTGTTAATGGCATTTAGCAAAGTGCTGAAATGATTCAAAAATTCTAGGCATTAAATGCATACCTGTTTGAATTATAGACTTCCTGTGTTCCTGTGAATGGGTAACACCAGCCACATGACCCATTTCAAAGGGTTCAAACTGATCTGAAAATTTGTCAAGAACTTTTATAGTTTCACCATAGTTTTTTTGTTGTTTTTGTTTTTAAACGCTTTTAAGAAATCTTTAAAAAATACCTGTCCTCGTCAGTCTTGGAAGCTTCCCCTCCCTCTCCACTTTCATATCACCCATTCTACAATGGACCTTGATTATGTCTGACCTTTCCTACAACCCAAAGCCAGCCCAAACCCTGCTCCTGATTTTAGTACAGAGTCCTGGTAAGATCCACAGAACTGGGAATTGAGTAGGATTCTCTACTGTCTTCTTGTTACCCCAGGATCATATACCAACCCCCTCAAAAAAGGGAATCCTTATCTTTTCCTAGCCCTTGGAATTTGTAAATTGATCAGACCTGAAGTTTCTCTCAGTTGTGAATTAAAGGTAAAAATAGATCTCTGTGAATGGAGTTACCAGATGCCCTATACAAAAATATCAGATCTTAAAGGATGGTGTGGGTAGGGGAAGTTAGGGAAGGAAACTTTCTGGTTACCTGGTATATTTAAATATATTTTATGCCAAAGAATATATTGTGAACCACTATACAATATTGTCTCCCTTAAATTGGAAGAACAGTTCTCTAGTAAAACCAACCCTAACAAAAAAATTTACAACTAGCACCAAGGCACCCTCCCATTCTACAGCTACCATCTTCAGGATAACTCTTATGATCCCAGTTCCTTTCCAATTTGCTTAAGGTCAACAGTAAGTATTATCCAACTGGAATGCTTAGGATTCATGCCATACCCTTTGCCAGACACTGTGGACACCTTCTTGTGTTGTGAATTGAGGTTTATAATTTTTAGTTTTCAGCCCTACATTAATTTGCACTCCTCTTTTAAAGGCCATTGTAAATCACTCTGCCCAAAATTGTATGTCCTTCTTGTAATCCAAGTAAACTATTTCTCTGTCTCCGATTCATACTTAGAGTTGTCAGGTTTCCAGTCTTGGGTAAAGTTGTTCCAAATTTTAGGTTACTTCCAGTAAAATAAAAATTTTTACTAATTAGATATATAAATAATCCTATTATCTTGCAAAATAATACCCATGTGAAAAAAAATCACTCTTTGCAGTGAAAATTTCACTTTGTTGAAACTAAGTTTTCAGGCTCCATGATGAGAGTAAAGAGAGTCAGATGAAAGTTCTTCTCATGGTAATAAATTTCCTGGCTAAGAGCATCCTAAAGTCTAGTCAAGCTAGAAAACGATATCCAGATCTTTCTGACATTCCTGGCACCAAAAGGCATAAAAGAGACTAAGAAGAACTTATGGGTGTCACTAAAAACAAAACAAGGGAAAGATTTCAGGTTATGGTGGCATGAAGACATCAGTGAATCCTCTTAGCAAAGAACAAAAAGCCGGACAAATGTGTCAAAAACTTTTAGAGCTTTGGAATTTGTCAAAGATAGAAAAAAACTGAGAAGCATTCATTCTTGAGAAACGACTTGAGCTTCAGGTAAGAACAGTGGGAGGCCTGTGGCTTTCATTCCTGAGGACGTTTACAGACCTTGCTCCTAGCTCCATTGATAAGAACTTAGTTTTACTTGAAATGGGGCTAGCTGTGAAAGCTGGCAGCTTTGCTGCTAGAAGGCAGGTGTTGAGAGTCACAAAAGCATGCCTTAATCAGCTAAAAGTAACAAATTGAATAGGAAACAAATGAAGAGAACCCACAGCTTTTCCAGACTGGGTTGCAGTGCTGGTTGGAGTGAGTGACAAACCAGAAATTTAACAGGGGGATCCTGGAAATGACAGAGCCATAGAAAGGCTGAGATAAGCTCTCTGCTATCTGGATCTCTTGGAAACTACACACATGCACAAAGGAAACCTGAGAGAGCTCAGCAAAAAGTAAAAAAGTAAAAGCCAAGGGATACTTGAGAATTAGCTGCAAATTTATATGTATTCCCTAACCTGCACACAAATCAATCAGCAGAAAGTGAAGTCTTACAGGCTTAGGATGTTTCAGCATAACCTTTATCCAAATCATTAGCTTGCCACTAAGCTTTGCAGACACAGGAATGACACCTGGGAAGCCAGGCTAGAAATAATAATGAAAATCTAAGAAGAGACAACAGTGGCCACATACCATGGAAGAGACAGATTCCACAGCTTAAGTTCAGGCAAGTTACTAAAAAACAAACAAAAACACCCTCAGAAAACTAAGACAGAATCCAGAGTCACTAAAAGCTATTACCTGAAATGTTCAGTTGTCAATCCAAAATTATGAGACATGCATAAAAACAAGAAAATGTGACTCATACTCTGGAAAATTAAAAAGCAGCCAAAGAAATTGAATGTGTGTGAATCCAGATAATGGATTTAGCAGACAAAGATTTAATATCAGCTATTATTTTATAAATGGGTTCAAAGTATTAATGTATCAGAGAAGTAAAGGGATATACGATGATATTGACTCAACAAATAAGGAATCTCCAAAAAAAATAAGAAAGAAAGAAACTATAAAAACAACCAAATAGCAAATCTAGAGTTGAAAAGTACAGTAACTGAAATGGAAATTTTCTTTGATGATCTTATCATCAGATTTGGGATGGCAGAAGAATAATTAAGATTGCAAAAAATAATAGAAACTATCCAATACAAAGAACACAAAGAAAAATGCTTGAGAAAAATTAATAGAGCCCCAAGAAGCCTGTGGAACATGACAAATATGCTGATATAATGAAAGTATCAGAAGGGGAAAAGAGAGAGAAAGGGGTAAAAGAATTATTTGAACAAAATAATGGCAAAAAATCCCAAATTTGCTGAAAAGCATTAATCCACAGATAAAAGAAAGTTTAACAGACCATAAGTAGGATAAACAGAGATCCACAGTTAGACACATAATACTTAAACTGTTAAAAGTCAAAGACAAAGAGAACATCTTGATATCAGTAAGTAAAAGATATTCATCACAAACAGGGGAAAACAATAAAATTAGCAGGTGACTTTACATCAGAACCAATGGAAAAAAGAAGGAAGCAGAATTATATATCCAAAGTGCTGAAAAAAACCTGTCAACTATGAATTCCACATCCATTAAAACTATACTTTAAAAAATGAAGGTAAAGATGTTCCCAGATAAACAAACATGGAGAGAATTTGTTGCTAGCAGATATACCCTATAAGAGATATTAAATGAAGTTGTTGTTGAAGCTGAAAAGAAATGACACAAGATGTTAACTCAAATCTACAAAAAGGAATGAAGAATACTGGAAATAAATATAAAGGCATCTGATTATTTTAAAACATATGATTATTTAAAGCAATAATTATAACACTGTATTGTTGGGCATATATTATATACACATATAATATTTGTTGATAATAACAGCACAAAGGCAGGGGAGGAAAGTTACATACATTGGAGCAAAGTTACTCTATTTTACTGGATATAAGATAGTATTGACCTGAAGTAGATTGTTCTATTAAGGACACATATTTTAATCCCTAGAGTATCAATATCAAAATAACTGAAAACATATAGCCTAAAAATTAACAGGGGCATTAACGTGGTATAATATTTAACACAAAAATGTCAGTAAGAGAGAAATTAAGGAACAAAAGAGAAATGAGATATTCAGAAACAAAAGCAAAATCTAAGACACGCTTGAAGCTCTGACTGGGGAGGGAGGCAAGGGCAACATACGTAACCTAAATATTTGTACCCCCATAATATGCTGAAATAAAAAAAAGACATAAATCCAATCATAGTATTACCAGTATAGTATAATCCAATCATTCTAATTTAATTACATTAAATTAGAATGGGCTAAACACTTAAACCAAAAGATAAAAACTGTCAGATTTTGTCAAATTCTAAAGAAATGTTATCTATAAGAGACATACCTTAAGTTCAAAGATACAAAAAAGATAAAAAGTGAAAGGATGGAAAAAATATACCATGCAAACAGTAACTATAAGAGAGCGGAAGTGGCTAAATGAATGTCAGAGAAAATATCCTTTAAGAAAATAATTATTACTTGAAATGAAGACAGACATTTCATAATAATAAAAAGGTTAATATAGCAGGAAGACATAACAATTAAAAATGTAAATGTAGCTTAAAAAAGAGTTCTAAACCACATGAAACAAAACTGACAAAATTGAAAAAAGAAATAGAAAATTCAATAATTATTGCTAGAGATTTCAATTCTCATCTCTCAGTAATTGATAGAACAACTAGACAGAAAATCAGTAAAGAGATAGATTTCAACAATATCAACCAATTTAGCTTAACCAATGTATTTATAGAACACTCCACCCAAAAATAGAAATATACATTCTTTTTAAGCACACATGAAACATTCTTCAAGATGGACCATACACTAAGACAAAGCACAAATCTCAATAAATTTAAAACATACAAGGAACATTTTATGACTGTAACAGAATTAAATTATAAATCAACCACAGAACACAAATTTGGAAAATACCAAATACTTGGAATTAAACAACACACTTCTAAATAATACGTGAATCAAAGAAATAATCACAAAGGAAACTAGGAAATATGTTGAACTGAATAAAAATGAAAACACAGTGTATCAAAATGTATGGGATAGAGTTAAGGCTGTTACTAATGGGAAATTTAGGTTTTTAAACCTTATATCAGAAAGGGAAAACAATTTTAAATCTAAAACTCAACTTTAAGATTCTAGGAAAAGAAGAGAAAATCAAACCCAAGGTAATTAGATGTGAAGTAATAATAAAGAGCAGAAATCAGTGAAATAAAAAACAGAAAAATAATACAGAAAATCAATGAAACCAAAGTTGATTTTTTGAGAAGACAAAAAAAAATATCAATAAACCTTTAGCTACATAAACCAAGAAAAAAAATAGAAAAGGCAGAAATTATCAAAATCAGAAATAACAGAAACAGGCCAGGCATTGTGGTTCACACCTATAATCCTAACACTTTAGGAGGCCGAGGCAGGAGGATCACTTGAGGTCAGGAGTTCAAGACTGGCCAGAGTAAGAGCAAGACCCCGTCTCTACTAAAAATAGAAAGAAATTAGCTGGACAACTAAAAAATATATATGTATAGAAAAAATTAGCCGGGCATGGTGCAGTCCAAGCTACTTAGGAGGCTGAGGCAGAAGGATTGCTTGAGCCCAGGAGTTTGAGGTTGCTGTGAGCTAGGCTAATGCCATGGCACTCTAGCCTGGGCAACAGAGTAAGACTCTGTCTCAAAAAAAAAAAAAAACTGAAAGAAACAAAATCACTTCAGACCTATAGAAATTTAAGAGGATTAAAAGGGAATACTATGACCAACTTTAGTCAACATATTGGACAACTTGTTGAAATGGACAGATTTCTAGAAAGAAAAGTAAAGAAATTTAAATAATTAAATTTTTCCCACATAGAAAGTTCCAGGCACAGAGGTCTTCACTGATAAATTTTTCAAATATTTAAGGAATGGATAATACCAATCCTAACACAAATTATTTCAGAAAGGAGATAAGGGGAAATACTTTTCAACTCATTTTATGAGTCCAGTATGATACATCACAAGAAAACTGTAGGTCAATATCTTCATAAATAGAATATAGGTGCAAAAATCGCTAACAAAATATTAGCAAACTGAATTTAGCAATATACTGATAGGATTGTATACCATGACTAAGTGGGGTTTATAGAATAGAAAGCTGGTACAATGTCTGAAAATCAACTGACATAAGACACCATCTTAATAGAATAAGGGGAAAAATGATTCCTTCAATAAATATAGAAAAAACATTTGACAAAAGCTAATACCCATTCATGTTGAAAAAAAAAAAAAAACACTCAGAAAACTAGGAATAGAAGGAAACTTCCTCATCCTGATAAAGGATATCAATGAAAAACTTACCACTGGAGACAGCATACTAAATGGTGACAGAGTTAATGCTTTCCCATGATTAGGAGCAAGGCAAATATAAATATGTCCCTACTTTGATTCTGCACTATACTGGAGGTTCTAGCCAGTTCAAGAAGGCAAGAAAAAGTGTTTTTAAAAAACACTTTTAAAGAAGATTAGAAAAAAGGAAGGAAAATTATTTTTATTCATAGATGAAATGACATGTAAGTAGAAAATCCTAAGGAACCTACAAAAAATGATTAGAAGTAATAAGTTTAGCAAGGTCATGGGATACAAGATTAACATAAAAAGCAATTGCCTTTATATGTTCTAGCAAAGAACAATTCAAAAATAAAGTGAAAAAGAGAGTTCATTTGCAATAACATCAAAATAACAAAACAGTTAGGAATACTTTTAGCAAAAGGAGTACAAAACCTATACACCAAAACCATTACTGAGATTAAAGAAGGCCTAAATAAATGGAGTACCATAATCATGTTGTGACTGGTTTGATCTTCTGTCCAGACCACTCAAACTTTCTCCATATAGCAATAAGGCTGTTTTACTTATCATCTGTGTGTTCACTGGAGTAGCACTTTTAATTTCCTTCAAGAACTTTTCATCTGCATTAACAACTTGGCTAACTATCTGGTGCAAGAGGCCTAGCTTTTGGCCTATCTTGGCTTTTGAGATGCCTTCCTCACTAAGCTTAATAATTTCTAGCTTTTGGAAGGAGGGGTGGTACATAAAAAAATAATTTCTAGCTTTTGATTTAAAGTGAGAGACGTGCAATGCTTCCTTTCAGTTGAACACTTAGAGGCCATTGTAGGGTTATTAATTGGTCCAATGTTAATATTGTTGTGTCTCAGGGAATAGCGAGGCCCAAGGAAAGGGAGAGATATTGGGGAATGGCTGGTCACTGGAGCATTCTGAACACCCACAACATTTACTAAGTTTGCTGTCTCATATAGGCATGGTTCATGGCACTCCAAAACAATTATAATAGTAACATCAAAGATCACTGATCACAAATCACCACAACAGATATAATAATAATAATAAAGTTTGAAATATTGTGAGAGTTATCAAAATGTGACACAAAGTGAGTACATGATTTGGAAAAATGGTGCCAACAGACTCGCTCAACACAAGGTTGTCACAAACCTCCAATTTGTAAAAAATGCAATATTTTCAAAGTGCAATAAAACAAAATGCAATAAAATGAGATATACCTGTATATAAATAACTCTTGCCTCTTAATAATAAGAGATAAATAACCCAATAAAAATGGGGAAAGATTTTAACAACACTTCACCAAAGATTACATACAGATGTCTCATGAGCACATGAAAAGATGCTCAACATTATTAGTCATCAGAGAAATACAAATTAAAATGAAAATTAAAACCACAATACGATATCACTCCATACGTACTAGAAAGGCTGTGGTCAAAAAGATTGACAACACAAGGTGTTGACAAGGATGTGAAAAACTCATATTTTCATACATAGTGAATGGGAACATAAAGTGGTACAACTACTTTGGCAAACAGTTTGACAGTTTCTTAAAAAGTTACACATACAAATACCATATAACCCAGCAATTCCATTCCTGGGTATCAATCCAGGAGAAATGGAAACCCATGTCTACTTGAAGATTTGTATGTAAATGTTTATAGCAACATTATCCATAATGCCTAAAACTGGAAACAACCTAAATGTCTATCAACTGGTGATTGGACAAATAAAATATGGTATATCCATATAACAGTATACTACTCAGCAATAAAAGGGAATAAAGTAAATGAACTATTGACATATGTAATGGCCAGGTACAGTAGCTCACACCTGTAACCCCAGCATTTTGGAAGGCTGAGGCAGGAGAATTGCTTGAGGCTAGGAGTCTGAGACCAGCCTGAGCAACAAAGCAAGACTCCATCTCTACACAAAATTTTTAAAAAATTAGCTAAGTGCACTGGCACACACCTGTAGTCCTAGCTACTCAGGAGGCTGAGGCAGGAAAATCACTTTAACCCAGGAGTTCAAAGTTACAGTGAGCTCTGATGCACCACTGCACTCCAGCTAGGGTGAAAGAATGAGACCCTTTCTGTAAAAAATAAAAAAAAAAGAATTATATAAAGCTATAGTGATTAAAACAGAGTAAGATTAGCATAAGAACAAATAAATTGATTGATGGAATATAGAGCCCATAAACAGATTGGATATATGAGCATTAATACAGAAATTGCCTTACAAATCATTGGGGAAATTCTAAACTATAAAATGAGTACTATGAGGACATTTGATTATTCCTATGTAGAAAACAATATATTCTTACCTCTTACCATTGGCAAAAAATAAATTTCAAATGGATGTATCTGACTGTGGAAATTAGAACTTTGAAACTATTAGAAAAAATTTAGAAGAATATTTTTAGTTACTCAGCATAGGTCATAAAAGCACAAGTCACAAAGGGAAATATTGATAAATTTGACTACATTAAAATTTAAAACTTCTGTATAAAAAATACATCACAAATGACATTAAAAGTTGAACAGCCACTTGGAGAGACTATATTTGCAATGCATATAACTATCACATGATTAGTAACCAGAATACATAAAGATCTTCTATATATTGATTAGAAATAGACAAACAAATCAGAAAAAATGGGTAAATGATATGAGCAAGCAATTCATGGAAAAGGGCACACAAATAGCCAATAAACATAAAAAGAGGCTCAAACTCACAAATAATCACCAAAATGCAAATGAAGACAAAATTGGATTCTATTTCACACTTATCAGATCAATAAATATAAAAAGTCAGAAAATATCAAATATTGATGGATATCTGGAAAACTAGGACACTTAAACACTGCTAATGGGAGTATAAATTGGTGCAAGTGTAATTTGGCACTACTAGTGAAGTTGAAACTATAAATATCTACCAATCCCACTCTAAGGTATCCCAGAGAAATTTTCATTCATGTATTCAAGGAAATGTGTTATATATTTCAGGATTATTGTAATTGCAAAAACTAGTAACAACGTAATGTTCATCAAATTGGAATATATTCATATAATGAAGTATTATACAGCTGTATTAAATGAACCAACTCTTCCAAAAATATGCTAGAATATGTTGAAATGAAAAATTAAATTATAAAATTATGTGTATGTGTATTTTATGTAACCATATGTATAAATATATACGAAACATGGGCCGGGCGTGGTGGCTCACACCTGTAATCCTAGCACTCTGGGAGGCCAAGGCGGGCGGATTGCTCAAGGTCAGGAGTTCGAAACCAGCCTGAGCAAGAGCGAGACCCGTCTCTACTATAAATAGAAAGAAATGAATCGGCCAACTAATATATATAGAAAAAATTAGCCGGGCATGGTGGTGCATGCCTGTAGTCCCAGCTACTCAGGAGGCTGAGGCAGCAGGATTGCTTGAGCCCAGGAGTTTGAGGTTGCTGTGAGCTAGGCTGACACCACGGCACTCACTCTAGCCTGGGCAACAAAGTGAGACTCTGTCTCCAAAGTAAAAACAAAACAAACAAATAAACAAACAAACTATATATATATATATATATATATATATATATATATATATATATATGAAACATACAATGAATACATACATGATGAAATTGTAAGAATATAAACTGGAAAGACATCCACAAAATTCAGGATGATGAAAGAAGGAAGGTAAGTTGTTCTGGAGAAGGCATACAAAGGCATCTTCAACTTAATCGGTAATTTTTTGCATGTGTGTATTTTAAAAAATCAGAAGCAAATGACAAAATTCAGTTATGTGTTTTGTATACTTGAGTATTTGTTACATTATTCTCCATACTTTATATTTTAAATTTTTGTTTCAATAATCAAAGTAAGAATAACGTATTACATGAAGTAGACAAGGCTTAGAGAACCATATTTATTCATAATCACTCATTGGAGTCCCTTCTTCTCCCTTGTAGAACTCTGAAGTGACCCTATGTGTAGTGTAGAATTGCTCTGGGGGTACTGCTCAAGGAGGAAGGATTGCTGTGTATAAAGTGATGAGGTGATGGATATGTTAATTGGCTTGATTGAATCTTTCTATAATGTATACATAGATCACAACATCGCATTGTACTAAATAAATACATTGTACTCCATAAACATACACAATTATTATTTGTCAATTATCAAAATAGTGTCCCCGGCCGGGCGTGGTGGCTCACGCCTGTAATCCTAGCTCTCTGGGAGGCCGAGGCGGGCGGATTGCTCAAGGTCAGGAGTTCGAAACCAGCCTGAGCAAGAGCGAGACCCGTCTCTACTATAAATAGAAAGAAACTAATTGGCCAACTGATATATATATAAAAAAAAAAATTAGCCAGGCATGGTGGCGCATGCCTGTAGTCCCAGCTACTCGGGAGGCTGAGACAGAAGGATCGCTCGAGCCCAGGAGTTTGAGGTTGCTGTGAGCTAGGCTGACGCCACGGCACTCACTCTAGCCTGGGCAACAAAGCGAGACTCTGTCTCAAAAAAAAAAAAAAATAGTGTCCCTCCCAAAAGAGCATACAATACAATGTACTTTGAAGAAATACACACTTATATGCATGCATATGATATAGGCTGCATATGAGTATATATGATAAATATGCCTCTTTTTGTTGCCAAAGATACAGGCAAAACAAGCTCTTACCTAAAACTGCTAAGCACAGGCTAAGAAACTGAGTGGGGACCCTCAACGGAAGATGATTAGGAAGCCTCATGCACAGATGGAGAAGATGGGACACCCTGCTCTGGGCAGAGGGTCCAACAGCTGAGATCTCTAATGCAAGCTTCTGACATAACTAACAGAGCAGAGGAAAACTTGAAGTAAGCCACAAAGAAGGAACAGCTTTATGTCCTTCCACCTCAGAGATTCATGAAGGATGCCCCATTAGCCTAGCTGTCTTGGAGAAGTCCTGTTAAGCATGGGTGACCTTCTTGTTCTTTAACACAAAGCAACTGATAGAGGGGTCCTGGGCCTGTGTCCCTCCCTTTTCCTCTGGATGATACTGCGGTTTATGTAGAATAAAATTGCACATTCTGTTAGAATATTTTTCCTTTCCTGTGCAAAGTCGTGCTGCTGACTCATAAGCAGTAAGAGCGAATCCTAAGTTGTTCTCCAGTAATGGTGACCCAGATTAATACTGGGCCATCTGCACCATCTTAGTTCTTTTATTACTTGTACTTCCAAATGCTCACCTTTAAACATTATCTTAACATAATCACGTGCACTTCTGAGCACCTTCCATTAGCAAAGCATAACATTATAGGACTGCAGTCTCCAACCCCCAGGCTTGGACCAGCAAGGCTCTGCCACCCCACCCCCATCCCCCATCCATGGAAAAATTGTCTTCCATGAAACCAGTCTCCAATGACAAAAAGGCTGGGGACTACATATGACATTATAATAGAGAGGTATGATGAGATGTGGCCCCCACTGGTGAAGGGTCTATCCCCCTATAAACCTAAGATAATGGATAAAAACCCAAGCAGCCTATAATAAATGTCAATTGAAGGCTTAGATGGTATGCATTACAGGAGGTTTGGAATGGTTGAGGTCTTAAAAAGAAAGGTTTTATTAATTAGATGGAGCTTGGCATGGTTCTAAAAGACAACAGTAGCATACATTTGATTTACGTCCACATGATTCTTTCTGGAAAGAATGTTTGTATATCATGAATGGCAAATGGATTTCATATTAAGTGACTGCTCCAATGAATGGGTGCCTCGCATGAGGAAGAGCTAAGACTGCTTCTGGGTTGGGAGGAAAGAGTTGGTATCTTTCCCAGGTATCTGTCATTGGTGCAGCCTGAGTAGGTGGCAGCATGTTTGCACCATTTCTATACATCTCATTTAACTACTGAATGAAAACATGCGCACATTACCCACATGTGGTCCTGCAACAGAAGGTGGAAGATTCTCCACCTCTGTGCTAGAAGACTTTCACAGCTTTATACCTAATTACAGTATCTCTTGGTTTAAACAGGGGATTCGTTCCAGGACCACCCTCCACCCCCATTTATACCCAAATCTTCGCATACTTAAGTCCCTTAATCCACCCTGCAAAACCTGTACATGCGACAAGTTTGCCCTCAGTATGCACAGGTTTCAAATCCTGTGAATACTGTATTTTCTATCCACGTTTAGTTGAAAAAAATCCTCTTATAAGTGGACCTGTGCAGTTCAAGACCACGTTTGTTCAGGGGTCAACTGTATAGAGGTGGTCAAGAACACACTGTATCCCTAAGATGGTTTCAATAACTGCTTGGTATGTTATTGAGATAGATGTCTTTGTTCAAAGTATTGCACTAGGATTTGCTAGGTGGGTGGAATCCTGTGGGATGCTGACAGTTTGTGGGAATTTTATGTGAAAGGAACTAGGTTAATAAGGTCACCTTTCTTTCTTTTTTTAGCTTAAGCTTTATTCCACAGTGCATGGGTAGAAAGTCTTTCTTATTTCCAGAGCCTGTATTCAATATTTTCATAAAAGAAATCATGGTGACAGTGTATATCATGTGTGATTTGAAATTTTAAAGACATTTTCTTCCAGAAACAGAACAACAATAATAACAATAAAACATTCATGCACACACAACTTCTCCAAAAGGTGATATGCAAGTTGACATAACAGCACAGTTTCTGGCTTGCAAGGCAGACACATATACCCACAGCAAATTCTCATCAGTCTCAAACTGGGTCATCAGCAAAATAGGATTGAAAGTGCATGGGCTCTGCAGTCAGAAAGACCTTGATGCAAATCCTGACTCCACCATTTTCTAACATATGACGTTGAATCATTTCCTCAATTATGAAATGACAATAATAATAGCTAGCCCAAAGGATTGTTAAAAGGGTTAAATGACATGATGTACATAAAGCACTGAGTTTAGTACATCGTACAATTTCAATAAATCTAAGTTTCTTTCCCCCATTTTATCCCCTAAACCATAATAGCTGAATAGCTGACTCTATCACTGTAAATTCTCTCTAATTCTATTCCATTTTCAGCTGTGAGCTAAGGAAAGTACTTTCATCATTTCTGAATGACCCTCCATGCTCCTGATTCTAGAACATCCTTCTGGGAACACAACCGTATGGCCTCTGTGACCCTCATGTCTTTCTCTACTTTCTGTCACCAGACCCAATCCTTGCAGTTTTTCCACCTTGCAGCGTTTCCCCACGCAAGCTACTGGCTAACACTTTTACTAATAATTGCAATCTTTAGAAAGGCAGACTTCATGGGGATTGAAGAAGTAGAGTCTGTACCTAGTAGTAAAAGATTCAAATTTATGCTCAGGGACTGTGTATTATGCTTCTACCCATGTAAGTTAGGAAATATTAGTAGATATTTAGCCAATGTGATTAAATATCTATCTAATTATTTATTGATCAATAATAAGAGAAGGAAGAAATGTCAAGAACACAGGCAAGGGTCAGAGAAAGGGTTTGAGAAGGAAGAAACATGAGAAATCCTGGAAAAATAACAGAATGCTAAAGGTGGGGTAGATGTGCGTCAGTAGGCCATAGGTTTGCAACAAAACAAAAATAAACAAAATAAGGAAAAATAGACTCTGTGCTCCAGTTACCCAAATTAGTAAGGGACACTTTGTGGACCATGAAATGTTTCATTGTGTATCGCTCTATTTTGCTGGGGTGCGCATGGCTTCCCTTATAGCTAGCTAAGTACACACTTAAGGCTTTTTAAGTCCCTCATGAAAACTCTACTCCAGCCAGAAGTAATTTCCAGACTTTATTATGGTTCTGTTGGGGAATTCTATATACTTTTCAGCCCAGAAAAGATTTCAAGTATCACTGAAACCTCAGCTTCAATGACCTGAATAAAGTTTGGAAGAAACTGTGATTTTTTTCCAGAAAACTCCTCAAATGCGGAGCAGTTGATGCAGAATGCCACCTTTATAAATAGCCACCAGCAGCACTGAGCAGTAACAGTGTGTATCGGACTGATAAAAATGATGCTACTTTTATCTTTGTTGTAGACCAGATTCTCCTCAGAGAAAAGTGGACTTTTCCCCCATTTGTCTTGCCACAGAGACACTATGAAAGATACCCCCTCACCCACCCCCCCACACACAAGTAAAATTATTTGACTCTTGAATTAGTTGAGTGACCTATATAACCATTCCTGAAAGTAATATTTCAGATAATCTTAGTGAAACCCTTTGTGTAAACATGTACACACTGGCCGGGTGCAGTGGCTCACGCCTGTAATCCTAGCTCTCTGGGAGGCCGAGGCGGGCAGATTGTTCGAGGTCAGGAGTTCGAAACCAGCTCTGAGCAAGAGCAAGACCCCATCTCTACTATAAATAGAGAGAAATTAATTGGCCAACTAATATATATAGAAAAAATTAGCCGGGCATGGTGGCGCATGCCTGTAGTCCCAGCTACTCGGGAGGCTGAGGCAGGAGGATTGCTTGAGCCCGGGAGTTTGAGGTTGCTGTGAGCTAGGCTGACACCACGGCACTCACTCCAGCCTGGGCAACAAAGTGAGACTCTGTCTCAAAAAAAAAAAATAAAAAAAAAAACCATGTACACACATACACACACATACAGTATTATGGGTTTATAAAACATTTTATGAGTAGACAAAAGACAAAAGGGTGACTTGGTAGGGAGAATGACTTGATGACTTTTTTGTTGTTGTTTAAAAACATTGTGTTTTATTTTTTTATTTCAGGATATTATGGGGATACTAACATTTTTCTTACATGTTAATGACTGTGCCCCACCCAAGCCAGGATTGAAGGTGTGCCCTTCCCCCATACAATGCTCACTGCATCCAGTAGTTGTGAGTTTAACCAAACCTGTGCCCCCAAACCCCAATAGTATTTTATTTCTGATGCCCTATATATTGTCTGATGCCCTATAAATTGAAAGTTCAATTTTCAAAAACAATAAAAAGATAATGCCTGCTGTTCATCGACTAAAGAGGAGTGTTAGTACAGATTAATGTGAATACCAATATAATATGTTTCTCAAAATTGATTTAAATATGAAGTCCTTTTAATGGTTAAAAAATATTCTCTTGGATCCATAAGGATATATTTTTTTTAGATTTCCAAAGGTCCTTGATCCCCAGTTTTAGAGACAATGATTTCAAAAACGAAAGGGCAACATACATAACCTAAACATTTGTACCCCCATAATATGCTGAAATAAAAAAAAAATAAGAAAAAACTAAAGTCTCATTTTATGAAACTCTCTTTAAATGAGGAATTATCTCCAGAAAAGGATTTGGTCTTTACAACCAGTACAAAAAAATGAAGATTATCAGTACAATAAAAAACAGAATAGAACATTCTTCTTTGTATTGAAGAGTTTTTTAAAATTTTCTGTATTTTATGATACTTTGACATTTTGAGGCCCTGCTAATCCTGGAAAGATTGCCCCTCTCAGAGCTAGCTAATTCCTAGAGATAGCAAACAGCCTGCCAGCCAGCACACCTTTCATATGCAAACTAACCAATTCATAGCCCAGACCTCCAACCACCTCCTTTATCTAATTCTTACACACAAAGCCTGCCCTAAATTACCCCAGAGCCAGGCACAGGACAAGAAACTACCTTTATAGCCCAGAGCCCACTGAAATTATTCAAACTAGCCAATCCTGAACTGCTGACCTTGCCTTGCCCATCCCTTCCCTTCTTTTAAGGGGGTGTCACTTTCAGGTTCTAAACCTACGTTTGTGAGATCCTGAGAGAGACATGGAGAATGGAACCTGTATCAGAATGTCCTGGAGGGCTTATTGCTAGAGGCCACCTCTGAGAGTTTCTGATTTGGTAAATCTGGACCAGTTGGAGAATCTGCATTTCTAACAAGCTTCCAGGTGCTGCTGTTGGTCCAGGGAGCACTCTGAGAACTGCCATTCTAGAGTAATACCTCTCAAACTGGGATCCCTGATGAGAATCTAAGAATGTTAAAAAATATATACCTTGGGTTTGTTTTAATCAGGTATGGTTAGGTGACAGGGAGACAACTACTCACAGTTCTCAAGAGGAGAAGGCATGTTATATGGGGAAGTAAAAGAGCTGGTTAGGAGGCAGAAAGAGTGAGGGGAAATCATGGACAAAAGCCTTGATTGTGTTTGATTGTGTTTCCTATATCTATAGCTATGGCTTATAGGTATAGGAACCTGCTTACATTTTGTGTCCTAGCCACCTCCCTTGCCTCATTCTAGTCCTGGCCCTGGGGTCACAAGAGCCACGGGTCTTATTCGGAGCTAAGGGGCACAGTACTGAGAAGAAATCAGCTCTCAAAACTCTAGGTTAATATGTAAATTTCCAACAAACTTTTTTGTCTTTATATGCTCATTTCTGTCTCACAAACAAAAAAAGCAATTAGCCCATTTTTCAAACTGAACCTTTTCTAAAACTTGGAGACTGTAAGATGTTTTCATGATATTATTTCATGTTACCTGCCAAAAGCACCAAAGCACAATGCATATTTTTTAAAACTATAATCTTGAGGATATTTCCATAATTATTTTCAACTAAATGAGTGATAGTTATCTCTCTTCCCCAAATGCTGAAAAATTACTCAAGGTGAGCTGCTGTAGTTTAATAGATAGCCTTACTCAAATAAGTGCAATTCTACCTGTGTCTCACAAATAGAATAAGTTTTCTTCACCTTGCTTGCATAGATGAATGTTGAAACTTTTCATCCACGTGTAGTGACATCACGGGCTCCACTTTATTTGCCAGGTAAACAAATCAGCATGCAAAGGCCTCATGCACAAAAAACATGAATATTTCCTAATCATTATCACTGCCCCACCTTATTTATTTGGATCCTAATACAAGAATCATCATTTTTAAAACCTTTAAAATTTTGCTAAGAGAGCTCAAATGCCAGCAGAAGCATGAGGGCATGTTGAGAAGGGAATGGAACTGAGGCATGATCTCCAAGAGGAAGACCTGGAGTCAATCCCAGCTATACCAGAAGCCTATTATGGGGCTACATAAAAGTCACTTAATCTTCCAGGTCCACATTTTCTTCTACTCTCATTTTAGATAATATCTAAAGGCCACTGAACCCCCACACCACAAAGCTTCTATGATATAGAGAAAATTGGATCTCTTCTTCTTGCCCCATTCCAAGGAATTGGTCAACTGTGAGATGACCACAGTTTGGGCACCAGACTGGGTGTTCATGGTGGGGTTGTGCAATTGCTCCAGAAGCACAGTGATCTGGAGTTGCCTCTTGTCCTGGAAGGACCTGACCATTCATCAGGCAGCCAACTTGTGATTTGAGAAGATTCTTTGCCCTACAAGCCTCTTGCACTGACATTCTTTCAGCAGGAAGAACATGACTTTATTGCACAATGCAACAAGGTTAAATTCTGCTCCTAAAACAGTGACTCTTGACCTTGGCTGCACATTCACATCACCTGGGGAACTTTAAAAACTATCAGTATCTACATCCCTATCCCGGAGATTCTGATATGGTCTAGAGTATGGCCTAGGCATTTGGGGTTTCTAAATGCTCCCCAGATGGTTCCAAATGCAACCACATTCCAGAATCACTGCAGAGATAATACAGTACAGTGTCTCAAAAGACTATGCCCAGATCCCTCTTGAAGATGAATATATATATATATTTTTGAGACAGAGTCTCACTCTGTTGCCTGGGCTAGAGTGCTGTGGTGTCAGCCTAGTTCACAGCAACCTCAAACTTCTGGCCTCAGACGATCCTCCTACCTCAGCCTCCCAAGTAGCTGGGACTACAAGCATGCACCACCATGCCTGGCTAATTTTTTCTATATATTTTTAGTTGGCCAATTAATTTCTTTCTATTTTTAGTAGAGACGGGGTCTCGCTCTTGCTCAGGCTGGTTTCGAACTCCTGACCTTGAGCAATCCTCCTGCCTCAGCCTCCCAGAGTGCTAGTGTTACAGGCATGAGCCACTGCACCTGGCCGAAGATGAGTATTAAAACAAAGGTGAAAGGAAGAAAGGCATCACCTGGAAAGAGAATGAGAGGATAAATGAACAGCTCAAGGAGGAAGGACTAGGCAGGTACTGAAGACAATGTCCACCAACCTTATAAAGCAGGTGCTGAGCAAATGCATCCTGCTGATGGACTGGTGATTCTGTGCAGATGGCTGACTCCCCAGCTTGGCTTATGGCTTCACCAGAGCCCAGGGGACATGGAAGCTAATCCTGTTCAGAAATGTTCCTGTTGTCCGTCTGGCTTTCTGCTATCTCTCCCTAAACACTGCCTGGTGTGGGGACCCCTAAGGGGGCACACTTTTCTCTGTGTGCAACACTGGGCTTGGCACATGTCCTCAAGGATGCAGCTGGGCTGTGCAAGACAGAAGCCAGGCCCCCCTGCAGACCGCTTGATTTGGTAGCCAGTAGACCCTGGTGGCAAACAAATGACTGTGGTCCCCAAGCCTGTGCTTTAATTGCCTTTCCTTGCAAAACAGGCTTTAGGCAGTTTAACAAAATGGATCTGGCAAGTGTGTTTCTTTGGTTGACATATCACACTAACAGCAGTCGCCTGAGAATGAAGGCGATGGTATTAGAAACTGATGGGCCCATAAACTCCAGGACGCTCAGACACCTTATTTAATACACACCTTAGAGTTCACCAAACACTCCTACATGCTCTCGCTCATTTAGGTTTGGTTCAGAGCATCCCTATGAAGTATTAATCATCTCCTTTTGTACATAAAGACACAAAGGCTCAGAGTGGTTTAGTAACTGGTCCAAGGTGTCACAGCCATTATGGTGGTATGGACCCATTTGCTCTCAATCTAGTCTTGCATCCTTTTCCTGTTCCACTTTATATGGCAGGGGTGTTGACCCCTGCAGGCCAATTTTCTGAGGAGGTTCCCTGGTCAGTTGCCTAGGTGCAGCCAATGGAAGGAATCGGCGGGAGGCAGAGCCAGAGGTAAAAGAAGCTAGGCCACCCCGCCCTGCCTCAAATGGCTTCTCCTGCAGGGGCTATGTCTTTTCCCTTGCTGACAGACCCATTCTGGTGCCAGCTTTCACCTGGTTGTCTCCTGTTCCTCAGTACCTGTGCCCCCCCTTTCCCCCTCTGTTTCTGTAGTTTCCTGCTATTACTAATCTCTGAGTCGCCAAGAGGCCTGTTTGGCTTCTCAGCAATTCCTTTACCTCAGTAACCAGCACACTGCATTAAAGTGCTCTGGATTAAATACTCAATAAGGGTTTTGTTTACTGGCTAGACCTGTATCAGGCAGGATCCTGGCAGGAAACAGATGGTGCACTCAACAGGTTAACCAAAGAGAGTGAAACGAAGAAGAGACTGTTTACATGAATCCAGGCAGGCCAAAGGTCCTGAGGCCCTGACAGGGCATGGTGGGGAATTGCTGGGGTCTTACCTTCTCTGGACCAGCAAGGACAAGGAAAGGAGGTAGTATTACCAGAACTAGGGCAGAGCTACAGTCTTGGAAGAAGGGCTTCCTGGCAGAGCTGTGGCTATAGATATAGGAACAAAGGGACTGCCAAAATCACATCCTACCAGGAAGGGAGAGGAGTGTTACCACAAGTGTTACAGCAGGTGGTCCCGAGGACAAACCAAGCTGCACACGGAGAGTCAGAGAATCAAAGTTTATTCGCCAGCGGGCTCAGAGGGGTCTCGCCGCTAAATTCTGAGCACCGTCTACCTGATTTTTCCCACTTTTATTAAGTTGGGGTGGTCCAAGGGATGGGGTATCAGGTGTAGGTTAGTTGATGTGTCAGGTAACAGGTTAGTATTATGCTGATGTGGGTCTTCCCTGAGGGGTGGGGGTCTCTGGGGCTGATGCCAAGTAATAGATGGGGGTTTCCCTTATCAGGAGGACAAGGAATAAATACAACTTCCTCTCCTCCTATCCTCCTGTCTCCTGCTGGTGCCTCCCATTGACCAAATCCAACTAAAAGCCAGAGGTCAAGGGTGACGCAGTCCATAGAGGTCAGTCCCCAGGGGCACAGTCAAGGCAAAGAAGGAGAGAAAAGATCCGTATGTGTGGGTGTGCTCGTGTGTTGGGGGGCAGGGGAAACAAATGGAGAGCTATGAGTTTGACTCTGACAAATATAGCCAATAAAGAGCTGAGTAGAACTAGCACCCTGATATTCTAATTTGAGGTCTCAAGTTTGTTCTACTTCACCAAGTTGATTAGCCACAAGATAATTATAACACATAAATCCTTACCTTTGTTTTGGTGATTTTTATTGCATAGAATGCATTAAATATTTAGGCAATTCAAACTTTTTTATTATTTACTTTTAATTAACAAATTATAATTGCATCTATTTATGGGGGCAATGTGATGTTTTCATATATGTATACAAGGTGGAATGATTAAATCAAGCTGATTAACGTATCTATCACCTCACATATTTATCATTTTTTGTGGTGAGTGTAACAGAGTAGTCACCCCTCCTCCCATAGATATGGAAGAGTAAAATTGAGAGTGGGGAATATGTAACTGAGGGAGTGGCCTGGAAAAATATAAAATGGAAAAAAGATATTTTTTGTCTCTTTAAAACTTCCCCCACTCTTTTTGGAAACTGAAGCCTACAACCCTGCCTCAGGCAGGTGATCAGGAGGGGTCTGGGGAATGTCTTTTGTTTTTTGTGTTATAAGAGAACCTTTGAAATTTACTCTTTTAGCAGTTTTGAAATATACAATATGTTATAATTAACTATAATCAGGAGGCTGTGTAACAAATTTCAAAAACCTACTCCTCCTGTCTAAGTGAAACTTTGTATCCTTTGACCAATATCTTCCCATTCCCCTGACCCCATCCCTCCAGCCCCTGATGACTGCCATTCTACTCTCTACTTCTATCAGTTTGACATTTTTAGATTCCACATATAAGTGAGATCATGTGGTATTTGTCTTTCTGTGCCTGGCTTCTTTCATTTAACATAATGTCCTCAAGGTTCATCCCTGTTGTCAAAAATGGCAGAGATTCCTTCTTTTCTTAAGGGTGAATAGTATTCCCTTGGGTGTATATGCCATATTTTCTTTACTTACTCATTCATTTGTTGATGTGCACTTAGGTTGATTCCATACCTTGGCTATTGTGAATAATGCTGCAGTAAACACAGGTAATTCAAACCTCTACCTGTTCCTTTGGGATGCTAAAGCCCTGTGTGAGCATGGTGCCTTTCAAAGGAAGATTTATCAAAGTGATACTGATAGATCTCCTAAGAATAATCTTATTCGGAATGAGTAGATTTTTAGATAGCTCTGACTTTTCTCATTTTAATGGGTGTGTGTTCTTTCATTGTTTCCAATGAGCAAATAGTTTTATCACACTCTTTTAATTTCATTCAGGCTTTAGAAAAGGATGATTTTCAGGACAACTGTACCTGCAACCCTCCAACCTCATTTCTGGATTATGAACAATATTCCTGAGTTTCTCCAAATAGGGAACTTCCTTGTTTTCAGACAGGGAAACCTGAGCCCCAAAGGGAAGTGGCTTGTCCCAGGTCTTCCTGCCACTTGGGGACAGGGCTGGGACTAGTCCCAGATCTCCTGCTTCCCTCCCACACCAGTGCCCTTTCTGGCTCACTGTGCCTTTGCACCACTGTCCAGCTCACAGTGAAGGCTGATCTTGCCTTTGCAAAAACAATATTCACTGCCTTTTCCCCTGAAAGCTTCTGTTAGACTAATAGCCCCTCAGGTAGAAGCAGCAAAGACAGAGCAAGGGAGGGGTGAGAGGGGGAGCTGAAGCTAGCTGGTAGAAGAGGCACAGACAGGGGTGACGACAAGGGGATGAAAAGGTAGCTGTGAGGAGAGCTGGTGGGAGGGGGAGAAGGGCTCAGCGACCAACAGAGAGAAAAACAAGCACAGAAAAACAGTGACCTTCCATTGCTATTCCCTTGGCAAACGCATCTGATTTTGTTGTTGTTGTTTTTCACTAAAACTAACATCTGTGGAGCCATGATGGACTGGGGTTTTGCCAGACTCAAAGTGCTTTATTGGTTTCTGTACACTGTGAGGTCGCCCTCCCCCCACTGAGCAGCAGGGGCCTTTTATAGACACATGCTTTGTCTCGGGAGGAATACATGGTTGAAATGGATTGTTTAATGTTCTAGGCTAGAAAGAATCTGGTAATTTCTGAGGAAATGCCAGAGAATGTGCTTTATAATTTCACTTGGGCCCATTTAAGTCCTTAGCATTTGTGTGTCTGACAATTCAGTCCACCTTTGAGTGGCTTATTTGTGTGGCTGTGCTGGGTTGTCTTCTTAAGTGGCAGAAAGCTCAACTACAGAACTCAAAGTAACTTTGGAGCAACTGGAGAAAATGAAACATGGGGGAAATGTAGGTCATCATAAGAAAATAATCAACAAGCTCCATTGCCTGTTAAAGCTCTGCTCACAGCCCACAGCACTGTTCGCTCAATGTCTAGAACCATGACAACACAAAATGTTCTAGTGGCTATGAGTTGAAGCAAAGAAAATTTGCCAAGTCGGTAAACATGTCCGATACACTCTCTTTTGCCTTTCCACTTGCCACTCTGAGAGTGTCCCCACCACCTCCTGCTGCCCTGAACCAGGAAGCCTCCTGCCATGGCAGTCTTTCACTTAGACCCTCCCCTCAAGTGTCAAATTATCCTCTAATAGGCCTTACCCTAGACCTGACTTGCTCTCCCTTAGAGGTGCACTTCAGCTTTCTGCGCTGAGCCTCAAGCCTGTGATGATGTTATCTCTCAATTCTGTTTTGCCATTTTCTTCTGTTTTTACATTGTGTTCTTGGAACCTGTTCTAATAACCCATACCTACTAAACTCAAGCCGTGAAGATCTTGGGCCACCCCAGACATAAGCTGCTCTCAAATGAGACCAGAACAATAATCAATCACAGCTAAACCTCTGGAATCTGGAGGCCTGAAAGGAGCCAATTCCTCCAGGCATAAAATGGACAACGGTTTTGATGTAGGAACTTTACCCTGACCCTGGCAAGCTCTGTATGGAATAATCCCCAGAATTATTGCTGGCTTTGATTGAAACAACACATCAGGTATCTTACCGCGTTTATCTTCATGGAATCGTTCATCTTCAGTGAAGAGACTAGAAAAGTCGAAGAATTCAATGGTTGGTTTGTTTTGAAATTAAAAAGTCTCAATCTATGATCCTTGATTAACCAGTAACATGCAGAAGAGAATTGACCATCTTCCTCCCTTTCTCTTATATCATCACTGCATTTCAGGGACCAGGCCACTAATTTATTAGGAGCTGTTCCTTTTTGCTTTTATGGTCTTGAGGAAAATGGAGAGAAAAGAATTTAAAGAAATGTAGTTTACAGGTAAACAATTGTTTGAAATATATTCTTCAGGAGGAGAAAATATGCCATCTCCAATGTCAACCTGAAAACAAATATTTAGTATTTCAAAATATTCCTATGGTGGTGGCTTTGAAAAGCTTTTAGTGGAAATAATGTAGACATGTCCTACTATAGCTAAAATTTAGAGGAAAGAAAAGTCATATAAATAAGAAGTAAAAGTCTGAGACCATGACTGTCTGATTAAACTACAACTTGCATTCGATCAAATTGGAATTATTTGTCTTGCTGTGTCAGCAAGATAAAACAGCCTTCCCTTCCCTAGTGTTCATTAGGTGCTGTAACTAAGGTTGGACCAAACAGTGATGAGTGGAAACTCACTATTGGCAATGCTTTCACGATGAGTCTGTAGGAAATATGAGCCATTGCATATCTCAGAAAAAGGCAAACATGCCTTTAACAGATTAGAAGCATTAGTGATGGATGAAGGGACAATTGGTATCCAATTATGCCTGATCTGACTCATTTCTGTTTTCACTGATTGTGACAAATATATACTGTAGGATTTGGTGGGAAGCAATTCATTTGTTTAGATGGGTAAATAAATATGCAATATTTAATGGGGAAATGTTTCTTTCTTACAAGGTCCCCATAGAAATTAAAATTCACTCAGTTCATTAACAATTTGGAATTTTATCTTGTTCTGGTAATAATGATAACGTCACAGGCAAAATTAGCTATTTTATCATGGCTTTTGGATGGTTAATGTAAGCTTTTTAAAAGAGCTGCACAAAGAAAGCTCTAGTGATTATGAACTGTGATATAGTGAACTTATGGGTTGGTTTTTTTTTTTTTAATCACAAATTGTCTTGGTGCATTAGCGATATATCAGTCGCAATTACAGTGGAAATGGCACCTTGACTTAAAATGAAGTGCTATTTCCTTTCCTTAAAAGATTTACTTTATGATGAGGAGAGCACACTGTTAAGTACTATGGGTTTATATTTGGGCCTGTGAGTTGCCTGCTTAATGGATGCCCACGTGGCGTTTTTAGCTGTATTTTTCTCTGTCAGTTATGTACAAATCATTATATGCTTCCTATGTATAACATTTGTCTGATAGTTATTGATTTGCATATAATCTAATATGTTGAAATAATTAATTTTTAAATTATAAAGAGCATTAATGTAATACTAGCAATTAGAAAATAATACCTTGGATTTATATGGCATACAATTCTTCTATGTCTATTTACCTACTATGAATAGCTATCTCCACTTGGGTTATGGTACCTTGAACTCAGGGTAACCAAATTTGAACTCTTTATATTCACCCCAAACTTGCTCCTCCTCTGTTCTCTAACTCAGTTAATGCCATCACCAATCACCCAGTTGCCCAAGCCAAAAACTGGGCATGATCTTAGAGTCTCCCTCTCCCCTCACTGTCTCATCTGGTTCATCACCAAGTCTGATCAATTCTATCTCCTTAATATCACTCATCTGTGTCTTCTTTCTTTGCCACTTTCTTATGTCAAGCCAGCACCATCTCATGCTTTTGCAAAAGCCTCTTAACTGGTCTCCCTGCCTGGAGAGTTGTTCCCACATCACCCTCCAGTAAGTCCAAGTTTCTCATCACATTCCACGAATTCATAACCTCACCCATTCTCCTCTGCCTGAAATTCTGGGCTCATCCTCTCCATTTCTTATTCCCTCTTACTCCTACTCCTATTTTGGGGTCCTCTTCATGGAAGCCATCCTTCTCCTTACACCCCAGGTTGGCTGCCCTTCCTTTGTTAACAGGTAGCACTTGTTACACTGTTGATTTACTTGCCCGACTCACAAGCTAGATTGTAAGTGCCCTGAAGGAAAAGAGTGGGTCTTTTTCAAGTTGTATTTCCAGGGTCTAACACATCTCTTATAATTGTGTGAAATAAATATTTCCTTAAGGAGTGAATGAATGCCCATTATACTCCATATATAATGTTCCTTGTTGGTTTCCTTTGGTAAGCATGACATAATAAGAAATATACGTATTTGGTCTCTGCCCCTGGTTCCTGGCACAGAGTTTCACAAACTCTTGTAGTTTACTGGGCCATGCAGGTACTGGGTGTATTTTGTGTTCTAATATTTGGTCTTTGAACCTGATTCCTGAAACAAAGCTCCTAAATTCCTTGGAATTTCCTGGGTAATAGGAGTGTCTTTTGTTCTAATGAGGTTACTCTTGGTAACCTTAAGACTGCCCCCACTTCAGATGTCAATCACTAGAAGTAGATTCCCAGGCGACCCACATTTCTGTTCTAATGAAGTTACTCTTTGTAACCTCATTAGATGAGTTCCTGGATGGGGACTGGTCACCTGAAAAACTAAGTCATGATTAGAAGCTTGAAACATTCAGTCCCACCTCTCATCCTCCAGGGAGTGGAGAGAAGCTGGAGATTGAGTTAATAATCAATCATGGCAAAGTGATGAAGCCTACATAAAAATCCCTAAAATATAGGGTCCGGAGAGCTCTTGGATTGATGAACATATCCACATGCCAGGAGGTGGTGCACTCCAACTCCATGGGACAGGAACTCCTGTATTTTGTACCCTTCCAGACCTCGCCCTCTGCACCTCTTCACCTGGCTATTCATCTGTATCTTTTATCATATTCTTTATAATAAACTGGTAAATGTAAGCAAGAAGTCTCCTGAGTTTTGTGAGCTGTCATAGAAAATTATTGAACCTATGGGAACCCCCAACATGCAGCCAAGTTGGACAGAAATGTGGGTCGCCTGGGAATCTACTTCTAGTGATTGACATCTGAAGTAGGGGCAGTCTTAAGGTTAAGGGCAGACTAAGTCCTTAACCTGTGGGGTCTTCACTAACTCCATTGTTGTTGTCAGAATTTAATTGTAGGATGCTCACTTGCTGTCCAGAGAGTTGGAGAATTGGTGGATGTGAGAAAATTCTCCACACATTTGGTGTCAGAGTGAAGTGTGAGAGTAAAGAAACAGGGTTTTCCTTTTCAATAAGTGCAAACTTGTTCTAAAGTGAGGCAAGTTTGGCAGGACACATGATGCTAGGTGCATGCTGGGAGACAATTCTTCTTGGGTCTTTTGTGTTTTTGTACATCTTACAAGCAGAGGCATTGACAGCCTTAGTTCCAGACTAAGTTTTCTAGGATATATGTATAACAAATAACCTTAGAAGATAGAAATAAATGTCTCCCTTCAGAACAAAAGGCAGGTTTGTTGACTGTCCCTTTATAATAAAGATAATATCTCTCACTAGAGCAAAGGTCAAGTATGCTTACTGACCATTATAAAAGATTCAAGTTCCCTAAACTCAGGATTCCTCTCCTATAATGCAACTCACGCATGTACAGGTGTCACCTGGTCCTCTTTGTGTTGCCCAGTGAGGATTGAGACTTAGGCAAGCAGTATAAATGTTAATGCTCTGGTTGCTGCTACTCCTGTGAGGAATAAACTGTCCATTGTCTCTAACACAAGAGTCTAATGTCTTCAGCCAGCATCCATGAAACTGTGCTAAGCTAACTTGTTACCTTACAAGTAGAGTAAAATCTCAGACCTTTCACAGTTCTTGAAAGTGCTAACTTTGGAGAACATAATCTATAGACATATTTGTAGTCAGGGATATCAAGTTTCCTAGAAAAGGTAGGATCAGCATTATGTGTCATGGTAGTGGTGATGATCTTATATTAGAAGTACAAGTTTGTCTTATGATATTTTAAAAAGTTTCCCAGTTAACCTCACAACCACCTTCCTCAGAGGCTGAGCAGTAACATAGTTGAATGATATGGGCTGAGATGGAATCATCTACATAGTCCAGCCAATTGTTGCCCCAATGAAATGAAGACCACTTTTTAGCAGATCTTCCAAAGTTAATGAAGTCTGAAATACAGATTTTTATATAAAATCCCAGTTAATAAATATTGAAAACTAATTCACTTTTTAAATAGCATGCTTTACATTAAGCTAAACAAAACCCCACTGCTCTATGCCACCTCAGCATCAGAACAAATGGAAAATAGCCCAGTCTTCCAAGCCATTTGCTCACAGAAGCCAAAAGGAAATTAAGGCTCATATACAGCCACCAATCAAGCCAAAGTAGATCAGAACCGACATCCCAACTCTCTATCTCCATGTTAAGAGTATTCATCCTCCTCTTTCCCTCTTCCACATACTGTCTCATGTTGTCTGTCTCCTTTTTACTCATCTTTCTCAGATTATAGGCTGCATTTGTGTTTACATACCCCATTTCACCCATGTTAATTCATGGTGTTTTAGGACAGAATCATAAATAATAATAATATTTAACATTTGCTGAGCACTTAATTGTGTATGAAGCACTATAGCAAGCATTTTGCATACATTATTGTCTTAGTTTGTGGTGCTGTAACAAAGTGCCCTAGACTAACTAGGTAGCTAATAAACAACAGAAATTTACTTCTCACAGTGTTGGAGGCTGAAAGTCTGAAATTGGGGTGCCAGCATGGGTAGGTTCTAGGGAGGACCCTCTTCCTGGCTGCACACTGCCACCTTCTCGTATCTTCGCATGGCATAAAGAAAACTAGTGAGCTCCCTGGATTCTCTTTTATAATGGCACTAATCTAATTCATGAAAGCTCCACCCTCATGACCTAATCACCCCCAAAGGCCCCACCTCCTAATACCATTATATTGGGGCTTATTATATAATTATTTAATGCTCATAGCAATCCTTTTGGAATATTATCCTTATTTTACAGTTGAGAAAAAAATAGTTGGGAAGGTGGTTGCTGAGGGCTGGAGGGAGGGAAGAACGACTCTGTCCCCACAAAGCATCAAATAGTACACTTTGGTCAAATCCACAAATATTTATTGAGCAATACCTACACACAAAAGAGGAAACCAGAGTGTTTCCTGAGGTAAGCTCACATCGTTTTGGGGCAATGCAAGGGGTCATTTGGCCTTGCTACCTTGAGTTCCAGATCAAGCTAAGGGGGAAGAGCCTAAGCTATGGCTGTGAGAAGATCACAAATTACCCTGTGGGCTATGCTAACAATGTTGGTTTGGAGAGAAAAAGGAATTCCAATAACTTTGTAAACAGACTATGTTCGGCAGGCATTGGCCAATTCAGTTTAGAGCTGGGAAATTCAGCTTCAAATATATATGTACAGACAATGATCATTAGGTAATAAATATACATTATATATATTTTTTATTTTATTTTATTTATATATATATATTAAGACTTGGTAAAGACAGACAATATTAAAAAGTATTATTGCAAGATGGAGGAAACCATTGCAATAGGGAGAACACTCCTGACAGTAAGATCTGCAAGTGACCCCCATAGAACTTATTTTAATACTCACAGTTTATTAGCATCACATGCTATCCATAATTATCTAAAATATTTTATTGTTAATCCTTGCAGCATACCTAGGAATATATTTAATCACACAATTGAAGGGTTTGAGGTATATGAAGATAATTAAACGTGTTCAAGTCTCTCTCTTATCTCAGCAGTGGATCAGGGGATGGCATTTGAACTACCTTACTGATATTTAGAACACAATGAATAGAAAAACGGGAGTTCTGGAGACAGTCAGATTTGGTGGCATTAAAAATTGAGACAATGCAACAGTGCTAAAATCTCTTGCTCCAGATATCTGACATGTTACTATCATTTTTTGTGTGCTATCGTTTTTGAGTAACTTAATTTTTCCAGGACAGCCTTAAATATAAAATTTCTGTCCTGTTATCAGAATATGAGTACTTGGCTTCATACAATTTTTAGTTTGCTAATACTTTCATAATACCATTGAGCTTTTCAAAACATCTAGACATAGTCCACTGCAATAAATTACAGGCAGTCCTTGTTTTGCAAACTGTATAAAGCAAATTTAATAACAAATAATAAAAAGTATAATTGTTCTGTGACCTTTACAAATTGTCATAAACATGAAAATTTCTCTTCCTGTCAGTGATAAAGGTATGGGAGAATTAAAGTAGGAAATTAACATTTCCTTAGCACAGTGTAATTTAAAACATTAGATACACTGAGAATTAGAGTGTTTATTTCATTTCTTTGTAAAAAACTTATCAAAAGTAGTTTGAGCAGTGCTTGCCTCCTTCTTCTTATCATGTAACTTGCAACATGGAGCAAGTGCCTTTTCCATCTCTTGGCAATTTATCACAATCCTTTCTATTTTTATTTTTTAACAAGAATGGAGAAACAAATTTTATTCTAAATATAATATATACACTGATTTAGTGTTAAAGTAGCAATACAGTATGATAAATATGATTTTATTTCAGAAGTGCAAGACTGATTAGAGCTGTAACCCATTCTACTAAGTGAAGCATCCCTACAATCCTTAAGTTTGAATGAACTTACAACATTTTGTCCATTGCACTATCTCTGGGAGCTCCTTTAAGGTGAATTTTTACAAGCATCACTTCCTTGGGGACATTTTCATTCTTTTCAGAACTACCATTTTCCCCATTTATAAGTTTGATAAGTTCCCCTTCACTAAGTTCCTCTGGCTGCATGAGTCTCTTGAGAATGGAGGTAGGGTCTTGATTCCCACAATCAGCTGTTTCTTCTATAGCTCCATTTATGTTCAATGCAAATATAGCTTTCAATACAGTAGTCCTCCCTTCTCTATGGTTTTGATTTATGTGGTTTCAGTTACCTATGGTCAACTTTAGTCTGAAAATATTACATGGAAAATTCCAGAAAGAAACACTTCATAAGTTTTAAATTGTTCATGTGTTCTGAGTAGTGCAATTAAATCTCCCACCTGGGAGGTGAATCATCCCTTTGTTTAGCAGATCCAGGCTGTCTACGACCTACTAGTCACTAGTCACTTAGTAGCTGTCTCAGTTATTAGATTGAAAAAAACCTAGTATACATAAGGTTCTTTAATATCCATGGTTTCAGGCATCCACTGGGGGTCTTGAAATGTATCCTCCATGGATAAATAGAGACTACTATATATCAAAACCGTGCATAGCAATGCTTATAGCAAAACCATGAGATTCCATAGCCTTTCCCATAACTCTGATTAAATGTTTCCCCAGGGTTAGTGATAGAGTATAATTTGCACAAATAACTTAGCAATCATGGGATAACCCAAGAAGTCCCTAGAATGCTTACACAAGTGCCCCTCCACCCCACGGGAAAGAGAGATGGCTTGGGGTTATGACCAAGGCCCTTAGATACCTGGGATTGAACACTCCTAAGGGAGAGGAAGTTCCCATGCTAAAAGCCTACCACTGAAAAGATTGTAGTGTAAGTGTGAGAGCTCACTTGAGGCAAGTATCTGGTGGTAACTGTGACCTGCGGAAGAGCCTTGAGAGGACAGCTGGGCTTCAGCTGCTACCTCAAATTTGAACTGTTTCTTGTAAGAGCTCCAGAGCATTGCATTCACCAACCAAGGGGACTTCCTGAGCAGCTGGCCGCTTAGGATATTGCTGAGAAAGGCACTTTGCACTGCCCAGCAACAGAGGGGTCTGGGGACTATTCTAAGTACAGAGAGAGTTGCAGAGAAACATTGTTGATAGAGTCAGTGGAAAAATCATCCAGGAGGGGCTGTTTATGCATTTCTTTGGCTACTAGTTACTAGCCTACGTGATATTTTACAAACCTCACATAGCAAAATTTCTCTGTCATTCAACAAATTATTAGTAAGTATCCACTCTGGCCTGAACTATGCAAGGTCCTGGGATAAGGTGGGGAAGGTGACAGATCTCTCAGGAAGTTGACCATTCAATGGCTAATGACACAGCTGATCATGTCATTGTAATCAAGATATCAAAATAAGTGCCACGTAGCAGATTAACAGGGTGGCATGACAACATGTAAAAGAGAAGGGGATAGGAGGTATTTGGGGAAGAGAGCTTTCTTGAGGGAATGACATTTGAGCTGAACTTTGAATGAAATGCAGGTTGGGTTTTCCAAAGGCCTGGTATGTCTCCCCAGGTTTTGAAGATTTGTTACATTGACATAGAAAATAATGATTTTCCCTATTCTTTTTCTAGGCTAAAATAACTCCTCTAAATTTTACAAAATTACATCATTTTTCCAAAGCACAAGGTTTTAAACCAGCTTGGCATGCGCTGGACATCATTTTGGGGGGTTACTTAGTGTTTTGCTCTGTGTAAGGATCTGCCCTGATATACCTGCCTCAGCCCACTCTCTGGCTCTCACCCTGTTCTCCCTCATTTTCCCTACTCTGGCTTTGCCTTGTCTCACGGATTTGACATAACTGTTGACAACCTGGCTACAAACTTGGCTCTTCTGAGCAGTTCAGATTCTCTACCCCAGGATCTAGCCCTGCTACCCTGACACTGCATCCACGGGCATGGCTGCCCCCTGATTGACCACAGCGTCACTAGTAGGACCCAAACAATTTTGTTAAATCCATGCATTTAGGACTCCAAGATGCTCTATTCTATTCCCATTAAAATGTAAGGTCCACAAAGGCAGAGTCGACGTCTCTCTAGTCATAGGCAGTATTCCTGGCGTAGTCATTAGGAATTGATCTATAAATGCCCAGCTCTCTAGTTGTTTGGCAGTGGATGTGGGCATAGCTCTGATATGTGTGCTCTGTAGTCTTCCAAAAGTCCCCAGTGGGACTGAGCCCCAGTTTCCCACAGTGATAACCTACTTGACACTTTACCCTTTATTGGCTACCTTCCTTTCCCTGTCTCACCTCCACACTCCTTTGTTAGTGTTTCCTGGGATTGTCTCCCAAATAAACTACTTGCGCTCAAATCCTCGTTTCAGGTTTTGCTTCTGGAAGAGCATGAACGTGGTCAGCTGCCTATGAACGAGTGCCATCTTCCTGGCAATGTGCTAAGTATTTGACATGTCTCATCTTGATTAATCTTCAAGATAACATTAAGAGGCATTTCCTGTATTCTCCCATGTCTTACAGATAAGAAATTGAGGCCCTAAGAAGTAACTGGCCCAAGATCACAAAGCAAGTTAATGGTGGAGCCAAGATTCCAAACAAGACAGTCAGATTCTAAAGCTGTATCCTTAACCAAAATCTAAAGTTTTAAGTTTTAGAAAAATAGGTTTTTCAGCAATCAGGGAGCTACATTAACTTGAACTGAGCTCATCAAGTACCACGAGTGAAGGCCACCTGGATTCATCAATGCTCTCAAAATGATTTGCACTCATTCTGCTTACTTCTAAAGACAAGCCTACTTTATGGCAATCTGGGTTCAAGAGTACTCCAAGATACAGATTACATCCCCGATTGTTTGTGCATAAAATATTCTGGGGCAGTTATTACCCTCATGGGGAGAGGTACATCTAAGCAAACTGTAGCCCAGGTTTCATCCTAATTTTCACAAAATCCAAATAGTGTCCAAATGAGTGAAGTTTGACTGTGTTTTGAAATTTATAAAAGTTAACACATGTAAAAGCTACAATATGAGTGTAAATCTTACTCCATATTTGAAGATGAGGTCAATGAAAGGTAGTTGAAAGAAAAAGGAAATTTTTCTATCTGAAAGGCAGAAAATCAAGAACAAGCAGTGCGAGCTAAAAATCCAAAAGACAGCTGAAGAAGTTCTAAATTGTAACTCCCAGGGTTTTAAGTGTTGAGATGAGTTTTCTTCATGTGAAACAAAAGGAAAATCAGTTAATGAGACTGAAGGTGAAGTGTTATGAATCTACAGAGAAAGCAAGCTGACAGCTTGATTGGCATATTGAAGGAGAGGAGGAGAATGAATGGAAAATTTATCAGGCAAAGTTTATAGTTGCCTTTTTAACCTCAGAAATGAACAGGAGTGAGGATGGAAAAATGTTTTTATCTTTAAAATAAATGGCTAAGAATTACGGATACTAATTGTCTGGAAACAGGGAGGATTTGTCCAACTGGTATAAAATCTCCTGAGGCATCTAAATGTAGAAATGAGACAAAATAATGGGGATAGAATACTCATAAAGTATAATTGAGAATTAATGGCTGATGTCCCTGAGGTATCCAGCAAGACCCAGGTACTTTTAGGACCTGCCTGGGCCCTACAGAAAGATGAATAACTGAGCCCAAAGGATCGCAGAGGCAAGAGTGTAGAATTTGAGAATGTTGTCTTCTTTCCATCTCTTACTTTCCATTTGGAGCCTTGATTAATCGACTAAGTTAGCTCTCAACCACATTCCTTCTTGATCTCATGGCTGTTTTTCTCTGAAGTGCTTAGTTGATGTGCATGGCCCCTTGATTATTCCTGTAGCTTTCCCAAAGCAGGTAGCCTTAGAGTTCAAAATCCATCCTCAGTCCTGGAACATTTGTTCCTGAAGGATGAACTCCAAACATGAAGAGTGCCAGATAGGTGATGGGACTTTGGGGGGTATAAGAGTACCAGGGGCCTTCCAACTTCCAAGACAGAACAGTGGCTTGAAAGTCATGGGACCCATTGGTTATGGCCCAGCCTCCTTTATGGTTACAGTTGTGACTGGTGCCAGGCCAGGCCAATGCCCCTTATGGCATCCTCCATGAGATATGCACTGTGAGACATTTTCTTAACTTTTGGTGTGTCACAGACCTATTCTTTGCTGTATCTTAGGACACTGTTGAAGCCAGATAGTCCTAAAGTAGATCTATTAGTCAGGGTTCTACAGAGAAATGGAACAAATAGGAGACAGATATAGATATAAATATACTGAGATAGGTAGATAAAGAGATTTATTGGAAGGAATTGGTTCACATAATTACAGAGGCTGAGAAGTCCCACAATATGCAATGGGTGAACTGAAGAGCCAGAAGAACTGATGGTGTAGTTCCAGTCAGGGAGCAGGAGAAGACCAATGTACCAGCTCAAGCAGTCAGGCAAGTGAAGTTCCCTCTTAGTCTTTTTGTTCTATTCAGGTCTTCAATTGATTGAATGAGGGTCACTCACATTAGGAAGGGCAACCTGCTTTACTCAGTATACCAATTTGAGTGTTAATCTCAGCTAAAAATACCCTCATCCAAAAAACAGACACTCCCAGAATAATGTTTGACCAAATGTCTGGGCATCCCATGGCCCAGTCAACTTGACACATGAAGTTAGCCATCATAGCAGGATTATCATTAGAAGTAAACAGAGTGAGTGTTGCCCAATTTCTGGTAGACATTCTAGGAGGGCTCCCCACTTCCACCCACCAACCAAAATGTCTATTTCACTTTCCTGTCAGTTCAGGAATAAATCAGAATAAATGAGAGGTTGTTTTGCATGTATGTATGTGTATATATCTTTTTTAACAATCATGTTTCAGTGGTCCAGAAGACAGATGAAAAGCCTTTATTACTGCTCCTCTCTCTTCTGGCCTCTGGAAAGCCTTGTGAATTCAGGATAGGACCCATGGCTTTTTTCACTTATCAGAAGAGTGAAAAAGGACAGACTTAAAAAAAAGACAGAGGCAGTCATCCAATAAAATATACCCAACTCCAGTGCATTAAGAAACATTATAAATCTTTTAATCTATTGAGGGATAAAGAAAAAAATAAATATTATAAATTTTTAATAAAAAGTTTTCCCTAAAACTGGGACTGATTCCCTGATATCTGTTGTTTCTCTTTCCCCCAGTTGCCAACTCTTCTCCCTTCACCTGCAGCTGTTACTGGAAAGTGGCCACTGTCAGTCATCAGGAAGCTCCTTCTTTTCAGTGCTTAAATTATGTATTAGCCAGGATCTTCCATTTATACAGAGACAGTATCCAGTGCTTTATGCCTTATTTTACACCTCTTTTACAACCTTAGTGTGTGATCATCTGAAATTGTTCTGGGCCTCATATGCTTTCCAAAGCTCCCTCCTCACTGTATGAACCAGTGTGATCTTTTAACGTTCATAATGATTATCTATTTGCCAAATGTAGTGGCCCTGAGTGATTCTTTTTACAAATGAATATTCTGAACATTGAAGAATAATTCTAGTTTGTTTCTTAGGAGTTATTTTTATTTTAAAAACAACACCACACACATAAACATCCTTTAATCCTTCTTTCAAAAATATATTTTAAAACCTCTTTCCCAAGGTACTATTCTATCGATAGAAAAAAAACTCTGTTTGCATATTTGTTATCTTTCCCCAAATCTCCTCTTTGGATTTTTTTCTTATTTCCTACCTACCACTAAGTTAGAACTAGATGACAATTTTATATTCAAAGGAATTTGCATGATATAAATGTGCTATTAGATAAGCATAATGGAAATGTATTGCTGTATGGTAAATTACTAATATAATCTCATTTCCATCTGGGAACTTTTTAAAGCATGGTTAAATTTTTAGTAATGGTAAGTTAATGACATATTAAAAATGAAACAGGAACCATTTATCTGAAGTATCAACAATATTAGTATTATATATTTTAAAAGGTCATCATTTATTTAAAACATAATTATAGAACGAATCTAAACCACACAGAGACTTAGACTTTTTAAAGTACACATTACATTTTCCCACTGATACTTAACAGTGTTTAAACAGTGGTGGTTGGATTTTTAAAGGCAGGAAGCACTATATCATTATTGTGTGTTTGTCCTTTGAACAAATTTGGCCCATAGGGCATTGACCTTCTAAAATCAAAACCAACGGAGCCCACATCAATGAATCGATAGTGTTAGGTCTGATCTCTCCTCTTTTGCCCTAGATTCAGGTTCTAGGGGTTATATGAACTTAAGATAAAAGGGAATATGTTGAAAATAACTTGGCTAGCCAGAAAAAAAAAAAAAAAAAAAAAAGAACACCTGGGAAATGGGGAGAGTCAAGTGTACCAGTTAAAACAGCACTTCTACTTTCTGGTAAAGATCTCTCTGAGTTATTGCGATAAACTTAACATGATATGTGTTGGTAGCTAACTCCCAATTACCTAAGAAAATGAAAGGCTTAAATTATCCAAAACAGAATTTAACTTTTTAAAAATTCTGTTTCACTTAGCATTTATCTTCCTGCTGTGTTTTTGTTAAACTACTGTTAAAATTATTTTACTTTACTGGAAGGGCACATCTCAGTTTGGTAGTGAGGGATACAGGCTTCTTGGAGTGTTATGTGTTGGAGAAGATCCACATTACATGAAATATTTACCACAGAAACATTTACCAATAGAAAGTAGAGGTGATAAAAAGAGTTGGTGTTTATATAAGACTATGTAATTTATAAATTTTACATATATATTCCCCAACCCTGGGAGGGAGGGATGTATATATAATTATTATCTATAGTTTACAGATGGATGGATGGAAAGAGAGAAAATGAGAGCATGAATAATAGGATTTTATTTTTAATTGTTTATGTAGACATTTTTTTCTTTTTTTTCAGACAGGGTCTAACTTTGTCACCCAGGCTAATTCTTTCTGTTTCCAGTAGAGATGAGGTCTCGCTCTTGTTCAGGCTGGTCTCAAACTCCTGAGCCCAAGCAATCCTTCCATCTCAGCCTCCCAGTGTGCTAGGATTACGGGTGTGAGCCACCGCGCCCGGCCTATGTAGACATTTAAATTTCAGTGTAACACAAATCCCAGTTGTATCCCTCCTAATCGCCACAGACAATTTTTCTCAATTTTACTGATACAGGTGTTAGCACATTATTCTCTTGTATCCTATGTATGAAGTAACCATGTTTTGCCTTCACCAGGCATCCAAACCAGGGACCTAGCACATGCAAGCATCACCCAGTAGTTGTCAATCTTACAGAATTCAGACCATTTCCAGGTTAATATCCATTTTGGATGAGTATTTTGATCATGGAAACACTTTGAAAGGAAGCTGCTAGTCATTCAAATATGAACTTACCTGTGCTCATTCATCCCTTCCTCTGCTCATCAAATATTAATATATATTGAGCGTACATGTGCCAAGCATTATCTGAACCATAGGAAGTAAATGAGAAGTGGTCCTGGCCTGCAAGAAGCTAAAAAAAGTCCCAAATCATAAAGCCAATTAGAAAGTATTTGTGGAAAGTTTGAATGCTAAGAGTTTAGCTCCTCCCAAGACAAGGTATTTTGGTAATAGTGGTGGTCTGTTTGTGATTTTTAATTCTCAACTGGAATAGAGCAAAGCAATTTGTTTTTATTTGAAAGACTCTAATACAGTGATTTCAAACTTCAGTGCACTAAAATATCACCAGGAGAACCTGGTTAAAAATGAGATGCCTGGGCTCTACCCCAGATACTCTGATTTAATTTTTTTTTTTTTTTTTTTTTTGAGACAGAATCTTGCTCTATTGCCCTGGCTAGAGCACAGTGGCATCATCACAGCTGACTGCAACCTCAAATTCCTAGGCTCAAGCAATACTCCTGCCTCAGCCTCCCAAGTAGCTGGGATTACAAATGTGTGTCACCATGCCTGGCTAATTTTTCTATTTTTTGTAGAGATAGGGTCTCATTCTTGCTCAGGCTGGTCTCGAACTCCTGGCCTCAAGCAGTCCTCCAGCCTTGGTCTCCCATGGTTTAATTTCTTGAGTAGGCCAGTAAATTTGAATTTTTGACAACTTCCCCACCCCCCTAATCCTGTGCATTCAAATAAATGAGTTTGAGAAACTCGAATAGCCCTCAAAATGTTTTCCAACAAAGTAGCCTTTACTTGTGAGCCTCGCACATCTAGTCTTACCCTTTCTTTGGAACCTGATTCATAGAAGAAATTAAGAATGAGTACAAATGCTTTGAGTTCTCATAATTTGGGTGATCTCTGAATCCTTTTCTATTTACAATGAACTCACCATCTGTTTTCTTGAAGCATGTGATATTTGCCTGGATTATAGAGATGAACACATTCTGCCCCTTATCCTGGTCTGGGTCTATCTGTCCATCTCTCACACTGGACCATGAGGTATGGAGGACTAGGGCTTCTCAATTGACTATCTCCTCCCTCCCTAGCCTGGCATATAAGTTGTTTGTGTAAGTGCTCACTTTTTTGAATTAAGGAAGATTTTTTTAAAAAATTAGAAATGTGCATGCTTTCTTATTCTAAGAAAGAACTGCTTGGAATTGCTTTAAGATGGTTCCCCTGTCCTGGGCAGCAAGAAGCAGAAAGCCTAGGAAGGGTTCTTTCCACCCTCTGAAAAAGCACATGGAAAATGTTGTTTTAAAGGGCCCCTCTCCATGTTCCAGGCCTCACTTAGGCCTACCCCAAAATGTCTTTGTGCTAAATTAATAAAGAACATATGATTTTCTTAACCCATATTTTCCTAAACTATTTTATCCTATTTTCTTTTATATCCAAATATTTTCTCTTAGACCCAAATAGAAAATTTTCACTGAAATGATGAACCCATTGTAAAGTCTTTTAGTGAAGTTTCTGTGCTGGTCTTGTTTGATTAGTTATGAGCATTAAAAAAAAATACACACACACATACACCAGCAACATCTGCAAAAATGTCCATGTGCATCATTCCATTGCACTACTCAAATATATAGAAGAAAATTAGTTAAATAAAAACACACAACAATGAATGTGTCTGCTGGGAGTACTTCCTTGTGTTTTACATTATCACAGCTAAACATTAAGTCAGCCCCTTAACTTGATTTTAATGTATTTAAGCAATAACCATCAAGGCACAGGGCACTTTCTGGGAATTAATGAGCAGCAAGAAGAGTTGATGGCCTAAAGTCGAACCAAGGACCGTTAACCCCAGCTGGCTATTAATTCCCCAGGAAATGCCCGGCACTGAGGTTGGTATTACTATTTATAAGCCCTTTATACATGAATAAAGGAATTACATATATCCCCCCTGCCGTGCCTTCATTTCACAGAGTGCTGTGGGAAAGCAGGGAGCTGAATCACACTGTTGTTGCTGCATCAAGCCTTTTCTGCTAAATTAAAAGTAATTACCAAAATGAAGGCTTTGGTCTACAACCAGATATACATAAGAGCCTCTATACTACTCTTTTCTCTTCCTCATTCCCACTGCCAGCAAATTAAAAGAAACTAGTAATAGCAGCACCTTCCTGGAACATTTTTAATGAGGTCTAGCACACATGCAGTACAATGCATGAATCTTAAGCACACAGCTTGACATAATTTTTAGATACATACAAGATCAAGGTTTAGAACATTTCCAGTACCCCAAAAGCCTCCTTCATTTTCTCTCCTAGGCAGTACCCCAACAAAAGCAATCACAATTCTACCCTCAATACCATAGAGTAGTTTTGCCTTTTCCTGAATATTATACAAATGGAATCATACAGTGTGAACTCTTTTTGTGTTGGGTTTTGTTTTTTCCCACTCAACACTATGTCTGTGAGTTTCATACATTGCTGCTTCTGGGTAACTTTTAAATACATTAACGTTTCTTTAAAAAATCAGAAAACTTTTCTTCTTTTTTCTGACCTATAAAAAGCTTTTATGCCTCAAAGCCTAAATGTCTAGATTCTGTTTTCCCTGAGAAGGTAAACACTTATTTATGGGTCCTGGCACACCAAAGGCCAACAACATTATGTGTTTAGGACCTAATAAATTCCACCTGTGGTAAGGCAATCGCTTTATAAGGCTCTTTTGAGGACAGGCTAATCAGAATTGTATATTAATAAACATTTATAAAAGTGTCATTGAGGCATCTTCCCTGACCCTCCCTTCCCCAGCCCTATAGTTATTCCTATGAAAGGAATTACTATCAAGTGCCTATTGTTCTAGAGTCTTTATTTCTTTTCCTCCTCACACACTCCATAAATGTAGGTATTGTTTTATCCAGTTTACCAGTGGGGGTAACTAGAATGCTAGTGAATTTGTCCAAGGTTATGGTAGTACTAAGTGGTGAGGCTAGGACCCATCATCTATTTGTCTACAGAACGCAAGTGTTTTCATCACACCCAAAGCCAGGCAAGAAGGGAGAGCCAGAGGTAGTCAGTGACTGGGAAGAGGAGAAGCCAAGCAGAATGTTCACTCAGATTCCAGCATGAAGCCCTTTGCCCAGGGGTATACCTGACCCTTTAGTGCCTGGATTATTTAAGTGACTTTTCTTCACTTTGAAGGCAGGGTAATTGAGAAACAAAGGGGTTAAGAAATTTGTTTGAGGTCATACAACAGGAAGGAAGGTGGTCTGAGACTGAATTTGAACAAGAGGATTCAAATCCCTGGTGGTATTTACCTGTTCTTATAAATACAATACCATACTGCTTAGAGCTATGTTAGCTAGCCCTTCTGTAAGCAACTTTGCCTTTTTCTGTATTTTGACCCATCCATCCAATTCAGATGCATATTCCTAAAGGAGAGAATGTGTCTTGTATTTCATATTATTGCTTTTCAACTTATTCTGGGTTGTATATTTAATGGGTGCTGAGTAAATATCAACTGACTCACATATGGACATACTCATTAAATTCTCCAATATGTTTTCCTTTGGGAGGATGGGGCACATGAAGGATAATAGATAACAGTGATCCTACTTTCCAAATAAAAGATTGAGAAATACTCTCTGAGCATTTAGTTTAGTTTTTAAATGTACTGAATAAATCACAGTTTTTGGTTATTATCCTGGTTATCTATTGCTATGTAATGAATCATCCAAACTTAGTACCAGAAAGCAACAACCATTTTATGATGCTCACGGATTCTGTAAGCCAATAATTTGGGCAGGGGATAGCAGGTGTGGCTTATCCCTCCTGCACAATGTCTAAGGCCTCAGCTGTGAAGACATAGATGACTGGGAGTGGCTTGACTGCCTAAGGACTGAAATCATCTAGAAGCTTCTTCAGTTACATATCTGATAGCCAGTCTGGGATGACTTGGAGACTGAGATCAGCTGGCATTGATGATTGGAGCACCTATACATAGCACCTTTATGTGACTTGGGCTTCTTTAAAGCATGGTATCTGAAAATAGTCTGACATCTTAGGCAGTGGCTTAGCTCTCCCAGAGAGAATGTTCTGCAAACAAGGTAGAAGCTGCATCACTGTTTTTGACCTAGCCTTAAAAGTCACATAGCACCACTTCTGCTGGACTGTATTGGTTAAATTAATCACAAGCCTGCCAAGATTTGAATGGAGGACCCCCATCTATTGATGGAAAACCATCACAATTATACTTTCACTAATGACTTTTATTGAATTACATAAAATCTGCACTGTTCCAGACAGCCAAGACCATGTTGGCTTCAATAGAACAATGACGGAACTTGAAACTGTTGACTTGAGTTTGTTAACTGCAGTATTGTAGTGCCCAACTAATTTTATTCTCTACTTATTGGACATCTTGGAGCTCCAGGGGATTCCCCAAATGAAGCACTCCCATTAATTCAGGTGAATTGCTTTTTTCTTTTTGCCCCATTAAAGTGAGGGGACCTTTCAGCTGCCAGCTTTCCTGACCCTGCTTCTTCACCACTTCCTGGGCAGTGCTATAACTTGATATTTTCTACCCACTTCTTCCCCAACAAAGTTGAAAGGGAACATTTCCTGTTTCCTGTGTGAAATATTAGTAAGCCTTACCCTATAACTTTCTTACTGGCTAGAAAATGATCCAGCTGAGGAGATAAATGTGGAGACATTTCCTGGGGCAGAGTAATCGATATGTGATGTCACAACCTAGGTTGATAACCTTGTGGTGAATGTGACTCCGGTTATTGAGTAAACAGTTGTGCAGAGTATTTGCATTTGCTATCTAGCAGATTCGTCATTTTGTAACGATCAGTCTGTATGTTTAGTTGTTCTAATTTGGAATCATAGTGGTCCAGAATATCAGAGGGCCTCTGGAGTTCATACATTGGTTCAATCCATGTATTTTGCAGATAAGGACACTGAGGCTGGGAAGGTCAATCAAAGGTCAAATGGCTAGAGAGGGACAGAGTACAAAACTGAGCCCAGGTTTCTTTACTGCCATTCAGGCTCTCACCACATCACCTGCATCCTCACCACCCATTTGTAGACCCCCATGCCATGCCCTTCACACCTAAGTAAAAGAGCCTTACCTACAGAGGCACCTAGGAGCAGAAAAGCTGAGATACCCCTCTATTTTTATTTTCCCATTTTCCTTTCCTCCACTAGATTGGGGTTAGAACTTTTAGTAGGAAGATTAAATGGCTTGTAAGATCTGGCTTTAGACTTGGGTGATATTTTCCTGTGGTTTTAACAGAGTGTGTGATGCATTTTTGCATGGAAGCAATTTAGTACTTGGGATTACCTACTGCTTAGGAGATGTCTCTACTTCAAAAGCGCTGAGGGGGTACCAGGATGAGGTTCAGAGGGCAGGAAAAAGAGAGTTCACACACTGGGTTTGCTTGAGACCCAAAGGAAAAAGGTAAAAGGTAAAATATAGCAACCTTACATACTCCAAAATTTTCCAAAGCAGTTTTGATTTTGGGGTAATTGTTTAGCTGTATGTCAGAAGGTGGGTCTTCTAAGCAAACTAGGAATAGAAGGAATCTTCTGCAACCTGATAAAGACCATCTATGAAAAATCTACAGCTAAGATCATACTTAATGGTGAAATATTAAACATTTTTGCCCTTAGATTAAGAACAAGAGAAAGATACCTGCCTTTACCACTTTGATTCAACGTTGTTAAAAATTCTTACACATCGCTAATCATTAGAGAAATGCAAATCAAAACCACAATGACATTATCATCTAAACCCAGTGTGATTGCCCTGTATCAAGAAATCCCAAAACAACAAATGCTGACGAGGATGTGGAGAGACAGGAACACTCCTACACTGCTGGTGGGACTGCAAATTAGTGCAACCTTTGTGGAAAAGAATTTGGAGATATCTTAAAGAGCTAAAAATAGAAATACCATTCGACCCAGCAATAGCATTATTAGGCATCTACCCAAAAGAGCATAAGACATTCTATAATAAAGACATCTGAACCCAAATGTTTATGGCAGTACAATACACCATTGCAAGTATATGGAAACAACCCAAGTGTCCATCAACTCATCAGTGGATTATTAAAATTTGGTATGTATTTACAATGGATTATTACTCAATTCTAGGAAACGACAGTGAGCTAGCACGGCTTATATTATCCTAGATTGAGCTTAAGCCCATTATCCAAAGTGAGGTGACACAAGATCAACCGGCTCCATATATACTTGCCATCAAATTGGTATTGACTGATTAACCCTATGGTGCTCAAAGGGTGGTGGTGTTCACCAGGGATTCAGGGATTGGAGGGGTAGTCCCACATCTTAGGGATGTGGTGAACAGTGTGGAGGGGAAGGGCATACCTCTAACCCTTGCTAGGGACAAGCAAAGATATAAAATGCAACCAAAATGTTAAGAAAAAAAAGAAAAACAAACATTTGTCTGGTGTGGGGCAGGTGGAAGGGGAGAGGAGGGGATGGGTATATACATACATAGTGAGTGCAAAGCACACAGTCTGGGGGATGGATACCCTTGAAGCTCTGACTCGAGGGGGGAGGGGAGACAAGGGCAATGTATGTAACCTTAATGTTTGTACCCCCATAATATGCTGAAATAAAAAAAGAAAAGAGGAAAAAAATTCCTACACAGTGAAATAAGGCAAAAATGGAAATAAAAACTTTAAAAATGGAAAGAAAAAACTAAACTTTACAGATGACATGATTGTTTACATAGGAAACATTAAAGAATCTATGGGAGAAAAAACCTAGAAGAATAAGTGAGTTTAGCAAAGTTGTATGGTACAAGGTCAATATGCAAAAATAAATTATAATTCTCTATGCAGGCACACTTCATTTTACTGCCCTTCACTTTATTGTCCTTTGCAGATACTGCGTTTGTTACAAATTGAAGGTTTGTGGCAACCTTGTGTGGAGCAAATCTATTGGCACCATTTTTACAACAGCGCATGCTTAGTTTGTTAGCATTTTTAATCAATACAGAATTTTTAAATTAAGGTATGTACATTTTTTAAAACATAATGCTAATGCATACTTAATAGACTACAGTATAGTGTAAACATAACTTTTATATGAACTGGGAAACCAAAAGTTTTATGCGACTTGCTTTTTTGTGATATTTGCTTTATTGTAGTGGTCTGGCACTGAACTCACAATATCGCCTAGGTATCCCTGTACTAACAATAGACAATTGGAAAATTAATAACAATATCACTACAATAGCCTCAGATACCATTACCATTAAACACCTAGTAATAAATCTAAGTCTATGGATGCTTATGGTATCTCCCAATTTACTATGCCATGAATTTCAACAGTATCATTAATAAAATAGCTGCTCCAACCCAGTGATTTCTATCTGTTCCAATCACACTTTTGCTATTTATAAAATGCCTTTAATTAACCACCCAATTTGCATCTTTCTTATATAAAGTAGATTGAAATTTATTTGGTAGTAACAGATTTTATTTTACCAAACATTTAAAAACTACATTTTGTCATTTAAAATAATTTTAAAATTGTGTGTTTTAGCATTTGGGGAAATAGAATTTATTAAGTTCTGAAATAGCGAAAACATGGAGAACTATAAACAATTACTTCTACTAATTTTGATGTCTAAGTAACTCAGGTGAAGCTATAGAATAGATAAATGATATTAAAATGGATTTTATAGGCCAGGCGTGGTGGCTCACACCCTTAATCCTAGCAATCTGAGGGGCTGAGGTGGGAGGATCGCTTCGGGTCAGGAGTTTGAGACCAGATTGAGCAAGAGTGAGACCCCGTCTCTACTAGAAATAGAAAAAATTAGCCGGGCATGGTGGCACATGCCTGTAGTCCCAGCTACTCGGGAGGCTGAGGCAGGAGGATTGCTTGAGCCCAGGAGTCTGAGGTTGCTGTGAGCTAGGCTGACTCCACGGCACTCACTCTAGCCTGGGCAACAAAGTGAGACTCTGTCTCAAAAAAAGAAAAAAAAAAAAAGAGTGTAGGGACAGAAGCACCAAGTGGATTCACAAGTTAAATGTTTGGCTTCCTTTTAGTCCTGAATTCCGAAGTCTCCCCTTCCTCTTCCTCTTCTTATATGGACAAAAGGAATTTAGGACAAAATTTGTGCTTCTGTAATAGAGGAGGGAGGATTTTTCCACCCTCAGAAGCGACTAGTATAAAAAGCATGCAACAGGTATATATTTGATCTGATTATAGAAATGTGTTCAGGATTTCCTTTGAAAGATACTCAGAATTTTATGAAACAGATATGAGAAGTCCGTCTAAATCATGGACCATTATATTGCTATTAGGTAAGAGAATGTCCTTGTTTTTGGAAACCTACCCTGAAATTAGGACATGTTCCTTTAGGACATGAGATCATCAAATTACTCTAAAATAGTTCAGAAAAAAAAATCTATATATATGTATACATACATACAGAGAGAGAGAGAGAGAGAGAGGATGGATGATTAAGCAAATGGAGCAAAATGTAAACTATTTAGTGAATCCTAGTAAAGGGTGTATGAGAGATCCTTAAGTTTGAAATTATATCAAAATTTAAAATCTCCAAAAAATGTCCATCTAAATTATAAATCTTTCATAGTCACTGTCATAGCTAAGCTACCTGTAGAAATCACATTTCAATGGTGTTTAAACCTGAACCAGGACTCTATATATGAGGTTTCAGGTGATTTGTCTTGTATAGAGTCACCCTTTATTATGTCTTTACAAAGAATATATTATTCTCACTGAAGATCCAAGCGAAGTTCATCTCTTCAGTTAAGCAAGGTTGAACAAACATTTTATCAGAAATAATTTTAGAGTTGCCTGTTGATATGGCCGAATGGCCCCAGGAAAAAATGATTGCTTCCCTAAGCTGGAAAGGAATGAGGAGAATGTATGGAGAAGAAGTGTTTAAAGAAGTGTTAGAGGATGAATCCTTAATTTTACAAATATTAATATTTGAAAGGTGATAGGTAGAAAGAGAATGTCTAACTAAGAAGGGATGGCCTGGAAGATTATAACATATGGAAATAATAATTAAAAAAAAATCATCATTGCAAGAGCCAACCCTGAATTTTAGGTTCCAGATTGGAGAGTAGAAAGTATAAAATATCCCCCTCCTATTTTTTCATAGCAAATAAAAGAAATGGCACTCAAATTAAATTCTTGTAACATAAAAATGGCAAAACACAGAGTGAAAAGAAGGAATATATTCAAACCTAGTGAGAAAATAAGCCCCAAGATTGGTACACTGTCTTAAAAAAAAAAAAAGCAGATGAAAATTGCCCATGATTTGTTTGAATTGGAATCTTAAATTCAATGCAACTTAATTTCTTTTCTTTTGATGAAATGTGTTTATTCTTGCTGGGACTTTCTTTAAAACATGTAATCATTTATCAAATTATAGTTTCACAGAATGAAAAATAATGTAAGAACAGTCACGTTTCTCACTGGAAACTGTGTGGCCTTCTATGACCTGGCCTCAAACATCATTTATCAACATTTCTGCACTGTATTGGACAAAGCAGTCTCAAGGGGATGTAGATTCAAGAATAAGGGACAGACACCCTATCTCTTGAAGGGAGGTCTGTGAAAAAATGTTTCAAATTGCCACACTGCATGATTGATTCTTGTGCTTCAGCGCTTCCTTTGGGCTTGCTGTGTCTGCAGAGCATACCCATTCAGAGTTCTTCAAAGGCAACTTCATCATTGTCATTTCCCATGAACATTACTCAGTCAGCCATTGTATTAGTTTCAAACAACACAGATTTACTATCTTACAGTTTTGGACGTCAGAAGTCTGAAATGGGTCTTACAGGGCTAAAGGCATTGGCAAAACTGCTTTCCTTCTCAAGACTCCAGAGGAGAGAATCCATTTCCTTGCATTTTCCAGTTTCTAGCAGCCACCTGCATTCCTTGGTTTGTGACCCCTTCCTCCATCATCAAAGTTAGCAGTGTTTCATCTTCAAATCTTTATCTCTCTCTCTCTCTCTCTTTCTCTCTCTCATTCTCTATCTTTACCTCTACCTCTGCGTCTGTCTTCACATTTTCTCTCTGACTCTGAGCATCTAGCCTCCCTCTCATGAGAACCCTTGTGATTGCATTGAGCTCATCCAGATGATCCAGGAAAATCTTTCCCATCTCAAGATTTTCAATTTATTTACATCTATAAAGTCCCTTTTGCCATGTCATGCCGTGAAGGTAATACATGCCCAAGGTCTGGGGATTAGAATGTGGATATTTTTGGGGGTTGTTATTCTGCTTACCACAGCCATTTTGCAGGAATCCATGGAGCACTTGGCTTTAGAACTCTGTGGGTACTGTGCACTACTTTGTAATGTGGGTCTTATGCTTTGTTGGCCAAAAAGAAACTCTTAAAGAAACTAGATGAAATATGTTTCTTTTAGCTTCTGAAATTGTTATTGAAAGTTGGATGTTATCATCCATCCCATGATTATTGGCTTAATCTTGCCTTTAGAATAGCTTGGTACAAATTCAAATTACCAGGCTTATTAAAGATTCCTGATCTGAATTCCTAATTTTTCACAAATTTCTCAGCAAAATTTCACAAATTTTTCAGCAAAATTCTATGACAATTATCTTTTCCAGACCTCAGCCTAATGCCTGTCACAGAGTAAATTTTCAAATATGATGCATTGAATGAATTGAACATCTGTATTACTGACAAAAATATTGGATATGCATTCTCTCTTGATCAAGTGGTGTTTCATGCTGCAAACAATAATCCATAACATGTTTTCTTGAGGGAATGTTTGCTTTCTGAGCAAAATCATTTGGTTAGTGAAGTTATTAGATGGTGTTTGTTAATGCTGGCAAATAAATAAAACAGATTTATAGACAATTGGAAGCAATCTGACACTGACCTCCTTCTGAAGTAAGACTTTTTACACTTCTGTATCACAAATGATAAAAATTTGCCACATATGAAAGGAGTTTTCTCAATAATATGTTAATAAAAGAAGAGATATTAATATAAATATCTCAGCTAATTACTGCATACTGTAGTCTTCACTTAACATCATAGATATGTTCTTGGAAACTGATGTATAACAAAACCAATTTTATCATTGGCTAATTAAGAGTTAACTTCCTATGGCATATTTTGAGTCATAAAAGCATCACCAGACTTCTAAACATAAAGACCCAAAACACTTCTAGCATTAAATATTGAAATAAATGTGAGCATCCATTTAAGAAAGATGAATAAAAACAAGTAAGATTATGATTTACCCAATTTTTGGTGAATCAGTGAGTGAAGGTGGTCGTAATGGTGGTGGGTTAAATCACAGCATAAATGTTTGCAAATTCAATATTGTAAAAAGCACCATCTACCACCATGCAGTTCAAAATGAAACAATGACAAACAGCACTGAGTGCTTTCATACTACATCGTTTATCATTGTGCATTTATTTGTATGATTATCGTAGCCCTTATGAATTTTTATTTTATAATCATTTGTATTCATTCATTTTCCAATCTCCAGATTCCAATTGAGGGTGGCTGGTGGCCAAAGCCCATCCCAGCAGCTGAGGGCACTAATCAGGAACCCACCCTGGCCAGGACACCTTCCCATCGCAGGGTGCACTCACACATACCCACACACTTATTCACCCTGGGACCATGTAGGCCATACCAGTTCACCTAATGTGTACAACTTTGGGATGTGGGAGGAAACTGGAGTACTGATGGCGACCCTGGCTGGGAATTGACTTTTTTCCATCAATATTGTAACATAAATGACATTGAACAAAGACCTATTGTATTTCGGATGTTTACCTTCAATTTCTCCTCACTGAAACCCTTGACTAGGTCTGGCTAAAGGAAATGCCCCTATTCTGCTTTTGTATGTATCTTCATCTTCTTTCCACTGATTGACCATGGTGGCCAATTCATTCCTGTCTCAACCCATGCTGAGTCACTGTTGCATTACTAGTTTTTTCATATTAAAACTGATAGGTTAATTGCAGAGAATTTTTGTTCTCTGCAATACTATCTGCCAGTACTCAGAGTTAAGAATTCACATCACAATATCCACACCACTGATGGTTCTGTAGCTATTTCCACTTGCTTATGGAGAGATATATGCAAAAAATGAAAACTTAAGAAGTGCCGTGCTATATTAATTTGCCCTTTGGAAACATTATGCCCATTCCCTGCCTGCACAGAAGGGTTTTATAGATCAACCTCATGTTTAGCAGAAACACACCAATGACTTTAAGACTGAGTTCTTTCTGATAAATGACCTTCTCAAAGCTAAGAATTCTCATAATTTATGGATATGTCCCATGTCAAAGTCACTATCTTATATCAGTCTATAAGTGGCTATAAAAGCTACTTTTTTTGAACACTGGATTTTTCACTGGTCAGGCAACTGGCTCTGCCCAGAGGGGTTCCAAAAAGCTGAAGCAAGAATGGGAAGTTTCTGGAAACTTCAGGAAATGCAAAAATAAGAGTCACTAACAGCAAGTCAAGAAGCTCCTAGAAAGCTTAAGTCCAAGAAACTAAGAAAAATCCAAAGGGTGTCATGAATGTCAAAGGCAGAAGCAGAAATATGTACAAAGCAGGAACCTAAGAAAGAGAGACAGGAAGAAACAGAGCAGATGGAAAATAGTAAATGGAGGGTATTCTGGAGCAATGACAGAATAAGAGCTATCATCCATGGTTTGCTTTTACGTGTGGTCAAGTACCATACAGGGCATAGAGTTTGGGGGGTGGGGTTGTTCACTGTTCAGGTTACTCCCCATTTGCCCTTCCAGATCACTCTTTAGCCTTCTCCACTCATATTTGAACTCCTTTAGACTGCATAGCCCAGGTTCCTTTGCTGTCTGGCTTCCAGTTGGGTTTGTCCAATGAAGACACCAGGAAGAGATCTGAGAGCAGGAGAGAGAGATTAGAGTGTTTACTTGTCCTGACTTCCACCCTACCAAATTGCAGATTAGCAGTGATTGAGTTCTACTGAAGGTCTGGCTCCTGTCTAGTGGCACTTTCCAACAGCTACAGGTGCTACGGGTTCCTATAATTTACCTCTCTTACTTGCCCCCTCAGGCCTAAGGACACCAGCAGTTTCCCACCCTTACTTGTTCCAAGGTGCTTCACCACCATTGCTGGTTCTTATTTCCCTGCCTTAATCTTTGTAAATATTCCCTTTATTAAATTTTCTTCAGAATTCCATCCGGGTGTGCCTTCTGTTTCCTATTGCTGGAAGCCCGACTGATAATCAATGAAATGGATATTTACTAGAGTTGGCAAAAGTTCTAAACATGTCTGAATAATGTTTCTATCTATTATGTAAGCATGTGTTCTGTGCTATAAGTTATCCTTTTGTGTAAGACTTGTAATTCAGGAAGAAAATGCTTTGCTCCTGCCTTTTAGTGGCTTATAATCTGCCAAGATGACAAGACCGAGCACACAAAATACTGTAACACCATACAAGAATTGCTATAGTTCTGGTAAATGCAATGGGAGAGTAGAAGAATTACCCAAGTTCACTTAGGGTTTTCAGAAATATTCTCTAGTGGCAGCATGAAGAAGGAATCACTGCTGGATTGATGATTCATTATCATGCCTTCACTTTGTAAAGACAGATCTCCTTTCCTCCAGCAGACATCTAAGCAAAGATCCACCTTGCTTATTAGTGTTTGTTATATCTTTATCATATAAGCCCTTCCTGAATCAAGCCTGACTTGAGTCAGGTTCCCCAGAGCAGAAACTGCAATGAGAATTTAGGTAGAGCGTATTTATGAAGAAAATACTCTCAGGAGAAACCAGTAAGGGAGTGGAGGAAGTAGGACAAAAAAGGGAAAGAAGCCAAGAGTGTGAGTTCAGGTGATGTCCCAGGCTCAGCTTGATCCCAGAGTTAGTTTCCAAGTGTAAATTACATTTCAGAGTTTGTTTTCCTTGTGGCAAGGGAGGAGGAACTTTCATACTTCTGTACCAGTTAGTTATTGCTTATGGGCTGCCTAGGATGGGGGGTGGTGTGGGGAGGGACATAAACCTTCTAGGCTCTCAGCAGGCCCAGTGAAGTGCATCCAGTAGCCCAAGGGCAGGTCTCTGAAGAAAGCTGCAGGTGTGAGCAGTTAGGAGTGAAGCATGCAGAAGCTGGGGGATGGGTACACAGAACCCATAAAGGAGAGTCGAGGGGGTCTGGCCAGAACACCAGCAACAGCCGCTACACAGCCCTTCCAGAAACACATCTGCAACTGGTTAACACACAGTTAAACAAAATTCTAGGGAAAAACAAGAAAAAACTTTCTTCATATGCATATTTTTAGGTTTTGAAGGCTTTGGAAGTGATTGTGAGTGATGGCTTGCATCTAAAGTGACCACCAGTATCCCAGGATGTCAGATTTTCAGTGCAAAAATGCAGCTGATCCTGGATAACCCAGAAAGGTTGGTCACCAGTCTTCCTGTATCTGAAGTGCCACTCAGTGAAGAACTATCAGGTTGTTTCATGGAAGATCTAAGTCAAACAGAGCCAGTTGTGAGTTTGGAAAGGTCACAAACCTTCCCTGATGTGGCACTCAGTGGTTTCCAGAACTGCATTGAGAACCCAAGTCCTTAACTGGGAAGAAACTGAGTCTCAAGGGGTGTGGGGCCTATAGAAGAGGATGGGGGAGAGGCTTCAGCTTTGGATTGTCTTTTGCATACAGCAATGGCCCAGGCAGTAGGGAGCACACTTTTCAAGATTCACTTCTGAGGAAGACCTTGATTCCAAGGAATGAGAAAGAGTGAAAAGATTCTCTAGAGATCACAGTAGTGGGCTGGCTTGGATTCAGGGACTCTCTGTGGACGGTTCCTGGAGAGTCTTTCTCCTGGATGAAATTCTGAGAATAGTACATACTTGCTGCTTCTTCAATGCAGAGTGGAGGGGTAAGATGTTTGACACTAGTTTGAGCATTTTTAAAGTGTCATTGTGAATTCTATTGATGTGGTAATAAATTTCCATTTAGCAATATTCTTGTTTAGCTTTATTTCAAGTTTAATGTGAATGATGATGAGTAATAATACTTCAAATTATATCAGTTTTCTATAAGAGAAAATATGCCATTTTCATGACATTTTTGTTTTTTAAAGAGAATCAAAAGGTGACTCATGACTACAGCTTATAACTTATGTATGGGTTGAAAATTTTTCTAAAGAATGTTGTCATGATGATTTCACCCTGGGTAAGCTTAAAATGTTTCAGAGTGAAGGTTTTGAGTTATTGAATTAGAGATAAGTTTGTATGCGGGTGTCAATTGTAATTGTAAGACACTTTTGTATTTAATGATTCCCTGAGCTAGAATCAGGGTTCTTAATCCTAGCTGCGCATGAAAAATATTTAGGAGGCAGGCACGGTGGCTCAAGCCTATAATCCTAGCACTCTGGATGGCCAAGGCAGGATTGCTTGAGGTCAGGAGTTTGAGACCAGCCTGAGCAACATAGTGAGACCTTGTCTCTACTAAAAATAGAGAAATTAGCTGGGCGTGGTGGCGCACGCCCGCGGTCCCAACCACTCAGGAGGCTGAGGCAGGAGGATCGTTTGAGTCCAGCCCAGGAGTTTGAGGCTGCAGTGATCTATGATCACACCACTGAACTCTAGCCTGTGTGACAGAGCCAGATCCTCTCTCAAAAAACAAACAAACAAACAAATACAAGAAAACAAACAAAAAACAAAAAAGAATTGGCTTTCGTATCAATAAATTCGTGAATACTTTGAACATTCTTCAATCCCATTTAGTGTAATATATGAAGTTACAATGTTTACATCAATAACTCTTTCAACAAACATTTATCAGGCTAGGCGTGGTGGCTCACACCTGTAATCCTAGCACTCTGGGAGGCGAGGCGGGCGGATCGCTGAAGGTCAGAATTTCAAGACCAGCCTGAGCAAGAGCGAGACCCCGTCTCTACTATAAATAGAAAGAAATTAATTGGCCAACTAAAAATATATAGAAAAAATTAGCCAGGCGTGATGGCATATGCCTGTAGTCCCAGCTGCTTGGGAGGGTGAGGCAGGAGGATTGCTTGAGCCAGGAGTTTGAGGTTGCTGTGAGCTAGGCCAATGCCATGGCACTCACTCTAGCCTAGGCAACAAAGTGCGACTCTGTCTCAAAAAAAAAAATATTTGTCAAGCATCTACAGTGTACCAGACACTATCCTAGGTACCAGGGCCATAGTTGTAAACAAAAATCCCTGCCCTTAGGGAATGTATATTTTAGTGGGGAGAGGTGGACAATAAAAATGAATAAGATATAAAGGGTATTGGTTGAGAATAGAAGTTACAGAAAAGTATAAAGCAGTAAATGGAGCTGTTGAAGGTTGGAGGTTGGTGGAGGGTGGGGGTTGCAGTTCAGGGAATATCTAAATAATCACTCTGGCCTTGTGTGTGGGGAAGTTTTCTCCTTACTCTTGACTGGGCTTGGCTACTGCTACCCTAGAGGGCTAGAGTCAGTTTTGGTGCCCTGGGACCCAACTGCCAGGCAGCATCTCTAGAGATGGAGTAAGCCACCCTGTTTATGCCATGAAGTAGGTTTGGTAGTTGATAAAGCTCACGTACATTGCAAAGAAGAGTGACTCTTTTACTGAGGATATCATAACAAAAATACCATGAGTGGACCACTAACATTCTGAATTGTTCACTTTTCTTCATGGGCCCAATTAAAAAAATCTAATATAAAATTTATTTTTATTCTATTGTAACACTTTGATTCAATTTGTGGGCTATAGCTGAAATAATTCCGTACATTTTCATGAGGGAATAAATCCAGTGAAGTTCGAGGCAGCTCCTGACTGTTTCAAACATTTTCAAAAGTTTTTAGAGTCTAGGTATCAAGATCCAACAATAGACATAGAGAATTACTCTGGTTTTCCATTCTTCAGAGAATTGACACTTTCCTTTTTATTTCTCTTGGTACTTCTGACTGAAGAACCACTCTATTCATCTTCAAGTGGTGCAGTCTTCTCACAAAATTATTTGGTTCTCTTTTATGGATAGATAATATATACAAAGGGAGTGGATTTCTGATATTGCTTGTGGGTTTATATTAGAGTCTGTCCCAAGCGTGCATTTCAAAATGAGTTCCTCACTATCAGTGGCAGCTCTAGCATTTCTTTCTATTAAGGAAGGGGATAGGGGCTGCACCTGATTGGAATTTGTACGTAGGAATCGGCACAGGAAGAAATGCTGGTTAAGGCTTACTCAAAGTCACATTTGCGTATCAAACACATTATGTTTATCCAGTTTATGTATTTTAGAGGGATGGCAGGAGAGGGAGTGAGAGTTGGTGAAGGTTATTACACAGGGTGAAAGTCCCCTTCCCGATCCCTGCACGACCCCTTAGGACCACAAATGCTTGCTGGACTAAGAGGAATAAAGAGAATAAAGCTCTTAGATGACGTAAGTTTTAGTCCCATGTTACAGTCAGAGTAAGGTAGGACTTCGCCATTATGTAGACTTCTCCTACACAAAACTTTGAGGCTAAGTTTGTCTTGGAATCTCCTTTTCTTCCTCTTCATCTCTCCTCTACCCACCTGTAATGGTTTGAATAGTTGTGTCCTCCAAAATTCATGTTGAAAGTTAATCCCCAGATGCAACAGTATTAAAAGGTGTGGCGTTTGGGAAGTAATTAGGTCATGAGGGTTTCACCCTCATGGATGGATTAATGCCTTATGAAGGGGCTGGAGGGAACTAGCTATAGGTCCTTTTGCTTTTCCACCTTCTGTCACACGAGGACACAGCAAGAAGGTCCTGTATGAGGAATAGGCCCTCAACAGACACAGAATCTGCTAGCACATTGATCTTGGACTTCCCAGCTTCCAGAACTGTGAGAAATAAATTTCTGTTCTTATACATTACCCAACGTCAGGTATTTTGTTATAGCAGCATGAACAGACTAAAATACTACCTTACCTAATCGTTCATCTAGTTCCTGCTAATCTCTGCTTCTCAGTTAACTTGACAGATATTTATGTAGGGTACTCTATGAGCTCAGCATTGGCAACAGGTGGATATAACGAAGAACTGATAAGTGTTCAAGTTGAGAACTTATATGAGTTCAGGCTGCACAGTCTTCTAGACTCATTTATATCCTAATTTGGGACTACTGAAGACGAAAAGCTTTCACAACTTAAAGGGAGGAAGCTATTTCAACCCAACAACTGGAGGTGGAATTTAATCAGGGGAGTATTTGAGTACTGGGGGACACAATGTGTGCGGAAGACCTCATTCTGCACTTTTTGAAGTCATACCACCTAGATATTACATAATCTCAAAAGAAGAGAAAAATTTCCAAGATTTTCTGAATGTGTTAAGATTCTGTGACTCTGTGATTCTAAATTGTAGCAGAATCCCATTTTGGAGGAGCCATTCATTAGATTAGGTAAATTTTCAAGATTCTTTCTGATTCCTGGATGATTCCATTCTGTTGTTGTCCTTCATGTCCTATCATTCTTCAACATTGTATATTTGAACATTTATTCTGTACTAGGCACAGAAGATGATGGGCTGGCATCACCAAGAGTTGGTGATGATTTCCTGTTGTATTGGTTTTTAGAGCTACAAATTACTACAAACTGGGTGGCTGAAAACAACAGAAATGTATTGTTTCAGAGTTCTGGAGACTAGAAGCCCCAAATCAAGGTGTTTGGCAGGGTCATGCTTTCTCTGAAGCCTCTAGGGGAGGATCCTTCCTTGTCTCTTCCAACTTCTAGTAGTCTCAGGCATTCCATGGTTTGTAGCAGCATAATTCCAATCTCTGCCTCCATCTTTACATGATCAACAACCCTCTGTGTGTGTGTCACTTCTTTTATTCTTGTAAGGATGCCAGTCATTTGGGATTAAGGGCCCACTCCACTTCAGTATGATCTTATCTTAACTTATATTTTAATTACATCTGCAATGACTCTCTTTCCAAATAAGTTCATATTCACAGGCACAACGGGAGTAGGATTTCAACATATCATTTTGGGGGACAGAATTCCAATCACAATACCTGGTGACCAACAATACATTTGTCCATTTCTAAGAACAGGGCTTTGATTGACAACCATCAAACAGAACAAAGCAAAATGGTCCACAAGGGGAGAAAACCATTATTTTACTAACGTCATGTGCTTATCAGTTGTGTTAACCAATGATACATGAATTCACCCTATCACACTGTCATTACTCTTTCATTTCCATTTTTCTCTCTCTCTCTTTCTCCCCCTTCTTCTTTCTCTTCTTCTTTTATTTGTCTCCGTCCCTGTCTCTTTCTTTCTATTTTTTACCATGAAATAATATAGTTAAATAGTTGGTGCTGGAAATTTATGGGAAGATCTGGATCAGAAAAAGGTACTTTCTGGTAACTTAAATAGTGAGGTATTTCTTCCATTTATCGCATACCTCAAAACTTTAGAAGAGAGCTTACCAAAGGTTTTGTAATGTCAACAGAAAAGAATCCAAACTCTATAAAATAATTTAAAGAGGTTTACTCTGAGCCAAGTTTGAGGACCATGACCACACCCAAGAAGCCTTGAGCAAGTGGACTTGTTATGGTTGGGTTACAGGTTGATTTTACACATTTCAGGGAGATAGGAATTACACATAAAGTCATAAATCAATATGTGGAAGGCATACATTGGTTTGGCTTAAAAAGGTGTACATCTCCAAGCATGGGCTTATAGGTGAGTCTAAAGATTCTATGATTTGTAATGGGTTAAAGAAAACGCTTTGTTTGAAGGCTTGGAATGTTTTAAGTTAAGATAAGGAAGTCTGTTAATCAAAGACAAGCCACAGGGCCTTATACCCAGACTCAAGTAATCTGTTAAGTAAATTGAGGACCTGCAGGTGTGGTTTAAGCTCTGTTTTGCATAGCCTTAGGCCTGTTAATGAGTTACAAAGGATATTTCCAAGAAGGGAGAGGGGCATGACTAGGCATGTCTGACCTTCCTTCCCGGGACCAGCAACTCAGCTTTAGGTATTTCTGGGGTCCCCTTGGCCAAGAGGGGGTCCCTTCAATCATCTGGGGTGGGGCTTAAGATTTTATTTTAGTTCACAGTAACTGAAGGATCTATTACAAGTATTCAGGTTTATATTTAGCTTTGAATTATACATACACACCCACATATACACACACATATTTTTAAGTAATTTAGCTTAGAGTATCAACATTTCAATCTGAGCATTATATGGGTGGTATTGTCTCTATTCTCATTGTCTTGTGAGATAATGAGTGACATATTTCCCTAACATGAGGAGACCAATTAAAGTAATTGACATTCTGCAAATTTGAATCAATGATGTTGCTCACTAATCCTAGTCAACCAAAGTAAAGAAACTTAGTTATTGCTTTTCTTAGCATAAGAAGAAGAAACTGGCAAAAGAGCTGCCCCATAATCTCCCGTTCCTCCCCGTTCCTCCATAAATCCATTCTCAGTAATCATAGGAAAGAAAGAAGACCATGCACTATGTTCAGTCTCACAGCTCAAAGAGTAAATGAACAAAAATTTATTAAAATAATTATCAGGAGAAAATTTCTCAAGAGGGGAAAGCTAACACATAAAACTTTTTGCTAGGGTGAGGATCAGATTGGGAGATGCTGATAGGATTGAATTGTTAGAACAAAAACTCATGTTTTGTTTTAATCCTACCATCTTAAATGTGGACTAGTCATTGGAGCTCCCTTACCAAGGGTCTACATGGGATGTTCAGATCTGTCCTTATCACTGTCACAGACATTTCAAGAGAACTTTTGAAACCAAATGAAGGCTGACATTCCTTGGGGATAGTGGGAGTGGCCAGTGCACTTTCTTATTTTAAGACCAGTGAAAAATTCTCAATAGCACAGGAACTAAAAGGGAAATGTGAAATGTCATGGTGTTTGGTCAGTGGAGCAAAGCATTTGTAGTGGTGAAAGAAAATATAAATTATTTGAATTGTACTTCTTACATACCCCCTAGAAAAATTCAGGCTTAGAAAGGATTTCAATTTTGATTTTGTTGGCTTAGTTTTGACCAGAACAAAATGGATTTGCTGTTTTTTTTTTTCTTTTCTTCTTTTTATTCAGATGGCACACACCCTCCTGGTTTTGAGAAATCTGATTGTTATCTCTTAGTTAGAAGCACGCCTGATGAAGTACTCTTTTCAATATTGGATGTTTAATCAGTCTGGATTCTTACAAAAGACCTCAAAGGAGACTCAATTTGAAGGACAAAGACGATTGTCAAGTGACCTGTGGATTAAGGTCTGATTCTTTGGTGAGAGTTCAATGAAAATAGTTTAGGTAAAGGTAGATTTAATGAGACAGAGAGAAAGAAAGAATGTATGCTTCCGGGGAGTAAACAGGGCGAAGTGAACACACAGGAACTCATTAAAGAAGAAGCCAATGAGCAATTCATAACCAATATCTGATATATAATTTAATACCCAAAGGTCACTTAATATCAACTGTATTGCCACATGCACCCAAAGAATCTGCCTGGCAATTGTTTTTGAGCTTGCCTTAGCTGTTTTTATTTCATTAAAGTGTTTCTCCAGAGGCACAAAAAATGTTAAGAGTAAAACCGGATTTATCAGAGGCATTTACTTGGATTAATTAGGTAATAAAAGTATTTTCAAATTGCTAATTTACTAAGCAATGTCACCGGAATTGTTGAATTACTTTGCTTTTTATTACGATGATCAAGAGAGATAAATGCAGGCCTAGCCACAAAACCAAAGCAAAGAGAAGAGAGGCCGGAGTCATTCTTTGCATAATTACTGGCATTTGTCATCCTTCCCTTGAAAAGGGGATCATCAGTTTTTCTGAAGACTGTTTTCTTTGCTTCTGCGTCTCTTCTTCAGAACTGTTTATCATCCACATTATCCTCGTTTACCCAGCAACACATACAGTACTAATATACTTTTCATTAGTCAATTTAATGAATTTAATTTCAGTTCAAAATGTTAATTAAAAAGTGTACATTTCATTCTTATTAAGGATGAAACTTAAAAAACTCTTGGTTCTCAAGTGGTAGGTAGATTAAATTACTAAAAGCAGAGTTGAGAAACAGGGTTAATCAGTGTGAAATTTAGTATCATGAACCTGAGATTAATTTTGATAATGAATTATAATTAATTTTCCTATCTCTTTTAAGAAAACAAAAGCTCAAAAGCATGGTGTTTATAACTTCATTTACATTTAGGGAGGAATTTTTGAAGAAAACAAATGTAAGAAGAAATAGGAAGTTTGCTTCAAAGAGAGAAACACAAAAGAAAAAGCTACCAGACCAGATATTCCATCACCAGAAAATGAATGAAAATTTTATCATTTCTTGGCTTTTAAAAAAAAATCAGTCCTTTGCCAGATCTAAAAATGCTGCCAACCTGGAAGAAAAAGAATCCATTTTTCTAAATAACCACATTTAGTAATTTCCATGAAATAGGTATTTTAAAACTATGACAAAAAGCCAAATTAAAACTCAGGGGTTCCTAATCCCTAAATTCTGAGCCCGTTTTAAGAAATACCCAAAATACATTTTGAAAGAACCAATTAATATAATTACAGTGGGTTTAAATAACACATACACACTGGATGTTTCCGTAAAACACAGCTGTTATTTATATTTTGCTATTTTTTAAATTAGAAATGTGGCTTTATGTATTATTTTACATATACGTAACTTTTTAAAAAGAGTGAATCTGTTGTCTTTTGCCATCATTTAACTTAAAAAAACCAAACCAACAACCCTACAAGCAATTAGCTTGGAAATCTTATAGTCATGCCTCTGAATATTACTGTGGTCATAACAAGAAAAGCAGCACATCCAGGTAGTTAACGTAACAGAAACAAGGCACAGGCAGCAACTTGCATCCCCTGGCAATTGACATGGTAATTTCTTCGCCTCCTTTCTCAGGCTCACTCCACCCGGCTTCACCAATCCCCTTCCCCCCAAGACACGAGGAGCTCTCCGGGCCCTGGAAGGTGCCGTGGGGGGAGTGAAGAGACGCCGGAAGAGCGAGGGCAGAGCGCACGTTGCCCACACCCTTGGCCATAGGGTGACTGCGGGCGGTCGCCGCGGGCTCCTGGAGTGGGGGGTGGGTTAGGATCGTGGAGTCCAGGCGGATCTCAGGGCCGCCCCCTGCCGCCTCCCAACCCCCCCAGGGACCGGGGATCTTCTGCACGAGGCGTGGGGCCCACAGCCCCCAGCTGGGCCCCGGCCGGGATGGGCGGGCGGGGGGCGGAGCACAGCGCTGAGCGGGGCAGCAGAAAAGGGGCGGGGAGGAGCGCTTAGGCTCAGGCGGGCTGAGGGACCGTGGCAGAACCTGCGTGCTAGGTGGGCTGCTGGCAAGTCTGGGCGAAGGGAAACGGAGACTGCTATTCCAGGGGCGCGAGAAGGCGAGTGGAGTCCAGGGTTCGGACCGCAGCTACCTCCTCCTGCAACGGGAGACAGTGCCCTGGCGGGCGCACCGGCGGCAGCGATGACCCTGTGAGCAGGTGGGTACCTCCGAGCGCGGCGCTCTGCCCGCTCCCCGGGTCGGATGCCCTCCCTTCCAGGCCCTGCACTCGGGGACAAGGGCTGGGCAGGTTCGGGGGCAGGAGGAAGGTGCGTGGCCTTATGGTGTGCGTGCTTCTGTGTGAGCGCGCTGTGCTAAGGTGGGGAAGAGGTGCAGAAAAGCTGCTTCTCTAGGATTCACACCCTCGGGTCTCACCGTCCCCACACCCATCCTTCCCCTTCGAGGAGCTGAACACCCGTGGGGCTTTGAGGACAGCGACCTCCTACTCCGCTCGTAGTCTCCATGGTGTGTGCAGGTCGTCCCCTTCTTCACAATCCCCGTCCAGCAACCATCAGGACGCCCCCACCGTTCCCGCCCGAAGACTGTAGGGACCATGGGAGGAGAGAGTGGTGGCCAGACGGGCCCGGCCGTGCGCGGGGAAGGCTGGAGTTGTTCGAGTATTGTCTGCCAGGCCGGTGCTTGCGCCTGATGGCTCCCTCACGCTTTCAGGGCCAGGATGGGGGTTGAGGTTGGGAGGGAACGGGTTTGCTGAACTTAAATCTGAAGGCTGACTGTGCACATGCCCTTGGCGTCTTGTGAACGTTTGGACGAGGGTTTAATAGAGGCACGTGGGAGCAGTGTTGGTCTTGGCTGGTCCCCAAAGACCCTCTTGAGATGGTCCAGCATGCGTTCGGGTTTGGGAGGGAAGGGGTAGAGTGTTGTGAGTGAATGAATTTCTGTCCTAGGGAAAAAGAGACTCGATTTTCTTGGATTTGCTGCAATTCCATAAACCAAATCGGGCTTTCGAGGCGTTAAAGTAAATTGCCGGTAAGTGGGGCGGTTCACTGGTTGGGATAAAGAAGCCCTGGGATTTGCGGGGTGGCGGGCTGCCTGGCATGCTTGCTTGGTTGCTTCTGGCCGCTGCCTCCCCTAGGTGGAGGGGGACAGGGAGTGGCGATTGTGTTTTGGGCTTAAGGTGCTGGAACTGGGGCACTTGTCCTGGGTATACCGTGGGACTTTGAGAAGGTGAAAAACTGCGTGGCGAGGTCCAATATTCGCAATTAACTCCAGAATCTGTGTCTGTCCGGCAGTTTCTCCGGCGCGCACACGAACGCGCGCGCGCGCGCACACACACACACACACACACACACACACACACACAGGGACACGCACATCCCTCTCTCATCTCATGGTTGCCTGAGCTCACTGATAGTTGGTAATGGATTTTTATTCCTGTTTGTTCGTTTCCAGAATTTTTTTTTTCCTTTAAAGGAGCAAGGGTCTACCTGTATTAAAATCCAGGGGGTGTCAGAAAGACCTTTCAGCACTAATTCGTATTCAAATCAGGGATAGGACGTTATGATGAAAATACCCCAGCAAACTGTTGTTTTAGATTAGACAAAACTCTAATTCAGGTTAGAATTATTGTTTTTAAATAGACATCTTATGAGCTTGTGATAAGGTAAGGTAACCGCAACCTGGATCTCTCCCTCTCTCTCTCTTTGTAATCTACAGCATTCTTAATTACCCGATTACCAGAGTGATGAAGTTGTCTTCTGATTTTAAACGACAGATCTTGAAATGGCTGTAAGTTGGTTTCTGCGACTCCATCTCTCTCTTTAATAAACTGATCAGAGTGATGTATAGTTGATGACCTGAGGCTTAATTATGTTTCAATTTCTAGTCAAATAATTTATTAAATCATCGGTGGAGAGGGACACCTTAGAAACTTTTCGGAGGAGAAAAAACACTTTTGTCTTTTGGAGCAAAATTTTGCCACTATTTTGCCACTTTTTCCCCTGTTAGATGCCTAGAAAAGATGCATTGTTCACGAATAATACATGATTTATTTCTCTTTTATGTCTACAGGTGGCAGTGTAGAAGCCAAAACGGGAGCTTCCAGAAGCAGTTTCTGAAAAATAAGCGTTGAATGTCCATGAGTAAGCAAGCACAGGAATCTGAAAAACCACAGGTATGTAGGACAATTAATCCACCTATCCGGCTTTATAATTATTACATTCCAGTAGTACTAACCTATTTGCTCTTATGTTCAATATTTTGAAATTTATATAAACACCTATGAAGGGAAATGTATATGAGTTAATTTCGCAGGAGAAAACAAGTCTAATCTATTTCAGACAATGTATTAAAATAAAAATGCTCCATGGCAGTGACTTTTTACTGTTCTAAAAGAGAAGCGTTTTTATTTTCCATTGTGACTATGTGGCTTTGCATTGAACTAGTTGTTGCTTGATACTTGCTTTTAAATACACATTTCCTGAAACTCTATAAAACTGCCAATTGTTCTGAACAATTTCATTTGGAATACTGTTAACAAAGTCAGCCAGTTGAGCCGATAAAATAGTATCTGCTTTTAATAAAACTGCGTTTCACTATTGACTTGACATCACACAGATCAGAATACAGATGCGTTGCAAGGCTTTTTTAAAGCCAGGCCCTTCTGTTTTTAACCTTTTCATCATTTTCTTCCTACTTACCTTGCTGCTTTTCTAGGCCCACTAATTTGCCTGCTTGGCTAAAATAATGATGGGTTATGAGAGACCATCAAGTTTGTAAAGTAATTCCTTGTAACACAATTCAAAAGAATTTGCCTTTGATTATCATTAAAGTGTGAGGTTTTGCATATTAAGGTTCTTTTTCAACAGCAGGGTAACACATTTGTTATGAATGGGTGGAAACAGGGTGGGGGTTGGGTGGGGGGATGTGGGGAGGTGGAATTTACCTTTGTGGATTTTTATTTTCTTTCCTGAGAATGGTGGGCAGTAGCTGTCGATACTTTCACTGGGAAGCTAAACTTGCCTTGGCAGCATAAGGGCCAGGCATGAAAATGGCTGTTAACAGGAATGAAGCTTTCTCTTCCTTGGTGGTGGTGGTGGTGGTGGGGGGTGGGCAGTGCAGTTCATCACAATGCTGGAATGTGCTGTTACCTTGTGATTTTTGACATTCTATCTTTACTGCTGAGGAGGGATTTGTTTAGTCCTTGCTAATGAAGGTGTTAAAGTTGAATGCTGTTCTAGAAACTTAAAAAAATAAAATTGCACACTTACCAGTAGAAAGAAAATTTAGCTTGGACTCAGAAAGTATAGACTAAAGACTAAAAGGTTCTCACTGTGTAAAGACCCCATGAATAAGCAAAGGAGTGGCTTTAGGAAAGCTCTTGGACATTTAGGAACATGTAAGTTTTTACTGCATGAGACTTTGTTATCTGACCCAGGAAACTAGGAAGTAACTAATTACCTCCAACATATTTAAGAGGAACAATTCATAATCTTCTAAGTCAAAAAGGAAAAAAGCAAGGTTGAGATTTTATTTTTTGAATTACAGCATACTCATTGTGGAGACATTAGAGATAATTTACTTTTAGAGGTATAACATATATGAGATAAAGTGTGTAAGATGTATTAATCTAAAGTGTACTGCTCTGTGAAATACTGAATGTATATACAACATGTAACCATCAGCCAGGTCAAGATATAGAACATTTCTATCACACCAGAAGATTTCCTCTTGCTCCCTGGGTTCCGTATTCGTCTCACCTCCAACAGGAAGGTAACCACATTTTTTTTTTTTTTTTGAGACAGTCTTGCTCTATTGCCTGGGCTAGAGAGTTCTGGTGTCAGCCTAGCTCACAGCAACCTCAGATTCCTGGGCTCAAGTGATCCTTCTGCCTCAGCCTCTCTAGTAGCTGGGATGACAGGCACATGCCACCATGCCCTGCTAATTTTTCTACTTTTATTAGAAATGGGGTCTTGCTCTTGCTCAGGCTGGTCTTGAACTCCTGACCTCAAGCAATCCTCCCACCTTGGCTTCTCAGAGTGCTAGGATTACAGGTGTGAGCCACCACGCCCAGCCACATTCTATGATTTTTTTTTAAAAAACTCGTCATCTACTAGTTTTGTCTACTTTTAAGTTCCATATAAATAGTATCATACAGTAGGAACTCTTTACATATGTCTTCTTTCATATAATATCTATGAGATTTCATCCATGTGGTTGTGTGTATCCATAGTTCTAATCTTTTGTTGAGGTAATTCTATTGTATGTATATATTATAATTTATATATTTCCCTGTTGGATCATATTTCCAGTCTTTTTTTTTTTTTTTTTTTGAGACCAGAGTCTCGCTTTCTTGCCTAGGCTAGAGTGAGTGCCGAGGCGTCAGCCTAGCTCACAGCAACCTCAAACTCCTGGGCTCAAGTGATCCTCCTGCCTCAGCCTCCCGAGTAGCTGGGATTACAGGCATGCGCCACCATGCCCGGCTGATTTTTATATTATATATATTAGTTGGCCTATTAATTTCTTTCTATTTTTATGGTAGAGACGGGGTCTCGCTCAGGCTGGTTTTGAACTCCTGACCTTGAGCAATCCGCCCGCCTCGGCCTCCCAGAGTGCTAGGATTACAGGCGTGAGCCACCGCGCCCGGCCTCCAGTCTTTGACTAATGGGTAAAGCAGCCATGAACATCCTTTATGTCTTTTGGTGCACATGCCCACTTATTTTTCTGGGCATATACCTAGGAATGGAATTTTGGCGTCATAGTTTAGGCATATATTTAGCTTTAGTAGATTTTGCAAATAGTTTTCCAAAGTAGTTATATCAATTTAAATTCTACCGGTAGTGTACAAGAATTCCTGTTGGTTCTACATTTTAGTTAACTCTTTGTTTTATCTGTCTTTTTAATTTTAGCTATTTTGGTGGAGGTATACTGGTATCTCCTTATGAGTTTTTTAAACAATATTTTATTATTTTTAATTGTGGTAAAATACCCCAACATGCAATTTACCATATTAACAATTTTTAACCATTTTTAAGTATAAAGTTAGTGGCATTAAGTACATTGACGTTGCTGTATAACCATTACCACCATCCGTCTCCAGAACACTTTTTGTCTTGCAAAACTGTAACTTTGTACCCATTAAACAATAATGTCCCTTTTCCCCCTTAGCCCCTTGGCAACCACCATTCTACCTTCTGTCTCTCGATTTGAATACTTATATAATTGGATTGGATCCATACAATATCTGTCCTGGCTGGACACGGTGGCTCACCTATAATCCTAGCACTCTGGGAGGCCAAGGTGGGAGGATTGCTTGAGGCCAGGAGTTCAAGACCAGCCTGAGCAAGAATGAGACCCTGTTTGTACCCAAAACAGAAAAATTTTGCTGGGCATGGTGGTACACACTTGTAGTCCCAGCTACTCAGGAGGCGGATCGTTAGAGCCCCGAGGTTGAGGTTGCTGTCACCTACTAGGGTGACAGAGTGAGACTCTGTCTAAAAAAAAAAAGTCTATTCTTTGAAAATCAGGCTTATTTCACTTAGCATAACGTCCTTAAGGTGTAGAGATGTTGTACCATGTGTTAGAATCTCATTTTAAGAAGGAATATTATGCCATTGTGTGTATACACATACCACATTTTGTTTATCCATTCATCTGTCAGTGGACACTGCTTCCACCTTTTGGCTATTGTGAATAATGCTGCTATGAACATGGATGTACAGGTATCTCTTCAAGTTCCTGCTTTCAGTTTTTCCTGGTACATACCCAGAAGTGGAATTCCTGGATCATAATGATAATTATTAATATTTTGAGGAACCACCATACTGTTTCCACAGGGGCTACATCTCCGACAGCAGTGAACAAGGGTTTCAATTTCTCCGTGTCCTCACCAGCACTTGTTATTTGGTATTGTCTTTCCTAATGGGTCTAAGTTGATCCTTGTGGTTTTAATTTGTTTCCTGGTGAGTAATGACATTGAATTCTATTTCATATACTTGTTGGCATTTGGATATCCTTTTGTGAAGTGACTGTTCAAATCTTTTGCCCATTTTTTTGAATTTTTTTTTCTTATTTCTTTGTAAGAATTTTTATATTCTGCAAATGAGTCCTTTGTCACATATATGTATTAAAAATATTTTCTTCCAGTCTGCGTTTTTTTTTAACTGTCTTTCTCCCCCCCCCCTTTGGAGACAGTCTTACTCTGTTGCCCAGGCTAAAGTGCTGTGGCATCAGCCTAGTTCCCAGCAACCTCCAACTCCTGGGCTCAAGCAATACTACTGCCTCAGGACTACAGGCATGTGCCACCATGCCCAGCTAATTTTTTCTATGTATTTTTAGTTGTCTAGCTAACTTATTTCTATTTTTTTAGTATGGACAGGATCTTGTTCTTGCTCAGGCTGGTGTCGAACTCGTGAGCCCAAGCTATCCCCCAGCCTTGGCCTCCCAGAGTGCTAGGATTACAGATGTGAGCCACTGTGCCCGGCCCTTTTCACTGTCTTGATGGTTATCTTTTGATGACTTAGTGCTAAGTCCAGTTATCAGTTTATTTTTTTGAGACAGGGATTTGCTCTATCACCCAGGCTGGAGTGTAGTGGCATGATTATAGCTCCCTATAAGCTTCAACTCCTGGGGTCAAGTTACCCTCAACCTCAGCCTCCTGAGTAGCTGGGAGTATACAGATGCATGCCACCATGCCTGTTAAATTAAAAAAAAAAAAATTGTAGCGATTATGTCTTGCTATGTTGCTCAGGCTGGTCTTGAGCTTCTGGCTTAAAGGGATCCTCCCACTTTGACCTCCCAAAGTGCTGGGATTACAGGTATGAGCCACTGCACTTGGCCAATTTTATGACTATTGCTTTTTGCATTCCATCTACGAAATCTTTGCCTGCTTTAGGGTTATTTTTTTAAAACCTCCTTTTTAAAGTTACTAAAAACATGTGGAGACAATCTGTTTGGAAGATATAGTAAATTAACTGTAAGCATATTTCAAATATATGTCCTAAGAATGAAAGTTTGTGATATTCTTTGCTACAGCAAGTGGCAGAAGAGGGGTTTGAAAAAAATGTGTTTTTCATTAAAGTACATGGATATCAATGCTATTACTCCAGTGGCCCCTATTGCTGTCTATCCCTGGCACTGATTTACATAGTACTCAGGGCCCTTCTCAAGTGGGAGGAGCCATAGGGTAGAGCACAGTATTCCATCGCTACAGGAATGAAGCCAAATGGGTGGGTATCCACGCTTTCTCAATTGCAGTCTATGCTTGCTGAATGATTCTTCCCCTCCCTGTGTCCATCCCCAGGGACAGTTTTTGCTATTTGGTCCTGCTGCTTTCCTTAGCTCCTCAGGATTCTGCCATTCACAAGCTGTTTCTCTTCTTCATCTTTTCCCCGAATTCCCTGTGTTCACATTCACTTTCATGCTTCTAGCTGTCCCCCTCTGCCTGCCCCATGTTCTTCAGACCCCTAGGTCTTTATCTCCTGCTTCTACTACCAGTCCCTCAACTCAGGTTCCAGATCTGTATCAATTGCCTCAGACATCTCTCTCTGGGTGTTCCACAGGTGCCTTCACATAAAACACGTGTTGGTCCTCTCCAGTCTGCTTTTTTGCTTTCTCACCTTAATTAATATATTTACCATTCATCTAGGATTCTGAAGTAGAAATCTTGGCACTGTCCCTGATCTTCCTGCACAACTTTTATTACCCTCATAGCCCATATTTAGTTGGTCGTCAAGGCTGCTGAGTCTTTTCCTGTCTTTGAAACATCTTTATCTCTTTCCTGTTTTCACTACCTTGGTCTTCAGGTTCTTCAGTCCACCTTTAGGATTGTAGTAATAGCCTTGCAACTGATCTCTCTGATCTCCCTGATTTGTACTCCTACCTCTCATCCATTTTCCACTTGTCATCAGTTTTCTTTTACTAAAATACAGATTTAACCTTGCCATTTCTTACTTACAAATAATTCATAGCTCTCCATGCCTACCCAGAGGCATTCAGATCCCTAAGCATGATTTATAATATGAAACCCTTCATTATTTGCCTGCAGTCTATTTTTCCTGCTCCATCATCTGCCATTTCCTCCCCACACTCCATCTGTCTTAAACTGTTTTCCATTCCTAGAACATTCCTTGAGTTTTTTTCCTGTATCTATGCTTTTGCATATGCTGTTTCTTCTACTTCTGATATCCCTGCCTGGCAAATTACTGTTTTTCTTTTAAAAACCAACTCAGATCTGGCCTCTTTTGATCCTTTAAGTATTCTGTCAGTGTGGTTAAAGGAAGTGACTTCATTACTTCAGGCACTACTGTTCAATCTTTGTATCCTCAGTAACTACTGGGGCACTATTATGAAATATAGAAGGTATTTCATAAATGTTCATGGAATGAATGAATTCATAAAGAACCCATCCCTTACTATATTAGTTAGATCTGGCTTCTTAACAAACCACCACAGTGTCAGTTTAGTTAGTGATTTTAAACAACCACCATTTATTTAGCTCTCGATTCTGTGGGTTGGCAATTTGGGCAGGACTCAGCTGGGTGGTTCTTTGGATTTGGGCAAGTCTTCTGACCTGGGCCCGGTTCACTCACATCTACAATTTGCTGGGTGGATTGGGGGCTGTCTTTTCTAGGATTGCCTAAGCTTCCCTTTAATCTGTAAACAGGCTAGCCCCATCTTGTTCACACCATAGCTGGCAAGGTTCTAAGAGAGAGTAAGGAGGTGTGTAAGTCTACCTGAGGTCTACACTTGAAGCTGGAACAAGGTTACTTCTTCTGAATTGTTAGCCAAAGCAAGTCATGAAACCAGCCCTGATTCAGGAGGTAAGGAAATAGATTCCATCTCTTGATGGGAGGAGCTATCGTCCCTTTGCAAGGAATATGGATAGGGAGAGGAGAATAATTGCACCCGTTTTTTGCATGGAATCTACTTATTTGGGAGCAGGAATAGCAGATTAAATCAGGCTGGGCCCAGGTTGATTCCACTTAGGTTACCAGCAGGGAGGGCAGTTTTGACCCTCTCTCATGGATATAGTTTTAACTTAACATGAGCCTGAGATGGCCCCATGGTTCTAGCATCCTTTGACCCTCTTCTCAAATCCTGACCCCCACCCCTTTTTTTAGAGATAGGATCTTGCCATGTTGCCCAGGTTGGTCAAACTATTGGGCTCAAGCCTCAGTCTTCCAAGTAGCTGGGACTACAGGCATGAGCCATTGCACCCAGCTTTAGCTGTCATCTGAAGCATATTTAAGACATCCCCAGTTTCCCTAATTTGGGCTGGCCAAGTGGAGGTACCATTGGCACTGGGATGGGGAAAGAGTTCTTCAATAATGGAGAAAGGAGAAACACCTCTCCTCTTAATTTCAGAAGCTGCTATGGATAGCTCTGAGCATTGGGACTTTGTCACTGTGGAGCACTCAAGTATTTGCCATTGATTTGTGTCTATCAGCTGATTGAAAAGGCATTTCTGGGAGAGGAGAATGTCAGGATATGAAGAGATCTGATTGATTGGGGCTGTTCATCCATGTTCTTCCTCACCATGTGTGAAAACGTAAGATATTCTACTCAGATATAGTCGTTTACCCAGTCTTAATGTCAACGTGCTTTTTCAGCTATTACAAACTATTCAGAGTAGAAACATGAATTTAAATATATCTGATTTATCACCTATTAAAAGGATCCTTTTTGAGGTAGGACCTTAATTAAAATATGTTAAAATGTATGTAACATAATCCCAGTTTTCCAGGGATAGTATAACACATGGATAGGTCTGAGCTTTTTCCAGAACTTGGTTTTAGTATACATCTGTTTTTTAGTAGAGTTGTTAGAAGTAGTTAAAAGAAAGCAGATACAAATTTTACCTCATTTATGCCCATTTCAACTAATCCTAGCCAAACAGTGAAGTGACCAAAAGGCATTAAAAGAATAGGAGGTACTTAAAGGGACTTAAGACAGCTCCGGACAGTTCAATTAAGAAACCCACAACCTGAGCAATCCTCTGCTGAAATAACAGCTGTGCTATTTGTGGGTGAAAATAGAATTTTTTTCTTCACCCTACCAATTCCCCTCTAGAATTTTTTTTTTTTTTTTTTTTTGAGACAGTCTCACTTTGTTGTCCAGGCTAGAGTGAGTGCCGTGGCGTCAGCCTAGCTCACAGCAACCTCAAACTCCTGGGCTTGAGTGATCCTTCTGCCTCAGCCTCCCGAGTAGCTGGACTACAGGCATGCGCCACCATGCCCGGCTAATTTTTTTTTTTATATATATATATCAGTTGGCCAATTAATTTCTTTCTATTTATAGTAGAGACGGGGTCTCGCTCTTGCTCAGGCTGGTTTTGAACTCCTGACCTTGAGCAATCCGCCCGCCTCGGCCTCCCAAGAGCTAGGATTACAGGCATGAGCCACAGCGCCCGGCCTAGAATTTTAACTTATGTTAAAAAGTAACTTCTTAAAAGCATTTTTTTCATGGCATGCTTTTCCTTTTATTAGAGAACGAAAGATTTAGTTCTTAACCTCACCATACCTTATTTATAGATCAGTTTCTTACTGGATCTCTGTATAGTGTTTGTTTACTTAACGACAGCATAAGCTCATGTTATAATTCAGTATTTTTAGAAGACCACAACAATTTGAAACAAATCAATATTTTTATCTGACCATTAAAAATTTATCAAATCAAGGTATTTTAACAGACTGAAATAGGATACTAATTGAGATAGCATTTATGGGTACTTTTTTTTTTTTTTTTTTTTTACAAAAGACCTAGTTTGATATCATAGGAAATAGACACTTTACATACTAAATTCCTGACATGTTGCATAAAGTGAATTCTTCCTAAGTTACATTTGCTGATGTATAAATCCATGGTGTATGTACATAAAGATAGATACACGTTATGTACACATACAAATGAATGGGTACACCCTAATCTCTCAAACCCACATATCCTCCTGTGTAAGGTTAAAATACTAGCAAAACTATATGAAAAGCATAAATAAATGTTGAATGGTTTGAAATGTCCATGTAGGACAGTGATTTAAGTTCTATGGGAGATTACTAGTTAAGATGTCTATTTACACTGAGGGAAGGCTGTGATAGAGAAACAACAAATGAATTCAAGGTGGTAGCTTCAGGAGGAGCCTGAGGTGGTATACACTGAATGGTGTTAATAGGCATACTTGGCTTTTAAATGGAGATTTTAGAGCATACACATTTAAGGTGGACTAGATGGGACTCACTCTCTTATCCTTTGTCAACTAATTCTTACATTGGAAAATATTCAAAGTGACTTGTGTGTTTTGTACATACTCCAATTTTGTTCCTGATTAATGGTGTTCTCCAAATGTTCTTATTGTCATAGCATTGTCAGTATGTTTGGTTTCTGGACGTCGGCTTGAGCACAGGTCAGCATCCATGGCTGCAAAAGCTAATTTGCTCATCCAGTAGCCCAGTCATGCATGCAGTGAGGGGCTTGTACTCTGTTTTGACAATGAAAACAAAAACAAAGCCTGGCAGGTATTTGGATTCCAGGAAAACATAATGGACAAAGAACAGAGTCCTAGTGAATTTCCTAAAGAGGAAGGGATATGACTGTTTTAGCTACTCCAGTGCTTCAGATTTATATAGGATTGAAAGAACTGGTGATATTTTTCCTGTGGAGAGTAAAATGCCATGTTCACTGAGGGAAAACCTTGTGCCCTGGAGACCAAGAATCAAACCAAGGTTATCCTTTACATCCAGGGATGGCAATGTAGGATCTTTTCCTTTGGTCATTGTGTATGATATTATGCATGTTATTATCCATGTTATGAGGAAGGCCTTGAGACGGCATTAGGGAGCCAGCGTGCCCGAGAATAGCAGGTTTTTCATTTTAAATTGTTGGAGTGAATGAGTACATAGTGTGCTGTATTTTGTATCATTATCAGTGATTTTTTTCCGTTACTGTCAATGAAAAAAGATGGGTTTCCATAAAAATTGCAATATTTCATGAAGAGCTTTGACTTTGCATTGAATGTGAGCTTGGACTTACCCCGTGCTGGAATCAGAAGGCTGCTGTTTTGGTCCCCAATCAGCTTCTAAGTAACTTTGGTGGGGCACGTGATTTTTATTTCTCTGGGTTTCAAGTATTGTAACCTTTAACATGAGGGTTGGACTATTAATCTCTAGTCATATCTTGCTCTGACACTCCACTCTTCATACTGTGGTGGTATTTTCCCCCAATTTCAGTAAAAACCATAACACTATTACTGGTATTCAAAGTTTTGATGGCATAAAATGTGGCATTGCATTATTATGTTGATGAAATGAGATCAGTGGCCTGGTGGAAACTAGGAGGCAATCACCCATCACAATACAGATGCTCTTGAACTTAACCCAGTAGTCGAAAAGTTAGAAAAAAGTTACAAATGCATTTAATACATCCAACCTACAGAACATAGCTTAGCCTGGCTTACCTGAAATGTGCTTAGAACACTTACATTAGCCTATAGTTGGGCAAAATCATAACACAAACTCTGTTTTATAATAAAGTATTGAGTATCTTATGTGAGTTATTTAATGCTGTGCTGGAAGTGAAAAGCAGAATAACTAAGGATAGTTGAAGTACTGTTTCTATTGAATGTGGATGGCATTCACTTGCATCATGAAGTCAAAAAATCATAAGTCGAGCCATCCTAAGTTGGGGACCATCTGCATATTCAAATTTATGTTATTGTGGGGTTTTCTATACTTGGTCAAGAGCAGAGTGACTACAACCCTACCAAAGAATGTAACCTTATTGTGTAATTAGGGTGAGCACTCTTATGATCTGCATCTCCCCATCTCCATTTTTCTATTTGGGTTTTAATGTGTTTTCCATTAATCTTAAGTTTACTAATCCTGTCTTTTGCTATGTCCCATCTACTATTAAACTCATCCAGTGAATTAATTTGAGATACTGCATTTTTCTTCATTTGTTTTATTTTTAGAATGTCCATTTGATTCTTTTAAAAAATAGTTTCTAGTTCTCTGTTGAAATTCACCATCTTTTCATCAGTTTCCTCCCTTTTCTCTTAACTAATTAATCGTAGTTATTTTAAACATGTTGTTTGATAAATTTAACATCTGGATTATCTGTGAGCCTTATCTTTCTCTTGAATTTTGCTTACATTTTCTTGCAGTTCTCATGTCTAATAACATTTTATTCTGGACATTGTGTCTAAAAGAACCTTATTGGCTTGAGATTATATTTTTCTCCAGAGAAGAATTCCTCTCTTTACTCTGTTAGGTAAATATAGTGAGGGGCTGATCACCCTCACTCATTGAGAATTGAGCTAAGCCATGGCCAGATTGTAGTTTTAGAGGGATTCAATCCACCTATGGTTGGTTGTCCATGCTCCTTGGGCATGGCTCTCCTGGAATTTTGATCGAAAGCCTGGTGAAAATCCTTTCTTTTGGCAAATATCCTTAGTTAGGAGCCCAAGAGATCCCCAGAGGCTCTGAGGGAAGGAAAGCAGATTATTAGCTCACCTTAGAAGAGATCCTTTCCTCTGGCATTCTTGTCTTTGAGTCCCTTATAGTCTAATGGAAGCCTCATCCTTTTTTTCTACATAAAACATGTAAGATGGGACCTGCAATTTGTCATTTGCATGTCCTCCTCTATTTTCACGGTGTCTTCTGTTTAAACGTTAAACATTTTCAGCTTCATGATAAAAAGTAATTTGGTAGTAAGCACCTGCTGACTCATTACAGTATTTCCAAAGGAGGAAAATGGGAATACATAGACAATATGGTCCTCTTCAAAATATTTTCATTGCATTTGTTCAGTTTTTCAATTTTAATTTGTCTAGAAAACACTTTGTAGGTAGAAAATGGTAAGCTTTCAGTTGGTTTAAAGCTCCCTCAGATGGACTCCTTATTGGACACATTTACTTCTCTTTTGTAGTAAAATGAACCATGACTGTCATTACAAACCCTCCCATTTGGGAAGTGAATTTGCTCCAGAGAATTCTAGTACCACTAATAGGCAGTGTCCATATGGTTCACACATGTAGTAAAAACAAGAGAATGGGCCCCTTGAATTATTTAAATTTGAACCATTTCATCTTTAAGGAGCCATTCTGTTGCTAATTTTGTTTGAAGCTGTGTAAGATGTGGCCAGTGCTAAGAGCCCCAGGGCTGGCAGAGGCCCTGAGTTTTCTAGCATTAGCTCTGCTTCCATTTGTCCCTGGGAAGGCCTCTGTTTTGTTTCCTCATCCTGAGAAGGACACTGAAATAGTTGAATCTTAATCCTTTCCATCTCTGCCCTTTGGATTCCGATCAGTCATTTATTATTTGGAAATTAAGGTTTTTGTATATGTATTTCAATAAACTATATTGCCAGGATCAGTTAAAAGAAGAAAATTTTGCAAAACAAGGAGCTGTGTGTAAGAGTGCTAAACAGCATGGACACAAATAAAAAAGAAACAGTGATTTGGAGTCCTGAGAACCTAGATTCAAGTCCCCAGGTTTGTCATTCATTTGCTTTGGTGCCTTGGGCAAATCATGAATCTCTAAGCCTCAGTTTCCTTAACTGGAAAAATGGATAGAATAATACAGTAGCTTTACATATCTCACAGGGCTGTCTGAGGATCACATAAAACTCTCTATAGCTCTTTACTATTTATAATAACATCCATTATCATTAGGACTAATGCAGCCCTTGTCAGCAGTAACCATCTGTTTGTTGTGGCTGTCACTATCAAAAGATGTAAAAATGTCCCAAGGGTATTTAAATTATATACACCTTGAGTTTTGTTCTCTCCTCACTTCTGTTTTTTGTTTTTGGTAGGTAAACTGACACTGTGTTCAACATATAAGCTCTGTCCTTGAAGCCATTGAAATGTAGAGCTTGAAGGGACAGTGTGATCATCTTATCAAATCCCCATATTTTAAAGATATAGCTTAGGAAGTTTTACTGACTTACCTAGGGTAACAGTTGGTTCAAAGTAAAGCCACAACTGAGACTACTGTTCTTTGTTTAAACCCTGGTTTGTGCAATTACTTCTACAATTTTGATAAAGGTCTTTGCTTTCAAACATTGGGATTTTCCACTTCCCTTCTCCTTAACTTCACTGACTTTTTTTACTTCTTTCCTACTTCACAGCCCTCCTTCCTATTTTGATGGTGGTACCTCTTACCTACTCCAGAGAAGAGGGCTCTCCATGGCCTACCCAAAGCCAACCCCCACCTGTGCTCTTGACTCTGACCCATTTTGCCTCTTTCAGAACTTATTCTAGCAGTTATCCTGTCCATGTCCTATATTGTCTTGTGCTCCATTTCTGCTGGTTCTTCTCCTTGGCCTATGAATGTGTCCAAGCTTGTAGAATTTTTTACTTCATCCTACATACTGCTTCTTTTCAATGCTTGAGTACTGAAAAGAGAAACTCCTAAACAGACTAGGTTTTTTAACTGACTTATTCCTTATACACAGTGACTGGTGCTTGGTGGTGGCAGCTCAGAAAAGTTCCCTCCCTCCCGCTTCTCCCATTCTCTCTCATTCCCTGCCTGTTTGTCCTTCACCTAGCTCTTGTCCCCCTTCTTTTCCCCTTCTGTTCCCTGCCTCTCTCTTGTCTGCCCCCTCCCCCAGTTTGTTAACAATTTGTTGCAGTTTGTTTTCTGGCCTCTCTTAGGGACACTGATTTGGCCTTGTTCATCAGTGACATCATGGTGAATGCCAGGGGCTTATTCTCAGTGGAATCTGCTTGTCTTCAACTTGATGCCCTGTTTCTGGACAATTTTTCTTCTTTTAGCCTTTATGATCCCTTCTCAGGATCTAGGCTGGATTCTACCTCTCCTTCTAGTTTCTTAAATGATGTTCTCTAGTAGAATTCTGCAGTAACCCATAGTTCCTTACTCTGCCTCAGTCTGTGCTCACCAGCGCTGAGGGCTGTTTCCTCATAACCCTTGACACCATGCTGAGCCTTATGCCTTCAGCCCTTTACTCCTCTATTATTCCATAAACGTTCTGCTGGAACACCCCTCTTCAGGAAAGCCTTTGCCAGCAACCTCAGTTGAAGAAGCTCCACAGAACTTCAAAGGTCCCTCTACTAGCCCTGATTTCAATGTTATTGGGATTCCATTTTGTACCTTCTGCTTCATCCCTTCTTCTAGTGAGTGAGTACCTTATGGGCAGAGACTGTCTGCTTCATTTCCATGGGACTTGGCCCTCAGTCAGCACTGAATAAATGAGGGAGAGCATTCATTCATTTATTCGAGTACATTTCCTATAGATAAGTATGTTTCTACTTTAAGAGGCTATTGATCTGCCACAGGGAAGGTCATAGTATAAGATCAGGAAAGAAGAGTTCATAGTGTATTTTGTTGGTTTCAGCCAGGTTATTAAATATTGAGCTTTATTATTTTTTGAGACAGTCTCACTCTGATGGCCTGGGTTAGAGTGCCATGGTGTCATCATAGCTCACTTCAACCTCAAACTTCTGGGCTCAAGCCATCCTCCTGTCTCATCCTCACAAGAAGCTGGGACTACAGGCTGCGAAACCATGCCTGACTAATTTTTCTTTCTTTCTTTTTTTTTTTTTTTTTTTTGCAGAGACAGGGTTTGCTTTTGTTCAGGCGCACACCAATACCTCGTCTCAAGTGAACTCCTGACCTCAAGCAATCCTCCCCACCTCAGCCTCCCAAAGTGCTGGGATTATAGGTATGAGCCACTGTGCACAGCCAATATTGAATTATTTTATAGGAAGTACCACAGTGTGATAGGTAGAATAATGGCCCTCTGCTACGATTTGGATGTGGTTTGTCCCCACCAAAGTTGCTATTAAAATTTGATCTTCAGTGTGGCAGGGAGGTGGGGCCTAGTGGGAAGTGTTTGGGTCATGGCTGAGGGCCTCTCGTGAATGGTTTGGTGCTGTTCTCACAGTAGTAAGTTTTTGCTCTTGTGAGACTTGATTACTTCTCCCGGGAATGGATTAGTTCTCGCGGGAGTGGGTTGCACAGCCAGGACTCTACTCAGGTTTTCCCTGCTTTGCCAAGTTTTCCCTTCTGTTTTGACTTTCTCCGCCATGTTGTGACACAGCACCAAAGTCCTCACCAGGAGCCAGGGCAATGCCATTGAATTTCTCAGCATATGAACCTCTTCTTTATAAATTATCCAGCCTTAGGTATTCTTTTGTAGCAACACAAAATAGGCTAAGACAGTCTCCAAAGATGTCTGTACTATCCTAATCCTTGGAATCTGTGAACATGTTAATATGCTAAGAGGGGATTAAGGTTTGCAAATGGAATTAAGATTGCCACTCAGCTGATTTTAAAATAGTTTATCCTGGATTATCCAGGTGAATCACGAGGGTCCTTAAAAGTGGTCTTTGCTGTAGAATTTTCTTAGAGCTGAGTCCATGGACTGCTGAGGGTCTTAAATTGCCTTGAATATTATATTCGGTTAGTGCTTCATCGATGAATTCCTTTCTCTAATAGATAAAATTATATCAGTTTTCTGTGGTATTATCTGTAATGAAAGAAAGGTATCTTTATTGGATGTTTATGAGTTAGGTGCTTTAATGTATTACCTTATTTGATGTGCTTAAATAGCTGAAGAAGTAGATAGTATTAAATTCTTCATGGAAGAGGAAACAGGTCCAGAGTGGTTAACTTAAACAGGGTCATGTTGCTCAGAAGTGATGACCCTAAGATTTTATTGCATATATAGAGCAAAGTTCTGAGTTGTGGCATTTTCACTTTTGCAAGCATGCTCATGGTTCATACTGTCTCATGCTGTATTTTGAAAAGTCTTGCTTTGAATTTTGAAAGAAGATAGATAAATTTGTATACTATTGAAGCAATATGACACTAACACTTCTGGTTAATTTTTGTCCTCTTCTCTAATTTCAACAGAATCTTGGAATATTTTTTGGTATATATTTCCTTTCAGTCTTTTTCCCCCTGTGCATATGTATGTTGCAGTTTCCCATAGCTGTTATTATAGTCATATTATATTTCTCATTTTACATTATGTATTTTTTCATGTTATTGTGTATCTTTGTGTAATTAATATCTTTAATAGACAATAGGTTATTTCTAAGATTTCTTTTTTATTATTAAAAGTAATACTGAAAGAAGAGTTTCCTATATGGGGATGTGCCTTTTAGCAGAGACCAGGAAGAGGGCCTGATCCAACCATGCAACTCAGTTAAAACTTCTGCTTAAGAGGTGGTTGGTGTCTTATTTGCTCACATTTCATTAGTCAAAGTGAGTTACAGGGCCAAATCCTGAAAATGGGAAGGGGTGCATAATCCTATTACAGGGAGGGAGAAATAGTTGGGAATAATAATCCCATCTACCACCTGAAGGGGAATGAAATGATCAGAAATAGAACATAAAAATACAAATAAATGAAAGTAGCAGATATAAACAGGCTGGTAACTTTTGTATCCAGTTTGGTGCCTCCTCTGTGAAATGGAAGGATTAAAAGAAAAGATGTTTGGAAAGCATCATGCACATTGCATTATATTATGAGTAATATTAATAAATAGGCTGCCAGAAAATGCTAGTTCCCTCTGAAGATATAATTTTGCCATGGTACTGAAAGTGCTAGTTTGGTGTAGCTGTTTGGATGGAACTTGACTTTTCTTAGGTTTTTAACATAAAGATATACAATTCTGTGGATTCTTTAGTAATCATTAAGGAAAAAATTGGGTGAATTTGTGGATTAGTCCTTTTAAATCCTTTAAAAAAGTTCATAGTTATTGGGGAGCTAATTTAAAATTCCTGACCCCACATCCCAAGGTGATGGTGTAAGGCAGGGGTCCTCAAACTTTTTAAATAGGGGGCCAGTTCACTGTCCCTCAGACCATTGGAGGGCCGGACTATAGTTTAAAAAAACTGAACAAATTCCTATGCACGCTGCACATACCTTGTTTTGAAGTAAAAAAACAAACAGGCAAAAACACTCGCATGTGGCCCACGGGCCGTAGTTTGAGAACGCCTGGTGTGAGAGAAGGAATCAAAATTTTAACAGATATACCAGGTGAATGTTACATGTTCTTTGCTACTTAAAGGCTGGTGCAAGGACTATCAGTATCCAAATCACCTGGGACCTTGTTAGAAATGCAGCATTTTGGGACCCATCTCAGAGCTACTGAATTCGATTCTGCATTTTAACAATATATTCAGGAGATTCAGATGTATGTTAAAACGTGAACAGCACTGATGTGGGCGGTTCTTAGGAAACTTTTGGAGAAATGTTTTAAAAGAAAAGAAATTCAAAAATTTCTTTTTGAATTATTTGCCTTTTAATTTGACCATAATGAATAAGTTAATAATTAAAGTTTGAAAAAGGGTTTTTAGTGTAATAAAGTATTGAAAATTAGGCGTAGTTAAAATGGAGTCTGCTATAGGTTCAGTGTGTGTCCCCTTCAAAACTCATGTTGTAACTCAATCCCCAATGGGGTAATATTGAGAAGTGGTGGCTTTAAGAGGTGATTGGAGGATTAATTCATTCATGGATTAGTGGATTAATGAGTTAGTGGTTTAATGGCTAGTGAACTGATGGGCTATCATCAGAGTGGAACTGGTAGATTTATAAGAAGAGGAAAGAAGACCTGATCTAGCACTCTCAGGCCTCTGGCCATGTGATGCCATGTACCACCTTGAGACTCTAAATTTAGAGTCCCCACCAGCTAGAAGACCATCACCAGATGCAACCCTTTGACCTTTTTGTATCTCAATCCCCCACCTAACTTTGAGTTTCCTTCCGTAGGTGTTAATCCATAACTCACCTGTGAATTAGTCAACAAACAGGAGAACCTTAAGCAAATAGTCACATCCCTTGTCTTAATTTCCACATAATTTATTTCTAGATACAATATGTCAATAAAGCATAGCAGTCCACCAATATTCCATTGATTCAAATAGCTATGATAGTAACAGCTGAGTTCTTACCTAAAGCTAGAACATTCTCAATCTGAATAAAGATTCCTTACAGCTACTGTCAGATAAAAATATAGAAGTACTAAATAATTGTTCACTACATGCAAGGAGTTAATGTTGTTAGCTTCAAAATACAGTAATAATGAACAAAATAATGAACCAGTTTATTTTGCTATAGCTTTCACTAGTCTGCCTGGATGAGGATAAAGATGTATTACTCATAAGAATTGACAGATCTGGGATAGATTAGCCACAAATAGCACTTTAGAGGTGTTTGAAACTATGGTATTCAGCTAAATGTTCCCATAGTTTTAAGATATATTCAGGATATAAGATGTATCCTGAATGTTGTAAAGGATCTTAGTGGTATGAGCAGCTTGCAGTAGGGATTTGTGTGTGGTTGTTATATGAAAAATAAAACAAAACATAGACTGAATGAGTGGGAAATGATATTAGGATGGAAAAATAATGCTATAGTAACAACTTATTTTCTATAGGAGAAATTTGAAAAATAAAAAAATTCTTAGAACTTGGGTAGAAATAAATTTTGTACAACATGGAGAATGCAGAACAAAAAAAATCATGCTTCTGATACTGCTTTTTTATTAAGAATACTTTATGAAATCGACTAATTTAAAATGTACTTTTTAAGTGACTTCCTAATGTACTGTTTGGATAGAGATACAAGAGAAATTGTAAAGCCCTAAGAGAAAGCAATGTCATTCCATTCCTTATCTTCACTTGACAATTCCCAAATATGTTCTTCAGATGAAATAACAGTGTTCTAGAGAAGTTAATTGTATGTCTTCCTTAATTCAGTTATATCAAATACCTCATAATCATGAAATTCTTTAAATACAGCCTCAATTTTTTTGAGTTGCCGTTTACTCAACTTTCTCTTTTTAGGAGGATAGAAAAAGGGCCACATAATTATTAAAGCCATCTTTTGATTATGAAGTACTGAAAATTATGTTTCTTTACCATCTTCTGATGTGGTAGTCTCAATCCTAACTGCACAGTAGAATCACCTGGAGATTTTTTTTTTAAACAAAATATAGATATCTGTGCTCCATCTTGAATTTCTGATTCAGGTGATCCAAGGTGGAGTGTGGGCATTTGTATGTATACAAAGAAACACAGGGCAAGAATGGTTAAATATTATGTATTGAATTTACAGTTGTGACTTTATTTATTGTGATATTTAAACTTGGCAAGATAAATGAATAAATGCCTATTGGTGCATCTCTGTGCCTACAGTATTGTAACTTGTTCGGAAATGGTAGCTTACACCTTATAAGAAAGTGATCTGAGTCATGCGTAATGGCATGCTAGGTGATCTTACAGACGTATTAATTGAGCTTTATTTTTTTCTCCATCAGCTTTCAAATTCTTAATGAGTTTTCCATTTGGATTTAAAAGAGATGTGTCTCTTGCTATGAAACTTACCCTTGTCATGGTGCTAGAAAATTAAAAAAGATGAAACAAGATCAAGGTGAGGTAGTAAGTTGATCATTCTGCAGCCCTGCTTGTGAAAAACCACTCTTAGAAATACTGTAGTTCTTTCAAGTCTTCTTACCAATTGGCTAGTTCCAGAGATCCAAACCATCTACTCTGTCAGCATCTCTTTCTGGTATTCAGGCTGTGGACAGGATGTCTTAAACGGAGTTGAGTCTGTGTTAGAATGACCTGAAAATTCCACAAACCAGTAGGTAAAGTTGTAATCTGTTAGTCTGTGGGGTTTTATGGAGTAACCCAGTTTTCCATTTAGACTTAATTAGCAACAACCTTAAGTTTGTTATTGTCTTGATTTACTGTTTGTTATATTAATACTTCCCTCTCCTTTATTTTCACCTTTAGAATGCCCTGCAATATTGTGCTTTTAATGGAGGTAGAAAGGTGGTTGAAAGCATCTGGTAACCGGAGTTCTCTCTTCTTTCTAATTTTGGGGAAATGAGTCTATTTCTAGGAGCTGTGGGCTCTTCACTTCTAAAATGAAGGATTGGACTAGATGATTTTTCAGCTTGAGTCATTCATTCTTTAACAAAAATTTTAGCTGAAAACCAGTAAATGGTGATATTGCATACTTGATTTGATAGCTGAGTGTTTCTAAGTACATCCATCCAGGCCAAAGATAGACTTTTGGGGAGCCATCAGTGCATAGATCCTATTCAAAATCATGACGTTGAACGAGGTCACCTAGAAAGGGAGTGGTCTGAGAACTTGAGTCCTGGGGACACACCGTATTGTTGATAGTAAAGGAGCATAGAAAGAACAAATAAGAGACTGAGCAGCTGTGTTCAGGAAGGTAGGAGGAGCAACAAGAGAACTAAGTGACTTGAGAGTCAACTCTGAAAAATATTTCAAGGAGAAATGTGTTCAGTTGTGTCAAATGTGGCTGATAGTTTGTGTAAGATAAGGTCTGAAAGTTTGCTATTGGCTGTAGGAAGGTGGAGGTAATGGGAGACCTCGAAGCACTTGTTTTGGTGAAGGAATAGCAGGAAAGGGACATCCTTTATTGGAGTGAGTTCAAGAGAGTGGGGAGGTGGAGGGGAATTTGAGCAAGTATAGCAACTCTCTTGAAGGAGATTTGCTGCAGATCAGAACAGAGAAATGGAGCAGTAGCTAGAAGAGGGCATTAGGTCAAGGTTTTAGTTTTTAGTGTGGGAGAAATTGAGTAATTATGATTATATGCTAAGAGTGATACATAGAGATATTTATGAGACAGGAGATGCAGGGCACAGTTGCAGAACTGATAGCTTTGAAGAGGCAAGAAAGATTCTAGTACGTTGAGTGGGTTGGCTTTAGCTAGGAGTACAGTATATTTGTAGCAGAGAACATAGAGTATGTGAGCACTTTGGAAGTCATTAACACTGATCTCAGATATGTTCAGCTCTCTACCTTCTGGGCACACTGTAGCATCGTTGTTCCTAGACTCTTATGGCTTGATGGAGTTACGTAACCAGTCATGGTCAGTGAGTTGTGTTAAGTGACATGCATCATTTGTGTGCTATAGCATTTGTCAGTGAACGTATTCAAAAGTTAATTTCACCTGTGCCATGGTGAGTGGCGATCTTCCATAATCTGGCTGATCATCAGCCTGCATCCCTGAGAAAGGACAACATAGAGTGGAGCCCCCAGCTGATCTTGGTAGGCTTTTTAGTGTCCTTTTGTTGTTAAGCCACTGAGTTGTGGTGGTGATAGAGTGTAAGCTGGCCTATCCTGAGTGATAAAGGCACTGATACAGATAGGAGGACAGATGTGATAGGGGTTGTTTATGGCAAGTCTGTTCTGATTGTGTCTGGAATTTCAGTGAAACAGCATGGTAAGCCATCAAGCTGAGAGTGAGGCTGGGAGGAGACATGCATTGGACATGTGAGGAGAAAGCAATGGGTATGAAATAGTCATTGGGGAGAGTCTGAGAGTAACTGGGCCAGTGAAATATGTCATGATTTTTACACAGCACTTGGGGCCAATTTGTGGTTTGGTGCCCATGAATATAAGGTGAGTAGTTGGTATGGGATATGTTTTTCTTCCATCACCGTGGACAGAGTGGGTGCCAACATGGTGTTGACATAAAACTGGGTTGAAGCAGGGACTGAGTCTCACCAGGCAAGAATGACGGGAGTGAGTGGAGAGGGAATTGAATATACATATGAGTGATTATTTAGCATATTCTTTTAGGGTATCCTTTTAATCAGCCTCAAACATATTCTTAGGGTAGTTGACATGAGGACTGAGAGATGTAAAAAAAGTCAAGCTGGTGTCATGTAGTGTGTGGTTTAAAGTTTTCATAGAACTTTTGCACATGGAAGAATAAGACAGGGCAGATGGTAAGTAGGGTTGGCCATAAAACAGCACAGCCCTTCTTTTTTCAGGATAAGGAGAAAGCCTTTTTCATGCTCATGTTTATCCCATGTCTCTCGTGAAGTCTCTGCCATGGCAGCCTCTTTTTCGTACCCTCCTCCCATGTCTTTCTCTTTAAAGCATCTGTACTGGTCATACGTAGTTTAAGCTTTACCATGATACTCTTTGTCCTTCATTTGTCGTTGTTTCTTTTTCCTTTGTCTCACTGAGCAGGTGGGGAAGGAAGAGTAGATGCATGAGGTGGGGTTACCACAATTCAGAACTAGGCCTGAGGGTTCAATCTGTAAGCCCCAAATCACTCATCATTAGGAGTATAAGTCATCCCTGAGGTAACCTGCAAGTTCTTCAAGGTGTAGGTGAGGGAGCTGAGGTTACTTCAGCAATTTACACGATTTATACAACTATGGAGAGTTTTTATTACCTTCACTCCCCTCATTTTACTCATGACTTTCCCCCTCATGTAGGGAGTGTTTGTTATTAATAGTTAGGATTGTTCCTAATTGTTCTAGTTAGTTTTATGTGCACAGTATGCTTCTTCCTGACCACTTAGATCTAAATAATGTCCCAAAGGACAATCAAAGCTTCCGTTCTCTTTTTGCAGCTTCTAGGTATAGATGCTGAGATGCTGATTCTAATTCTGGAACTGTTTATAGCAATGCCCTGAATTGGTGTCGGGTCGCTAGAAAGCCAGAGGGACCCAATCATTCTAAGAGTTGTTAATTGTGTTTCCTGTATTTTTTATTTAGACAAGGACAGGAGAAGGCTGGTTTGAGGAGCCTCTTCTATCTGCTTTGGTGCTGAGTTTGAAGCCATGGGCTGAAGATCCCGGGTGCTCTGTTCATGTCACCATGTGACCCACTCTGACTGATTTAAGAGGGGGAAGAAGCTCATGGCAGTAGGAGGCTCTGTGCAATGCCACAGAAAAGCAATGCATACATGTTGGTCCTGCCATTGGTGCATCAGGGCTGTTGTTAGGAGCCTGGTGTGCTGCCCATGAGGTAGGAAGGGACAGGCTTTGGTCATTGGGAACAGTCATCTTCAGCCTCCACTAATCCCTAGGACTCTTGTTGGAGCTTTCTTTTCTTTTCTTTTTTCTTCTTTTTTGAGCTTTCTTTTTGGTGGAAAATCTTTGATGCTTTTTATTAAAATAGGAACACCCCCTAGAGGGAGAGAACTTCAAACTCTCCCGAGGAAACACTGTGTGAAGGGCCATTTATTAGGGGCTCCTATGACTAAATTTGGGGAAGATGGGCATTTAAAGATGAGCAAGGAGAGGGTCTTTGGAGAAGGAGGGATGAGAAGGGCAGGGCTGGGCCTTGCATACTTCATAGTTGAAGTCTATGCTCTGCTCAGCAGAACAGCAACTTGGGGACTTAAGAGAGTTTGCTGATTTCAGCTTGGAACCACAGGTGGTTGGTTGAACCATGACTTTTTGCAGTTTGGTCCTTTCTCTCCCATTTATCTCCCAGTGGCCTGCCAGAATGTGCCTGGGTATGTGCCTACTGCAGCTTTTCCTAGGCCAGTATCCCCACTGAGAGCTGGCCAGGGACAAAGCCTCAGAGGCTTGCTTCTCCCTGGGCTTTCATACCTTTGGAGGAGTGCTCTGTGTTAGTGATAGAGGCACCAAGTACAAATTAATTGAGAATGGGGCAGAAGTAAGAAAAATCATGGCATGTGCTTACGACTTTCAGAAACGTTTACTATTGTGTTTTTGTTTTCAGTAGACTACAGCTTATGGAGGAGTATGCAGATCATGTAGAAACTATACAAATATTTATTTATTTATTTATTTATGAGACAGAGTCTCCCTTTGTTGCCCAGGCTAGAGAGAGTGCCGTGGCATCAGCCTCGCTTATAGCAACCTCAAACTCCTGGGCTCAAGCAATCCTGCTGCTTCAGCCTCTCGAGTAGCTGGGACTATAGGCATGTGCCACCATTCCTGGCTAATTTTTTCTATATATATTAGTTGGCCAATTAATTTCTTTCTATTTTTAGCAGAGATGGCGGTCTCGCTCTTGCTCAGGCTGGTTTCGAACTCCTGACCTCGAACAATCCGCCCGCCTCTGCCTCCCAGAGTGCTAGGAGCTACTGCGCCTGGCTGAAACCATACAATTATATTTCCTATCTCGTTCTTGATTTCACATACCTTAATAATGCCTGCGGTGAAATGCAGATAGAGACTGTTATGAATCAAAGATCCCCAAAACCAAGGAGTCATGAGCCATTGGGAAATTCAGTTATATAGTACTTGTTTTTTAATCTATACAGCCAAGATATAGAAATGTTCATCACATTTCTGTTATAGGACAAATCATCTTGGGAATTCCAATTCATTCCCTTATATATTAATAATAATGCTTACAGGGGAAAGTTGAAATCATGAGTTTTAAAAATGTGCAGTTTCCTTTGAGTTTAGCCTTTTCTAAAAGGAAGGTTGGGTGAATAAGTTTGCTCTGCTTTTTTGGTCTGTCAACTTAAGAGTTATTGTTCTTACAAGTGTTTTCTCCTTAGAATAACTTTTACATTTCAGAGGAATGGATGATGGATCAGTGTTTAGAGTAATGAGAAAGTAGAGAGAGGTTTAGTAAGGCGAACCAGTACGGGAACCACTCAAAGTCTCAGTAGCTAGTAATGCTTGTACGCTCCCTCTACGCATGAATGATTCATTTTGCTGCTTTGTTATAATAGCCACAGTGTTCAGTCTCTAAGACTGTCTTGTGATATATCCTTCTTTTGCTAAAAGGCTACATATCAGCAGCCTCATTTGATTTAGAAGCCAATAGAAGCCAATTCAACATACCATGCATACCATTTGAGAAGAATGTCAGGATCCTTCCTGCTATGAAAATGTCATGCATGCTTAAAATGACAAAGTTTGTCCCAAGCAATGGTTTCAAGTGCTTTTTAGTTATTCTTTTTGAGTCTTCAAAACAATTTAATTTTAGAGGTTTCACTTTCAATAAGAAAAATCACTCAAATATTTATTTTTAAATATCAAAATGTTGAATTGCAGATATAGAGTGTCCAAAATGTAGAGTGAAGGTGGTGTTTTTTAAATTTATTTATTCAAGATGTTATGGGGGCACAAACATATTGGTTACATGTAATGCTGTTTGCCCCTGCCCAAGCAAGGGCTACAAGCATGCCACCCCCATATGAGTGGTAGTGTTTTTTGTTTTTTTAATGTGGCAGAAAACACGTAACATAAAATTTCCCATTGTAATAACCATTTTTAAGTGTGCAGTACAGTAGTGTTAATATATTCACAATTTGTGTAACAGATCTCTAGAACTTTTTCATGTTGCAAAACTGCAAATATATCCATTGAACAACTCTCCATTTCCCTCCCTTCACCCCCTGGCAACCACCATTCCACTTCATTTCTAAGACTTTGACTACTCTAGATACCTCATGTAAGTAGAATCATGCAGCATTTGTCTTTCTATGTCTGGTTTATGTCAGTTAGTATTATGTCCTCTGGGTTCATCCATGTTATAACAGATGACAGAATTTTCTTTTTAAGGTTGAATAATATTCTGTTGTGTATATACCACATTTTGTTTACCCATTCATCTGTGAAGGTAGTCTTTTTGTAAAATGTTCTCATGAAAGGTTTTCTCATGAAAACAACCAAACCACAGAGAACATCGAAAAATCAAATCTGAGTCATGTATGCTAAGAAGTGGGATTTTTGTTTGTGATATTTAATATCAGACTTACATACTTGCAAAACATGGAATTTCCTCAACTGAAATTCTAGTATAAGTGGTTTAGGTTCACACTCTCTCAATGTCTGCCTCCTCGCCCACCCTATCTGGCTCCCTCTTAAAATTACAGTCCCTCAGACTGTCCCTTAGGGGGGCAAACTAAGGCATGTGCTCGAGTGCTCATTGGAGAGTGTGATAAAAGTGGCATTTTCTATTAAAGTTGTCTGTACTTCCCTAGAATGTTTAGAGGGAAGAGATAACGGGAAAGGAGTTGTAGCCATGAAAGGATGGATGACCTATGAGATCATTAGGGTTAGTAATGGGTTTTCCCATTCCACTCTGGGTTTTTCTCATGGATCAGCTTCTATATGGATTCCAGCCCCACTCAGAGTTGAAGCAGTTCTGGCCAAAGCAAAACCAAGCCAGCAATATGCTCTGTGGTCTGGCTTTAGTCTAAAAAGTGTTACCAGAGAACCAGAAGACTAAGGTTTGACTTGAAAAGAACACGTTGTTGGGGGAGAATCTGAGTTGTGTAATGTTACTTTCACTTTTTCTTGACTTCGTTTCTTGCTATGAGCACAATGATGAGGCAGACAAACCAGATTTGGAGCGTGGCTGGGGTCCCTGTCTTCACAGATGCTGCAGTGTCAGCAATTGCCTGTCTTGGGCAGGTTCAAACTGAGAATGTGGCCTTTTCTCCTCCCTGTCCATTTTGTGATTCCTGGATAAGGGTGAGGAGCATTTGAGGGTGGGAGCCACTCTTCCTTTTTCCTGCGGGTTGCGTAGAGACCTTTGAGCTGGGATGCAGTACAGAGTGTGTGGTCTGCATTTTAGCACAGAAAACACCTCTGTCCTGCTTGAACTCAGGAGAGTGGGATGCTTCCCAAAGCTTTCTCTGCTGCTGCTTTGATAAAATCCTCCTCCTCGGAAAGCAAGACAGGGTGCCACCAAGTGGGTGAGGGGAGGAGAAATGCTTCAGGAAATGCCCAGTGGGCTGACAGATAAACCTGAGGTTCCTGGGGAAATACTTGCATGCTGTAGAATGTGGCTCCTTGGTGGCCCAAAATCCTCAGGCAAAATCCTCCTTAGCTTCAGTGATTGAGCTAAGAATGGGATGCAGGGGGAGGACCAAGTAGGCTATTCTGCAGCACTGACAGCTGGTTCTGTCCTGCTTGATGCAACAGAATGTTGGGGAGGAGTTGCACACTTAAGCCCAGTCAAGTGGTGGGACAGTCAGCTGATTCTCAGGCCTGAGTCAGGTGAGGGCTCTGACAACTTTCCCCCAAAGTGAGGGATCTCCTTAGAAGGCAGGTGGAAGCCAAGGACTCCCTGCTTTGTTAATATCAATATGGAAGCAAGAGGAAATGTTTTGAAGAGATTTTTAATAAGTCCTTGTGTGTGTGTGTGACTTTAAAAAGTAAATTTACACTGGTTTTCCCCTAATTTTTAATGAAAATCTTCAGGTTTATGGCAAAATTAAAAGAATTTTACAGTGAACACATCTATGCCTTCCACCTAGATGACTAGCATTTCAATATACTTGGCTTTATCAAATGTCTATCTACAGAGTGTCCTAGAAATCTCCATATAAAGGAAAAATTTTGTCAAATTTTATAATGAATATTTTGCAAATAAAGGTACATTTGCTATAATTTCCCATTTTCCCTCTGTATGATGACTTTTGGGACACCTTGTAGTTCATTTAGGCAGCCTTTAACCCATCTTATTTTGTAATGCATTAAAAAAACACTTCCCCTAAATGCTTCTGCATTATAAGTAAAGTATTTGTTTTATAATTTACATACAATGGGATGCATAAATCTTAAGTGTACTACTTGGTCTTTAGAGTGCTATATTTTTTAAGTCTTTTTTCTCAGATTTCATAGAACCAAACCTGTTCTCTTTTTATAAAAACCAAACTTATAGCTGGTTATGTAATTTCTATAAATTATATAGGAAGTGCAGTTTGTAAGGTAATTGTGAATGATAGCATATTATGGGCATATTGGAAAGATTATGTTCACTTACCACTCCTGGCCCTTCTCTTGGTTCTCTCACCACCCCTTCCTCCCCCCAACACACAGGAGAAAGTATAGCAATTAATTGGTGAAGCAGTTTTCAGGATCCAAATGTGGTCCAGCTAAAAAGGGACTAATGGCTTTTGCCATTTGCATGTTGGCAACCACTTTCTCGAAACCACCTTTCCTTTTCTTAGGAAATTGAAGGAGAAGCAGTCTTCTCACAATACTTCACAGCAAGCATAACCCCTCCTCCCTTAGTTCAATATAGTCATTCTATAAAGCCCAAATATACAATTCCATGGTGATTCATGATGGCATTCATCCATGTGGAACTAAACGATCTCCTATGAAGCGGCAGGCTATCTTAGTATTATGAGTGACAGATTTGTCATGCTCATTAGGAAAAAGAGGAGAGAGATGCAAATGCTGATTTTTATTTATTACTGTTTCTCTGGGTAAGTCTTACTTGCATTATTTGTTTACTTGTATACCACTGCAATGCCAGGCTGCTTGAATGATGGAAACCCAAATATGGTAGGACAGGAATTTGCCCTAGTTCTCTGTGATATGCTGCCTTAAAAAAATGGAGGCACTTTGGCTTTATGAACACTTAGTATGTGCATACAAATGCCTAGTAGAATCTCCAGAAGGAGCAAACTGTTTATTTGGGAAGAGAAGATGTGGGTACACGATGGGTCAGGAGGGTTGAGGATGTAAGTGCCGTGTGAGTTGAAAGAGCAGGGGGATGGCTGGCAGTCACAGTGATTAGGAGAGTCTTCCATTTCCATTTCTCTGTTTCTGGGGAGCCATCTGCTTTGTGGTAGTTGGTGGGGGTGGGTGGACAGAGGAGCTGGGGAGCTTTCAAGGTCCTGGTGGATTGCCCATAGCAGGGAAGCTTTTTCTTTCAACACAGCAAGGCTGTTACAGTGATAGAAGATTTGGGGAAGTCTTAGCAGACAGGAAAGATAAGTTGGGGTTGATAGTGTAGGACTTTAATTGACAGATAATTTTGAAGGTCAGCACAGTCCATGGTTTCCAGAATGATTTTTCATTCCTCAGCTGTGATTGACAGAAATCACATACTAGACTGAGGCCTTTCAAAAGAAAGAATGGTGTCCCTCTGTTGTTTGAATAAAGTTTAAGTAAATGTATTTGACTAGGTGAGCTATTTCTAAATAAGTTTAAGAGAAATGATGCTCAAGGAAAATAGAATAAACTTTTTAATCTGAAGGTAACTCCCTAAAACTCAGGTATCCCCCTTTTCACAAGAAAATGTGACCATGAAGAATTATACTCCTTTTATTAATGGCAATATGGTCACTGTTTAGACCATAAACAAAAAAAGCCTGCAGCATTTCTTGGGTATAGTTACTCATCTTGTCAAATGTTGCAAAATACCGAAGGGAAAGGAAAACCAGAAGTGGGGGGTGGGGTCAGTGGTTTAAAAAATATGGTGACTAACCACTTGTGCTGACTAATATCAGTGAACTCATAATGAGTAACAATAGTGAAGTCAGAAGGGATATAAGTAGGAGACCTATTTAAAGGTTGCTTTAGAACAAAAGGCAGCTGAATTGGTTACCAGTAAGGACTTTTTGGGGGATATTCGGAAGTAATTCCATTTATCCCTTCAAAAAGTTCTGTCTCCTTTAGAATTCTTTCAAGTATAACTCTCTTTCCACTTTCTAAAGGAAATTCTTAGCAAAGAAACTTGCTTTTGCACTGAAGAAAATACTGTAAGTGTCCAGTGGTAAGCAAGAGCAACCAATTGATTAAAACAAGGTTGGTTTTGCTGTCTGTGAACTGAAAACACAAGAGGTTTGTTCGAATTTATTTTCTGAGGATTTTTTCTTCTTATGATATAAAAGTATAAGAAGTGACCAGCTATCCTTTTCATAAATCTGGATGCTATCTTTTTTCTTTTTAAAGATTATAACATATAAATAGAGCAAACATACAACTGACCAAAATATGCAAAGACAAGATAGTTTGTTGTAGAATTTTCAATTATCTGTATTAGTCAGAAAATGTTTTGTTTTCATCCCTGTTGAAAATATTTTTAAATGTTAATTTATCTTCCTTGAAACTCCTTTTCCTAACTCCACTTGGCCCTGGGCCAGATAAGGAGATTTGCTGTCTTTTCCTATCATTGCATCTTTCTTATTGATTATTGACTTGTCTCTTGTCCCCATTAGACTTCAACCCCCTAAGGATAAGGACACCACATCGATTATTGTAATACCACCCACCTAGCCTAGTGCCTAGCAATGTAGCCAGCCCTTAAAATTTGTTCAAAGAAATAAGATAATGAATCATATGTTAAAGATATATTTATGTAGCTGTGCCTTGGGGATTAGGTCATTTATGATTTTTTTTCTTTAAAAAAATAACAAACCCAGCTAAACCTAGGGTATGACTAGATATTCAATTTTTAGCTAAAATCTTTAATTGAGCTTATTTTCCCATTGTTCTTTTTGTTCAGTTTTATATTCCTCTCATTTGGGATTCCTGGGAACTTGGGTCACTCTTAAATTTTTTATATATAGGCATATAGATAAACACACATTTATACACATACATATATATAATTAGAAGACAATTCCAAGTTCTGTTCATTTGAGTAAGGTTTTGGATAAGTAATTCTCCCCATTTAGTATATGATAAATGAGTAAAAATTATCACAAAGTGTATGAGTTGGAATGGCATGAATAGGGAAGACAAAAACTTTGATTTTCTTGAAGATTATTATTTGAAGATCTTTGAACAGTTAATTGAATGGGATATTTATTTAGGTAAATTTGCATCCATAGGCAAGTTGATCAGTTTTGATTTGTTTTACAGAAATCTAATGGTTTAGAAATAGTGAATTGAAATTCTTATCAAAGCATTTAATGAGTTTCCATGGGTTTAATTTCAGTCTCAACATGAGAAAGTGTATCTTTGATTTTAAAGTTGGAAGTAATTTAAGTTTAATTTCGTCTTAAATTTAACTGACTTATTGTTCAGAGTTAAGAGGTGCAGAGAGCAAACTCACTTAATACTTCCACTTTCCTTCAAAAGTGGTGGTAAATTTAGATTAAGTTTAGAGCTCCAGAGAAACCATACTGTAGAGCTTGGTGTTGTATTTAGGAGAAATTTCATCTAAGAATTTTGCTTTCACAATTAGAACAAACTGTTTTAAAAAGGAAATAGTTTTTAATATCCAAACTGGTGGTTGTATTCTATTCTTCAGAGGTTTTATTGGTATATGAGAATGAAAAATGAATTCAGAGAGGGATTTATATGGACATTTGGTTTAAGAATTGCCTCAGGCTTTTGCATGACACCTAAATCCAAATTGAGAGTGTCTCCTATTTTTATGTCTTGGTTTTGGCTAGGGCCAGATGTTATAAGCATTGTCTCTTTTATACAGAATCACTGTTTCCATTTCATTCTGAAGTACTATAAATGCTTATTCTGTAAAACTTGGGGATTAACAGTTTTCTAATCTCACATAAATTTAACACTTTGGAAATAGGTTAGTAAATAGCACGACTTTATTTTCTTTTTGATATGTAAGCACACTGAATGAGTTTAATCAGCTTTTTTAAAAAAAATTCACATTAGCAATGTTTGAAATATCTTCCCTAAAATTAAACTTCAATATTGGATACAACTTGGCGTCTTGGGTTTATTAGAGCTTTTTAGCAGAAAGCAGTGCAGTGGCGAGCTGAAAAGCATGGATGACAGGAATGGTTTATAAAGGAGGTTATTGAATGGATCAGGAAATGCTACAGGTAAATGTGATTCGAGTGCAGAAGCCAAACCACATGGCAACTGGTAGACTCCTAGCTATTTGTTTTTAACTTAAAAAGGAACCTCGGTTTTTAGCTTTGACATAAAAAAGAGTTCTAGAAGTTTTTATTGAAACCTTTGCTTCTTCCTTGCTAATAAGTTGTTCTTTGGATCTTAATGTAGTTTTCAAGTGTGTAGGAGGATGGAAAGTTTTTATGTTGGTCAACACTAAAGAGAACGGGCTGTCTCAAACTGTAGAGATAATGGTGGGAGAAAGTATGGGCTTAATAAATGTGTTGAATGACTGGATTCACAAACCTTACCTTAAAATTCTGGAATGATAAGCTTGAATCCTGAAAGAAGTCATTTTAAGAAAATAAAGCAAACAATATTTTAAACGGTGGGAGTCAGATCACAGAATAAATTATACAAAAACATGGTGCCCATTGAAGCTATAAAACAAGCTCAAGAATCAAGAAAGATTTCTATCAGGTAATGGATGCTAGTTATGTGAAAAGGCATCTCTGGTCACTGAAGAAAATGGAGTGCCATCTAGTGGAATCATTTCACTATTACGTATTGCAATACACACTATTTTAGAAGATTTAGGTTTTTTTTTTGAGACAGAGTCTCGCTTTGTTGCCTAGGCTAGAGTGAATGCCGTGTTGTCAACCTAGCTCACAGCAACCTCAAACTCCTGGGCTCAAACAATCCTTCTGCCTCAGCCTCCCAAGTAGCTGGGACTACAGGCATGCGCCACCATGCCCGGCTAATTTTTTCTATATATATTAGTTGGCCAATTAATTTCTTTCTATTTATAGTAGAGACGGGGTCTCGCTCTTGCTCAGGCTGGTTTCGAACTCCTGACCTCGAGCAATCCGCCAGCCTCGGCCTCCCAGAGAGCTAAAGATTTAGGTTCTTAATAAAACATGTAGCAGTTGATTTTTTTATTCAAAGAGTGTTTTTAAAACCTTTTTATTTTGAGGTAATTTTATATTTGCAGAAGAGTTGCAAGAATAGTACAGAGAGTTCCCATATACCCTTTGCCCAGCTTCCCCTGTTAACTGTGGTATACTTATCAAGGCCAGGAAATTAACATTGGTACAAAACTACTAACCAAACTCCAGACTTTATTCGGATTTCACCAGTTTTCCCACTTATGGCCTTTTTCTGTTCCAGGATCCCACAGTGTTTTTAGTCATCATGTCTCTTTAGGCTCCAAATCTGAGATAGTTCTTCTTCAGTTCAAAGAGCATTTACTAAAAATGTTTCTCTAGGGATTGTGGCTGTTATAAAGTACATTTGAAAATATAGGAGACTTAGAAAATTAAAAGGTAGTTATGAAATAAGAATTTTGACCTAGAAGTATTTATCCTACTTGTCCGCCCAACCCCGTCTTTTAAAATAGCTGTTTATGTTTGCAAAGTTCTTTATAAGTTTTACTTGTTCTGAAAGTCATGAGAGGCAGGAACAAATCTTTGACAATTTTCTCATGTTACTTAAAAGGAAATTGAGCCATAGGGGAGTTTTATATTTTGCCTTAATGTGTACAGCAATCTCAGGCACACTGGCTGGTAGAAGAAAGGACAACAACTCAAAAAGCAGTTGAAAAGTAAACCTCATTTTGCCAACATTTTCTATTAAGAGAGAAACTGAAATTCTAAAACATATGACAAACCTGAAATTACACTGCCTAATAAATATTTTGTTCTTTAAAAGTTAATGTGGCAACACATAAATTTATCTAGTTTTTAAAGTAACAGTTTGGACTATCTATCCTAAGTATTCCAAACTTCTTGCTGCCTTATGTATTGAAACAGATATTTCTAATGGAAGCGATTTTTGGTCCTTAAACAACTTCCTGATTTTGTTGCCCTCAACATGCTATATGTGATAGAAGGGAATAAATAAGTCTGGAAAACACAGTCTGAGGCTTGTTGTACTGGTTTATGGCTTCATTCCCACAAACATTGCCTTTTTCACTGTGAGAGTGGCTTCTGAATATGATGACCACTGTGAACTGTGGTATACCTGAAAGCAGTGAAAAGGCCTGGAATTTCCACAGAGTATTTATGTTTTTCCTTACTGCTGCTGTGTATCCACCTTTCCCAAATCAACTCCAATAGATGTGGTGATGCTATATGAAATAGAATTGCCTACCAAACAAAGAAGAATGACCCAGTAAGGGCCTTGACCAACAAAGACACCTTCTTTGGAAAGCTCACCATCAGGTTGCTGTTGGCATGAGGTAGAGATGGATGTGCCTTGGCTCCAGTATACCGACAGGCCTGTGAGCTGCAGTCAACCCATAAAGTAACCAAGCTTCAGAGGCTGTGTGCCTTTGCAAGCCAGCATGTCTCCTTTCCCAGAATGCTTCTCTTGACTGGAGATGCAAATGTGTTGCTGTTCCATTGATTATGTAATTGGGCCCTCAGTTTTTTTTTTTTTTCTCAGTCCATTTTAATCTCTCTTTATATGTATAGGTAAAGTTATTTGAAAGTGAAAACGAACATAAAATAGAATTGCCTGCCTTTAAGGCAACCCAGGGAAGCAGAAAAATTAGCCTTTTAGGTTTCTCACCTACTGTTAGGAACCTTTTTCTCTTTCTTACTACCCTCCCCTTTCTCCCTCCTTCCCTGCCTTTTTCCCTCTCCCTTTCTCCATTCTCTGCCCCCACCTTTTCATTGCTTTGCCACCCAGGCAACTCAGTTGGACCACTGGGGGACTTTAGGTTTCCTTCCACCCTATGCCCTCTTTGCCGACAGAAATGTGTATGTAGCATTTCCTTGTGTATTGTGGCTGTTATTTATTACTGATCATTGTAGGTTTGTGAGCATTCTACCAAGTGAGTGTTCTGCTGCTGCTCAGTTGTTCACCATACCAGGACTGACCTTGGCAGTATCGAATCACATGAGAAGCATGCAAAATAAATCTCATGAAAACTACTAATGATAAATATGGCCTCCTTTGGAATGCAGGAAACAAGCATTTTCAGACCCATGAATGAAAGGAGGCTTTCCAAGTGAATCCATTTACACAATGTACTAGATCATATTACATCTCATGAACTGAACTGTAAGAGCATTGTGAAAACATTCCGAAGGAAACTGGAGAAATAAAGAATTTGTCTATTCAGCTATATACTTCTAGAACTTTCTATGCATATGTTTATTAGAGACTGGATTCATAAGGGAACTGTTTTATCTTACTGTTTTGCAGGGTTGTGATTATTTTTCATGAACCTCCATACTCATTTGACAACTTTATCATTAAGCATTTTCAGTAATATTTTGGTTCCATTCAATACATACAGTAAGTGGGAAAAATTTTTATTGGTTCTTCTTGCACTTGTCTATAATTATAGATTGCTTTGTGCTTTTTAGGACAACTCTTTCAAAATGGTATAAGTTAGACATTTTATGCAGTGTTACATGCCTAAGAAATGAGTTGGAGTGAGGAAAGGAAGGGTTTGTGCTCCCCTTGGAAATACTGAGAGATGAAGTTTCACTTTGCAGACACTTTCTGTGTTAGTACAAATCCTCTTATTCCTAGTTTTCTTTTATTGACTTGTCACTATAGGTACTTTGTTAATCTTTGGCTACAGTAATAGTTTTACAGATTTTAAAGATGGACTTTTATCACTGCAAATCAAGAACACTTCAAGTGGTTACAGGATAAGGTGGTTGTAATGAGTTAATGGTTGAACTGTTCCCTAGATTGGTTGTTATTATGTGGTTTTGAATCCTTCTGTTAAGTGAGTGGTCTCTCTATGTACTCTACTGTTCTTAGTGCTTAATAAATGTTAAATGTTCCACATCTATATTCCCTGAGCATGTAGTATTACCAAGTTTAAGGCTTATGGGAAGAGTTTGTACAGTCTTGAAATGAGGACTAAGGTTTTCTCTGTATTGGAGTTAATGAGAAATCCATTTTTCTTCATGCACTTTAAATACCCCATGCTTTTAAAATAGGCTGGTTTTGGATGCACCTGGTTGATCTTTCCTCCATTATTATTTGAGAATGTGACAAAGGGCATTTTCGGTTTGTTACCTTGATTATAATTTGCATATATCTTAACGATATATGTGATTTTCCCATCATTAGTAGTAAATCAAAGCACTGTGTGAAGCCTCAGAATTTCTTTGTCTATATGTCACACTCCTCGCTATGTACTGAACAGGGGTGTTAAATAGCATGCAGCACTGGGCCCAGGTTGGCCTGCCCCCCATCGGGAGTGTGAAGCGATTGACTTTATACTATACTCATATGATACTACATTCATGTGATTATAACAACCAACCATATACTTAGCAAGAGAGTTCCCAGGCTATAAGTAGATTTATTCTATCTTAAGCCTTGGCTGATATGAGAGAGGTCTGTGGCATTTAGGAGATGGAATTATGGAAATTTGATTAAAAGGAAAGGAGGGATATTGTTTGGTCTGTCTTGTTTTGGGGTAAAAAGGAAAGGGGGAATATTTGGTCCTGTCCTGTATTGGGATGAGCAAGATATCTAGGATAGTTTTATTAAAAGCCTGCAGTAACTTACATTACTTTAAAAACCCTGTTCCCTCTTCATCCTTCTCAGGAACCACATATTCAGAAATATGCATACTTGATAATCAAATACTTGGCCTAAAGGGAAGTAACAAATGATTTCTGTTTTCAGAAAAGTATTAAGTTTAAAAGTTAGCTAGATCCATCCCTCCCTGCTTTTTTTAAACAGATGGAGAAACTGAGTCCTGAAAGGTTATGACATCCATGAAGTTACACAAAGAACTAAAGTAGCATACGGCATGTCTAGGAGGTCAGGATGAGAAAGGCTTCTCCTTTATTAGTGCCATCTTTAAGATAAATGCTTTTGCTCAGCTTTGTATTGACCTTATGATTATATCTCTCATGATTTTTTTTTTAAATGTTAGTTACATTGGAAAAATACATATGCTGCTTTTAAAATGGAGGTTTATAGCAGCATTTCTATCTATCCATATGTTATAGTTTGGGCCAAATGAACCAGCCAATTTCAGATATGTTTTTTTTTGGAAAGCTTTAGGTATATATTCACTCGAACTTTCTGTCAGATCACAGCTTAGAGAAGCCATCTCCAAACTGCTTTTCATGTGCTGGTTAAATTAAGAATGCTTCTCTGAGCTGAGCCTAATTTGGGCCACCCCTTCTTCTTTGGTGCTCCCCCCTCCGTGCCTGCTTCTTGTATGTCTCTAAAGCATTGTGCTACCTGTCACCTTACTGCTTCATTTTGGGTGTCCTTCTGTCAAGTACCTGGGGTTTGAGAGGGCCTGGATTCTCAGGGCCAAGTGAGGAACCCCACCAGATAGTCCCTCTCCTGCCCACCTCTGGAGAGGCACCATCAGCAGGTCACCTGGCTAGAAAGCTTCTCTGGGGGCTATGATCACATCCAGGGTAGAGAACCCTTGCTATCATGAGTGAAGGACTCATCTCTTTGGGAAGAAACTCAGAAGGTAAAATGGATGATACAAATCTTTACTCAGGATCTGTATTTGAAGTCAAAGGAGAATGGTTTTCACATACTCTCTCATGGGTGTTCATTTGCTGAACATCTGTTGTGCACCAGGCTCCGAAATAGTATTACCACATTTCACCTGTGCTGTGACACTGTGTTGAAGAGAGCATTGGCCTTATTTTAGAAATGAAGCTGTAGATACTTAAGAAAGCATTCAAGTCATTTGCCCAAGATCACATAGCTAATAAATGATAGAGGGTATGCATTACCATCATTTGTCTGATTTCACCAAACCATACCAACAAAGCACATATTAAAATAGATGTTGGGTTTTCCTTCCTTACTTGTATATTAATATAAATAACAAATTTTTTTCAAGGCACTTATTTCTTTGTTTTGCAGAATTTTTGGATAATAATGAGATTGTATATTTATTCAAAAAACCATTTTTTTGAGGTTCTACTTTATGTCAGATCCTGTGTAGGTGCTAGGAATATAGCAGTGAACATATGTAAAAATGTTGTTTTTTTCAGGTTCTGAGGTAAAACTAGAAGCTTTATCTGTAAATATTTCTTCATGTCCTTTCTTCACTGTAAGGCTTTTGAAACATAGAGCCCAAGATTAATTGTTGTCATTTTCCCATTGACTCACAGAATTATTGAATTAGCAGGGTACTTCTGAGGTTACTTAGCCAGCTTCTGAGGGTCTGGGGGAAATGCCAACCTAAACCATTCTATTATTTATAATTTTCAAGGAGGGAGATTTCCATTAAGCTTTTGTGGTAGCTGCTGCTTTAGACCCTTACAGCCTGTTGTGATAATGATAAATTATTTCTGCCTGATCAGAGTTGGCTGGAATAGATGTGATTTTTAAAGCTGAATACATGAAAGGCACTTTTAAAATCTTACTACCTTTAACCAAAATAAGCACCTTCAAAGGTTATGAAATGACAAACAGTGAGCCCAGGCAGGTGGTTGGACACCTGTTTGCTACTGGTGTGGCCTGAATCCAACTCACGGTGATGACAGCACCCAACAATTTCTTCTGCTTTTCTGTCCCAAACCAGTTGGTCAGTATATCCCAATTTGCAATATGGTTTAGAAGCTTCCAGGACCATCTCTTCTAGTAGTTAGCCACCTAATAGGTGAGTTGATTTTGGTTTTTGCTTCCAGAAAGCTGCAAGCTTCATATGGAATTGCATACCAATATTTTGTTCATCTGTTGACCATTCTGATTAAGAGAGCCTGACCTGTTACAATAGAATGGTCAGTTCCTGGGTTACCGACGTGAGTCTGTTTTATTAAGCCTTCCCATTGGTAATTAGCCATCTGTAAAACTAGGTGAAGTTTCAGATTCCATGACTGTGTCCCTTCAAAGTATAGAAGGTTTCCCATCGCAAGAATGCCAGTTATGGGGGAGACATCTCCTAAAAGAATAACTTCAAACATTGGTAAAAATTTCCCATTAGAAGTCTCATCTGTGAAATAAGGACATGGGCAGGGAGATTTATGAGGTTGCTTTCAGCTTTATGAGTCCCAGTTTGTGTGTGACTAAATGGGGGAAGAATTGCAGCCAGTCAGTTGGGTACCACAGCTTTGTTTCCAAACCCAGGCTGACTCCACTCCAGTACTTTGCTTTGGGTTAGGAATGGCTGGCCCATTGCTTTCCACAGGGGCCCATGCCAGAATCCCAAGTCACCCCCTTTGGGACATGTGAGGGCAGTGTTTTTCAAACTTTTTCTGTAGCTGCTGAATTTTCTTCAAAAGAATAAAGAATTAAAAAAGAAAACACCTTCTTGTTATGTGTGAGCAGCAGCAATGTCATCACTTAACCTGTGCCCTTAATATTTGCTGCATGTAAAGTGGAGGAATCCCAGAAGGTAGCAGCTCAGCAAGTTTAGAGCATAGTTAACTCTCCTTGGAGAGGGAGTGGAAAAGAGACCCTATGGGCTTCCCTGGCCAGTGCTGGGAGTTAGCTATGCTTCCAGCACAAACAGATCCCAGGCAGGATCATCACAAGAGATTTGGAAATAATAGAAATAGAGAAATTACTAGAGAAATAACCAAGACAAGAGATGAAGTATAGTTTAAAAAGGTGGAGGAGTCAGAGATCCTCCAGCATTCCCGTGAGCTGTGACTGAGGGAAGTCCCACATCAGTATTTATTGGTGCAGCAATTAGTTGCCAGTGGTTACAGATTTACATAATAACAGTTTGGTTAGGTTTTAAGTCTGCCCAAAAGTTTCTAGAGATTCCTAAATTAACTCTACAAGAGCAAATGGTTACAAAATTTTTCTAAGATAAACTTCTAAGTCCTAAGATAAAATTATCAATTAACACAAAGGCTAAACAAATATAGAGGCTGTATATTTCTTTATCTAGTTTCTTGTTGAGTCTGAGACAGGTGTTGCCTTGTAAAACGCTTCTGATCGGTGATATGCCCTCCTGTGGCGATGCAGCTGTTGATCCCTTAACACGTTCACATATTCCTTAAAGGCAAAGCCCTACAAAACTCCTGGAATCTTTTATTTCTTTATCGGCCAACAGGTCAGCTTTACAGTGATGATACAACTACAAACCATTATCTCTTATCAACATAGACAAAAAATATTATTATTAGTCATCAAATTTATATGTACAGAGTTGTTCATCATATTTGCTTATTATCTTTTTAATGTCTGTGGGATCTGTGGTGATATTCCTTCTTTCATTCCTGATGTTAGTAAGTCGTGTTTCCCCTTTTTTTCTTTATCACTTTTGGTGTAGGTGTTTAACAATTGTATTGATATTTTTGAAGAACCAGTTTTTGGTTTCATTGATTCCTGCTCCCCCATCTTTCTGTTTTCAATTTCATTGCTCTCTGCTTTTACCTTTATTCCTTCCTTATTGCTTCTGCTGTATTTTTTTTTTTTTTTTTTTTTTTGAGACAGAGTCTCGCTTTGTTGCCCAGGCTAGAGTGAGTGCCGTGGCGTCAGCCTAGCTCACAGCAACCTCAAACTCCGGGGCTCAGCAAACCTACTGCCTCAGCCTCCCGAGTAGCTGGGACTACAGGCATGCGCCACCATGCCCGGCTAATTTTTATATATATATCAGTTGGCCAATTAATTTCTTTCTATTTATAGTAGAGACGGGGTCTCGCTCTTGCTCAGGCTGGTTTTGAACTCCTGACCTTGAGCAATCCGCCCGCCTCGGCCTCCCAAGAGCTAGGATTACAGGCGTGAGCCACAGCGCCCGGCCTACTTCTGCTGTATTTTGTTCTTAGTTTTCTAGTTTCTTCAGATGGAGGCTTAGATTGTTGATTAGAGACCTTCCTTTGTTTCTAACAAACACTTAATGTAAATTTCCCCTATAAGCACCATTTGAGCTGTAGCACACATTTCAATGTGTTGTATTTTCATTTTATTCAATTCAAAAACTTTTTCACTGAGTGTGTTGTAGAACTTTCATGTATTTTGACATTTTCCTTTTCTCTTTCTGTTGATTTCTAATTTAATTTCATCATGACCAGAAGACATGTATTTGTATTATTTCAATTCTTCTAAATTTATTAAAGGCTTATATTTCAGTGTATTGTCTATCTTGGTGAATATTTTATGTGTACTTTAAAAGAATGTATATTCTGCTCTCGTTGGTTAGAATGTTTATAAAGATTAGATTTAATTGATTGGTGGTGTTTTCTGTCTATATATTACTGAGAAAACAGTGTTGAAGCCTCCAACTATAACTAAATAGGTTTAGCTTTTTCTCCTTAAGTTCTGCCAGTTTTTGCTTGTGTGTCTGTGTGTATATTTGTGTTTATGTACTTTGAAGGTCAGTTGTTGGGTACATATTGGCACATATCTAGGATTGTCATGCCTTCTTGGAAAATTTACCCATTTATTATGTGATGTCCTTCTTTGTCCATGGCAGTTGTCTTTGTTTTGCAGTCTGCTTTGTCTAAATATGGACACTCCAGCGTTCTTTTGAACATTGTTTGCATATTATACCATTTTTATTCCTTTTATTTTTAACCTACCTGCCTATATTATATTTCAAGTGAGTTTTGGTTAGCATTTAGTCCATATATATTTATGCATTCTCACAGTCTCTGCCTTTATTTCTTGTGTTTAGGCCATTTGAGTTTAATGATGTATTTGGATTTATGCCCTCCATATATTCCCTCTGTTTTGGTTCCTCTTTCTCATATTCTGCCTTCTTTGAGTTATTTGAATGTTTTGTAGTGTTTTATTTCAATCAATCTCATGTGTATCTCTTTGTATCTTTTTTTTTTTTTTTCCTTTTTAAGTGCCTGCTCTGGGGATTACAGTACACGTAACTTCATAGTCAATTAGAATCACTTGAGAAACTCTAGCCCAGGGGTCCTCAAACATTTTAAACAGGGGGCCAGTTCACTGTCCCTCAGACCATTGGAGGGCCGGACTATAGTTAAAAAAAAACTATGAACAAATTCCTATGCACACTGCACATAACTTATTCTGAAGTAAAAAACAAACAGGCAAAAACACCCGCATGTGGCCCGCAGGCTGTTGTTTGAGGACTCCTGTGTAGCTGACTTTTGTGCCCCATAGGAAATGCATCATTTTTCTCTTAACTGCTTTGAGGATTGTTTGTTTCATCTCTAGTTTTCAGCATGGTTTTATTTGGGTTTATCTTAGATGAGGTTCACTCTGCTTTTCGTATTTGTAGCTTTATGTGGTTTGTGAAATTTACAAAGTTTTCAGCATTATGTTGTCATATATTTTTCCTATACTGCATTACAGTCTTTCTCCTCTTTCTGTGTCTTCCATGATACAAATAGCAGACCTCTCATTGTCTGGTCCCTGGACCCCAAGGCCCTATTTGTTTTAAATCATTTTTCCTCTGATTTCTATGGATCTATCTTCAAGTTCACTGACTCTTATCTCCGTACTGCCATTGAGCCCATCCAGTGAGTTTTTGTTTGGGTTATTTTCTGGTTCAGTTTTGAGATTTCCAACAGTTCTTCTTTATATCTTTTATTAATTTGCTCAGATTTTCTCTACTATCATAGTTTCAAGATTGCTCATGATTGGTTGCTGTAGCATTTTTATAATAACTGATTTAAAGCCTTTGTCAGAGGGTTCAAACATCTATGTTTTCTTGGCCTTGGCATCTGTTGATATCTTTGGATTTTATCTAGAGCATTGTGAATATTATGAGACTCTGGATTTTGTTTAAATCCTATGGAAAATGTTAATATTTTTGTGTAGCAGACATTCGACCTGCTTAATTTCAGAGAGCAAGTTCCCACCCACCTTTTGTGAGCTTTAGTCCCTGTGTCAGCCTTTGTAGCCCTGTTTTTTTTTTTTTATTTTATTTTAGCGTATTATGGGGGTACAAGTGTTAAGGTTACTTATATTGCCCATGCCCCCTCCCCCCTCGAGTAAGAGCTTTAAGCATGTCCATCCCCCAAACGTTGCACATCTTACTCGTTGTGGTTGTATATACCCATCCCCTTCTCCCCACCCCACCCTCCCGACACCTGATAAATGTTACTCCTATATGTCCACTTAGGTGTTGATCTGTTAATACCAGTTTGCTGGTGAGTACATGTGGTGCTGGTTTTTTCATTCTTGAGATACTTCACTTAGTAGAATGGGTTCCAGCTGTATTCAGGAATATACAAGAGGTGCTATATCACCATTGTTTCTTAAAGCTGAGTAGTATTCCATGGTATACATACACCACATTTTATTAATCCACTCATGAATTGATGGGCACTTGGGTTGTTTCCGTAGCTTTTGCAGCCCCATTTCGATGTATCCTGTGTGAGTGCCCCACCGTAGGTAATCTGGGACCTAGGCACTTCAGTTCTCAAAGTCTTTGGTAGGCTGTTTAGGATGGATCAGGTCCACCTGTGCAAACCTGGGAGGTGAGCTGGGGAGTTCAGAAACAATTTTGTGGGGGTTTCTTTCCCAAGCTCGTTACCCTCTGTGATCCCTTTAGTACTTTCCAGTTCTATAAGGCTTCTCTTTTTGGTAATTTAGGTAATAAGCATGGGCTTTAGTTTCTTTGCTTTGCCATGAACTTGCACAACTGTGCCCATGTGGCCAGGGCCAAGCGACCACAGGACAGAGACACTAAAAAGATTGGGATCTGGCCCCACCTTCTTAGAATCACAACTCTGCTGAACCCAGAGGAAGGCTGTCCTCCCTCAGAGTTCTGGTCCTTACAGGCTCCCTTTGTTGCTGGCTGCCATTGCAGGGTTACCCAGGGGCTGTGGCTTGAGAAAACAGAATGAATGAAGGAATGGTGAATTTCCCCTACTCTCTCTGAGCATCAGGAATTCTCTTTCTTGCTGCTCAAGCCAGAGCTACAGAGCATCTCCTGACGCTTCTCTCTCTGTCAGCATCTAGCATCTGTGATACCATGTTGAGACCAGACTTGGGCACACTGGAGGAAAAAGGAATAGGAAATTCACTGCTAGTTGGGTGGTCTTCCTTATCTGTCTACTTGTGTTTACTTTTCAGAGTCCTAGCATAGCTGTTCCATGCATTTTCTCTGGGTTTAAGGTCTGTGGGCTCTGGGTGGAGTGGCAAACCCCTCTGTCTGATTTTGAATACAGAGAATAGTATGAGGAGTCTAAAGTATGGGTGCCTTAACTGCCCCCTTAGTATTACTATACCCATCTTTACATCTTTTCTTGAAAAGCCATCCTTAGGACCCAGATACACATTTTAAGAAGAAGCGGGGTTAATACTGCCAGTTAACAGCGCTGTCTCTATCATCTGATGAAACAAAAACTTGCTTCTTTCTTGACTCTACCAGTAAAACTAAATTGAGGAGTATTTTTTTTCTCTTTAACTCTTTTTATTAAAGTGAAAGTTCATTTTCAAAGACAAGAGTTATGCACATGGGTCAAAGATTTCCAGAATTCTTTAGTTTAACTTAGAAAAGGACCATGAAGATAATGCTTATGTAAATCTGAATCCAGCAAACACTCTTTCTACTAAATGAAGAGATACTTCTTTAATGAAGAAAGCTTTCTTGTGCAAATTTTCCAGTGCTATTATTTAGATTTTGATTATTGTATATGCTTATAATTCCTTTAGGATTGATTATGTGGTAATAGTCAAAGTAGTTTAGTTAAGATCTAAGAGCAGCAGGCTTCTATGAAAACCTGAAGTGAAGTTGTACATACCTCCCTTAATAGCTAATAGCTAAATGGTTAAAGGTGTTACCAGGGTGGTGAATGATAGTCAAAGACCTGTTGTTCAGGAGGGGTGGGGAGCAGGAAGCTCTGTTGGTATAAACTGAGAATGGAATGTTTTAGGGAGTGTGGGGGGTTTGTCATTTCCAGGAGCAGGGCGGGCAGCACGGTGGGAAGGTCTGGCTCCAGCTTGAGCCCACTCACAGGATGTCAGGGGGAAGTGTGACTAAGGCCATGGTCATGCCACGTGGTGGTCCAGCTGGATCCAGTGCAGAGGCTGCTGCGGCCACACATCCTGAGTTTCCATGGTCTAATACAGTGGAATTGAAAGAAAGGGTGGATGCAGGATGCTGGCTGGGCCTGTGGAGTGCGTGGGCAGTAAGTCTTAAGTGACAGTGGGTGGAGATTACAGCATTTCATCTGCTTTTCCTTTTACACCTTTTAAAGATACAACCCACAGTTTTCAAGGGATTATGCCAATGTCTGCTAGAGGGATCTTGCAGTAGATCTTAAACCCTTTAGTGTTCGTGGGAACATAAGGAACATTTTATTTGGGTACTATTTACAATAAATGTGGAGATTTAAAATTAGATCAAGAATTTGAAATGTTGTTTATATTAAGGAGTTTACCAGGGGATTACTTAAAAGTCCTTAAGTAGTTTTAAGACCTTTCTACATCTGAAAAGGATACATACATTTTTCTTAACTTTTCTTTGGAGAAGGGCTGTTCAGGATATTTAACAGGTTGGGTTTCAGAATTTCAGCAGCTTTATGGTGCTGTCATCCAGTTTGACAGATTGAATTTGCACTTAGAGGAAATGGAATGTATTTTTAATCACTGGAATGTATTGTACCTAAGGAACATGGGAGAGTGTATGTCAGCTTTCAGCTGTGATTAATATTTTGCTGATGATTTTTCAAGTACATGACATACTTAAACTCTGCCTCTACTTGAACAATTTCTAGTATTTCCTGATTGTAAAAAAAAAGTAAAAGTGTCTTACAAAATCAGTCTAGCATTCTTATGTTTAGTCCTTTAAAATTTGAGATGGTCTTGGGCCAAATTTTTCAATTTCCTAATTTAAAAAAACATTTATTATTAAAAACCAAAAGGTCTTAGTCTCCCCAACAAATTATAAAAAAAAAAATTATTGAAAGAATGAGAAAAGAGATTTTCTTCAGATTACGAGGTAGTTTGAATTCAAGCCCATTTGAGTTCAAGAATCACCATAGAAACTTGGGTGGGAGGCTATAAGTACTGTGGGATATAGGAGATGTTATTATTAGACATTGTTGAAGGTGCTATGTTTTTAAGACCATGGCTGGCAAAAAGTCATTGAAGCATAAAAAGCATTTACTTTAATATGCTAAATATTTATTTAGTTTGGGTGTTCTTTCTAAAAATTAAGAATTGCATTCCTCCTATGGAAAGAAAAGATAGAAGGAATCACAATTTTTAGATTTTTAGTTATGTTATTTTGAACGTAATCTCATATTCAAAATATGTGAGCTTAGCCTTTGAAATCAGGTGCCTGAAAGGGATGGGTATCTGCTTCAGAAGCTACAAATTCCTTAACACAGAGAAACAGCAGAAACCAACATTTCTTGAGTGCCTCTTATGTGCCCTCCTGGAAGCAGGTTACCTGTTCTGTTTATGGTTTCTTTTAATTTTTCACAACCATTCATTGAAGTAAATTTATAGATTTGAAAGAAAATCCATTCATAGATTAGTGAGTTGGGTTTTTGTTAGGTTGAGGGTGATAAGGCGGAGGAAAGAGTACACAGATGGGTGTGGTTGGGGACTTAAAAGCAATGGTTCTCAACTGAGGGTGACTTTTACCCTCCGGGGACATATGACAATGTCTGTGGACAGTTTTGATTCCGGAGGGGAGATACTACTGGCATCTAGCGAGTAGAGGCCATTGTCACTAAATTATTTACAATGTACAAAACAACTTCCTCTTATTCTCTCCAACAAGGAATGTTCTTGCCCCAAATTGCAACAGTGCTGAGGTTGAGCAACCAATAACTTAAAATTAACACAGAAAATAAATTATAACAAAAGCCCACTCTATCTCACTGAAATGTATGCAAGAAATTTTAGCCTGATTCACCCATCCTTGCAAATAGCTATGTTTAAATATTATTTCTACATATCTCAAGGAATAGAAACTATGGTTTACTAACAACTAATTTAAATGTGATTTCAGGGGTCCATTGTTTTTTAGGTTGTCACTTCCAGGATATACTTCTTTTTCTCAAGCCTGAATTTTTCATTGTATCAATTTGGCCTCTTCCATTTCCACTGGACCTCTCTGTCATGGAGGTAGTAATTAGCTGGTGGCCATTCTGCATGAAGTATGGTATGTAGAGGCCACTATTGAATTGCCTCTGAGCTTTAGATACCATCAACCAAGTAAGGAGTGTGACAGTATGTTAGCATCATTTAGATTGTTGCTAAGCATAAAAAATAATGGGGTGGCATAAATGGCATTAATATATGGGGTCTTATTAATAAAACACTTTAAGTTCTATTTTTTAACATTTGGATTATGCCTCAAGACTTGAGGTTGAGTTGCAAGGTGTAGCAGTTGAGAGGCCCTGTGCTTCCTTCCATCCCAACAGGTTCCCTTCTACAGCATTACAAGTGGTCATAGATTTGTAAAAGATAACAAGTTATCTGGGGAAATATATCATTCTTAGACTTATCAGTGTTTTAAATGTCAGAACACTAAAATCAATGAAGAGTTGGGATGAAGCTGGTATGAGAGAAGAAATCTGGAAAGCTGAGAAAGGGAAGGTTTGTGAGGAATGGTGCAGTAAGAAAGAGTTAGTCAAACAAACAGTAGTTCATTTAGCATGCCAGGATCACTTTTGAGTACCTTGATATAGGGAGCATGTGAGTGCTTCAGACACTGGGGATGCTGTGGGGGTTGGGAGGGAACGACAAGGACCTTGCCCTGATACAGAGCTTATATTCTAGATGGAGGAAGACTCAATAGAGAGTAACTGATTATGGTAAGCGAATGAGGGAGATAAAGTTGCAATGTGGGAGAATTAATAGGGGGTGGGCTGTGTTAGGAGCTTTAAGAAAGGTGATATTTGAGATGAGAGAAGGGATGGGATTAAGCTAGAACTGGAAGGGCAGGGAGAAGGAGCAGCAAATGCAACGTTCTTGGCTGCTGAATTTATACAATAAAAGCATTTTATAGTCCAGGGAGAAAGCCAGATATCTGCTTCTCAGTTTTAATTGACACATGTGCTTTACTTACCTGGAAAATAAATGATCTCTTCCCTCTTAAAAGATATCACCACCTTCTCTACTAAAAAAAAAAGTGTATGAGAATGTAAAATGTCACTAATTGAGCTGTCTTGTCATTTATAGACCCTGAAGTTCCATATTAAAAAAATACAGATTTTCCTGATACTTTTTAAAAAATATATGGAACATGGACATACAGATTGTTCTTGTACACTACATATTAACATTTCATATGCTAACAATTTAAATTCTATAGAAAGATACAAAACAACCTAACTAGCCACTTAAAATAATGTTTTAAAAATCTTTCTTGGCCTGAAAAGATTTACATATTTTATTGTTTATCTGTTTTCCTGCTGATCTTTTTAATTTCCTGAGGTGACAAAATCTACTAAAATGGGTGGTAAGTGGCTGTCCCTTAGGGTTTGTTTTTTTAATTTGTTTTCCCTCAATTTTAATCTCTCAAAAAAATTGTAAAAATAAATAACACAAAACTGATCATCTTACCCATTTTGAACTGTACAGTACAATAGTGTTAACTGTACAATATATACATCTTGTTGCGCACAATTATTTTAACTTTACCTGAGTTCCAGTTTTATGTCTGCTTCTAAGAGGGAGCCTCCGAATGAGGCACATACCCTCTCAATACCAATTTTATTGACTTTTAAAATGAGGGAGAAAAATCAATGCAGGAAGAGGATAGAGGAAATAAGATAATGGACATTGGAGATTCAGAAGGTGGGGCGAGGGATGAAAAGTTACCTGTTGGGCACAGTGTACAATATTCGGGACATGGATATGCCTAAAGCCTAGACTTCACCACTATACAACATATCCCCATGCAACAAAACTCCATTTTTACCACTAAATTTATTCAAATAAAGAAGTTTTATTAAGTAGTCGGTAGGTTAAAAAAAAGAGACTAGGAAAATGAGGATGACTTTTGAAGTTAAATGTACACATCGAGTTTATTATTTTACTGTTTTTGTATTTGCTTTGAGAATTTCCATCATAAAAATGTTTTTTAAAAGCAGCAGAAATAGATAAAACTAAAATTCTGTTCCAGAACTATCATCGGTGTTCTTAAAAAGTCAGGGGAAGATCTGAATAGACCTAGAGGTCAAGTGCAGTAGCCAAAAAGGTGTGGGGCCAGCTCAGGAGAGGAGAGTAGAAGGCGGCAAACATTTGAAGAGGGATCACAGATGGAAATTTCTAATTTAGCTAGATCTGGCTCTCTTAAAACCTCTAGTGAAGGGGCTTTTCCTATGTAGCCTGTCCCCTGGTCATCCTTACCATCCCCACTTTTTTTCTCCTCCCTAAAAGTTGGCCCACGCCTTCCATTGTCTTGCGCAGCCTCTGGATAGAGCACAATCTCCAAAGTTTGTTTGTTTATTTATTTTTGGTTGTTGTTAGGCTAGTCAAGTGAAGCAGTGGGTGTAGAGAAGTAATAAAGAAATCTACAGATTGGTTATGATTAGTTAGTTATAAACACCAATGTACTTGAACCAGCCTCCAGAAGTCTTGCATGCTGTCAGTAAGATGATCAAGAATTTCTTTCGTCCTGACAATTTTAGGATCTGTTCATTTCTGGGACACTTTGGTCTTTGCCTTGAAGCTCTGATTAGGTCTGAATTCAGTGGTTGGGTGCCTGGAGCCATCTATCTCCTTATTACTTTTTGAGAATTATTTTGTTCAATGTACAAGGTGTACCTTTGATAGAACTTTCACTCTGTTTATTCTGGAACTGTTGACCCCTCCAACTTCACACTTTGTTTTTCTGTAAACTCCAGCTAAGCTGTTGAGAGCAGAGACTTATGATACATCTCAAAAACCCCAGGAAAACATTTTGATGCAAGAGCACCAGAGATGCTCCTAGTGATCCCAGGAGTAGGCAAGCATACCTTCCAATACTTTGTCAAGGACCAGCCTTCTGAAAGGCAGAGGCTTAGGGCTCAGGTTTTAGTGCTTTTCTGAGGCTGGAGATAGATGTACCGCCCCCTGTCACCCTAATATTTGAACTGTGTGTGCACACACTGTTAACTTTGTGATTTTGATTTTTTTTTGGTAACACCCCCCCCCAACCCCAGGTGAGGTCTTTATAAAAGGTGACAAGGGAAAAGAATGAAAAGAATTAGGTCGGGATTGATGTAAATGAAACGCATAACAAAAGAGCTTGAAGAATTACAGTGTGGATGGCAGATTCAGTAACCCTGGCAGTGTTAATAGTGACTTGGTGAGTAAATTATATACAGCTTTCCCTGTCCTTAGAAACTACTGACTCCATCTACCCTTCCTAAGTTGCTGCAGTGTTTCTGTGATGGAGGAGGGAAGAAAGAAGTTGGCTTATAATTAATTTGCTGTCTAATCTAATATTTGGTTCTCCTGCAGTGATTAAACAGCTAAGTATTGAGCATATATCTATGTTAGATCCTGAGCAAGATGCTGGGGCCAGTGTAGTAGGCCAGACAGACCCAGAGCCCTCTTTTAATGTAGGAACTGCACACTGGTCTACCGGTACGATCTCTTTATTCCACATAGTTACAAACTCTGTGATATTTCTTCCTCTTGAAAAACAAGGTTTGGCCCTCTAGACCTCCTTCCTCACATGGCAAAGTTGGAATTGGGGGATGGGTTGCTGAGAAATGTTTGCAGTGGTAAACAAAGGCACATGTTCTACAACCTGCCCTGGCCTCCGTCTCTCATTTGTATTCTTATTTTGGCCCTTGAGACCATCTGGGTTGGGATTCCCTCATCTTCTCAGCTTTTTTTTTTTTTTAAACTTAAGCCATTTATTGACCATTCTAAAAAACACTACCATAAGAATAAAGTAAACACAGCCCAGATCACTAGCCCTTGCAGAACAGGAAGAAGCCCTGGACAGAGAGCCTGCAACTGTTTTTCCTCACACCCAGAGTCTGAGCTTCCTCACATATTCTAGGGTTCCAAGTTTTGTCACCTCTTATAAGGGAAAGGAAACTGGCTAGAAGATTTGTATACAAGAAGGTCACAACTTTAAAGCTATCTGATGGTAGTGGCTTGTACATTCTAGTTTGCAGCACTGAGAACAAAATCAAATAAGCATTGTCAAATACCTACTCCAAGCTACACTACTGTCATTGTTCTTTGAAATTATCTTTGGGACTGATTATGTTCTTTTACCATAGCTTGTTTATCCCAGAGCACAAACCCTAAAGTCCATGCACAGTCTCCATGTTCAAATGTAAAAGTCTGTTTCAGGACAACCTCAGAGGTTGCTGTAGTGTTTCTCTCTGTAGTGTCTACTGGTATCACACCCTTAGAGAGGCTGGTCAAATGGCAGCACAGTGAGAGGGCAACACAGTCAACTTTCCCTATGCCAGTCAGTCTTTTTCCCTTGCTCAGTCAGTCTGGACACTGCCCGCAGTCAAGGCCGAAATCTTGACATCATTGATGACCTTGGACCTATGTTCATTCTGCAGCTGTACTCTTATGTATATGAATCCACTTCATCACCATTGATTAAATGGCACTTTCAAAACGTGTCAGGCATATTCTTAGGAAGTGTCCTGGGACGGAGCTGCAGGGTCTTGGCCTTCAGGCTCTGGAGGGGGTGCTGACACAGCTGCTTTTTTCTGGGCCGCCAGGAACTCATGAATTGCTTGTTCTATTTGCGGCCTGAAGATGTGGTTTAGTTTTGGATCCACCACCTGAGAAATAATCCTGTCTACTCTAGCTTCCAACATGCCTGACTGAACCACACTCTGCCTCAGACCATTTCGTAACTGGTTTTTGTTCATTGTAGGATTCCATTTCTGCTTGTCCAGATGTGTTGACACAAAATTATCCACTTTCTGCCTCAGGTTTTGGTAAGCTGGCTTGGTGTCCACGTCGGCCAGGCAGTCCCAGCGGAAGCTGTCAAACAGGCCCTAGCTCTTGAGCTGCTCCACGATGAGAGCGATGAGCTGCGGGTCGCCAGGAGACAGTGAGGCTGGGTTGATGGGGCCGCCGCTCCCGCCGGCCCCACTCGTGCCAGTTGCTGCCCCGGCCGAAGCCGCCGTCTGCCATGGCTGCGCCTGGGGCCCGCGAGGGACACCGAACGCGGCTTCTTCTCCACAACGGAGGGCCTGGGTGGGGAGGAGGGGGCGGAGGAGGACCCCCAAGGAGGCGGCGGCAGAGAAGGCAGGCTCTCCTTCTCGGCTTTTTCTTACGGGGATCATCTTGTGGCCTTGGGAGCTTTGGGTGAGAGCCAGGACAAGAAGCTGGCTTGGAATGGGAAATGTTACTCCCTGTTGGTCTCTCCTTGCCTGTGGTGATGACCCTGAGCTATGCCCTTCATTCAGCCCTTCCCAGGACACCCCTGCATAGCTCTCTATTGTGCTTTTCAGGATTAGAATTTCAGTTAGAAAGGGGAAGTTGTGGCTCTAGCTTTTTATAACCCTCCTATCCATGAACCCTCCTTTCTTGACAGTTGTGTTCTTTTCTTTGTTCCTTATGTCCACCTGGGGCATTATTCCTGCTTTCACACTTGTGTGTTGGAGGCCCTTCCTGCCCAGTGGGCCCTTAGTTTCCTGCTCAAGGGAGTGCTGCTCACCTTTGAAAGCACAGCCCACCTCCCCTCCTGGAGTGCTCTGAAGGCTGGGCAGTGGGGGCTTTGGAAGCTGGGGGTAGGCAGCAGAGAACAGAGCTGCCTACAGGAACTCTTCTAACTTCTACCAGAAACTCGCCTTTATGTGTTTTATGTATTAGGCTTTCTCATACATTTCCTTTGAAGAAAGCATTGCAAAGCTTAAGGTATTGTCTGTACCATTAACTTGGAGCCTGCATGTTGCCTTAATGTTATTTCATTTTTCCTAATCTTGGCATCTGATCTTTTACAATTGCATCCTGAATTCTGGAGGGCAAGGTCTCTGTCTTATATGTGTCTACTGTCCCAGATCCCAGCCACTGCACATCATAAGGTTGAAAATAAATATTTGTTGTGGGAACAAATTAATATTTCATTTGCTGATTGGCAGAGCACAGAGTTTATAGGTGATACAGATTTAAATTTTCACAACCTGAGACTACTCTCTGGAGGACATGTCTATTCCTTGCTTCTCTCCAAACATAGGTAGTTTTGAAAATGGGAGCCATCCGTACCATCTTCTTTGTCTCACTCATCTCTTGTGTTCCTTTTACCTGTATCTTAAGTCTCTGGCTAAAAGTAAAGGACATGTGGGGACAAGTGGTGACAGGCCTGGCTGGAGCATCCCTGGGAGCTCAGAATCATCTGCTATAGAGGAAGCTGGGAAGGGCTGGGGACTTGGCAAGGTTTAGGTTGGAGAACAAAGTCCTCTAAGAAACACCCTGCAGACTCCCAGAGTTTCCCATTAAGAAACAGTACTTACAACATGGCACCTCTTATTGGGCAGCTTAGTACCATTTAGGGGAGACCCCATATCCCAGGTCAAGGTGGAGAGATAGCTGAACTGGGAGTTGGTAGCCCTGGTTTACTTGCCATAACCCCACTGGTTGCTATTTATTTAACCTTAGGCAAGTCACTAGACTTTTCTAGGTCTATTTCATCTAGTTTTAGGAATTTGGTAGGGGAGAGCCCTCATAACATAATTTCCCCTCTGGAGTTTCACTAGAGGACCCTAAACCTAAGAGAGCGTGAGGATGAAAGGACATGAGGCAAACATACAATTTATTTCCAGTCTCCATTTTATCCTAAAATGGGAATTTTATACTCTGATCTTCACTATAGCTATATTTTCACATGTGAACAACTTAAAAGTTATTTTTTGCAAATTATTTATTGTCCTCAAATTTTGTAGTACAGCTGATGCCCCAAGGATATGTAATAGGCTTACCCCTGGCTTTGTAAATTCTCTAGGAGGTCCTCATGCTACTTCTAGGTAATTTTTTTGTGGTTCAGTTTTAAATTTCAAAATGGATGGAGATTATTATTTTATAATAATTACTGCATATAACAAGTCACTTAGCCTTCCCAATAATCATATGAAAAAGGTACTATTATTTACATTCATTTTATAGACAGAAAATTGAGGTGCAGAGATATTTAGTAAGTTGCCCAAAGTTACACAGCTTGTAATTGGTGGAACTGGGATTTGACCTGGCTGTTCTGTGTTTTCTTTCTTTCCTCCCTCCCCTATCCTCCTCTGTCACACTTCACTGTGTTGCCCGGGCTGGTCTCAAACTCTTGGGCTCAAGCGATCCTCCTGCCTCAATGTCTTAACCTCACTTTGCTGCTGTTCTGCCTCTAGGATAGACTAATTCAGGTAAGCCAATTGATTTTTTCCTTTGGCCATTGATAATGTGATCTAAGAATTTTGGTACTATTTTTCATATCCAGTACATGCCACAGACCATTTTTGCAGTAAGTATTGATGTCGTTTGCAGGCACCTCTTTTGCCTAAAGCTCAAGTTCAGTGGTAGGACTTGATGTCTTCAATTACTAAGAACTCAGGTCAGTCTCAGTTCTGTGGTCAGAGATAGACTCTCCCTGGTACCTGCCAACTTGCCAGTTCCAGAGTGGTACCACACAGGTGGAGGGGTGCGGGGGTACCTCTGACTAGAGCAATTGGTATCACTGCTGGGGAGACACACAATCTAAAGATTGTCTTATGATTCCAGATGATGGATCCACATAAGCCTTGTAGTTAAATGTTTTTAAACAATGTGAATAAGATACAAAAGGTACAGATATTGCTTCAGATGCTTTTGCAGTATTATTTGATATTGATGCAGTTTGCTTAGAGTTCATTGTGTTTTTTTAGCTGTGCAAACAAAAACCAAGCCCCATTTATTATGCACAGCTCTGTTGAATGCTTGTGGTTAAATGTCTGCCAGATATTTTAATATATAGCCACAGATCACTCTGGGTGACATCAACACCAACAAGGTCTGTGTGTTTTTTTTTAGTTTCTTTAAAAAATTTAGTTTGGGCTATGGATATAACCCACTGTAGCAACAGCAACAGTAAAAAGTCACTGAGGAGAACAGAGTAACCTATATAGAAAGAGGATGATTTAACTAGACATATGACATAGAAATTAGACACAGTTAGAAGAAAGCTTCCACATATTCCTACCTGGGGACCTATTGGCACACCTCTGTGAGTGCTCATGGGTTATTTTCTTGGTCTGCCCCACTGAAGGCTAACCTCTCCGTGGTACACTAAATCCCAACATCTGTCCTTTGGCTCTTGTAATTATCCATATGTGATCTCTTCTTCCACTCCCATCTCCCTCCAGCTACTACTGTGCCATTTCTCTTTCAAAGAGTTTTCTGTATTTACTGCCTGGCATACTTCTCCTCTCATGCTTCTGCAGTCCTCACTCCAGTTAGCCTTTGTGTTCCCCGCCCATCCCAAACAACTCTCCCTTCAGTAGGAACACCTGGGACCTCCATGTTTCAAATTCAGTGTTGAGTTCCCAGTCCTCATCTTAATCATCCTTCCAGCAGGATCTGGCACAGCCAATCCTGCCCTCCTCTTTGAAATCATTTTTTTAACTTGGCTTCCTTGATGCCACACTTGGTACTCTGCCTACCCAGACTGTATTCCTTGCCAGTCTCCTTAGCTGATCATGCTGGCATTGCCTCAGCCCCTCATGTTCAAGTGCCTCATTCCTCCCACTGCTTCTCTAACTGCTCTGACTCCCAATGGTAGATTATATAGTCTCTTGACTTTTAAATGCCAGTTAAATACTGGCGATTATCATCTCAGAACTCTCTGTTCAATTGCAACTGTTTTCTCAGCATCTCTACTTGGATGTCTAATTGGCATCTCAAACCTAGCATGTCTGAAACTTAACTCTTCATTCTCTTCTCCATACCTACTCACCCCTGCCATACCCAGCCTGCCCCATCTTGGTAAATGGCAACACCATGTTTTCAATTGCACAGGCCAGAAATCCTGGAGTTGCCATTGGCTCCTCTATTTCACTTCTACCTGTATCAGCAAACCCTGTCTACTCTTTAAAACGTATCCAGAATCTGACCAGCTACCTGTTATCTCCACTGCTACCACCTAGGCCTTTCAGCTGACTAGCACCTGTCATCTTTCAACTGGATCAGTCAGCTGGGTTCCCTCTTATATTCTTGCCTTTGGAATAATCCTCCAAAGATCCTTAGACCATTCCATTCTCCCAATCAGAAGCCTTATAGAGTTTTCTATTTCAGAATAAAGATGATAGCCCTTATAAACACAATGGCCTAGAAATTCCTATGTAATCTGCTCCCCCTATCCCTGCCCAGCTTAATCAATCTCATCATCATCTTCCTTCTCTCTTGTTTATTTTGCTGTGGTGACACTGCCTTCTCTATTGTCCTTATAACTGAGCAGATACACTCCCACCTCAGCGCTCCTGTTCAGATTCTCTCCTGTCTTGCCATCTTCTTTGTTGCCTAGATATTTCTGGGATCTGCTTCCTCTTTTCCTGCAGATCTTTGTTGAAATGCCTACTTTATCAGAGAAGCCATCTTTCACTGATCACCCTAAACAAAATAACAGCTGCCCCCACCTGTATTGCAGGATTGCCTATCATTTTTATCCTGCTTGAGCACTCATCACCAGCAAGCATATTGTGCATTTGATTGCATTTTTTCCTCTCTAGACCGGAAAATCCATTAGGGTAGGGACTTTGTCCCTTGTTCATTGCTGTACCCCCTGAAACATGGTACCTGGAGGTTACCACGTACTGAAAAAATTTTTGATTGCCCAAGTGAATTTTTCTAAGCAAGGCATTAAGAAATAGGCTATAGGGAATGTAAGACCCAGTGTACCTGCCATTTGAGATGTTCTCAATAAGATCATACTTACTAGAATAAAATTTCATTGGCATTGAAATAAAATGTCATTGTGTACAAAGGAAGGCATGAGAGCAGCAGGGAGTAAATTTAATATTAGTGAAACAAATGTTCATTGTTGGAGAATGACTGAAATTTTACCTTTTCTTTCATAGCAACAACTAGAAAGTTAAATGTAGTTGAAGCCATGCTATGTTTTATTGAGTTACATTTAGAAGGACTGCTGATCATACAACAAGCAATGCAACTGAAGGTAGAAGAAGAAATCTCCCAGGACAAAAGAATGAGAAGCTAGTTTGATTGCCACCCAAGATTGTCTTTAAGGCATTATATCATAGTTCGTTCCTTTCCTAATGGTACATAAAATAATGGAGTGTCTTACAATCAGCAGTTTCAGCTTGGATGAAATAAATAGGGTGCATCTCTTTTCTAGATCTTAGAATTTTAAGATCTATAAATTGTAATTTTGCCATTTATAGTTATTAGTTTATATTTTAGTTTCTAAGAGAACAAATGTTTCTCTTCCTTAAGAATTAAACAAGGAATGGAGAGCTTAGCCCGGCACTTGTGTTATGGTTTCTTGGTTTTCCTAGTGAATGTCTTCCTCCAGCATTAAGTAGAGAACTGGCGTCATTGGGACTAATTATCTAGTAGTGAATTTTGACTTTTGCTGTGATTCGTTTGAAGATAATTTTTTTCAGACAGCTGCAGGTTTTTCAATTTTTTCTTTTGAAATAATTATAGGCTCCTAAGAAGATACAAAAATAGTACAGAGAGGTCTCAAGTATCTATCACCCAGCTTCTTCCCATGGTGATGTCTCTCATAACTATAGTACAGCTGCAGTATTTGATAGATGATCGTGTTCTCTTCCAATGACCTCCTGGGGTAGGAATAGGGAGAACAGGTAGTTTTGTCATGATATACAGCTAGCCATCTCACTTTAGGGGAGGGTTCCTGGTCACAAAAGTTTAGACCAGAGGTGGAGAGAAACTCATACATACATTGGGTTTTATGACCTAGAGGAAATCATCACTTAAGGTTAAAATATGTTCAAGAATTAATTTGTGGACTAGAGCTTTCCATTGATTTGTTGTTGTTTGCTTCAGCACAGCTATCTTTTGAAGAAATCATTTTATAGTGATTGTAGACCCTCTAGAAAACTCTTGAAATAGATCAGCTTGGAGTTCTAGAATCACATTTGGAAGGGACTTTAACCACTCATTGGATAGGGTGACTACCCACTTGACATCCTTCCCAGGTCCCTATTCCAGCTCCTAAGACCCTCCTCTGTTTAGGGTCTCAGTCCAGTTTCTACATGATGGGGCTTTTCTTACCCACACATCAGACAATGGATAGATACCTCTGTGTTTTTTTCTTCTGCCTTTTAAATACATCTAGATCCTTTAATCCTGCAGTAGTTTTAGCACCTGTGCCCCCTCCGCCATCCTATTTGCTGCTTCTCCATAGGCTACAGTTTTTCAATAGCGTGGCCACATCTTGGAGAGAGGATAATGATGGATCAGGTAAATTAGGGTGTGAGCTGAGAGGTAAATTATAGGAAAAATATAGGGACTTGGTACAAGATTGGTAACTAAAGCTCATTATTAAAATCATATTCTTCAAATGAGGGTTGTGCCTTCCCTTCTTTCTCTTTTCTGTTTTGTATTGTCTATTTCCCTTTGGCTTGTACTTTTGGACACCCTGTGCTATCTTCTATCTTTTAAAGCCAGACTTTTAGGATGTCTGCATTGTTAGGGTCTGGGATACCCCTGTCTACCTGGTCTGAATACTCACCCCTTTTTTACTCCTTTACTTCATCACCTCCCAGCCGAGACCTCCACCTCCACCTCCACCTTCACCTTCACCTTCACCTCCACCTCTACCTCTGTCCATGCTCAGATGTCTGGACTCCAAGTTGTCTTTGCTGCTGTTTTATATTCTTTTTTCTCATTGCTAGATGAGAACCAGTTCATATCAGCATAATTAGCGACTGTGCTATGTGAATATGCTGAGACCAGTCTTTTCAATTTATTAACACTTAATTATGTCTTCCAAAATTCTGATTCTGCCCACGTAAAACACTGTTCTCCCACTTTCAGTCTTAAATGTTTAGCCTGTTGGGGAGCAGTAAAACCCCAACAGGCTACTATACATAAACAACAGAGATGTAAACTTGGGCATACAAATTGTCATCCCCAAAGAGATCATCATTAGAGGTCAAAATTTCCAAGTTGAACAACACACAGAAATAGAGAAGTTGAAAGCCTTGGCTTATTGAGAGTGGTCTTGAAATAATTTAGTTGGAGACTCCAATAAAGGTACTAGGTAGGACAAAAAACTGTCCTATAAATAGACAAGAACTTCAGAAAACCCAGCAGTGTGATAAAGACATTATTCTCTGAGCTCTTGTGTGTAGAATATTCTATAAGAGTACTGAATTCATAGAGAACGTTAGCCTAGCTACAGAATATCCATACCTATGTTTAAAAGGAAAAAAATCATGGGTAGGTGACCAAGAGGACAATGTTTTTCAGCTCATTTGTATAGTAAAAATATAGCAGAATCTCAGTCCAAAATATGCCCTCTAACTTCCTAATGCAAAGACTTGCCCAGGAGTAGAAAATATTTATTTGTTCAAGCCATTCCCCTTAGAAGCCATATTTATTCCCATCGTAATAACTCTACATACGTTTTTCCTCCTTTTTTTGTTCTATGTTTTTTTTCCCCCTCCACTTAGGACAATAAGGGAATACATGTATGTTTTTAAATAATGTTTTGATCCATCATTTTCTTAATACTACTCTTAGTAAATTCTTACATTGATGAAGACCCACCTATTTCAGCTAAGACAATTAAAAAATTTACTGACAACTTCATGTTCACTACCACCTATTAGGAAAGGAATGCCCACTTTTTCCTGAGGGTTTGTTGCATGTAGCATTCCCATTGGAATGCTCTTGAGAGGTGTTGGATTCATTCTCTGAGCAATTGTTTTCATAAATTCAGCATAGTGCTCATGGCTAGATGGTGTGTAACCTGGTCTCTACCCAATATTTTCCCTGTTGTTTTCACACTTATCTCCAAGGGCCAAAGATTATCTCACAGAAGCTCCGAAAGAATTCCTGTTTCTGAAATTCATGTGTACAAGGAAATTGTTAAAGGGAAGAGGGTGATAATCGAGTTCAAACTCTTAAGAATTTTTGTAAAGGATTATATTGATTAACAAAAGCTCTCTGGCATCTTCTGGCAGACACGTGAAAAAAAAGCAGTGATTGTAATTAGTTTTTAGTGAGTGGCGCATATTTGATAATTGCCCTGATTCACGCTATTATATTTCTCTTCCTTCACCCACAGCAAAACAAGCTTAATTTGATTCATACCCTTAGGAAGAAAAAAAAGACTAAGATTACTCACATGGCTGTGATTCAGCTCTTGGCTCCCACCACCACCTCCTCCTCCTCATCCTCCGTTTCTCCCACCCTGCCCACTCCCATCTTCACTCCCACCCAGTGGTGTTGCCATCAGAAAACTGAGTCAGTTCATTCTTTAAAATGGGTGGGGAAAGAAGACAACTAATAAAAACTTTTCTGAGCAAAGTATACTGCTTAGATCTGAAATCATTACAGGAAGACAGGCAAAGTGGCTACTTATATAACATGAGAAGCTTGGAACAGGCCAGGTCTTATAAAAAATGTTCACATTGTCTTATAACACTAGACATGGTTAGTGTGCATGTCTATAGAGGCACACACATAGCCATGGAGGCAGGTTTCTTTGAAAAATTTCTAATATTGGGAACGTTACATACACTATATACAAAACAAATCATCTGTTTTCAAAGTAGGATACTTTGCTGTAATCCAAAGTAATATAGCAGGTAACCAGAGATTTTTGATTATTGTAAAACATAGGTGATAAAGTCACTTTTTTTTTGCCTTCAAATGAGCAATGTGACTTGGAAACCTGAAATTATTGTTTCCCACCCCCAGGAGTAGGAAAGTTAGTACTGGGGGTGGCAGCTTGCCGTTAGAGAGGTGATGGTGGTGGCAAATGTTATCGAGGCAGCTATTTCTATTCCTTCTTTGTATTTTCTTTCTTACTCCCATTCTTCGGATGAGGCAGCCTTGGAGAAATGCAGTGACTATTCCATTTTCCCACGTGTAATAATCTTAGAGCCAGTATTGGAAGCCATACTATATCTGTCTTTACCCTGACCTGTAGTTTTGGTTTCTGGGAACCCAATACAGTCAGATCATTTGGTATTTTAGAACTTTTCCTGGGACAGGAATGGCCCTGAATAGGAAGCTCCACAGCAGCCTTGAACTGAACTGTTGAGTTAGGTCTGTATGTATCCTCAAACCAAGCTCTCACTCGGAGGGGAACAGAATGGAGCCTTCCCCTAACACTCGTTTGTAATCCCAACCACCCTTTCCTCGTTTTGCTGGCTTTTCCCCAATTATGTTACCATCTGTCTTTGAAACATTGCCTGGATAAAGCATTCGCCCTTAAACAAAACACAACTGCTTCACCTCCCCACACCCAGAGCAGTGCAGAGCACCGTATTTGAGGAATTCCATATTTTATAAAGCTTGCCTGTACCTCAGAGATGTCTGGTTGCTGTCCTTTTATCATTCTTCAAATATGTTATGTGCTGACTGGAAACTATTAGCTTTTGTCACTGAAGGGTTTGTGGGATGCTTGAAATGGCTTCATATAGTTTGCAGATGGAAATTCATATGGTTTGCTTAAGAAATGAAAATTTTTAATGAAAGTCAGCATAGAATAGAATGCACACTGAGATTCCCCACACAACTCTCTGGGTTTCCTTTAGGGTAAATGTGGCAGGTTTTTTTTGTCATCACCCTGTGGAGAGAATAAACAGTAGACCTCCAAAACTTTTTTCTGGATCTGTACCTACATTGTCACGTCTCCAGTTAGTGGCCCCTTTTTGATGACCAAGGGCAGTGCTCTGTACCCACCAGGGCTGTAGTGTTTCTCCCATTCTCTGACCTGTTCACCTCTTTTCTTGGCTGATGACCGTTCCAGTGTCTTGACATATCAGGGCCAATGAGAATGGGAGTTCTTAAATGCCCTCCCCATCTGGCCCCAGGAGACTGTGGGGAAGTTTGGAGGGGAAAGGCCCAAACAGATCTCAGATGTAAAGCTTGAATATTTTAAATGCTGAAATGTTGGGAGGAAAATATGGAGTGGCTAGGTGAGTGTCATTATTAGTAAAATAGTTACAAGTGATTCTTTTTAAAAAGGTTATGGAATTGTATTTTTCTCATTCAGAAATGTTATTTAGGGAATGACTAAGATGTGTATGACTCCACAGTTACTTGTCAGGCATTGTTCTCAGCACTTAGAGAGTAATTTCTTAATCCAGATGCTACAGCTAGGAACAACAGAACCGGAATTCAAATCCCAGCAAGTCTGGCTCCAGAAGCTAGGCTTTTAAAAGATATAGGTCCTTTTAGATGTCAGAGTTTTAGGTGTTTGATTTTATTAACATTCTGTTTTCATAGCCTGGGTTGATTTTCATTGAAAGTCATCTAATTATAGATTTGATGTTCTCTATGTATTATAAGAAGGTAACTGTCTCTAAGCTAATGAAACTCAATACATGCTGTTGAAGTATGAATGAGTTTTAATAACCGAGTTTTAATAACATAAAGTAGAAAGACTTCAAAAGTCTAATTCAGAAATTCACTTCTAAATAGCTTTGTGAATTTAATTTCTGAAAATCAATTCTATATGTAAATTGAAATGTGAAGTATATTTCAGTAAACCCTAAAGGGATAGTCTGTAAAGTGTACAGTCAACTCCTGAATTTACACTGTTTCAGTGTGTATACCTTTTTTGTGCCCTCATCTACCGATTTGAAAATTAGATACTATAACAGTTTCCTATGTTATAAAAGTAGAATGTGTTTTCTATATTATAGCAAAACTAGTTATCCATCAAGGCATAATCAACAATAAATGCCACGCCTTGGTCAGAGCAGTTGCTGACTTTGCTCAAGGTTAAAGGAAGTATGGTGAAAAGAGATAACTGTAATTAAACTGCTCAGCCCAAGCCTTCCAGATTTTTCTTGTGGGGAATTACACTTCTTATTACTACATTATTCCTGTCTGCGTAATACCTGGAAACAATGTACTCTATGTAATGCCACTCCCATCTTGGCAGTAAACATTTTACTGAAGAGGAAGACTTTTAGGGCCTAAATGTCAATTTATCTAATTGGAATTTTCACAGATGACATTTGATGCTTTTCAGGTTATTATTTTGCAGCTTTTGGACAGATTGGGATTAAAGGACTATACAGATTTTTTTGTTACGTGATTGTATCGTGTATGTGCTTGTGTGTGAGTTGCCCAGGTTAGACTGAATTGCAGTAAATGCAAAAGTGAAAGCTGCAACGTGGCTCTGACCACTTCCTGAAGAACCTGCCACATGGGCCCCAGACTTAGAGACTTAAACTTGAGTCCTCAGGATGGAAAGAATCTGAGTCCCTCATGGTAAAGACCTCAAGTAAATCTAAACATATAAAACCTGTTTATTGCTCTTGTGTGAACCCAAATGTTTGGTTGCCTCAGTTTTCGGTGCACTATTCTGAAATTGTAAATATCAGGGTACAGAACCAGAACTTTGTCATACCTGAAAAATAATCTTTTAAGTTTCTTGTTTACATGATCCTATTATTTGAAACCACTTAGAACATGCGTTCTGATCCTTAAATGTACAAGTTATTAAAAAAAATGTGAGCTTGTCAGATAACTACAACCACCAGTCTAATAAAACTGAGTCACATCAAAATGGGCTGCACTTTACACTATCCTCTCATTCTAGGGAAAACGTGGCTGGGGGAGGTAGTCTGAGTCATCACCTGGTTTGTTTGACATATACTTCCTTCCATAAATTGGGGATGGCAAGCAGCACAGTGTTCTGGGCTTTCCTGGGAGAAGGAGCTGTTGAAGCCTTGCATGATCAAAATATAGGGCCTTTAGGTTTGACGGATGAAGTGGAGCCAATATTTTGACCTCAAATGTCGGGGAGGGGGAGAAGAACTAACAGATTCAAACAAGGAACATTTGTAAGTACCAGTTTTGGAGGTCAGAGAAAATGGTAGGGGTTTTCACAGTTGAATTTCTTGCTAGGACATAAAAGGTATTTAAGAGAGAAATTGGGGGCATTAAAATAAAAGTAAATTGGTAGCTAGGTCACTAAGTGGGTTCATTTGCTTAATAAGAATGTTCTTGGTTTAGATAGTTTAGATGATTGTGTGTGGGGCAGGGGAGGAATGATTTGGTAGTTACAGTACAAATTTGTCCTGACGGTGTTTAATTTTGCCTAATTTATCCAACTATTTTAAAAGAAATAAATTTCATGTAAGAACCTTGTCATGGCAAATTTGAATCTTTAGGGGTATTTCCAGGGGATAGAGAGAGAGGCTCATCTGCCTTGCACATTTTCCTACAGCAGTTTTGTAGAGGCTCACTGGAGCTTTTTAAACTATAAAAGTTTAGAATGTAAAATTGTTGGGGAGACTATAGAGGAATTTGAAGGAAGAGTAGATTTATAGCTGAATTGGGTTTGTAAACTCAGCCTCTGCTTTGGGATTATTTTTTAATATGTGCCAGACAGTCTTCTGATTTCCATCCTGGCTTGGTTGTGGCTCTTTCTCTGACTGTGTGTGGCTGGGGTGTTCCCTGTTTTAAAGCTGGAGTTGTTGCTGCCTGGGCGTTTTCTGTTTCAGCTTATGGCTTTTTTTCTCTTTTCCTGAATGAGTGTCCTTTGTGTAACCCCAGTAATTCAGAAATCCTGCAGTCATAGGGACTGCCCTGTCATGTGACTTAGGTGCTAGGTGCTGGCTGCGATTGGTCAGCAGCTAATTGGCGGGTCCCTATAAGAGGTCCTGGGTTGGGAGTCTGGCCACTTCTTCTGCCTGGGCTGCTGCTTAGTGGGGGTGGGGGTCTGCCCAGTGATTCAGCCACATGTGATAGATGACCTAGTGAATGCTTTCTTAGGGTCTGCACACCAGTGGAAGACACTCAAACTGGTTGTGGCCGACTTGATCAAACAAACTCTGGCTTCCTGAACTGGTAACTGTCACTTTAACATAGGTTACTGATTAAACTCAGAAAAATGCGGCTGAAAATCTTTGCCAGGAACTTGTGTGGACTTACTCCGTGTTCCCCCTCTGCCCCTTGTTCTGATTCGTTTTGTCACAGGAATGAAGTGCAGATAACTCTTCAAAAACTTTTTTAGGAAAAGCTCCTTGTGTGATCTGGAACAAAGACGTTTTATAATCAGATTTATCAAGCTGTGAAGAGGGAGTTTTAGCGAACGGAAGCAGCAGCATTCTGTCACCAGGAAATACTGCTTTATCCAGAATTGGTAAGTGAAAAGTGGCATTGCTCCCTAATAGATATCATATGTGTGTGTGGGAATTGCAAAATTGTTCACAGACCCCTAACAACTCTGTTGAACAGAGAACACATAAACAGAACGAGGCGTTCTAAAAAAGAGCAGCTAAAGAATATAGCATAAAGGCAGAGAAGCAGCCAGGTAATTAACAAAAATGAGCTGAGTGTTATCAGTTTAGCCAGGTGTATGTAATACAACTAGATTTTGGTTTTCTTTTTCGTTTTTCCTTTTTAGTGGATGGAAGTATAAAATGAGAATGGGCTGTTAAGTAGAATTGCGGCATTACTTTTCCTGGATGTAGATTTCCATTTAGTCTGAATAGCATGTATGAAATTTGAAGGGATGCTTTTAGAATGAGTCAACTTGCCCTCCTTTCCCTCCTTCTACTCCAGGGTGTCAAGTATTTAGTTAGAACTTCATGAAATGAAAGTTCAAGTAGTATATCAGAAAATACTTTATCCTGATTGTGAAGGGCAGATTATGATGGTAAATAGTTTTTTCTTACATTTGTATCATGAATTTTAAGATCGTTCTATTTCATTACATTAGTACAGCAAAAGGGTGGTTATTTCTATTTATATGGCCCATTACATTTTGAGAGATCATGATTAACAGTTCTTACTGGTTTGATGTGCATGTGTCTGCCTATCTTTCTCTGAAACATTACATTCAATTTTAAAATCTTGAATCTGAGCTTGCCTCCATGGTTAAAGTTTCCAGATAAATATAATGAAGCTTTGAATACCTGTGCGTTATGTACAATAGGTTCTTATTGATGACCTGTAAGGTAATATAATTTTATATTAAGCATGAATGTCCGATTTGTTGATCTGGTTTCTTAATGATTATGCCAAAAAGGTTGAATAGAATAAAAAAAGAATATTAGAATGGTGCGTGGCTACCTGATTTTACCAATTTCTTATTGTTCAATAGAAGCAATCATGTGATATCTACTTATAGAATCAGATAAAAATATTTTCTTCTTTTAACTGCTAGCAATTATGTAGGTAATTTGGGTGATCTCCAGTTGTAAATGTGAATATGTATAATTAAAACTGTTATTAACAGAATTACAAGTTATAGGGTATATAGGACATAATGTTATTTCTTTCCTTTTAAATACCTTAAGCCAAATTAAAAGGTGAATTTACTTTTCTGACTTTTGGTTACCATTTTGTTACTTTAGAAATCTTAAAATCCTTAACTCGAAAGGGAAAATGTATAATAAAGCACGATTGCATTGCTGCATTTTATTTCTGCTGGTAGTGGAGGGGACGGAGATGAATCAAGGGGATCTGTTAATTCATCTTTTTTTTCCTCTTTTATATACTGGGAGAACTTCAAAGGTCATTTTCTCAGACTGTTAGCTCTTAACACTCTGTATAAGTATTTATTTTCAAACAAATAGATAAAAAGACAAGCATGGCTGTTAAGGGCAGGTCCTCCAATAAATCAGGAAATTGGTGATAAAAACTTGTGAATATCACAAGTCATTTGACTTAATTAAGTTGTGGCACTCAATCCTGAAGCACATGAATTTATAGGATTTTAGAATCTTGAAGACAAAAATGACAACAAAGTGTTAAGATATTTATGGGTAATTTATATTCAACTACTTGCTTGTGTTTTTAGCTCTGTATTTCATGTAAATACTTGGGTGAAACATGATTTATTTAACAATCTGGCTAAATACTGCCATGCTTGATAGAGAAAAGCCTCTTTGTAATTTTTAGGTTTTCCTCATCCACTTAGAAACCATTATTTTGGGTGACAAAAAAATGTGATAGAAGCAGGCTGGAACAGTAAATGCTAGAAAGTATATCCCAGAAGAATTATTTGAGAACTTCATGTTTTCAATCCTATTTGCCATTCCCTGTTCTCAATTTATTAATTTTTAAAATGAATAACATAGCTTGCCCCGAATTCTCCCCAGGAGTCATTGAGATTATTAGCATTTTTGTATTCTCTGTTAAAAGATAGTAACGTGCGTATGTCTTTGTCTTTGTGGGTATGTAAAACAGCAGACTGTGCTGAAGGGAATCGATCAAGTGACAGACCTCAAATTTTTCCTCAAATAGTATTTGATATTTGCATATTCAGGAATATAAGTACTTTCCCCTTAGGCTTGTTTCTTAAATTTTTGGAGTAGTATGTACAGTTTTGCCTAATTAAAATTTCTTTTGAGATCTGTATATGTATGTGTGTATATATTTGATTTGAAGGGGAAGCCTTAATCACTAGCGAAACAAGTGCCTGTTTGTTAGAACCCAGATAAGCCTCAAAGTGTTGTTCCTATGACAACTGAGTACTTGGGTGTTGAAATGTAGCTTTAAATTCTCAGTTTGGAAATGTCATTCAGACCTCCCACTACAATCTCATTGAGTAGGAGGATAATGAGAAGGGGAAAAACCATGAAGCAACATCAGTATCTCCGTTCATTTCATGTCTTCCTGACTTTCTTTGTGTACGGGATTGCCATGGGAGTGGTAAACATGGGTCTTGAACAAAGCAGTACTCTGATATAAAATAAATGGAAAGGGGTCAGAAAAGTTGGGGGAGATAAATAACAACACATGGGAGCAATACAGAGGTGGGAGAAGCCTGTTTCCACAGGTTCTTGCAAATCTTTTATCCAGCACTGACCAACAGTGAGAACATCTTGAACCAGTTATTGTATAGCTCTTCAAGAGCTATGAATATTTCCTTAAAATGCAATGTGGAGAAAATTCCTTTGGTAGCAGGATGGTTTACCACTTTGGCATAACATTTATTCATCTCCCCCAGGCTGACTTTAGAGGATACTGTGTTCTTTTAAGGCACATGTTTTTTTTTTTTTGAGACAGAGTCTCGCTTTCTTGCCTAGGCTAGAGTGAGTGCCGTGGCGTCAGCCTAGCTCACAGCAACCTCAAACTCCTGGGCTCAAGCAATCCTACTGCCTCAGCCTCCCGAGTTGCTGGGACTACAGGCACGAGCCACCATGCCCGGCTAATTTTTTATATATATATATATTAGTTGGCCAATTAATTTCTTTCTATTTTTATAGTAGAGACGGGGTCTCGCTCAGGCTGGTTTTGAACTCCTGACCTTGAGCAATCCGCCCGCCTCGGCCTCCCAGAGTGCTAGGATTACAAGCTTGAGCCACCACGCCCGGCCAAGGCACATGTTTTTAAACCAATTGTTCACGTGTCATTTAATAGTTTTTGTCTTTTTTCTATGGGAAAGACAAGGTTGTACCATTAAAATCATGATAAAACTTAAGTATTTTATCCTATATCCAAAAGTACTTTAAAAATCCATAAAGATTGTTTGAGACCAGTTATTCTTGGAAATGAATTCAGTGACTAAGAATCTATGGAACACTGTATTTGAGGAGAAAGGGGATTGTACAGATTAATATTTGACATAGCTTAATTATGCAGCTGTGGATTTTCCATGCCTGAAGGACTTCCTATTTCTTACTCCTAAATGGTTTTGACTGTTTACTTGGTCACTAGCACCTCTAAAAGATAGAAAGGAAAAGAAAATATCAGTGGATTTTGCCCCCTTATTTAATAAATACAGGTCCACCATCTCTTCTGAAATCCAAAAAACTCTGAAAATCAAAAGATTTTAATGTAAAATTGGGCCAAAAATCCTGACTTGAACTGATGTGAGGCTAGTTACAGTTTTATTTAGCTCACTAAGTATGAATCATTATATTACTGTAGAAATATTAATGTGTTTCATTATGGAATACTGTACAAGACTCTCCTGGAGTTTTATATACTATGTAGAATAGTCATCCTATTACCTTTATAAAATAATAAATGATAACAATCTGAGTGGTGGGTAAGGGTTTGTGGTTTTCTAATTACTGACATACTTTGAGCTCTTATGCATCAGATGCTGCTATAAATAAAATCATGGGCATCTAAGAACAGTGCCTGGCACATAGTACATAGTAGGTACTCAATAGATGTGTTTTGGTGTAAAATGATTTACTTATATAAACTTCTTTAACTCACAAAAGCTATGTATAGCCAATGTGCTTGTTATCCCCATTTTACATGGGGAAACTGATGGACAGAGAGGTGAAGCAATTTGCCCAAAGTGACACAGGCAGGAAGTAGTGGAGCCAAGATTTGAAAGCAAGCAGTCTAGCAGCAGGCTGCTCTTATGAGCCTGATTCAAGTGGGAGAGGCCTGGAGACTTGGCACTGGGACTCTTGACTGAGTCATAGGGGCGTTTCAGCTACTTTATTCTTGGTCACCCTGTGCCTCATGTCATCAAAAGTTGATGATATCACCACATGGTCATTACCAGGGGCTGTTGTAGAATGCGTATAACAAGTTCTCCTGGGCAGGAGTGTGGGAGTTTGACTTTTAATCTCTTCACAAGCTTCCCAATGTGATGTATGTCAGTGAATCAACCTGACATTTTCATCTCGAAAAATTAAGATATAGACAATAACTATTTCCTTAACACCAAGGAAATTTTCTTGAATAGCGGGAAAAGTCTTTGATAGACATTTTTGGGGGCTCCTTACCCAGCAGGAGGTGTTGGCCTCTAAAGAGGCCGTGGGTCACCTTGGAGCTCCGTGGCATGGAAGCAACACTGGGACACAGTAAGTCCCCTTGGGAGAAATCGCGCAGCCTGTGGAACTTTAGCTGCATGACTTCACCCAAAAGGATACTTATAACAGTACTTCTCAATAACAGATATAAGGTGCCTCTCCAATTCCCATATATTTCTAGGAATAAAAAAAATTCTAAACTGATACAGTATTTCCTGTCCCTCTTGCCTGCCTATTTTCTTTGTTAGCACTTGTCTCTGTCTTACAATTTTAGTCAAACACTAGTAGTATTGTTAACCTTTGAACAAATTTAAAGGCGCTAAATGTATTATTTCTCTTTGATCTCCCATCTTTAAACTCATTCCCTCCTATTAATCTCAGACTGTTGTGAATAAATGAAAGTTTATTTGAAATTTTCTTACGGTTAACATTTTTATATTCACAGCTATGAGAATTTCTTTTTAAAAATATTTTTATTGTAATAGAATTTGGAGAATGGTTATCTTCATTTTGGAGGGGAAAATGAGCCAAATTTGAATATACTCACTGGATTTTTTTTTTAAATCAGGAAGATTTTAACTAATGCTAAGGAGAATGTGCAAAGTAAACACTTGTATTTTATGAACTACCTTCAATTTAGATAGAGAAGTGGGGAACTGTATATAACAGTTATTTCAGCTAAAACATCCGAAACCCGCTTACTTGCTAACTTTTTGTTTCCTTTTAAAATTAAAAAAATTAATATAAAACCAATTGTTTTATGTATTAAAGAATGTAAATGATTTAATCTTGGGCATTTCCTGGCTCAAATTGTTAAAAATTTTCAACTGTAACCTATTGTCTTTCAATCCTATATTTATCTAGTTTGTGTTAAACATTTCAAAGTAGGATAATCTAAAACATAAAGTAAAAAAAATACACATAAATTATTAAATGTAAACAATCTGGTTATGTAAATACATCATTATAGTTGATTTTCTTTCTTGATTAATTCTGAAAGGAACAGATTATACTCATATAAAAGTTGTACTTAATGTGCATTTGTAAGTCAGTACAACAATTGACATTTTTCTAGTCATTTTCTTTTAAATGTGTAATAAAGTAATAACTTTTATAAAAGCAGTATAACTTTCAGGAAGAGGATGGAGTTATTGATTATGAAGTAAGGTTTTATTTTAAAGGATCTTCCCTTTCTGCCAGGGAGGAGTTTAGTTCCCCTGAGGCACCTATTCTATTGAAAGCCATTGTTGGTGGTATTATTGGAAGAAAGCTTAGTTTTCCTGCCTTTCCTAAAAGGAGAGGGATAAAAGATGTTTTAAATGAAAATTCATTGATTTTTCTTAATTAGGATTTATGTGGTATATGAAGTGAAACTAGAGTTCTTAAAATTGAGAGAAACAATAAATTTGTGCAGACCCAGACTAACTTTCCAGGGAGCTTGCAAAGCTCTGAATACCTAAAACAACTCTCCAAACCTTCAGATATTTCTGAGGGAGTATTAAGTATGTGACAGTGGTTCCCATGACTCCAAGAAGGTGCCTGTTCACAGCATCCATTGAAGTGTTTACTTCCTAAGAAGCATAGGCTTTGGAAATAAGTAGACTTGTCCTTTAAGCTCACTTTGTCTCTTGCTAGCTGAGTAGCTACTTCATTTATTTTCCTAAGCCTCAGAGCATGGAGCATCAGAAATAGTGCAGAGGCTTGTTTTATGTGATAACACGTATGAAGCACATGCTTAACACACTAGCATTCCATTACCAAATTCTTTCAGAAACAGACTTGTTTAGTTTGGTCATAAAGCCTGAGGATCCATTCTCAGTTATATGAATTTTTTCATGTAAGATTAAGAAAAACAGTGATGATGATGGCTGTCATTTATGCTGTGTTCTGGGCAGGCACTATTTTAAGTGTTCTGCCTGCATGGACCTGTTCAATCCTTGTGGCAACTTATTGGTGCAGTTATCACGCCCATGTCATGGATAAGAACAGTTGCCAGTACAGTTGGTAAACATATGTACTTGTGGCAGAAAAGCAGAATAAGAAATTGACTAAACCTGAGAGTTTCAGAAGTGGCCTTCTCATTTCTAATCTACAAAGTGTCACATCTTCCAGGCCTGGCCTCTCTCAATATTGAAATACAAAATTAACTTCTTATTATTATTTCATAAGTCAGTGGTAGCAGTCTTACTCATTTGTGTTTTATGAGTTTTAATTAGGCATAAAACACAGCAGGGGAATTCCTTATTTTCAGTTGATCTCATGCACTAACACATTTCCTCACGTAATTTCCCCTGGTTGTTTTTTTTTTTTTTTCTCTAATATTTTCACTTGAAAATGGGAGTGGGAGAGAAAAGTATGTTAGCATCTGGGTCCTAGGGATGCATTTTCATCCACCTTTCTGAAGATTCTTTTTTATCTCTGGTACAGAATTAATCCATAGACAAGTAAAATGAGTAAGAATCTGTATTTACTAATATTTCTCTTCTTTATCTAGTTCTGGATGCTTTTTCTATAGGGCCAAAACTGGATGCTTTTTCTATAGGGCCAAAACTTCTAAGTAAAGAAGTAGGAGAAGCCATCTCTGTGCATAAAACTTTATGTTTGGCCGAGGAGTTAATTTTCAGAAAATGAGAAAGGGATTTGACACTGAGAATTTGCTCCTTTTTAAAATGTAGGTGGAGAATTTTACTTAGGTGATGGCGGGCTATCCTAGCCCATGGGTTCAGAGTGCTTGGGGATTTGTTAAAAAAAAAATAAAATCTCATGGCCTTGGAGTGAGCTTGCTCACAGGAGAGTATACTTACTGACCATGCCTGCCTTCATTCTTTCATATGTTTATTCATTTATCCATCCCTATTCTCACATAACTCTTTGAATACCTACCTGTAGACAGGTGAAAGAAAGGATGGGATAAGAGTCCATTAGGGGAAGGAAAAAGAGTAGCTATAAACTCACTCTGTCCTTTTACCTCAGTGACTATATCTTTTATTGGAGACAACATACATTTCACAGACTGACACTCATGAAAGTCTTTTAGGCATCTTTCTTTGGCACCCAGTTTTCTTTTTCAAAGTGAGGGGAGAAAATGCTTACAAGGGAGAAATAATGCAGAGAAACAGCTTTTCTTTTTTTCTTTTTAATGATGGAGAAGTCCTGCTGTGTCCTCAATCAAATTTATTATGAGTTTCTGGAAGTATTATCTCTAAGTAAAGGTATATAAAATGAGACATGCTCTTTCTTTTGGGGGACATGAAGATAAGTGGGTTTATACTACTAATCCTTCAAAAGTTACTTGTCACCATGCTTCAAATTCTTTTTAACGGGCACAAACTGCATCTGTGTGTTTTCTGAAACAGGTTTTACCACAGCAGCAAAGGGAATGAAAATGCTTTGTCTTCCAGTATAAGGTGTGAAGTCTCTATCACTATTAGGTATATATAGCCCAATGGAAGGAAATGTAAATGTAGATTAGAAAACAAAGAAAAGTCAGCCACACTCTAAGGGGGATGCCTCAGTGTCTCAGGGCTCTTCTCTGTAAGTGAGATAAAATAAGTACTGCTAAGGACAAGTTAGGGAAAAGACAGTGAATTTCTACCTTCTGTGCATGGATAGCAGGGAGATTATAGAGAAACTGTTCATTCTCCACCCCCTTCTCCCCCCCCTGCACAATTTCTCTGAATGCTGGAGGACGGATCATTTTCCTATAGCTACTGTCCACCTAGTCCTTGAAACATGTGGAGTTTCGATGAAGTGAGACTATCAAAAATGTTCTCAAGTGCTAACTAGACTTAATAAGTGTGTAGCAGAACAATGGGCTGAGATATCACATGGAAAATGTTCATTTTATAAAGAGGTATTGTACGCCTGCCATGTGCCAGACAGTGTTCGGGGTCTGAGAACACAGTAGTGACCAAAGTTCTTGCCTACATGATTGGAGGTAGATTGACAGTGGTGGAATTCATAAGTATATGCCAGGTATTAAAATGCCACCGAGAAAAATAAAATCATGTCAGACAGGGAGTGCCTGGGGGTCCAGGGTAGAGCTATTTTATCCTGGGGTTTACAGGAATGCCTCTGTGATGTTGTGAAGCCAGTGAGGAGTCATTCAAGGGGGTATCTGGAGGAAGAAGATTACAGATAGAGAGAACAAAACAATAACTGCAGCAGAGGTCAGAGCAAGCTTTGTGTGTCCGAGGGACACATCGTGGAAGATCATGTAGGACCCTGTTGGCCATAGTAAGAAGCTTCTGGATGGTAGGAAATGGTAACTAGAGGGAGGATGGTGTAGGTGATTCTGGTAGGGATCCTGGAGAGTTGGGGCCCTTATGTATCATAACTAGAGTGCATACAAGTTGAGGAGGGCTCTTCTTCCAGTACAAATGCTACTTTTGTAATTTAAATCATTATGATATGAAAACCTTGATAAAGAAAGATACAGTTGAACTAGATTAAGTGCAAATTCAGCTCAAAAGCCCCAAGTGGGTAATTCTTCCTATCATATCAACTTAGAGAGGTTTGAGGTTACCTGAGTGTCTAGTGGTGGAATGTTTTCATTCATTGTATATTTTCCAAAAACTCATCTTCCATGGGGTACTTCTTTGCTGATTTTGCACTCAATAATAAACAGTTTAGAATTTTGAACTAAATGGATTTCAAGTAATTTTGTGTTAAAAATGTTTCCTTTTTTGTAATCCTTAGTTTCATGTTCGGTCAGTTGATAAGTTTCCTCTTAAAATTCTGTATGAAAATTTACCATGTGATACAGGTTAGAAAGTCATGCCAGTACTCATTTTATACTTGGAGGCAGAAAGAGAACATGGAAAAATAAAGTCAGTTGCCTGGAATTGCATGTACTTTTTAAAAGTTGTGTTAAAAATATTTTGTAGTCTCTTAAAAGTAGAGTTGATTGCTGTGAATGGATTGCAGCCCCTTGTCTTTCTTTTATTATTATAATCTGATACTAAAACTCCTACATTTTATATATGGGATGTACAATTTCTGTTATCTGGGAGTTTACATGTTAAGATACATGGCATGGGTGAGAACATATAAAATGTATATGTATATCATTACTCTAACAACATATAGGGCTTAGAAGGGGCTTGACAGCCATTTATAGGTGTTGTCTAGGTTTATTTTACCCGAAATACCACCAGAGACTTTATATGTAATTCTTATCACCTAGTCTAACTTTCTATTAGTTAGTGATATATTTAGGTTGACTCTCATTCTCTTAGCAAAGGACCCAACTGCAGAAAAGAGTTATTGGTTTTGTCATTTATAGTTTCGTTCAACTGGACCCGATTTCCTCACTACCTCTGCCTGAAACTGACTGACTGAATCAGTTTCACTTGCGGGGAGGAGAAATGAGTAATTTGGGAACATAGAGTGTTGTGTGGAGGAGGGCTTAGTTTGCTTCTTTCCGGCCTTCCCTTAGGTAGGAACTCTGCATTGAGGGAGGGAGAGAGAGTTTGGACATCATGAGGAAACTAACCTCCTTGGATGAGTCACATTCTGAGTTGAGAGAGAGATGTAGAAATGGATGGTGGGGGATGTAGGGAGCACCAGGGGAGCCAGTGAATTTCTGGTCCTAAGCCCAGGTGTGGACCCCAGTTCTTCCTGACATCGTAGATATGCTGTCCTTTACAGCTTATCTCCTGTGAGACAAGGGGCATCTTCTTGACTTAATGAGTCCCTTCATGGAGGACCTGGGAAAATGAGGAATTCAGGAATAGACTTTCAAGTTAACCATCTTCCTCAAATCTTCTTGCATACATCTCTACTGAATCCACTTTCTAGGTGTAATGATAGGCATTGAGGTTCTTTTTCTACCAGCCTCTGACTTCTTACTTTGAGGGAAACACATGCATGGTCCATGAAGTGGTATGTTCTGTTTGATCCTTCCTCTAAGGCAGATCACAGCTTTGGTCTCCGAGAGCTTGAGCCGTTTTGCCCCATGTGCTCTGGGATTTCCCCTTTATCTCCCGCCTCCCCCGCCCCATAACTCCCAATTTTCTGCCTGTGTTCTAAGACCTTGTTATTTCTCCCTTTGACTTGAGTCTATTCTGGAACGATTGTGTGGTGGCTGGGCACTGCAAAATGAGTCAGTTCCTGCAGTTTGGTTACAAGTTCTCAAAAAGTATTTCAGAATGTGGATGTGGTCAGCAGAGTCATTTTCCAGGCATCTAAAAGGAAACCCACATCAACTGTAACAATTGAGCTGCGAACCCATGGCTCTACACAACAGAACCGGGCCTGCTTTTCCTCAAAGCAAAGCCTCTTGCTGCCCTCAAATCTATAGCCATCTCCACAGATCTTAAAGGGGAATTCATCTTCGTGTTTGCAAATCACATTTTTATCTGCTAATGTTTGCACAAAAAAATGTGATAAAGGTTTTCGCCTTCATCACTTTTTGAATGTGGGTACAAGTTTGACAAATACTGATAAAATATAACAATCCTTTTCAAGCTTTAAAAGAATTTGAAGTTTGTCATAACATTTAGAGAATGTTAGTTTAGAATAGGTTTTAAAAAATAATCTTTGAAGTTTTTATCCTCTTGAATGCTATGAATTATAACATTTCAATGCAATTCTTAGTTACCAGTCTTGCACCAGGCATTAAAAGTGATGGCATTTTCAGTAATGTGAAAATAAATAACAAAATTTAAAAATGGGCAAACCATTTGAACATATGGTTCACCTAAGGAGATCCACAAATGACAGATAGGTATGTGCAAAGATGTTCAACATCATTAGTCATTAGGGAAACGCAAATCAGAATCACAGTGAGATTCCACTACACATCTATTTGAGTGGTTAAAATTTAAAAGGCCAACCATACTAAGTGTTGGCAAGGATATGGAGGATCTAGAATTCTCATACATTTAAGTAGAAATATAAAATTGTACAGATGTGTCAAACGTAACCTACTGTATGATCTAGCCATTCTACTCCTAGAGAAAACAAAGCCTCTGTTCACATGAAGATTTATACATGAATATTCATGGCAGTTTTATTAGTAACAGCTAAAAACTGAATGGAAATAACCCTGATGTCTATCAACAGGTAAATGGATAAACAGATTGTGGTGTGTCTGTATGATGGATACTACTCAATAATGAAAAGGAGTGTGAACTACTTTCAATAACATGGATGACCCTCACCCATGAAAGTACATAATATTATATGATTCCATTTATATAAGTAATTCTAGAAAATGCAAAGAAATCTATACGGACAGCAGACCAGTGGTTGCTTTAGGTGGGGGAGGTAGGAGTGGCAAAAGAAAGGGACTACAGAAAGGCATGAGTAAACTTAGGGGCTGGTTTCACTGTCTTGATTATGGTGATGATTTCATGGGTATATACATATGTGTCAAAACTTCTCAAACTGTATACTTTATATGTAGTTTATCAGGTCAGTTTTTCATCAATTTTAAAAAACCTAATTATAAAAATCATTATTATAGTAGATGGAAGGTTTAAAAACATCTTTATTTGGCAAAATAAAAATTAGCATTTCTTGGGGAAAAAACCTGATGGATTTTTAATGGTTTGGGGATAGAAATATAACTTTGTAGTACTGATGAGAAACCAAAGTAAACGGTGAAGATAATTAATATAATCTCTTTAGTTTCACCTGTTTTACAAGGCATTTAAATGAGTGGTACAGGAAGTATCTTTTCCAGCATGGTGGGGCCAGCTGCCTAGCTGCCTGCCTGGTTTCTAAGCATTTGCAGTTAAACACAACAAGTGTAGCACTCAACATGCTATGTGGCTAAGGCAACTGAAGCTGGATTGAGATTGCAAAAAGATAAGACATAGAAATGCCTGGCATTTGCTTCTACCATTGTTAGAGAAATCTCTTATATTTGCAGAGCACATTTAGTTTTTTTCTCAGATTTATCGAGGTTTAATTGACAACTATATATTCACAGTGTATAACATATTGATATATGTATACATTATGAAATATTTACCACAGTCAAGCTAATTAGCATATGTGTGACCTCACATTTTTTTGGTGGTGAGAACATTTAAGATCTCTTGGAAAATTTCATGGATATGATACAGAATTATTAACTATAAAGTACTTACACGAACCTCATTCTGTGTTAATCTTTTCCATGGTCTTGTTATAGGTAGGGTCAGTATTATCCTCATTTGCTTTGGGAGCAAACTGAGACTCAGACAATATAAGCTACTTGCCTATACCACATAGCACCCTTTTATTGCTCAGAGGTCACCATTATCCATACTATAACTTGCTGCTTCTCCAAACTCTTGTCATTAAGTATTTGGTCAAATCTGTTGGCTCATCCATTTTTCAGGCAGTTACTAGAGTCTCTTTTATTTGTATATGAGGTATTCAAGGCAATGGTCCCCTCTAATCCTCAGTTTCCCCATCTGTAAATGGATAATAACATAGTCACTAGCTTCCTAAGGTTGTTTCAAGGCTCAAAGAATCTTTGACCCTCACATGTGCCAAAGCCATGGATACTGGGCAGCCTCATGGCTTGCAGGTGTTGACATCACTTCGTGATCACCCTTATCTCGCCTGGGTTATTGATGACACAGTAGTGAGTGAATGGGTTTGTAAACCCAATAGGGAAACACGGCAGTTTAATTCCATTAGTCACCCTGTGACTTCCTTCAAAGTTGGAAAGGTGCACAACAAATCTTGTGCACTGGATTATTTTAAATTCTTCTTTAAAAGATACTTAGGTCCCGGTGACTCAGAAAACAGAGCTAAAGGCAGGTGCCATTGAGGTTTACTTAACCAACAAGGTTGGCCTATGCCTAGCACCCTCCTTTTCTCTTTGATACTGTCACCTGCACATCTCTACTCCTCACTCTTTGTCACTTTTAGCAGCCTTCTTTCTTTGCCATGCCTCTTCTTATTCCTGGGTTAGGGGCAGCTGCCTCAGATCTTTTGTGACTTTGTATGTGATAAACGGCATGGAAACCAGTTAAAACCTTCAGTACTCTCTGAGACAGCATTTCACAAAGTACCTTTTTAGGAGGCAGGAAAAGAATTCTGTGGTCTAATGAGTTTAGGAAAAGCTAGATTTAACAACATCAAATAGGTTTCTTTTTCTGCAGGACTTCTCAGAACCTTTCATATTTGTGTTGAAACTTTTTTTTTTTTTTTTTGAGACAGAGTCTCTCTCTGTTGCCCAGGCTAGAGTGAGTGCCATGGCGTCAGCCTAGCTCACAGCAACCTCAGTCTCCTGGGCTCAAGCAATCCTTCTGCCTCAGCCTCCCGAGTAGCTGGGACTACAGGCATGTGCCACTATGTCCGGCTGATTTTTTCTATATATATTAGTTGGCCAATTAATTTCTTTCTATTTATAGTAGAGACGGGGGTCTCGCTCTTGCTCAGGCTGGTTTTGAACTCCTGACCTCAAGCAATCCGCCCGCCTCGGCCTCCCAGAGTGCTAGGATTACAGGCGTGAGCCACCGCGCCCGGCCTGTGTTGAAACTTTTAAGAGGGGCATATGGTACACGTACATTTTCCAAATTTAATGGAGTCAAAGAACTATTTGTGGATCAAGTCCTGGTTGAAGGCTCTCAAGAACGCACTTTGGGAAATGCTGATTCATTGGTAAAATGACAATTTTCCTAAGAGTTTTCTGTCTGTACCTTGTGGCACTTCTAAAGGAAAACATGACTTGTTTTCTTGACTGGCTCTTGAAAGTTCCATTTTCTTTTTTTTTTTTTTTTTTTTTTTTGAGACAGAATCTCGCTTTGTTGCCTAGGCTAGAGTGAGTGCCATGGCGTCAGCCTAGCTCACAGCAACCTCAAACTCCTGGGCTCAAGCGATCCTTCTGTCTCAGCCTCCCAAGTAGCTGGGACTACAGGCATGAGCCACCATGCCCGGCTAATTTTTTCTATATATATTAGTTGGCCAATTAGTTTCTTTCTATTTATAGTAGAGACGGGTCTCGCTCTTGCTCAGGCTGGTTTCGAACTCCTGACCTCGAGCAATCCACCCGCCTCGGCCTCCCAGAGAGCTAGGATTACAGGCGTGAGCCACCACGCCCAGCCGAGAGTTCCATTTTCTAAACGTTTTATTCATGACTTAAAGACTCATTCAGATGTTATTTTAACTTTAGAAAATCAGGGGATATAATAATATGGGAGTGCAAAGAGTATAACGTTTTGTCTAAGGATGACAGTTAGTTGAGGGAAGCCTTATTTCTTTGTTTTGTTTTTCACCAAATCCTCTAAATCTGCCATGGAAAATAAGTGTTCTAATTTATTCCATCCCTAATTCCATGGTCCATACTGGCTTTCATAGGGGCAGCTATGAAAGAAAAGTAGTAATGTACACAACAGCTCTCTCCTGTCAGTGCAGGGCTTACATTTACTATTAGTGATCCCATTAGTAGGATGGGTTTAATTTGATGTGTCAGCATGACATGAATAATCTTTGTTCTCCAGATTACAGAAAGTTTGATAATCAAGAGTAGGGCTTATAGGAGAGAAACATCAGAATGAATAGTGATTGTCCATGAGAAATACCTACTAGCTAGGAATGCGAAGCAGGAAGACAAACATGGTGTTAGCCCCATTAAGTCCAGAATGGGATCAGGTGATTCTGGACCTAGGTACATTGGGATCATTCTTGGCTAGTCACATTCTGTATAGGACAGTTAGACAATCCATGGGCTGGCTACCTCAGGAAAGCTCCATCTTAGACTCTGAGGCTCCCTGCTCTTTCAGCATTGCCAACTTACATCTAGTGTGTTCTAAGAAGTTGAGGGCTACCCTTCATTTTTGAGCTCCTTGTGCTCTGTCATTTTCTCTACCTGAGAGAGTTCTGCTATTTCTTTTTGACTGCAGATTACTCCCATAGCACATTGTCATTCACAGTCCCTTAGGTCCCCCCTCCACACACGTATACACATTCTCTGGTCCTCAAGCCAGTCCTTTCAAGATTATACCATCCTTTAGTGCCAGGTACTTTTCTTGACCTCTTTCTTTACTCGTAGGAAGAGGAACTAGATTTCCCCTGTGTTACTTACCATCAATATAAACAGCAGTTTTGTTTCTGTTATTTCCCCTTTCAACCTAGTGATAGTTTGCCGCTACTGCTGCCCTCACCCCACACAGGAAGAAAGACTTCCTTCCTTCATCTCTTGACTTTGTCTAAGCCTATGAATAATCTTCCCTTTCTCTTGGACTCTGGATACTCACCTTTTCTAACTTTTATTTTTTTAAACTCCCTAGAGTTACTCCTGCATCCTTTCCTTCCACACTTTCTGGTTTTCTCCATCTGTTAAACTTCCTCTTTTTTTTTTTTTTTTTTTTTTTGAGACAGAGTCTCGCTTTGTTGCCCAGGCTAGAGTGAGTGCCATGGCGTCAGCCTAGCTCACAGCAACCTCAAACTCCTAGGCTCAAGCAATCCTTCTGCCTCAGCCTCCCAAGTAGCTGGGACTACAGGCATGCACCACCATGCCCGGCTAATTATTTATATATATATCAGTTGGCCAATTAATTTCTTTGTATTTATAGTAGAGACGTGGTCTCGCTCTTGCTCAGGCTGGTTTCGAACTCCTGACCTTGAGCAATCCGCCCGCCTCAGCCTCCCAAGAGCTAGGATTACAGGCGTGAGCCACCGCGCCCGGCTAAACTTCCTCTTTTACCTAGTTAATAGTAGGCACCCATGAAGCTGTTGCCTCTTTGATGAGTGCCTGGATGTTGGGCTTCTCTGTACCCCTTTTCTCTTTGCATACATTGACTGACACCTCTCCTCCTTGTTTGATCTCACTTGCAGTGGGGACGGGGAGAGCTCTCTTTCTTCCTTTACACATTCCAGACTATATGCTGCCATCTCTAGTTGTAGTCTGAGTGCTTGATCTTTTGCTGTTTTCCTCTTTGTTATTTATTTTGGATCCTAATTTTAAATCTGACATTTAATTATATTGATAGTATTTCTCTATAAATACTTACATTTGCTCTGTAGAGCTGGCCATACATTGTCAAAAACTTTCCACTGTCAGCATAAGCACAGTCTAGTATTAACCAACAAGGAGAGAAGAAGGGATAGAAGAATACTGCCATCAAGACTGTGCATGGCTCTTCGTTTCTATTGAGTTATTTCCAATAAAACACTTTTGGTTTCCTTATGAACAGTTGAAGTACTGATCACATGTCCATGGTGTGACAGCCACTCTGGGAAGAAATACTTGAGTTGAAGGTAGGTCTTAGGTCTTTATATTGCTATTTTTTCCCATTCTCTGGAATTTCAAAAATAGCTAATTCTCCCTTTCCCTTTCACTTAACACATTTTTAGAGCATTATTTCTTTCAAAATCTCAATTAATTTCCCCATTTTTCTTTGTTTTTTTCTCTTTGTTACATAAGCAGAATCCATGTTTTCACCCTGTTCCTCTTTGCTGAATTGTGTGTATGTTGTAGCTGGTAGGTCATTAGATAGTATCTTTGGATATGATACATACATTTAGTCCATTGTCATTTTAAAGTCATTTTTATTAGTCCTTCCAAATCTTCACATATCCTTTTAGCTGTCTTCCCTTCTCCTTTGTGGTATGAGGCATTTACTATAAACCACCTAATTTTAAAAATTGACATACTACCATAGAACTCATGATAATTGATACCCAATGTGGTTGAGCTTTTGGTAGACTTCTATGGTTTTTGGAAGAGACCTCATTTGATTATAATATATAGCTAATTTTATAACCATCACAAGCAAAAGAAATCACACACAAGGATGTTCTCTTTCTGCTCCACTAGTTGTCTTAATTCTTTCATTTCATCAGCATAGATCTTATTTCCTTGTTGCATGAAATGAAGGAAGTTAGGATAGCCTTCCTGAGCCCTAGGACTCTTTCTATGCCTGTGATTGTATATAAACATTCACTGTAAGAATGCTTTCACTAGCTGTATTTCTGTTAACGGGAATAAATACCTTGATCCTATAAGCCTCTACAAATCTTACAGAAAAGTACTATAAAACTAAGATGGAAAGCAAGAAATGTTTAAAGGACAAATAAATACAAGCTTTTTACTGAATGGAGATAATTCTCTCACTGTTTTTTGGTGGTTTTTTTGAAGTATATTGGCATAGGTGCCGATCATTTTACTGTCTATTCACTCACATTTCTTGAATTGACCAGTAGTGCACTGGTTCATAGTTCATCTTTGGTAAATATTGGTCAAACAAAGAAATGTGAGACTATGATCCAGTCGACTATGCTGGTACCTGGGAAATCTCAAAATAATAAAACTTGATTCTTAATCTCATAGAGCTCACATTCTCATAGGGAGGTATACTTCTAAGCAAATAAATGAAGAGCAATGTTTATAACTTGTGTTTCTGGCTGAGACACATACTGAGTGAACTGGGAGCTTCCCAGAGAAATCCAGGAAGGCCCTTTAGCATCCTGGAAGAGTCTCTCTGAGCCAGGCTTGGCAGAGAGTGCTGGGCAGGCAGTGTGTGGAGGCCACATACTTTGCTCCTAACTCAGTCCATCTGAGTTGAGTGAAACTTGATGGGAAGAGTCAAAGAAGAGACTACTCAAAGAATATTGTACCATAAGATGTTGGAGTTCTATGCAGTGGCAAAAGCAGAGGCTTGCTAGATATTTGATTATAAATGAAGCCTGTAATATTAGGCATGTGTGAGGTTGATACCTTTAGAAAATAGAATAAGGCTTAGAAACGAGACTAAATATATAGAAAGACCTGTGTAATAGTGTAGTAATGGGTTAATTGTGATTAAGTAAATCTAAGTCATGAATTCTTGGGAGAACTGACTGCTTTTTCTATTATTTACAGGCTCAGAAAATAGTTACTTTATTTTGATATCCTTAGTTTTTTACATATAGGTGGAATGCAAATTATTTTATTTTTTTGATAACTGACAAGAATTCCTCACCATTCTTGCACACTGCCAACATTGTATGAAAAGAATGCCTTAGGGGTTTCTTCCAGAGTGTGGGGAAGGGGACAAAGAGATATATGCACATGGATTTAGGGCAATTACTTTCTTAAACTTGTCCATTAAAAGGCTGTTGGTTACTTAGGTTAAAACTATCCTTTTCCTCTGAGTGTTTGCAATGAGTAAAATGAATCCTGTCTTCATCTAATGATTATTTTTAAAATTTGGTTTTTGTTGAGAAGGATTAAAGACATGCACGTAATTGCTAAATACTATTTTTTAAAAACCAGTCTGAGTCTGTCTTTATGTGCTCTGAGTGGTTTCGCCTTTAGAAGCTTGTTTTAGGATCTTGTGCCAACCCAGTCCCTTTCCAGGCTTGTTCAGACTAGAATTATCTGCCAGGGAATGTCTATTAAAAAAAGAGTCTTGAGCAGGAACGTCCCAGAAAATGTGCACCTCAATCTTCAGGTTGACTTGCAGAGCAGCAATTTATTAAATAGAGAAATGTGAGAATCAAGTGACCATCAGCTGGTATAAATGTTTTTGGTCAATGTAGTCACAGGATCTCAGGTATGCAAGAGCTAGACGGGCTGCAACCACGTGCTTGGTTATGGTGATATCCTGGCTCAAGTGCTCTAACGTAACACAGAAGGAATCCAAGTTTATAAGAACTATAAGAACGTACTTTAATTAGACACTTGCATTTAAAAGGTTGGTTTCTCCTTTAGCATAATTTCACCCTGTGGCACATTGTGTGTACATGTGTACATCTCTTTTTCTGTTGTATAATAAGAGTTAATCAGACTTTTTGTTCATAACCATGTGGGAGGCAGTTTTTAAAAAAACAGCTTTATTTAAGTGTAATTGATAAACAAAGAACTGTACATATTTCATGTGGACAATTTGAGTTTGCATGTATGCAAACACCTGTGATAGCAGTATCACTACAGTCAAGGTAGTAGATGTATATACAACACTTCCTAAAGTCTCTTGAGGTTGTTTTGTGTGTGTGTGTGTGTGTGTGTGTGTGTGTGTGTGTGTGTGTGTGTGTGTGTGTGTGATAAGAACACTTAACATGAAATCTACCCTGTGGGAGGCAGTTTTTGTTCACTTCTAAAGTAAACTCTGACTTTGTTTGAGTAGTGGACTGGCTTATAGTTCTGTCAAATCTGTAAATAAGATTATGATAGAATTTGACTATATTTCTATTTAGTTACAAAAGGCTACTGGTATATACACTAAAATATGTGAAGTATCATGGTTGGAGATCGAGCAGGGAGGCATGTGGGGGCCAAACTTGGTGGGACTATAGAAAATCATGGAACTGGAAAGCATTCAGAAGTTCTTTTATTCATAAAAGCATTGATTCTTTCACTTTTGAGATTAAAAAAGTCATTTGGACATTTTGACTTGGTAAATTTAGCATTCTGACAATGCTGTGAAATTGTTCATCCCTCTTCATTTACTTCCACATACAGTCCTTGGGATCAAAATTTCTTTCTAAAAACTACAATCTTGAAATCACTTTAAAAGGGTAATTCTACTCTTCTTTTAGTTGAATGGCCCATGAAGCAGCATTTCTTTCATTTTTAGTGAAACTTTGATGTGAATGTCATTTTATATCTGTCAGCTAGGCTTTAAACATCAGTAGGTTCTTCTTGGTTTGGTGTATATATTGCCCGTTTGAAGAGTATAAGCTTTTCAAATAGTACCCTTCAAATTCTGGGTTAACATTTCAAGAAATGGTCTTTATATCAGTTCAAAACAAGCTTTCCAACAGCAGGTGGCAGGCTTAACTTTTCATCAGTCTTTTTCTCCCTTTAAACTCTTTCCCTTACCTCAAATAAATGGTCTTTAGCCAGAATGGATGGGGTCTTTTGTTTATTCGTATTTTTGTTTTGTTTGCACTGTGAACAGGACTTCAGCAGCAAGTACCTTGGTTACAGATGTATCACCCACCCTTGGGACTTAGTTGTCCTCTTAATTGTTAGATAACAGAATTATATAACCCAGCAGTCTACTTTGATCCTATGTCTTTTGTTTGACTTATATTTATAAACTCTAAAAATATGTTATTGCTTAGTATTCTATGCTATTTTCTATACTATTCTTTGTTTTTAATACACTTAAGGAAATGTGTATTATAGGTTTCATGCTTGACACTAAAGTAACCTTTAACAAAATTTTGTTTATAATTTTTCCTATTTGTATTACCCAGATAAACTTAAAAGAAGGCGCAAAAGACCTCTTTAACTTTAGTTCTTTAAATTTAGTAAGATTTGGAGGATAGATAAGGCATGCTTTGAGAATTTAAAAATACAATTTTTCTGATCTAACTATGAACCAGGATTTACAAAAGATAATCCTTTGGGTTTTGGCATTGAAACTAACCACAGTAAATCCTTGCCTCACTTTGTTACTCTTATTCATAAAAGTAGAGTTATGAACAGTTAGCTTTAGTGGGTTATGCAATGTAAATTTGTGTGCTCTATAAACACTTTTATTTTACATTTAGAGTAAGATTTAGCTAAACCTGTACAAATGGTCTTTTCCCTCCATTCTGCATGCATACTCTGGTTTGTAGGCAATGTCAAAATATACTTCATAGATTGGATTGGTTTTAATTTTATTTAAAAATAAAAAATGCAAACAATGAAACCAAAAACCTGCCTCACCTTGTAAATTCCATTCTTATCCTCCCCCAAGAGCTAACTATGCTGGTCAAATACTATTATTGTAACTTGGCAAGTGAGTTGCCTCTTAAAAGGAGGCATATGTGATTAAATAGTTAAATCGTTCTCTAGATATGTGTATATTTAGAGCTTCCAGAAAGCTAGTTATCTTTTCTTACAGCTAACACATTTTTTTTAAAAAGCCACTTCTCTCTTGGCAATAAATATGTGAATGTCTTTCTGTGTTCCAGGTGCATGTCCAATCAAATTGTACTAATTTAAAGTTCTAAGTATAGCCTTTCTTCTAATTCATAATAACTTTATTAAATCTTTTCTAAGTGATAGCTGAAGCATTTTAAATTCCTAAGAAGGTAGGATTCTAAGACGTGTACTTGGAGCAAAGTTGCATAGTCATTTATGTTCTAGAATAATCCTCAAATTAGAAAATAATAATTGGCCATGTGGTCATGTGCTATTTATAAGAACACCTTATTCAAGACAACAGGCTTTTTCCTGCTTCGGTGCCTTTGTTCTGACTCTTGGCTCTACCTGTGGTGTCCTTCCCACCCCAGGTATGTGCACAATCCTCCTCCTACGCCTCCTCCTCCTCCAATCCAGTCAAATGTCAGGCCTTCAGTGAGGCTTTCCCTGATCACCTTAGTGAAAATAGCATTCCTTTTAAGCATTCCTTTTCATTACTCTATGAAATGAGAACATACATACCTATTGAAGTTTTTCCCTCCTGTTTTTCCCTACCCTTATCTTAAATCTTAGATTTTTAAGTTCCTCAGTGGACATACCAAATAATTGTAGATATTCTGACAAGGAATTGTGTACACTCTAAATAGAAGTGCAGGGATTTTCATCTTTTTCGGTTCTTGTTGCATCTCCAGCACCTGAAAAGAATATCTGGCACCTTCTTTAATATCACACATTCAGTATTTGTTGAGTAAATAAATAAATCTAGATGTTGATTAAAACTGCATACATGGGATTATTGTCAATGTCAATTTATAACCCAAAGAAAATACACAATTCAAATGTCTTGATTGATTGCACATTAGTTTCCAGAATTAACATCTTCTCTTTCTTTCCACAGAGTCCCTCCCTAGAAGGCCAAAGATGGTACAGCTGCCAGAAGGTGTGGGTACCCTCGATCGCTCAGTAGCCAGTGTAGATCCTGTGTTTAGTAATCAGCAGCTACATCTGGCTACTGGGTCTCTGATGGCATCTTCTAGCTTCAGTTACACTGTCCCGAGCAAGGTTATTGGGCAGTCCTTAATAATGGAAGCTTTACCTGAGTTCTCTCTCTCTCTACACACACACACACACACACACACACACACACACACACACACACACACACACACACACAGAGTCAAGTTCTGGGGTATGAAGTCCTCCATTATTATCTGGGGTTTGGGAACCATCAAGGTTTATGAATAAGGTCTATTTGATACCTATCTACCTGCCTACCTACCCAACCAACCACCCATCTACCTACCTATTTATTTACCTTCATGACCATCCATCCATTCACCCATTAACCCACCCACCCACCCATCCATCCACCCACCCACCCACCCTTGCACCTTTTTCATCTCTTGACTTTTTAGGTGGCATTTTCAATATAACATGGTAATTAAATAAGGACAGCTTGATGATACACTTGGTTAAGGAAATTTCATTTGCCATATCTAAGTCCCAGTAATTCTGACTTCTGGTTGTCCTTTTCTTACAGTGGAAAAGACAAATATCAATTTTGAAATCTTGAATGTAACAGGTAATTATGTTGAAATAGTATGTGGGTACGACCTGCAGGCCAAACATCCAGGTCTGGGGCATGAACCTGGCACACAATGTAGATTTCTGTGTTTGTTAGGCAACAGCTACATTGTCTGCTGGGTTTCAGGCTACCTGGAAACATATTCTCCATTGGCCATCTCACCAGTGCTTCTCACCTGTAATGTTTCTGAATAATTATTTTCCAGGAGGCATAAACCAGCACAGTTTTATCATTGGATAGAATACAGAGAAAGGACCCCAAGAAAGCAGATGACTTTAGCAAAGAATGGTTTCATTATAATTTCACCCAGTAGGTTTCACACTCCTGCCTAGTAAACTGAATGAACCCAGGGACAAGGTATAATGTCATCCTTTCTTCTCCCTGCTTCAACTCTCAAAGATTGATCGCTTACATATTATTATTCTTTTGTTTGTATTCATAATTACTATCAGAAGGCATAGCACCCACAGGCCTAATTATACTGCCTTGCTGTCTTACCATTCCTACTCATTCTGTCTTCTCACCCACCTGCAGGAACCCAGTTTATTTTTTGTTCTTCCTTTACCACAGCCTCGTAACTTTTATGAATGACCCTCAATCTTACTGGAATCTGAATCTCACTTTGCCCCCAAATCCCAGCCATCATCTGCTCTCTGAAAGTTAACTCAAATTTTAGGTGAACTGGATTTTTTTGTACCACTGTTAACTGTCTTTTATGAAATGGGAAAAAGGGTTAGGTTTCTTATGCAATGACAGAGAACTTGTAAAGATTAAAAAACTCCAGTTTGCAAGAGAAAAGAAAAGAATAGAAATAGCTTCTGGAAAATAAAAGTTCTACACTATGTTTTGCCTCCTCTTGGTAAATGAACTTTATAAACATTTTTTGAAATTTGCAATTTAGACTGTTAAATTCTCAAAACTTTTAAAGGAGTATTTATTAACTCTTGGTTATATGAACTGGAGATTTTTGGTAAGAAATCATTTTAAATTAATAATGGATTAAGAGACTTAAAGTAGAAAATGAATGTAAAGAATGTAAGAATAATGCCTATATGTAATAAATAGTCAATAGTAGTGATATGATGTGCTTTTGTCACCCCATGCTGAATTCACTGAAAATAAAGCTAATGACTTGGAACTTTTAAAAGATTGTACTGTTTTTTTTGTGTGTATGTGTGTCTTTTTGGCTTCTACCCACCAGTCAATCATCCATTTTGTACCTGAGCCCCACTGGCTTTTGTACTACCCTGAGAAGAGAAAGTCATTCCACTGAGGTGTTTGACAGTCTTTGAAGAGTGTTAAGTGGCTCTGTGCAGCATGGTTATATTTAATAAAAAGAGCCAGTCTCCCTTCTTCCATCCCCACTCCTGTGCTTCTGATGCTCTTTTGAGTTCCTTTGCCTATCATTAAATGAGGTGGTATTAACAGTGGCACCAGGTGTAAAGAACTCCCTAGTCCATGGACAGGTTTTCATTTCCCTCTCAAGTCTGGTGTACACTTATTGGATCGATCCCCAAAGCAAGATGGAAGGTTGTGATGATATAATAAAATACATATTTGGTCCTTGCCTCCAGTTCCTGGCACAGAACTCCTAATCTTCTTATAGTTTTCTGAGTAATAGAAGTGACAGGAGCATCTTTTGTTATATTTGATCTTAGTCCACAGTTCCTGACACCAGAGCTTCGAAGACCCTTGAAATCTCTTTAGTGGTGCCTTTTGTACACTAATGAGGTGGCTGGGGTCCTGTGAATAAGATTCAGGATGGGGGCCAGTTATAAGACCAAGGCATGATTAGAGGGTTGGGACTTTCAACCCCACCCCTTGACCTCTCGAGGCTGAGTTGATCACTCTTAGTGCATTTGTTCTGCTATGACTACCTGAGACTGGGTAATGTATAAAGAACAGTAATTTGTTTTCTCACAGTTCTGGAGGCTGGGATGTCCAACATAGGGGCTCTGGCAGTCAATGTTGGGGCCTTCATATGTCACATGATAACGGGACCAAAAAAGGAGACGAATGCTATGTCCTCACAGAAGAGCAGAAGAGAGAGTACCCGATCCATCAAGCCTTTGAGCTAATCCCATTCATGACTTACTCACCCTAATCCCATTCATGACTTACCTCTTACACTATGACACTGACAATTAAATTTTAATATATGAATTTTGGGGGACACATTTAGGCCATAGTATTCCATCCCTGACCCCCCCCCACCAAATTCGTGTCCTTTTCATATAGGAATATATTCATTTCATCTCAGTAAACCCAAAAGTCCTAACTTGTTCCAGCACCAACTCAAGAGTCTACTGTCCAGAGTCTCATATACATCAAGATACAGGTGAGACTCAAGGCAAGAGTCATTCTGAGGCAAGTTTCTTTCCAGCTGTGAATCTTTAAGGAACAAGTTACATCCAGAACACAATGATGGGACAGCCATAGGAGAGACATTTTCATTCCAAGATGTCTATTTCCGGTAGAAAAGAAGAAAGGAGTAACAGGTCCCAAGTAAGTCCAAAACCCATCAAGGCAAACAATATTAAATCTTAAGGCTTGAGAATAATCTTCCTGACATACTGGGGTAGGATTGGGGCCCCTAAAACCCTAGGGGGCCTCTCACCCCTATGGCTTTGCTGGGTGCAGCTTACACAGTAGCTCTCCCAGGCTGGGATTGCACTCCAGTGGTTCTGTAGTTTTGGAGTCTCAGGGGCAGCCTTGCCCCAACATCTCTGCTGGACATAGCCCTAGTAGAGACTCTCTTGTAGCTCCACCCTTGTCATAGTTCTCTGCTTTGGTCCCAGGGCTTTCTGGAGCATCCTCTGAAATTTACATGGAGGGAGCCATGGCTCTGCAGCCCTTGCACTCTGACTGCAGAGTTAGCATAACATGGACATTTCCAAGGTTTACAGCCCGTATCTTCCAGAGCAGTGGCACTAGCCACACCTGGGGCTACTTGAGCTACACACAGCTGGGGTGCCTGAGGAGTGCTGCACGTGGCACAGATACCGAGGCAATACTGGGCAGCAAATGCTGAGGTCCCTTCAGGCAACCTGGGCCCCTACTTTAACATAGTTCTGTTTTCCAGGCATGGGCACTCTATCCATACTAATCTCCTTAGCAAACTGTCACTTGGCCACACCCTTGGTGTTTTCTTCCAAACATGCTTTTACAACCTAGCCAGGCTGACGATTTTCAAAATCTTTAAATTCTGCTTCCCTTTGATTTTAAATTCCATCTTTAATATTTTTTTCTCCTTGAATTTTATTATGAGCAGTTAAGAGAACCCTGAACAAATTGCTTAGAGAATTGTACTGCCAATATTTTGCCCTCTATAAAGTATTAGCTAGAACACAGGCACAATTCAACGAAGTTCTTTGCCATTTTGTAATAAGGATGGCTTTTCCTCCAGTTTCCAGTAAGATATTCCTCATTTCTGTCTAAGACCTCTTCACAATGATCTTTACTGTTTATATTGCTACCAGCATTGTGATCACAACCTCTTAGATAATCTCTAAGAAGACTGAGTCTCTCTCTATAACTCTCCTCTTCCAATCCCTCACCAAAGTCACCTTTAATACTCCATTCAGGCCTTTTCTAGCCTGCTCCTCCAAATTCTGTCAGCCTTTACTCAGTACCCAGTTCTAAAGCCCCTTTCACATTTGAGGTATTTGTTACAGCAATGCCCCACTTCTCTGGTAGCGATTTCTGTTTTAGTCCATTTGTTGTGCTATAAAGAAGTACCTGAGATTGACTAATTTGTAAAGAACAGAAACTTATTAAACTTATGGAGGCTGGGAAATCCAAGAACAAGGTCCTAGCATTTGATGTCTAGTGAGGGCTTTCTTGCTGTGTCCTAACGTGATGGAAGGCAAAAGGGCAAAAGACATGTCCTTACGTGACAGAAGAGCAGCAGAGATCTTACTTCCTGAAGCCCCTTTATAAGGGCCCTAATCCATGAGGGATCCACCCTCATGATATAATCACCTCCTAAAAGCCCCATCTCTTAATACTATTAGGTTGGTGATTAAATTTCACTCTGAATTTTGAAGGACACATTCAGACCACAGCAATCACCAATGGCCAATGATTTAATCAATCATGTTTAGTAATGAAATTTCCACAAAACCCCCAAAACTAGGTTCAGATAGCTTCTTTGTTGGTGAACACATGGAGGTGTTGAGGGGGTAGCATGCCTGGTGAGGGCATGAAACCCATCACCACTTCCTACATACTTTGTCCTATACATCTCTTCTATTTGGCTGTTCCTGACTTATATCCTTTATAATAAACCAGTAATATTAAGTAAAGTGTTTCTCTGAGTTCTGTGGGCTATTCTAGCAAGTTATTGAACATTTAAAGGAGGTCGTGGGAAGTTCTGATTTACAGCCATTCAATCAACCACCCAGCTGGTGTCAGAGAATTGGTTGGTGTGGTGAAAAAAACCCTACACATTTCATTTGGTGTCAGAAGTGTTGTGAGTGAAAACAGGACAGAAAGGTGCAAATGGCCAGGGGCTTGTTTTCGCACTTTTTATGAACTTTTTTCTCTCACTCTGTGGGTCCTAGGAAGAGATAGACATTGGTTTGTTCACTCTAATTAGAAGAGGCACAGAAACCTGGCTGTAAAAAACTTTTCATTTTGCAATAATTTCAAATTTTTAAAAAGGCAAAAAATAATAGAAAAGCACTGATGGTGGCAATTTAAAATGGTATATCTGCTTTAGAAAAAATTTGGCAGTTTCTCAAAAAGTTAAACAGAGTTAGTATATGATTGAGAAATTCTATTCCTATGTATATACACAAGATAATTGAAAACAAGTACTCAATACATGTACATGCATGTTCATACCAGCACTATTGCTATTCACAATAGCTACAGAATGGAAACCACTCAAATGTCCATCAACTGATGAATGGTAAAATGTTATATCCATACAATGAAATATTATACAGCCATAAAAGGAATGAAGTTCTGATTCATGCTACAATGTTGATGAACCTCAAAAATATCATGCTAAGTGAGCAAAGCCAGACACAAAAAGCCACATATTGTGTGATTTCATTTATATGAAATGTCCAGAATAGGCAATGCTATAGAGACAGTAAATGAACTGTTGCCAGAGCCTGGGGGTAGGAGAGAGTGGAAAGTCACTGCTAGTGTGTACAGCGTTTCTCTTTGAGGTTATGAAAATGTTATGGAATTAATGTTCTGGAACTGGTTGCACACATTTGTGAATATAGTAAAAGTCACTGAACTTTTCACTTTAAATGGGTGAATTTCACAATATGTGAATTATTTCTAAAAACAATAATATTGAGAGTAATAACATATTTGTCATCAGTTCACCAGATGTTAATATCTTACGCATCTGTAATTATGTATTTATAAAATTCAGAAAATTAACATCAATATATAGTATAACCTACCCATTTTATTCAGATTTCACCACTTTTCTCACTGTTGTCCTATTTCTGGTTTAGGATGTAATCTAAGGTCTCATGTTTAGTTGGCATGTTTCTAGTCTCCTTTGTCCTGGAACAGTTTCCTAGCCTTCCTTTGTCTTTCATGATTTTGATACTTTTGAAGAGTACAGGGAGTTATTTTGTGGAATTTCCCTCAATTTGGATTTCTCTGATGATTTCTTCTGCTTAAATTCTGATTATGCATATTTGGCAAGAATACTACAGAACTAATATTGTGTCCTTATTTGTATCCTACCTATCAGGAGACACATTATGTCGATTTGTCCCACTACTGGTGATGCTAACTTTGATGATTTGGTTAAGTTGGTGTCTGGTTCTGGCTATTCATACTTTTCTTTATTGTTTATAAAAATATTTCCTGTTATCACCATTCTGTACTCCTGTTTTCCCCTACTCCCCACACATAATCAACTGTGTTTAACACGTATCATTTAGTTTCTAGGTGTTCTTGAAAAATGCACCTTATTTAGGTGTCTAGGTATTTTTAGTTTACATGTGTGGCATTGTGTTATATCTCATTCTATTTTTTTATTAAGCACTGTTTTTAAGGTCCATCCATATTGCTAATTTATTCCTTATAATTCTGCATAATATTCCATGGAGTGCAACTACCACATTTCACGTGTGTTATTTCCAGTGATGGACCCCTAATGGGAACTAATTCTGGCCACCACAGATAACATTGTAATGAATGTTCTAATGTATGTCTCCTTATGGATCTGTATAGGAAATTATTTGGAATATATAATGAGGAATGGAGTTGTTGACTCATAGTATATACATACAAACAAACACTTCAGAATGGCCTGATCGGTCTATGTTCCCAGTATCAGTGAATGAGGTTTCCTATACATATCCCTTCCCATAATTGATATTGTAAAGCTGTTTCTGCCAATCTAAAAGGTATAAAGGGATATCTTATTGTTTCAATTTATATTTCTCTGATTACCAATGATTGAACATCTTTTCATATGCATTTGAGCTTTGGGGGTTTTCTGTAACTTTTCTGTTCATATCTTTTCCCCATTCTTAACTTTTAAAACCATAAAGCGTAGCATACATATGGAAAATGCACATAAAATAAATGAACATCTCACTGAATAGATTTGTGTAACTGTCACCCAAGTCAAGAAATGGAACATTGCAAGTATCTCAGAAACTCAATCCCTGTGTGTCCCCCCAACCTGTCACTATCCCTTCTCCCTCCCCAAAAGTAACTACCATCCTGAATTCTAAAATTATAGCTTAGTTTTGCTTGTTAATGAAACTTCTATAAGTAGAGTTATATAATCTTTTATGGTTGACGTATTTTGCTCAAAAAATGTTTGAGAGTTATCCATGTTTTATGTAAGTGTAGTTTGTTTTCCTTCTCGCATTTTAATTCATATGAGTAAACAGTTGGATGTTTCTAGTTGTGTGCTTTTATGATTAATACTGCTGTGAATATATTTTCACTTGTAACCTGATGGCATATGCACACTCATTCTATTGAATGTATACATAGGGGTAGAATTGTTAGATATGGATAAATCAGCCTTGGTAATTATTACACTTTATACTTCCACAAACTATATGTGGGAGTACCTGTTTCTCCACATCATCGCCAACACTTAGTATTACAAGTCTTTTTAATTTTAACCACTCTGCTAGGTATGTAGTGATATCTCATGGTGCATTTAATTTGATGACCAATGTAATTGAGCACAGTTTTATGTTTATTAGCCATTTAGATATCCACTTTTATAATGTGCTGTTCAACTCTCTTGCTCATTTTTATACTAAGTTGGATTATTTGTTTTGTTTAGTTTTTTTTTGAGACAGAGTCTGGCTCTGTTGCCCGGGCTAGAGTGCCATGGTGTCAGCCTAGCTCACAGCAACCTCAAACTCCTGGGCTCAAGGGATCCTTCTGCCTCAGCCTCCTGAGTAGCTGGGTCTACAGGCATGTGCCACCATGCCTGGCTCATTTTTTCTATATATTTTTAGTTGGCCAATTAATTTCTTTCTATTTTTTTTTTTTTTTTTTTTTAAGTAAAGACGGGGTCTTGCTTTTGCTCAGGCTGGTCTCGAACTGCTGAGCTCAAATGATCCTCCTGCCTCAGCTTCCCAGAGGAAGGATTACAGGTGTGTAATTGTGTTAGGATTACAGGTGTGAGCCACTGCACCTGCCTATTTGTTGATTTGTAGGAATTCTTCATATATTCTGTTTGTAAGCCTTTTGTTATTTTATTGTAAATATCTTTTACTCTATGATTTCCCTTTCACTTTCTCAATGGTTATGATGATCAAAAATTGCTAATTTTAATGTAATCCAGTCTATCAATATTCTGTTTAATAAGTGTTATTTTTGTATGTTCTGTTAAAAATTTCCCTACTCCAAAAGTTTTGTTTTCATTTCACATTTAAATATGTAATTCTCCTGGAATTGAATTTATAAATTGGGTGTGTTAGACATCAAATTTTATTTTTTAATATGGGGAATTACAATTTATCCAAAATTGTTTGTTGAAAAGACTTTCCCTACTGTTCTGCAGTGCAACTTTTATAGTAAATCAAATGTCCATAGATGCCTCTGTGTATTTCTGGGATATATTCTATTTTATTGGTCTGAGTATTCTTGTACCAATACCACATTGTCTTTATTACCATACCTATATAAGTTTTGATATCCACTAGAGTTGTTGTTCTTTAATATTGCTTTGGATATTTTAGGCTCTTTGCATTGTTATAAATTTTAGAATCTATTGTCACTTTTGATAAGAAAGTTAGGATTTTAATGGGAATTTTATTTTTTTAAATTTCATTATATTATGGGGGTACAAATGTTAAGGTTACGTATATTGCCCATGCCCCCCCTTGAGTCAGAGCTTCAAGCGTGACCATCCCCCAGATGTTACACATTTCACTCATTATGTTTGTATATACCCATCCCCTCCTCCTCCCTCCCACCCACCTGATACCTGATAAATGTTATTCCTATATGTACACTTAGGTGTTGATCCGTTAATACAATTTTGGGAAAATTGATATTTATGCATTACTGAGTCTTCTGATACCTGAATATTGGGATCTCTCCATTGGTTTAAGTCTTTAATTTCTCACAGTGTTTCATAATTTTCTGTTTGGAACTTTTGCATATCATACATTAGATTCATTTCTAGGTATCTGATCTTTTGTGATGCTGCTATAAATGGTATCTTATTAAAATTTCACATAATGAATTGTTTCAGTATATAAAAATGCAGTTGACTTTGTCACCCAGGCTGGAGTACAATGGCTCCATCATAGCTCACTGCAGCCTGGAACTCCTGGGCTCAAGCAATCCTCCCACCTCAACCTCCCAAATAGCTAGGAGTTCAGGCTCGCATCACCACACTCAGCTAATATTTAAATATTTTTGTAGAGATGGGGTCTCACTATGTTGCCCAGGCTGGTCTTGAACTCCTGGTCTCAAGTGATCCTCCTGCCTCAGCCTCCAAAATTGCTGGGATTACAGGCATAAGCCACCATGCCCAGCTGATAATGAATTTTATCAAATGCTTTTTCTGTATTTGGTGAGGTGATCATCTTGTTTTAGTCTCCTTTGTTTAGTTAATGTAGTGAATTACATTTTTAAAAAAAACTCAACATTAGAAAGGTGTAATTTATATATATTAAAATGCACCCACTTTAAGTGTATAGTTTGGAAAGCTTTGATAAATATATACTTGTTAACAATCATCACAATCAAAATATAAAGCATTCTATTACTCCAAAAATCTCCTTCATGCTTCTTTTAGGTCATCCCACTTCCCAACCCCTTCCCTGCATAAAGCACACACTGATCTGATTTCAGTCGCTATAGATTGGATTGCCTTTTCTAGAGAGTTTTACATAAATGGAAATATACAATATGTAGCCTTATGAATCAGAGTTCTTTCACATGGCATATTGTTTTTGAGATTCATCCATGTTTCGTTTATCAGTAGTTTCTTACTGCTGAGTAATATTCTATTGTAGTGATATATCACAATTTGTTTATCCATTCATCTTTATAGGGACATTTAGGTTGTTTTTAGTTTTTGACTATTAAGAATAAAACTTTTTATGAATATTCAATCTTTGTATGGACATATATCTGTATTTATTTATTTTCTTTTATTAATTTCAGAATATTATGGGGGTACAAACATTTTGGTTACATATATTGCCTTTGCATTGCCCAAGCCAGAGCTATAAGCATGCCCAGCCCCCAGACAGGGTGTTTCATACCCATTAGTTATGAATTGACCCATTCCCTCCACCCCCTCCTATCTGCCCTGCACCTGATGAATATTACTTCCATGTGAACACTTAAGTGTTGATCAGTTAGAATCAATTTGACTGTGAGTACATGTGGTGTTTGTTTTTCCATTCTTGTGATACTTCACTTTGAAGAGTGGGCTCTAGCTGCACCCAGAGTAATATAAGAGGTGCTAGTTCACCCATTTTTTTTATAGCTGAGTAGTACTCCATGGTATACATATACCACATTTTATTAATCCACTCATGTATTGATGGGCACTTGGGTTGTTTCCACATCTTTGCAATTTTGAATTGTGCTGCCATAAACATTTGAGTGCAGATGTCTTTATTATAAAATGACCTTTTTCCTTTGGGTAGATGCCTAGTAGTTGGATTGCTGGATCAAATAGTATTTCTATTTTTAATTCTTTGAGATATTTCCAAATTACTTTTGTGTGGACATACATTAATATTTACTTTTTTTCTTGGGAAAATACCTATGAGGTAGATATATTTTTAATTTTATAAAAGCCTGCTAAGCATTTTTTTTGAGACAGAGTCTCGCTCTGTTGCCCTGGCTAGAGTGCCATAGCATCAGCCTAGCTCACAGCAACCTCAAACTCCTGGGCTCAAGCAATCCTTCTGCCTCAGCCTCTTGAGTAGCTGGGACTACTGGCATGCACCACAATGCCCGGCTAATTTTTTCTATATATTTTTACTTGCCCAGCTAATTTCTTTCTATTTTTTTTTTAGTAGAGATGGGGTCTCACTCTTGCTCAGGCTGGTCTCAAACTCCTGACCTCAAGCGATCCTCCCGCCTTGGCCTTCTTACCGGCGTGAGCCACTGTGCCCGGCCTCTGTTAAACTGTTTTTCAAAGTGATGGTACTACTTTATGTTCTCAGCTACAATTTATGAGTATTCCACTTGCTCTACCTTCTTGCTGACCCTTGGTATTGGCAGTCCTTTTTAATTTTAGCTACACTAGTGAGTGTGAGTGGTATCTCATTGTATGTCCCTAATAGCTAAGGATGTTGACTTTATGTGTTTATCTGCCATTCATATATCTTTTTTGCTTAAATGTCTCTTTGTTTCTTTTACCCATTTTTATTTGGATTGTTTGGCTTCTGATTATTGGATTTTAAGAGTTTTTTTACATATTTGGGATGCAGATCCTTTATTAAATACGTGTTTTGCTGATATTTCCCCCCTCTGTTGCATGCCGTTTCTTTTTCTTAACAGTATTGTTCAAAGAACAGAAATTTTTAATTTTAACATTCAATTTATCTACTTTTATTTAAAAAAATTTAATTTTAATTGACTAATAACTGTATTAATATATATTTATGGGGTACAATGTAGTGTATGGGGTACAATGTGGAATGATGAAATCAGGCTCATTAACAAATCCTTCACCTCACATACTTATCATTTTTGTGGTAAAAACATTTAAAATCTACTCTTTTAGCAACTTTGAAATACACCATGCATTATTATTTAGTATAGTCACCATCCTGTGCAATAGATCACTAAAGCTTATTCCTCCTGTCTAACTGGAACTTTGATCAACTTGTACCCCTTCCCCATCCACCCCTCTCCTGAGTCCCTGGTGATGACTGTTCTACTCTTTATTTCTATGAGTTCAACTTTTTTATTTTTTATTTATTTATTTATTTACTTATTTATTTATTTAAGACTAGTCAAGTGAAGTAGTGAGAAGGGGAAAAGTAGTAGAACAAGGAGTTCAATCTGTAACTGACTGTGAACAATCAAGTGAGATAACTCACTACCTTTGGACCAGCCAAGTTCAACTTTTTTAGATTCTGTGTATAAGTGAGATCATGTAGTATTTGCCTTCTGTGACTGGCTTATTTCACTTAGCATAATGTCCTCCAGATTCACCCATCTTGTCATAAATGACAGTATTCTTCCCTTTTTAAAGGCTGAGCTGTATTCAATTGTGTGTGTGTGTGTGTATATATTTTATCCATCCGCTTTTCTTTTAAGATTATCATGCTTTTTTTTTGTTTTATTAAGGAGAACTTTTCTTATATTTACTCACAGAATATTCATAATTTTAGCATTTATGTTGAGGTTTATAATCTATTTCTAATCAATTTTTGTATATGGTGTGAAATAAGGGTCAGGTTGTTTTTATTTTCTTGTAGATTTGTAATGTTTTGAAGCACCATTCTCTGAAAAGACTATATCCTATTCCTACTTAATTACCTTGCCCTCTTAAAAAAATCAATTAACTATATATACATAGGTCTATTTCTATTCTGTTCTTTTGATAGATATGTCTGTCCTCATGTCAATACCACAGTCTTGATTGCTAAAGCTTTATCCTTAGACTTGAAATCAATAGTTCAAGTCCATCAACTTTATTCTTCTCTTTCAAAACTTATTTAGTTATTTTATTTTTTGGTTTATTAAATATACTATGTCTGTACTTTATTCTGTAGTTTCTAAAATTATTCACATGTGGACTTAGTGAAAATGTGCTTTATAGAAAACTAAAATGAAAATAAGAATATACATATAGCACACATATTAAACTGCTGAAATTTTAGGAATTGATTTACTCTGTACAGGTGATTAATGAAGGTGGTCATAAAATATTAGGTGGCTTAATTTTCTTAAATCTGACACCAGACCATGACTTAAAAAGTGTTAATGTTGAAGTGTGGATCCAAAACCATTTATTAATAAAACCATTTAATCTAACAGTGTTTGAGTAACAGAACAAAATAAGTATTATTTTTCTTTTACAGATAAATTTTTCTTTTCTAAATCTATTTTCTATGCACTCTCTCTCCCATTCAGAATATTAGCTGTGCAAACTGATGAGGCAAAAAATCAATTCCTTTAAAAAAAAAAAACAAACTATAGCCTATTTACAAAACATGCAAAGGGAGAATTTTAAGTAGGTGTTACTGCAAAACTGGTTAAAAGTGAATACAGTTGAGTGACCAAATATACTTTTCCTTCTGGAAATATAGGTCCTTCCTCTCCTCTTTCTGAAAGAAATGCATTATCAGGGCATGGACTATAAAAGAGCATACAATACAAAGACAGAGACAAAGAAGTTTGCAAATTCTTATATTTCTAGTTGTTGAGACAGTATGTTTGGGAGCTGCGGTTACCTCTAGCGGCGAAACCAGAGCCAGCTATTAAGCAGCCCGAATGCTACAGTAATTGAATACATGACCATTTCTCTCCTGGCACGTTCTTTGTTTTCCTCTTCTAGAAGTTGTAGGCGTCTATTTAGCTTGATTATCTGTCGTCTTAACGAAGCTGCATCTCCAACAGTTATGTCATCCGAAGTTCCTTCAATTGTTGTATCTATGTTTGAAATGCCATACCTGACGTTGTCATGATGAGGAATAGAAGTGGCAGCAGCAGGCCTGCAATATATCGCAGGTCTCTGATTTTCTTCCAGCACATCTAAGATCTGTTGGTAAGCCCTACGAGTAGAAGACTGAATAAGTGACAAAATGCCACGAGTGGAGGAAAGATTAGCTCTATCTTCAGGTAACATCTGGGAAGGACAGATTGAAGCTTGTTATGGTGATGGTATCAGGGTAGAATCACTTCTGACTAACTGTCCATTGGGGTGAACAACATTTTCACTCGTAGAGCACTCTCTTTTTAGCTTGGCAGCTGCACGAATTTCTTCATTTTGAGAGGTTGAAGGAGGTCTTTTCAAATCCAGAAAATCTAGTAGTCTTTCACTTGAAGTACATGAAGTGGTGGTTTTAGTGCCAGAGGTTTACAGGGAGTTGACTGAATAAGGTCAAGATGTGCTGGTCTTGAAAATGGAATGTATTGATTGTTTCCTGCTGCAACAATCCACTTTGGAACCTGCATCATCATATTAGCATTTAGAACTCCTTGGAATTCTTGTTCTAGGTCAGCATTAAAGGTGCTAGCTTTAATTTTGGGGGGACTCTCATTTGCTGACTAACATCTGTGGTATATTCCATTTCATAAAACTGAATTTAACTAATTTTTCCCATCTCAGCCGCAGTAGGATAATTAAATGCTTTTCCACTCACCAAATGTGTACCAGCTACTGCTTGCTATTTGGCACTCTCTGCTCCTGTGCTTCATATTAAATCCTTTAACATCCTTCAGTGTGCATGTGCTGGCTTTAGAGCCACCTTTGTTCCCCAGGGCCTCTAGAGGGTCCCTGTCTAAGGCCACTAGGGTGGGTGCTCTCAGAGGCTATTTGACAAATGCAGGGAGGAGCTGGGGCTAAGCACCCATCAGATTGGCCCATGGCAGACTGAGAGAGGCTTATTTAGATATTTTAAATCCTTTACATTTCCATTTAAATTTTAGAATAAACTTTTCAATTTCTACAAAAAAACCTAGTGGGATTCAGATTGAGATTATATTGAATCTATTGATATATTTGGGTAATCCCTCTCTCCAACCTCTACTCACTATGACTACTTTTTTTAAAAAAAAATTTTTTAAAATATTGTTTATTATTTTATTTTATTTTTTTTAAATTTCAGTGACTACTTTTTCTTTACTGCATAACTTTGTGTTTCTCCTGGAATAAATAATTTTCTTGTTTCTTTTGTTTGCTTAGTTTTCTATATAACTACAAATACTTCACTTCTAGACTCTTCTTCAGGCCTCCTCTCAATAACTTTGAATATATTAGATATTCTATCAGTTTTGTATTTTTTTTCAGAGAAATCTCTCCCTAGACTTCTGATCTGCTTAAATATGGACAGCTTTCTTCCTAGACATGTTGAACACTGTCTTCCCAGAATCTCCCTTCCCTTTACTACCATCTTAGGTATTCTATTTTTGTCTTCTTCTTGACTTGGTTCCTCTATTGCCTTTCTTGGTTTACTATCTTCCTCTTTCTTGGTTTACTGTCCTTTTTGGTGGGCACATCCCCATATTTCTCAAGAAAGAGGACATGGGAGGTAAAATTTTTCAGACTATGTGTATCTTTATTTCGCTTTCCAGTTTAATTCACAGTTTCATTAGATGTAGAATTTTAGGTTGGAAATTATTTTTCTTTCAAATTTTGATGTAATTTTCCCATTGTTTTCTAGCTTCCAGCATTGCTGCAGAAAAATAAAATATCACAATCATTCTTGATCCTTTATATGAAAACTGACTTTTTGTTATTGTGGTGGTGGTGTTTCTATCTCTTTCTCTCTGGAAAGACCTTTTCTTAGTCCTAAGTGATTTAAAACCCTGCCTTGATATAGATCTATTTTCCTCACTTGTGATGAGCCCTTTCAAACTGGAAATTTAAACTTTTCAATTTTGGGAAAAGTTCTGGAATTATTTTGTTGATGATGGCTTCTCTTCTATTTGTCCCTGTCTTATATTTGTGGAACACAGGAACAGAAAAGAAAACATCCATTGCTCTTCCCCGTAAGTCTTATAGACCTAGTTGCCTCTTAAGCCATTTACATTCCCCTGCAACTTTAAGAAAACTAAACTGTAAATAAGAAAAGCAGCAAAAACTTTTTTTTAAAGGAGCAATTTGTCAAACTCAAAAACTCATAAGAATCCCTTAAAGGGTACGCACTTACATGGTGGGTGTGGTGTGCACCACTTGGAGGCTGGGCATGCTTGAAGCTCTGGCATAGCGGGGTTGGGGAGGGGGGGCAGGGGCTAGATATGTAACCCTAACAATATTTGTACCCCCATAATATGAGGCAATAAAAAAAGAATCCCTTAGCAAATGATTTAAATTACTTTAATTTCCTTCTGCAAAATTAACACAGGTTATTCAGATTTGGATCTTCTGAACTGATCTTTTTCTTATCTTTTTTCCTCCTATGTTTAATTCCTTATACTTTTAGCTCTATTTTATGAGATATTTTTCAACTTGTATTGAATTTTTATTTTATTTCCAACAGCTCTTCAACTCTTTGTGTATTCTGAATGTTCTTTTCTCATATCATCTTGTTCTCATTTCATGGATATAATATCTCTCTGTGGATATAAATAATCCTTTTATATAAAGTTTTCTCCTCTCTGTAGTTTGTTTTCTGCTTTCTTCTGTTTGGTTGTTTTGTTTACTTTGTTTAATATTTCTCATATCTGATGACCCTTGACTGTATGAATACGTTATACAGCTTAGTGCACAGGGGTAGTGTTCTTCAATTGTGGGAGACACTATAATGTAATTTGCCTTCTCTACTTCACTAGGAAATCCCGATGATAATATCTTCCCCCATCCTTGAATTGGTCAGATTCCCAAGAGAAGACCTTTACAGTCTCTTATGAGCATTTATTTGGGAAGCTGAATGGGAAAAGAAAGCTGGCTGTGTCAACATTTAATATGTATATTTTCCTACATTCTCTTTATGTTCATTATATATGTCTACTTTCAACTGTACCTGGTGTTCTCCAGTCCAGACACATGCTTTCCTCATTCACTACAATGAATAAACCTTCAGTCTTCTGCTTGGATGAGGTAGGATCAGTCTCTTGACTGGAGAGGAGGAACTTTGGGACCCAACTTCTTCTTAAACAGATTTTTAATGAAACCTCCTGTTTTTAGTCTTACTTTAACCACCATTTGTACAGCTGCGACCAATTCCTGAGCCCTTAGGAAGTTCTAAGGTACAAACTGGATTGTTTCTTGGCTTTTTTGCTGCTCGCTTAGAATTCAGCTGAGTTGAGCCTCTTAAGTCAGTTATCATCTATCTGTTTTCTTGCTTCCGTAAATTTATTACTGTTGTCTTCTTTCTCTTCTCTTTGTTCTTGTGACTCTATGGCAGATGTAAATGTTTGTGTTCAGTTGATCATCATTATCCAGAACATTGCCCTCCTTTTAACTTAAATTCATTATAATATTCATGTGTTTTCTGATGCATTTATTTCCTCCAATTGCTCCTGCTGTTCCTCTTTCCCCTCAATTTAGCCATATGTTTAAATGTGAAACCTCACTCATAATACCCACATATTGTTCTGAATGACAGTTGCAGATTCCAGTGCATCGGCACACACACACATACACACAATGATTACATTAAACTCCTACTTTATTTAGACAAGAACATGGTATATTCTTGGAAACAAGGTGGCTACCTTTCCATTGACTGCCCCAGCGTCTCTTCGAAGCTTCCAGTTACATTGAACATGCCTAATTTGGGTATTGTTTTTGTTCTTTTGATCTGAGAAATTCATTTTTAAACTATGTCATGGTACCATTCAAGAAACATTTACACAAATAATCTATGCCCTTAGAAGGAAATATTTATAGATATCCTGGAACAGTAGAGGCAATCTATCTAGAGAGTAGATGAGCAAGCGATTCCTTAGCTAAACCCAGCATTAGCATGATCTCATACTCATTTAAAGTAAAACAGAATGAGTGCCCAGATGTCTCAGGACATTCTCTGTATCCATCTTCCCAGCTTTTTTCCTGTTAGTCTGTCCACAGACTTTAATAGAATATCCCTTTTCCTAGAGTGGCTCTGATCCTATGTTTGGTCAAAGGATCATCTAGCATTAAAATTTAAAACTATCTCCCAAATGTGTGAGTTTAGTGTTGATGGAATATGGCAATGTTGATGTCCAAATAAATCTTGTTATAGAAACCATTGATTGATCTTTCAACCATTAATATTATTTATGACATCACACATTTTTAGTCCCAGGCAATTATTGACTCATATAAGTGACATAGAAACTTGCAATTTTAAGGAGATTGCCTTCACAATTCATGTACTGCCAAATGATTTTCCTCCCAGGAATACATTTTGATTTTACATAATAGAGCACAGTAAGATTCAGTTTAGTATGGACTAGTCTAATTATAGAGGCTTCAAAGATTGTTACAAGGTGCATAAGATCTTCGTGTAGTCTTATGGAGAGTGCTACAAGGACTATAGTGATTGGTACAGTTTACTTATAAAGAACACCTTTTTAGCATCTAAATGACAAACAAGTGAGTTCAAAAAGACCTACAATTTTTTTAAAAAAATGATTTTTTCTTCCTGTTTCTGTGAAGAATGTCATTGCTATTTTCATAGGGATTGCATTGAATTTGTACATCTCTTTGGGTAGTAAAGGCATTTTAACAGTATTAATTCTTCCAATCCATGAGCATGGGATATTGTTCCATTTATTTGTGTCCTCTTCAATTTCTTTCATCAGTGTTTTATAGTTTTTATTGTAGAGATTTTTCACCCCCTTGGTTAAATTTTTTCCTTAGGTATTTAAGTTTTTTGTTGCTATTGTAAACAGAATTATTTACTTGATTTCTTTTTCAGATAGTGTGTTATTACCATATAGAAATCCTACTGATTTTTTTTGTTGACTTTGTGTCCTGCAACTTTATTAGATTTGTTTAGTAATTCTAACAGGTTTTTTTGGTGGAGTCTTTATGGGTTTCTATATATAAGATCATGTCATCTACAAACAGGAACAATTTAAGTTTCCTCCTTTCCAATTTGGATGCTGTTTATTTCTTTCTCTTGCCGAATTGCTCTGGCTAGGACTTCTAGTACAGTGTTTAATAGGAGTGGTGAAAGTGGGCATCCTTGTCTTGTACCAAATCTTAGAGAAAAAGCTTTCAACTTTTCTCCATTTAGTATGATATTAGCTGTGGGTTTGTCATATATGGCATTTATTGTGTTGAGGTACATTCCTTCTATACCTAATTTGTTGAGAGTTTTTATTATGAAATGATGTTGAATTTTGGCAGATGATTTTTCTGCATCTATTGAAATGATCATATAGCTTTTGTTACATGGAATCATAAAAGACCCCTAAATAGTCAAAGCAATATTGAGCAAAAAGAACAAAGCTGGAGGCATCACACTACCTGACTTTAAAATATACTATAAAGCTATTAATTATTATTGATATAGTAACCAAACAGCATGATACTGCCATAAAAATAGACACATAGACCAATAGAACATAATAATGAGCCCAGAAATAAATCCACACATTTGCAGCCAACTGATATTTGACAAAGGTGCCAAAGACACACATTGGGGAAAGGACAGTCTTTTCAATAAGTGGTGTTGGGAAAACTGGATATCCACATGTAGAAGGACAAAATTGGATCTTTATCTCACCCTATACAGAAATCAACTCAAAATGGATTAAAGACTTAAATGTACAACCCAAAACTGTGAAACCACTAGAAGAAAACATAGGAGAAATGCTTCATGACATGGGTATCGGAAATGATTTTGGGATAAGACCTCAAAAGCACAGGCAACCAAAGTAAAATTAGGCAAATGAGATTACATCAAACTAAAAGCTTCTGGACAGCAAAAGAAACAATCAGCAAAGATGCAACCTACAGAATGGGAGAAGATATTTGCAAACTATACACTCAACAAGGGATTAATATCCAAAATGTATAAGGAACTCAAACAACTCAATAGCAAGAAAACAAATACCTTATTAAAAAATGGGCAAAAGACCTAAATGGGTACTTCTCAAAAGAAGATATACAAATAGACAACAGGTTCATAAAAAATGATCACTATCACTAATCATCAGGGAAATGCAAATCAAAACCACAATGAGATATCATCTAATACCTGTTAGAATGGCTATTAACACAAAGACAAAAGATAAGTGTTGGTGAGGATGTGGAGAAAAAGGAACCCTTACACAGTGTTGGTGAGAATGTAAATTAGTATAGCCACTATGGAAAACAGTATTGAAGTTCCTCGAAAAACTAAAAATAGAACTACCATATGATTCAGCAATCCCACTACTGGGCATATCCAAAGGAAATAAAATCAGTATATTGAACAGATATCTGCACTTCCATGTTTATCACAGCACTATTCACAGTAGCCAAAACATGGAATCAACCGAAGTGCACATCGTAGATGAATGGATAAAGACAATGTGGGGCTGGTCATTGTGGCACATGCCTGTAGTCCTAGCTACTTGGGAGGTTGAGGCAGGAGATCACTTAAGCCCAGGAATTTGAGGTTGCAGTGTGCTAGGCTGACACTGTTGTACTCTAGCCAGGGTGACAGAGTGAGGCCCTGTATCAAAAAAAGAAAAAAAGAGAATTTGGTATATGTACACAATGGAATACTCTTCAACCATAAAAAAGAAGGAAATCCTAACATTTGTGACAACAAGGATGGAACTGGAGGACATTATTAAGTGAAATAAACCAGACACAGAAAGAAAAATGACACATGATCTCACTCATATGTGGAATCCAAAAAAGCTGATCTCATAGAAGGAGATAGAAGAATGATAGTTACCAAGGGCTAGGGTGGTTAGGGAAGGGGAAAGAGAGATATTGGTCAAAGGGTATACAATCACAGGAGGAGTAAAAAATTTGTACTTACAAGTGTAACTACCATTTGATTCAGCAATCCCATTACTGGGCATCAACCTAAAAGCTCAAAAGACATTCTAGTGCCCATCAATTCGAGAATGGATTAATAAAATGTGGTATATGTATACCATGGAGTACTATTCAGCTCTAAGAAACAATGGTGATATAGCACATCTTATATTTTCCTGGTTAGAGCTGGAACCCATATTACTAAGTGAAGTATCCCAAGAATGGAAAAACAAGCACCAGATATATTCTCCAGCAAACTGGTATTAACTGAGTAGCACCTAAGTGGACACATAGGTACTACAGTAATAGAGTATTGGGGAGGGGGGGCGGGTATATACATACATAACGAGTGATAGGCGCACCATCTGAGGGATGGTCATGCTGGAGACTCAGACTTGTGGGGGGAGGGGGGGAAGGGCATTTATTGAAACTTTAAAATCTGTACCCCCATAATATGCTGAAATAAAAAAAAAAGACATCTGCACTAGAATATTTATAGCAGCACAATTCACAATTGCAAAGATGTGAAAACAATCCAAGTGCCCATAAATACATGAGTGGATCGATAAAATGCGGTATATGTATACCATGGAGTTCTACTCAGCCACAAAAAGTAGTGGTGATCTAGCACCTCTTCTATTATTATAGATAGAGCTGGAACCCATTCTTCTAAGTGAATTATCCCAGGAATGGAGAAACAAGCACCACATGTACTCAGCATCAAACTTGTATTAACCGATCAACACTTAAGTGCACATATAGTAGTAACATTCATCGGGTGGCAGATGGGAGGGGGGAGGGGGAGGATGGGATGGGTATATTCACACCTAATGGGTGTGGTGCGCACCATCTGGGGGTGGACATGCTTGAAGATCTAACTCAGGTGGGGCAAGGGCAATATACGTAACTTAAACATTCGTACCCCTATAATATGCTGAAATAAAACATTTTTTAAAAAATTGTATAGAATAGGCAAACATATAGAAACAGAAACTTGAAAAGTAGTTGCCTAGGGCTGGGCGTTGTTGAGGGAAGAGGATAGAGGAGGATGGAGAGAAATGAGGAATGACTACTAATGGTTATGGAGTTTCTTTATTGGATGATGAAAAAGTTCTAAAATTGGTTATGGTGATGGTTGCACAGCTGTCAACATACTAAAAACCATTGGATTGCACATTTTAAATGGTAACTCGTATAATATGTGAATTATATCTTAATAAATCTGTTAAAGAAACAAAATCAGAGTGTGTCAACAAGTTATAAATAGCTCAATAATTTACAGTTTTTCATAAATAAAAGAATATAATATGTGACCAAAAGAAGTAAGCTAAATATTGTCCATTAAAAAAAATTTCCTCTTCAAATTGCTGCTTAAACACAGTCTTTTTCCCCGTTTGGTACAGAGATGATAAACCCAGAAATTTTTGCCCCAGCAGAGCTTGGTGAGCTGTAGCCATTGTAAAAACGGCCACTAAAGAGGAGTTCACCCATGAGCCAAGGAAGACTGAACTCACATGCCCCAAATTTTACTCCTTGCCCTGAAATTCCCTTTAGCAAGTTTACGTGTTCTGCATGTTTGGCAGCTGAATCAAAGTTAAATAATCAACAGTATTATGAGTTCTTGAGGCATTTAGTTTTTTGGCAGATTGGATTTTTCTCATTTGAACTCTTAGCCCAGATGCAAGGAGTTTGGTCTAAGTCTGTGCTCTCATGTTAAGGAATAAGCAAAGTTCATTCCTATGTTCTTCTTTCGTATAGGGTGGCTGTTACTAAGTTAATATAATTCTTTCTTTAATAACTAGTATTATATGTTTTAGGAGTCTGAATCAGAAATGTAAGAAAACATCCTCAAATCCATGTTTTTTAAACTTTTTAAAGAGAATAAACCCAGACTCAAATTTCAAGATGACATTTTTGAACGAACTACACAAGCTAGATTTTCTGCTGCTTTGTAACCATATTTTTGTAACTTCTTTTGTCAATTATGTGGCTTACATGGCCTGTGCTCAAAGCTACCATTCAAGCTTATGCTTGACCTCTTGTAAAAACGTCCTTATGCACCTTTGCAGTGACGGAATCTACACATGGCCTATGATTAATCAGTATTCATATTTTAATTAGTTCCAAGACTAAACATAGAATTGAAGAAAAATTTTAACATATAACATTTATATCTGTAACATATATATCTCAGTTGATGGTGTGCATTTCCAAAGTTGTATATCACATTCAGAAAAAGACTTGAATGAAAAGGCAAAAATGGAGTGTGTTTTTTTAATCCAAATCCTGATACCATTTTGCTGAAAGATTTATAGCTAAAAAAAATCCATCTATAGTAATTTATAATCAATTTGCCCTCTGCTCTGCATCATTCATACTTAAGATATGTTTAATGTCTTTGGGCTCCTTTCCAATATTACAAGGACCCAGTTATTTTGTTTTCTCTCTTTATTTTAAGGTCCCATTTTCAAAACAGCTTCATAGCTGGAAAGAAACTAAAAAATTTTCAAATTAAGTCTAGAGCATATTATATAAGTTCCTTTTTAAGAATACTACCTTCTAAAAGGTAGACCTACTTTTATAGGTCTAGTGATGCCAGCAATTTGTAGATATAGGTCTTCACCCTGATTTTACAGATGAAGGCACTTAGTCCCAGCTGGAAATGTATCAGGCAAGATATGTATCTGTTTTTGGCAAACCAACTTTAAAGGATATAAACCATAGCATGAATGTACCAAACTGATATGGCAGTAGAGCTCTAATTGAGTTATTTGTTAGCACACAATAAATGCTAAGAAAGGAAAAGTTATATTATATAACATATAAATATATATAAGATTATATATGTATAATCAAGTTTTAGAAGAGGCTAATTTGACTATTTGGACTCTGAACATTCCTATTCTACATTCTTAAGAGTAACATCAAAAACTGAATATGAGGTTTGAATGCTACCCAAAGTTTATAAAGAACTAGCTTTGAAAATTCAATTCTGCAGTCATTTATTAATGCCTGCCATGTGCAAGGCATGGTGCCAGATGCTAAGGGGGTATTGAATTTCCTTTAACAAACAATCCTCAAATCTCAGTAACTAAACACTTAAGTCACAGTCCAATGCAGTTAGCAAGTATTGGCAGATGCTGGGGTGACTCAGGCTTTATCCAGTCTGTGGCTTCATGTGACAGACTGGCTAGATTTTCATCAAACCCAGCTAGTGTTGAAGATGGCAGAGTAATTTAGTTTGGGTAAGTTAGACACAATTGTGTGCTGGAGCTGGTTCATCCAGGTTCACAAGAGCCAATGGTTAGCATCTGCTCCTAACTCAAAGTTCAGTGATACTGCTTTTGGTAGCTTGAAATCAGCCATGATGGGTGTATTTATACCACAGAAATCAGCAAATGCTACAAATAGGGGTTTTGTGTTTTGTTTTATTTTGTTTCATATGGACATCCAATTGCTAAATGTTTACTAGCACACAATGGGTTATACGAGCTGCTGTTGCAAACAATCCCAGTATCTCAGTGACTTGATAGAATAAACTTTTATTTCTCCCTAACATCACAGTGTAATACCAGCTGACAGGAGGACTCTGCTCCAAGGCAATAACTCAGGCATCAAACTCCTTTCACTGGGGCTCTACTATCTCCACATAGCTTCATAGTCATCTTGGGATATCTGATTATAGACAGGGGGTAGGTGGAGGGAACACAGAGAAGGCTCACTACTTTTTAACTGCTTCAACCCCAAAGTGACACATCATTTCCATACACTTCTAGTAATAAGAACTAATCACATGTGATACTTTAGGCACTAAAGCAGAGCTAGTAATGCTTTTCTGGTTTCACATTGGCTTATTGTAACAGATTGAGGTAAAAAGTGCTGTAAGATGTATCTAACCTCTGTTAACTTTGTGGCCTAGAGTGCTTAGCTATCAAGACAGATTCCTTAGTAGACCAAATCTTTTGTCACTGAGTATTCCAGGATATATCTTGATATTTAGAAGAAAAGTATTTGTTAAAATGACTTGAGTTCATCTTCTAGAATCTACTTTTTGAACTTTTCATCCCCTTGTAGTTTGTGCATGTACTACTAGTCCTCTAGAAATAAGTATGTTTAAAGTAACGTAACTTGAAACTCTACACAGGGCTTGTTTTCCAAAGAAGAAGTATTGTTTAGAGGAGCAAAATTATAAGCCTTATCCATACGTGTTGTAAAAACTGTTTTGAAAAGTGAGGCTTGTGAATAGAAATGTAGTGCCCAAGTCACAATCCACTTAAAACTTGTAACAAATACAGATAAGTTAAAAAGTAAAACAAAACAAAGAAAACCAACCAAACAAACAAAAAACTAATCACAAGATCATACGTAGATGTGAGAGAGACAGCAAATGGTTTGACAGTGAAGGGTAGCAGAGGAAGTAACACCTGCAAGGGATTGTAGGGTTGAGAAAAAAAAAATTTTTTCTGGATTCAGAAAGACCTGGATTCAGGAAGCACTCAATATGTTGAACAAGTCCTCCTTATAAATTTGACCATTCTATTGATCAAAACAAGTCATAAGATCAGACCATATGCAAGAGGAGGGGAAAGAAATGACACCTCTTAATGGGAGAAGCAGCGGTGTCACATTGCAAAGGGGTGTGGATGCAGGAAAGCATGATTCATGGAAGGACATTTTTAATAATCTATACAACCCCCTACCAGCAGGATCCCAGCAACCTGGCCTGCCCTCTATTCTTCCGCATACACTCCTTGAAGCCATTTTGTGACCTTGGCTATCTGTCATGGTGGGCCTAGAGTTCACTATAAAGTAATATGTCTGTGGCCTGCAAGACTTGGGGAGAACCTAGAATTTTCCCCAGCTTAAATATGCTGACCATGTCTTAGGTCTCTGCTTTTACTCTGTTTCATGTTCTAAGAATTTGTCTATTGGTCCTTTCCTCTCTAATAGGCTACTAACTTCTTGAAAGCAAGGCCTGGGTTTTACCTGCCTGCATATCTCTGACAGTGTTAAGCACAGCTTTGTACATATCAGACTTCAATAAATGTTGATTCAAATTGACCATCCCCAACTTTTATCAGCCTTTTCTACATAATTTTCCCCAATAGAGAATTACTTCTAATTATCCTTCTGGTTATATTTCAAGAAAAGAAAGCAAATGGAACAATATTGAAGTCTCCTAGAGAATTTCTAAAAACTATTCTTTGTTTCTAACCACACTGTTTGTCACAGGCAAACACTATCCTTCATCTGGTACCTATGCCTGTGGTTAGGCTTCTAGAGCAGCCCAAGAAGACCAGATACTTAGTGGTACTGGATGAAAGAACAGAAAGAATCAGAATCAAAACTTTCCACGACTGGTTTTTCAAAAAATATAAGGGAATGGAGCCTCAATATTGTAAAGGGCTATGAGCCCAGTGTGGGAAAACATTTCACAAGAACAGTGAAGGAAAAAATAGCTTGCATAGCATTGCCCAACCACACATACACTTCTGACTCCCTCCCCTAGTCACAAGTGACTATAGAATATATTGATGCCTTTAGGAAAATTGTAGTGATTCCAGCTATGTTGTGCTTGATTCCAGTGCTGCCTCATGACCCTACCAGCTGAAAATATATACTTGCATCAATATACTTGCTACTAATTCTGATGCAGACTTTGTCTTTTTGATGTGTTTGTTGACCCCCTCCACTCTGGCGAGCACCTGCTTGTTCCAAGGCAAGGCAGTTTCAGATGAGTTCCGTACCTCATCCACTCAATTAAATTGGATATTCATGCAGTTTTAATGTCTCCCTTTTTCCAGCCCTACTTGTAATTTGGGAAATTAGCCAAGTCTCTCAATCTGTTTGTCTATAAAATTGGGCTACCCATTTACATAAAAGATAAAAACTGTGATATATGCTGTGATTTTCTTTTCAGAGATGACCTAGCTTGAGATTTTAGGCCTTGCCCATTCCCACAGGCTGAGAAAAGCTTCTGGAGGAGTAGCTCTCTCTACCCCAAGGTTCTCTCTAGAACAGAAATAGCCCACTTGCCATTCTCCTCTCCAATTATTTTTGTATTGCTGCCTACAATGGACTGAATGCTTATGTCCCCACAAAATTCATATGTTGAAATTCTATCCCCCATCAAGGTGATGGTTTTAAAAGGCAGGACATTTGAGAGGTGATTAGATCATGCTTGGGATCAGTGCCTTTATAAAAGAGACCCCAGAGAGTTCCCTTCTCTCTCCCCCATGTGAATGAGGACATGACAAGAAGGTGCCATCTATGAGGAAGAGAAGCCCTCACCAGATACTGAATCTGCCAGTGCCTTGATCTTGGACATCCTAGCCTCGAGCTCTGTGAGAAATAAATTTATGTTGTTTATAAGCCACCCAATCTATGGTATTTTGTTACAGCAGCCCAAATGGACCAAGTCACTGCACAAGTTTTACTTGGCTATGTAATTTTTTTATTTTTATTTTTTGTTAGCTGTTTGATGTTTAATTGTGGTCATTGCATTTGAATCAAACACCTTTAAAATCAATGAAGGAGTATCCATCTATGTGAACTATTTATCAGAAGCCATTGATTGAAAACAGAAAAAGTATCATCTACAGAAATTCTATACCTCTACCGTGTAATCGCTGTATTTTTAATAGCTTTATTAGAGTATAATTTGATATAAAATATGCTGCACATATTTAGATTGTTCAATTCAATACGTTTTCACATATGTGAAAACCATGAAACCATTTCCACAATCAAGATAATGAACAGATCCATCACCTCTAAAAGTTTCTTCCTGCCCTTTTATAATCCCTTTCCCCCATTGCCCTTCCCAACCATTCCAACACTGGTAGAACAGGCACTATTTACTGTTCCTGGCTCTGGGTGAGCACTGGATTTTGTTTCCTCTAAACCTTTCAGGTGTTTTTTTCCCCCAATCTTGCAATAGTTTCCTCACATGCATGGGCTGATTAGTACTCCAATGAATACCCAAGGGACCATCTGTAGCAATCCTGCATTTTTTCTCTTTTCTCTACACTGCCAACTCTAGTTGTCTTGGTCACCTCAGATTCTCAACTCCATTTCTTCAATTCAAGGAGTTTTCTGGGCCCTCTGAGTTCCCATTCCTTGCACTATGACCTGGACACTCTCTCCAGGCAGTAAGCTGAGGCGATTGTAGGGCTCACCTACTTTGTTTCCTGTCTCTCGGGAATCACTGTCTTTATTTGCCTGATGTCCAATGTCTTGAAAACCATTTTTTCCATATACTTCATCCGATTTTTTTAGTTGTTTGAGATGGGAGGACAAATCTCCCTGGTATTCCATCTTGGCTAGAAGATGGAGTTACTCATAGTACTTTTTTTGTTGTAAAATTTAAGAGACAATACAATTACCACTAATAAACTGTAGGAAAATTTTTTCATAAGTTCAGTAGGCAGATTTGGAAGGTAAATTTAATTTCTCAACTTCTTAAATATAGGCACATAATATTCTTGGAATATTAAGAAGATAAATATCCACTATAACTGTGTTTGAAGGAAAATAAATGAATTAAATAAAAGATTAGAAGTGAATGAATGAGAATGTCATTTCTGATTTATTTTCCCTTTTCTTTATTTTCTTACTGTGTCTTCTCTCCAGTGCCTTCCTATTCCCCTATATTTAAACATTACCACTCAACCCACCCATTTATCCATCTACTAGTCTATTTATGAAATGTTACTGAGTACCAGGGATAAAATGAATTGTAAGACAGGAAGCCTCCTGCAACATGTTCAAATACAGTGGGTGGGAATTCTATTATTATAGAGGTCTGAATAAAATGCTGAGGCATTGTGGAGGGCAGAGTCATTAACTTGGGGCAGGGCTGGGGAACAGATCAAGGAAGGCTTCTCCCAGGAGGATACATTTGAAATGAACATTGATGAGTGAGTAACATTTGGCTATGTTGAGATGGAAAAGAGGAAGCATTTGAGAGAGTGGGCATGAACTAGGCCAAGGTGAGTATGGGGAAAAGGTCAGTCCTATTTTTGGAGTGATGAAAAGCTGACCATGGCTGGGGTTTAGGGGTGGAAGGGTAAAATGGCAGGAAATTAAGCTGCAGAGGTGGTTGGAGCCATCCTAAGTACTGTAAGTGCCAAGCCAGTAAGTCTGGATTGTAATCTTCCAACAGCCTGAGGTTTCATAGCATGGAAATGACATGATCAAATGTGGGTTTTGGAGTCTCTAGGGGAGGCAGGTGGCAAGAAGTCTCTGTAGGAGGCTGCTGAAGTCATCCAAGAAGGATGTAAGTGCCTGAACTCAGACAAGGAGGATGTGGACTAATCCAAGAGACATTTCTGCAAGAGAATTGGCAATGGGAAATGACCAATTGCATTCTGAGAATGAATGAGAGGGAGAGTTGAGGATAAATGCCTCTATATTTTCCAATTTGAGAGAATTGGCAGATGTAATGTCATTAACTGAGATGGAGACAGAAGGCAGAATAGGGTTGAATTAGCTTTTAGTCCCACTGAGTTTAGGGTTTTATGGGCCACTCAGGTAGAGAGTTATAGCAAGCAATTGGACCTCAAGAGAGAAGTTTGAGAGTCAGTGGCGTAACGTCATAGTTAGAATGATCACAATTGGTTTGATCATAGTACATAGAATCAGAAGAAAATAATATGACATTTTCATTTTCTGAAAAACTTTAATGAAGAACTTTGTACTTCAAAAATCTATCAAGCAAAGATATTCACGGAGGCCAATTTCTAAGTATCCCAGTGCAGATGATAAAAATCTGCCATAACATTCTCTCAGTGAGCAAAGAAAGGGATTTAAGGTGTTCTCATCAAACCTCATGAATTCTGAAATTTTATGCAGTATAATAACACTGTTCAGAGAAAATGAAAAAATCAGATACAGGCATATATTGTCACAGACTTTCTAAGCAGGGGCCACTGGAACAGAAAAGTAAGAAGGGTCTCTGAGAGAGAGTCTCAGGAGTCAGTGCTGAGCCCTTTTCAAAGACTTGCTATTTTAAGTTCAACTCTGATTTAAATATTCCTGGTACTGAATAAGCAGGGGAACTTGGGAAAGCCTGAGTCACCCTCACACCCTCAACTGGCTTCATAAACCAAGACACATTCTGACTTGGCCATTTTATGAGCCCGTGAAAGTGAATCTATTTGAAGAAGAAGTGATTTGGGTTGACCTTTAACCAGTAGAAAAGAAAACACTTGCCACTTCCGGTGGACTTCCTCAGAGGAAGCTCTGTCTCAGACAGTAGAACTCCATTGGCATTTCCCAGTCTCCTGAAATGTCAGAAATATTGGCTACAACATTTGTCTTCGTGAGGACTACATGTTTGAGTATTATTGATGGGCAGCTTCATTGATGCCAATCAGTCTATAGCTCATACCAAGTTCTTCCCTTCCTTAACTCACGTATCCAAGGTGAACAGGTGGTGTTATATATTTTGAGGAAGCTCCTAGCAGCTCTCTTCTCCCAGGGGAAAATATGTAAGCAGAGACAATGAAGACGCCAATTTTCTTGAATTCTAATCCAGTCCCCTAGACATGGCATGATCCTATTCCTGTATTCCAGTGTCAGAGATTTCATGGCAGGGCCACTTACTTGCCATACTGAGACAAAATTTTGTGGTTTTTGTGTCTCTTAGGGAATTAGACAATATCAAGAAACTTCTTGCTCTACTGCTGCTTGGGATGAATGATTCTTAAGGACATCACAGATTACAAAATGGCCAAGATTTGGCATTGCATGCTTTAAAAGTTTTCTTTTTTATGTTACTAGAAGTTGTTGTTGGAACTCTCTTAATAACTCTCTAGACTTGCAAATACAACCCTGAGAGGAGAGAGTGTTATCACCCATCCCAAAATATTTGGAAGGTACTTGATAAGGTAGAAATTAATCTTCAAAGAGCTTAGCAATTCTTGGTAAGTGGATCCTGTCCTGGAAACCAAGGCTTTCTGGCTTCTGGGAAAAGAATACTTGAAAACAATGGTGAATGGGCAGCTATAGGCCATGTCTATAGATGTCCGATGTGAGGTTTCTGCAATGAACTCCTTGACTGAAATGTACAGAATGCTCAATGGAATAAAAGCCTTGAGTTTTTTTGTATCTGAAATTAACTCTGAGGAACAATTAGTCACCTTAAGGATGTGTGATAAAGGGTTAGGGAGAAGGTGCTCACACTCAAAATACCACTACCCTTGTTCCAAACTGCTACTGCACCCTGAACTTCTACTACCAGTTAATCCCCACTCTCTCTCTTCTTGGGATTTATGGAAGAAAAACAGGTGCCACTACCAGGGTGTGAATTAATTGATCAAATTTATTCCTTATTTGATTTCTAGGCCATTGGTTGGGAAAGAAGAAGGTGAGGAGCCCCAAATAAAGCCACCTCCTGTACAGTTTTGCTTACTTATTATATAGCTTGATGAGACATTGCCCTAGAAGTGAAAATATCTTACAATACACTAATTTTGGTGGCCATTTTATTGGATATTTACTATGTGTCAGGTTTTGTGCTAGTCATTGTATGGACACTGTCTTGGTCCATTTTGTGTTGCTATAAAGGAATATCTGAGACTTCATAATGTATAAAGATAAGAGGTTTATTTTGCTCATGGTTCTGCAGGCTGTACAAGAAGCATGGCACCAACATCTGCTCTGGTGAGGGCTTCAGGCTGCTTCCAATCAAGGCAGAAGGTGAAGGGGGAGCAGGGGTGTTGTATGGTGAGAGAAGGAGCAAGAGAGAGAGGAGGGGGTAATCATCCTTTTTTAAACAACCAACTCTTGAATGACCTAATAGAATGAGAACCCATTTATTACCTTGGGGAGGATGCCAAGCTATTCATGAGGGATCCACCCCCATTACCCAAACACCTTCTACTTGGCCCCACCTCAACATTAGGGATCAAATTTCAACATGAGAGTTGGAGGGGTCAAATATCCAAACTATATCAAACACTATTCTTACAAAAAATCCTGAGAGATGAATGGTATGACTATTTTACAGGTAAGGGTCCCTGAGGTTAAGTGACTTAACCAAAGTCACTGAGACTGAAACGGAGGTCTGTATAACTCCATTGTCCTAGTTTGCCTAGACTTTTGTTACCTCTTTAACAAGTTGTCTGTTTCAACTCTAGCTGCTATAACAGAATACCACAGACTGGGTGGCTTAACAACAAGCATCTATTTTCTCACAGTTCTGGAGGCTTAAGTTCTGAGATCAGGGTGCCAGCCTAGCAGGGTTCTGGTGAGGGCTCTCTTCCTAGGTTGCCTTTTTATTGTATCCTCACATGGCTGAAAGAGAGATCATCAATCTCATGTCTCTTATGAGGACAGTAATCCCATTCAGGAAGGCTCCACCCTCATGATATAGTCACCTCCCCAAAGCCCATCCTCCAAATACCATCCCATTGATGATTAGGGCTTCAACATGTGAATTTGGGGCGGGGGGAACACAAACATTCAGTCCATAGCAGCAGTCATAATGATGTGCTTTTTTTCCCCAATACTTAAAACTGGAGCTTCTCCTCAAATAAATTTTAAATGGTTTTCTACTAGTGTTTATGAGTTTTCATGTATCCATTCTCACTGTTTAATTCAGTCTCCCTTGGAGCTAACTTTTGCCCCCATTCACTTGTACATACGTTTTGCTTCAGCCAAACTAAACTATTTCATTTTTCCACACATACCTCACACTTTCCAATGTGTGTTCTTTTACAAAAGCAGAAAGATGGGGATGGTGGGTAGAAGGAATTGCATGGTGTCTGTGTTTTGCTCATTGTTGGGACTGTTTTAAGGAGAGCTGTGTCAGACATGAGAAACAGGACACATCCCTGTGTATGACCCTGGAGGGAAAAAGGCCATTCTCTCCATTTCTTTGTAGAATCAATAAAGCTTTGATCACGGGGGTCAGAAGGGACCATGATGCCATCATGGCCTCCATTATAATAACTTTGGGGACACTAGAGATAAGCACCTGGGAAGGAACACCATACTCAGAGGGGTAGCGGCTCTACACATTGGGTATGACTGGGGTGCTGCCCCTTTTAAAGTGTTGGGTAAAGACCAGAATGGAAGAATAAGAGAGGACAGTATGCAAGCACATGTAAAACACCCTGTAAAGTCCTGGAAGTAACTGGAATGACTTGGGAGGGGAATAGTTCTGGTGCTGAGTCCCAACATTATCCAGGGTTATCAAAGAAATCAGAATTATTCCTATTCTGTGACCCCCACCGTCATTCATACAACTAGCTGGTGAGGATTGGGCAGGATTGAGTTATAGTTCATTCATTTGGGAAACATGTCATATATCTAACATGTGCCAGACACTGCAAAGCTCTGAGGATGCAAAGATAAGACTCAGTCCCTGAACTCTGAGGACTTGCATCATAATAAGTCTACTTATGTCCACTAGAGGATTTGCACTGTATATCTCTTAGACTTTTGCCCCAGGTTTGCCACCAATGGCTACATAGATTATGTTCTACACAGAGAGTTTGATGTGAATGGCAATCCCTAGAGTTGTGTATTGCACAACCTTCACAACTGCACATGGTGGCCCTGTTTGTCCAAATATTCTCTTCCTAAAATACCTTCCCCTTCAACTTTGCCTTTCAGCTCCTTCCAGATGCATCTTTGATCTGAACTCCTTTTTCCATCCCGGTCTGACCACATCTCCCAAGATGTTCCTCTTTCCTCAGACCTCCTTTGGCATTTTCTGTCTGTTGTGGTAACCTGAAAATTAAACAGAGCCTGCAGGGGAACCTTTCTTATTTAGTGTTTTCTCTTACTATTAGTTTAGCTGTATGTTCTTATTTGGTTTTTTTGTCACCCTGAATCTTATCTCCCTGCATGATTTTCAGCAGTAAAGATAAGAACTGTGTCCTATCCATCTTTGTGTCTCCCCACATGCTTTGCACATAATTGAAATTCAATAGGACAAAAGAAGAAAATGCTATTTAAAATAAGATAACTTTTAAAGAGTGAAAGATGCCAATTGAAATGGATTGTCTGTGACAAAAATCTTCATTCAATACATTTTTCAAATTCTTTCAGTTGTTGACTTTCAAATATTTATGCTAATGGCAACCAGGAAAAGCACAGGTATTGGAAATGTACCAAACCCAAGACTAATTCTGGCCAACTGATTCTTTTCAGCAAACCTTCTGCAAGAGCATCCTGTAAGACAAGCCTCTCTTTAAGAGAGTCAAGCTCACTCTCAGGTTCAAGCTGTTCATGGGAGGTTCAAAGTGTAATCTGAGGATATTAAGAGAGAGGGAGGAAGATGGAGAAGGAAAGAGAAAAAGCAAAGGATTTGAAAATGAAAGAAAGCATGCAATCAATTGTTGACACAGAGCTTGAATTTAGAACCTTTAGATCAGCTAAGGTCATTTCATTAATTATCATTTCATTTCATTAATTACTTAAGTGATTTTATTCTTATAAAGAACAACTACTTTTTCCATTGAAGGAAAGAAGGAAGGAAAGAAAAGAAAAGAAAGGAAAATTAAAAGGAATAAAAGATAGAAAGAAGGAAAAGAGAGAGAGAAGGAGGGAAAGAGAGAGAGTGAGGGGTGGGGAGAGAGAAAGTGCATCAGCAAAATGGCAGGGGAAAAAGGGAACTCTCCAAACATACCACTATTTGCCTTTTTGGTATTTTATTGAAGTTCAATATGCTTTAATTGATACAAGAGTCTGGAATACTCTAAAACTCTGACTAAAGGGATCGCCTTCCTGGGTAATTTTAACTTCTGTTCTAATTCATAACCTCAACCACAAGGTTAAATTGGCACTCTGTTGTTTTTGAATTTCATGAGTAAAAAATGCACTGAAAACCATTACTCTAGCCAGAATGAGTGATATTTCCTCCAGATCTATTTACTGACAGATAGTACATCCTAAACCAGGTAGCTGACTAAGTCCTTAGTCACAGAAACAGAAGTTTTTCATCTGAAGTCAGTCCTTTCCCCTCCAAGTTGGCCAGGATGCCCCATCTGCTCTGGGACACTGCAGCCCATGAGTAAATTAGAAACCCAACTTCAGGGGAATGAGCTACTCAGAGAAAAACCCCAGCATCTTGTAAACTCTGATCGTAGCATCACACAAGGACATTTAGGAAAGAAAATGCAAATAGTTTGACATAGACTAAGAATTAGCAGCCTCGGTAGTCTGATACTAGGGAGTCTGGGAAGGCCCTAATGTCACCCATACACACAGGGCTGTGGCCTTCTAGGGTAAAGCTCTAATCCTTCCTCAAAGGTCAAGTGATTAAGGCACCTACAACATTTTTACTCACATTTTCTTGTGAATGCATAACCTCAAAGAAGATCTGGAGAGAGAGAAAGACAAAGATAAGAGACAGAGAGAGCATACACACTCAAGAAGAGGGATGATATGCATTAGGGGGTTACATTTCAGATCCCAAATAAGAAGCCTTGAAGAGCTCGGTGCCTTTGGGAAAGTGATTTCATTTCTCTGGCACTATTTTCACATTATGGTTGATCTAAGAAGGTGTTATTTACATCCTTCTCGCCTCTTCCTCCCTTTCTTAGATTCTTTCTTTTCCTTTCCTCTTTTCTATAAGTACTTACTGAGCCCCTACTATGTGTTAGGTTTTGCTCTAGGCATTGTGAACATAACTTTAAACAAGACAGCCTAAATCTTTATCCTATGTAGCTTACATTATAATAGGGGAAAATAACAGGTAAAGAAATATATGAAACAGGTAGTTCTTATTTTGCATTATTCTGGTATGCATGAATTTTGATCACCATGGTTTGGTTAACACCAGGCCCTGAACAACACAGTTCAAATTTCAGTCACCACCATGTATTAATTGTGGGGAATACATGAAGTATAAATTTCACTGCTAGCTCTCCAGCCCACAAATCGCTATGTAAACAACAAGTACACATCATGGTCAGTGACCAGTCACATCACTTCTTACAAAGTCATTCACTGATTGGTCATTTTGCATCTGTTCTTCAGTTTAAACAAGGACAGCAAAATCTGTAGCTCTGTTGCCTCCTTGTCTCCCAGTGGTAGAGAGATACTGTAGGCAAAATAATTTAACTTTTAAAGCATTACTAATGTTGGATAATGCTCCAGGTCACCCTGATTCTCTTGAATGGAAATGTGAAAATTTTCCTTTTACCCCCAAATGCAACTTCATTAATCCATCCAGTAGACCATGGAGTCGCTTCAACTTTTAAAGCCTATTAGATGGACTTTCAGATAGAGTATTAATGCTATAACTGGAGGCCATGCCATTTCTTTAGCTCAATTTTGAAAGAAATATGACATAAGACATGTAATTGAACACATTCAAGTATCATGGCAGAAAGTAACAGCAAGTAGCATACCAGCAGTATGGCAGGAACTTTTACTACACCATGCAAGTACATTTATAGGTTTCTAATTGTAGGTAAGTGGAGTTGTAGAAGAAATAGTTGACCATAGGACCATTGGAATGTGGACACACTGCCACTGTTTGAGAGGCTCTTGATATGCAGCCAGAGGAACTTAGAAAATGTGAACTTATAAATACAAATGAAGAAAGTGATTGTGATGAAAAAGATAAATATGTCTCAGAAGAAGGGACACTGGTGAAAAACCTCCCATTAAAGGAATTCTCAGAGATATTTCATGACATTGAAGACACAAAGGACAAAATGTTGGAAGCTGATCCAAACTTAGAAAGGAGGAATATGTACCAAGGAATATGAAAAATGTTTTCTCTGCATTGTAAGTTTTATGAAGAGAAGAAAGAGGCAAGCACTGCTCAAACTACTCTTGACAAATGTTTTTTAATTGTGGCAAAACTTATATAACATAAAATTTACCATTTTAACCATTTGTAAGTGTACAATTTGGTGCCATTGAGCATATCCTCATGGTTGTGCAACCATCACCACCATCAGTCTCCAGAACTTTTTCATCATCCCAAACACTAACTCCCCTTTCTCTCTCCTCTTAGCCTCTGGGAGTCTCTATTCTACTTTCTGTCTCTATGAATTTGACTCTTCTCATATGAGTATGATCATATGAGTGGAATCATACAATATTTGTCCTTTTGTGTCTGGCTTATTTCACTTAGCATAATAACTTTAAGGTCCATCTGTGTATCAGATTTCATTTCTGTTTAAGACTAAGCAATATTCCATTTTGTTTACCCATTTGCATTGTTCACACCTTTTGTCTATTGTAAATAATGCTGCTATGAACATTGGTGTGCAAATATCAGTTCAAGTTCCTGCTTTTAACTCTTTTGAGAAGATACCTAGGAGTGGAATTGTTGGATCACATGATAATTTTATTTAAATTTTTGAGAAACTGTCATACTATTTTCTGCAGTGGTTCCACCATTTTATTTCCCACCATCAGTGCCACCAAGGGTTCCAATTTCTTCATATCCTTGCCAACATTTTTTACTCTTTTTTTTCTATAATGGCCATCCTAATGGATTTGATGTGGTATTTCACTGTGGTTTTGATTTGCATTTCCCTAATGATTAGTGATGTTGAGCATCTTTTCATGTGCTTATTGGCCATTTCTATTTATTCTTTTTTTTTTTTTTTTTGAGACAGAGTCTCGCTTTGTTGTCCAGGCTAGAGTGAGTGCCGTGGCGTCAGCCTAGCTCACAGCAACCTCAAACTCCTGGGCTCGAGCAATCCTTCTGCCTCAGCCTCCCGAGTAGCTGGGACTACAGGCATGCGCCACCATGCCCGGCTAATTTTTTTTTATATATATATATATATCAGTTGGCCAATTAATTTCTTTCTATTTATAGTAGAGACGGGGTCTCGCTCTTGCTCAGGCTGGTTTTGAACTCCTGACCTTGAGCAATCCGCCCGCCTCGGCCTCCCAAGAGCTAGGATTACAGGCGTGAGCCACCGCGCCCAGCCTCTATTTATTCTTTCAAGACATGCTCATTCAATTCATAAGTTTTCTACAAAGAAATAAAGTATTTTAATCCTCAATATTTCTAATGTTTTAAATTACAGTATAGTGAATAAATATTCATTTTACATTATTTTCAATTTCTAATACATTTATAACTGACAGTGAAGAGTTTTTAATATTTTGACAAAAAATTGTAATGGTCATTCAAGGAGCAATTTTTATTTTCCCCATTGATTATTAAGAATGTTTTACATGGTTTCAGCTTAAACAGCCATTATGGTCCCCCACTACCACACAAAGTGAGGACTTCCTATAGAGTGTTACATTAGTGATAAAGGATATGAAAATAAAGCAAGACAAGGAGATAGAGAGTGAAGGACTGTGATGATGGGAGAATGGGCTATTTATATGGTTAGTCAGGAAATGCTACTCTGGAAAGGGAAGATTTTAGTGGAGTCTAAGTAGCATGATAAAACCAGCCATATCCCTGCCTATGATAAGAATGTTCCAGGTTTGGAAAATAGCAAGGGCAAAGGCCCTCAGATAGGATCCTGCTTGATCTGTTTGGGAAATAGCAAGAATGCCAGTGTGGCTAGAGCACAGTGATGGAGGAAGAGCATGGTAGCAGATAAATATGCAAAAGGAGGCAAGGGCCTGATCATGTAGAGCCTTGTTGACTATGGTATGGACTTCAGATTTTAATCTAACATGATGAGAAGCCATTGAAAGGCTGAGAGTGACATCGTGTTAGTGGACAGGGCATTTGATTGATTAGGGATGAACTCCTTTAAGGAGAAAAAAGAGGAGAGTGAAAATAGTAAAGATTAACTTCATCTACTTCATAATTTGTCTAGCAGCCACTCTTGGCTTCAACAGGACCTACTCATAGTTTTATTGAGTACCTGTGTACCAATGAGGCTTCTCAATTTTTTCAATCTCACTAAGAGCCTCCTGGAATTTTCCCAAGAGGTGTTTGGGCTGAGACACCTCTCACCCAGGACATGGAGGAGCTAAGGGTTCCTACTTAGGGGAACCATCAGCAGACATGAGTTCTCCCAAATTACCAGAGAAGCAATAGCTGATTTCCCCACACACCAAGCTAGGTTTACAAATCCATAAGCCCACAGGTCAGGCAGGGAGTACAAATCAGTGAAGCTGGCCCAGGAAGACTGGTGGTAGCCACTGGCAGCTCCTGTCAGCTGTCAACCATGAAGGAATGTTGCCCTGGGGGCCATATCTTCAAGAGAAGCAGGATTGCAATCCTGGTTTTTGAGTAGTGGCAAGTAATTTTAAATGTTTTAACACATCATACAGGCTATATATAAATGTGTCTGTGGCCCAGATCAAACTGCAGCTTTCATGTTGTTATTTCTGATCTTAAAGGGCCTTGCCTCCCACCAAAAACCCTTCACCATTCCCTAAGAATATTTGTGCAGAGAATCAGCACTGATATCTTTCTCTCACCCATGCATATTCCAGAGGGAATTACATTTCATTGAAAATCTGAGTGTCTTGGAACCTCGTAGTGACCTTTCAATTCCAGGTTTAATGTACCTTGACCACTTAAAAAGCCTTTTAAAAAAGGCTACTGTATTTGGTGGAAACTTCTAGATTAGGCAGATGTTATTTAGCATGTAAGTATTGATAATATTTTCACCACGGTACAAATCTGTAAAGGATATGGTATCTTTATTAAGTGACTCGATATATAGAGTAAGAAACATAAACAATATCATTGATTTGCAAGCCAGGAGTCCACTAAAAAATTATGCTTGCTGCATTCCAATTGTGGAAAATCAAGAAGAGAAAATAAAATACAGAGTGTTTTGATTAAAGGTTAAGTAGATTTTCTTTGTGTTGCACTTTCTAAACTGATTCATTGAAATATTTGTAATACTTGGAAATTGTATGCATGCAGGGTTTTTTACACTCCTAAAAAAGCTCCATATTTACATCAACATTTTAGTTTATTTCCTGCTTCCTATTTTAAAGAAAAGAGAAGTTTAAATGAGATTTTTTTTTTTTTTTGTAATTTGAGGTTATGTTATAACGGAAGAGAAAATTACATCAATCTTTCAAGGTCAGCCTTTTTAAAAGATCGTTTGATGCATGAAGGCAATTTAGTCAATTATATTTAACTTGAAAACAAAAAGTTTTAAATCTTAAAAAAATCCCTGTGATTATTATTCTTCTAAACTCAAAAAAGCTGAAGAAGAACTGTTTTACAGGACATTACACTGAAGCGTCTGCCACCCAGTGTTAGGTTAAAAAGAAATCCACAATGTGCATTTCACCCAGAAACTTCATTTGATGTTGATATTCTTAGATGAGGTAATTAAATAATTTGAGGGTAATTACCTACACCTCACCTGCTTTGTTGGTTTCTGTAGCAACCATAGTTTCAGAGCTTCAATAAATGTTGGCGTAACTCAAACTGATGGGAAATGGAACACGTATTCAGCCTCAGAAGTTGGGCAGCCCAGCCCCTCTTACGAGAATTGACCCCAACAGGTCTGTTCCTTACACCAGGGAAGGACAGCCTTTCTGTGTTCATTTAAGGACATGTAGAAACTTATAGGAACTCACGGAGGATTCAATTTAACTTAGCAAAGACCTGACTCTCACCATATGAGTTTCAGAGATGTTTTCTCTGATGACAGGCAGGGTTAAACGATCTCCCTAAGATCTCTCCCAAACCTACATAGGAGGCTACAGCTCCACCTTAAAGCCCTTACAGTTTCCATTGTATTTAGTGAATGACTGAACATCACATTGTGAGATCTGTAAGTATATATGGCACATGGCTCTGGAATCCAAAGAAAATTCTGTACTTTCACAAAATTATATTCATGAGACATAGAGAAAAGAGGCCATCTAGGAGAAACACTGCCAGACAGAGTGTCTCTGCAAAAAAGTCAGTTTATAGAAGAAATTATAAGAAAGAAGCAAGCAGACGAGCATACATCAGCCGAGGTTCAGTAGGAGGGGTACCAGAGTCTACAGGAGACTCCACGAGAGGAGGATGCAGAGGAGAACTGGTAGCAGAGGCCTCCCCAAAAGCTTGGAGACCAGCGGCAAGGGTAGGTGGCATGGTAACTTTCTCCTCCCTTGCATCTCAGACAGCTGGCGGGCTCCCCAGCAGGTGGAGAGACCTGTGGACACCAGCCCAGAGATGGCCACCGCCAGTGAGCGGTAAGCCTGTAGCAGACATGACACCAGGCTCCCAACTCCCTTGGGGCACCTCCGTGTGCACAGACCCAAGCTGAGTGGCAGGCGCCATATTGCTCCATTCTTCCCTTCCCCTTCCCTATCCGCAGCTGCTGAGAGAGACAATATAGCCACCAGCTGGAGGCATCGCCAGGGAATGGGACCTTCCCTTTTGGGGCCCTTCAGCTGACTGAGAGGTACTCAGACTGTGAGTTCCCTACCTGCCAGCCCTCCTGGGTGCTGCTGGCCCAGTGACTCCAGGAGAATGGGGCAGACCCTGAGGCTGAGAGACATTGACTCAGCTTGGGCTACCATGGGTGAATTGGGACAGGAACTCCTCTCCCTGGTGGTGTCAGGGATTGAATACCGGGGCCCAGAGGTCAGACCTGCGGATCAGATCCTGTGCACCCAGGTCTCGCATTGCCCGGAGCACAAAAGAGATATTTGTGAACAGCCTATTGAGGTGTGTGTGTCTTCAACAGCAGATCAGCATCCTAGAGGGAAACCCTCCTCCCAAGGTGGGGCCGTGTGCCCAGCCCAGGTGGCGACCCTGCACAGGGAACCTCGTGGCCCGCATCACACCCAGGGGAGACCCGGTGGCATGAGGTCTGGCCTGCTGGCAGAGGCCCAGGAGAAGCTGTGGAGTTGGGGAGGGTGGAAAGGAGCGAGGCCTGCTCCAGACTGCGGGTCTCAGACAGCCCCACCCCCCCACACAGACCTTCTGACTGAGTGGGGCCATTCCAGCCCCTCCCTGACAGCTTTTTCCAGAAGCAGAGAACAGAACTTTGACCCTGCTAATGGCATTGGTGGTGCCTGAGGGCAGGCTTACCCAACCAAGCTCTGCCCAGACTCACTCCCAGACCAGCCCTCACTGAGGTGGAGAATAAGGACACACCTGGAAGTCACAGATCCCCACCAAACACCTGAGGCACTGAGTGCCTTTCCAGAGGAACAAGAGCTGGTTACAGTACACAAAAACAACAGTGTAGCCTGTTCCTCCAAGCAAGCGCCACCTACTGACAGGGAGGACATTCAGCACACCCTTTTCACAGCACCTACTGAGTCATCACACAGGATGTGGTCGAATCTCACCCACAAACACCACCTACTGGCTCAGAGACTAAACAGGGCATGTCCTTACCCAAACGAAAACGGAAAAAGGCAACAACTGATCCAGATGGGAAGAAATCAGTGAAGGAACTCTGGAAATATGAAAATTCAAATGGAAAGCACATGCCCAAAGAGGAACACCAGCCCCTTAGAAATGGACACCAACCAAAATCAGACCACTAAAATGACAAAAGAAGAATTTCGACCGTGCATCATAAGAAAATTCAATGAGTTGCAAGAAAAACTGGATAATCAACACAAAGAAAACACAAAGACTCCAGAACCTGGAACAAAAATTCATTAAAGAAATTGAAACAATGAAGAAAAGTCTAACCGAACTCGTGGAAATGAAGAATCAATTCAGGGAACTACAAAACACAGTGGAAAGCCTCAAGAACAGGGTAAATCAAACAGAGGAAAGAATCTCAGAGATTGAAGATAACACCTTCCAATTAAATAAATCAGTAACTGAGATAGAGCAAAGAAACAAGAGAAAAGAGTAAAGGCTACAAGAGATGTGGGATTGGGTGAAGAAACCTAATGTGAGGGTTACAGGGTTCCCCAAAGAGGAAGAAGAAAACACTCAAGGGTTGGATAAGCTATTTGAAGATATAATAGAAGAAAATTTCCAAGTCTTGGTAAAGATCTCGATATACAAGTTGAAGGAGCTCAGAGGACCCCTGGGAGATTCAGTGCAAACAGGAAGACGTCACGACATGCAATCATCATACTGACCAAAATATCAACTAAAGAGGCCCTTCTAAGAGCTGGAAGATGAAAGAAGCAAGTTACATACAAAGCAAAGCCAATCTGAATAACGCCAGTCTTCTCTACTGAAACTTTACAAGCAAGGAGAGACTGAGGCCCGATTCCCACTCTTCTGAAACAGAATAATATGCAGCCTAGAATCTTATTCCCTGCAAAACTAAGTTTTGTATACAAAGGAGAAACCAAGGCATTCTCAGATAAGCAAAGACTGAGGGAATTCACCAAGATAAGACCAGCCCTTCAAGAAGTACTCTAAACAGTGTTACCGATGGATCAGCACAATAAACACTCACAAATGTAAATCTATTCAAAAGTTAAAGATCCAAGCCCAGAAACCACAATGGCTCAAGAGAGAAAACAAAGCAACAAAGTTCAATCCAACATAATGAACAGAAATCTGCCCCACCTATCAGTTATCTCAATAAATATGAATGGCTTGAACTCCCCACTCAAGAGACTTAGGCTGGCTGAATAGATAAAAAACACAATTCAAGTATCTGCTGCCTTCAGGAAATACATCTAACCTGAAAGGATGTAGTTAGACTAAAGGTAAAGGGGTGGAGAACAATATTTCAAGCAAATGGAAGCCACAAGAAAGCTGGCGTGGCAGTGCTGATTACAAATAACTTAGTTTTTAAATCAACAAAAGTAATAAAAGACAAAGAAGGTCACTATATAATGGTGAAGGGTACAAATTCAACAATAAGACATAACAATTCTAAATATATATGCACCCAACCTTGGTGCACCCACATTCATAAAGCAAACTCTACTTGATCTAAACAAATGAATAAACAACAACACAATAATAGTTGGAGACTTTTGCACCCCACTGACAGCACAGGACAGATACTCCAAACAGAAAATCAACAAAGAAATAATGGACTTAAACAGCACTCTAGAACAAATGGGCCTGACTGACATTTATAGGACATTCTACCCCCAAACCACTGAATATACATTCTTTTCATCAGCTTGTGGGTCATTCTCTAAGATTGACCATATGCTAGGACACAAAGCATGTCTGAAACAATTTTAAAAACTAGAAATTATACCATGTATCTTTTCAGATCACAATGGAATAAAAGTAGATATCAACCATAACAGGAACTCTAATTTCTACACAAAGTCATGGAAACTAAACAACCTCATGTTGAATGATCACTTCATAAATGAGGAAATCAAGACGGAAATCAAAAGATTCTTTGAACTAAATGACAAAGGAGACACAAGTTATCAAAACCTGTGGGACACCGCTAAAGCAGTCCTGAGAGGAAAGTTTATTTCCATAAATGCCTATATCCAAAAGTCTAAAAGATCACAAATAGACAACCTAATGAATTGTCTCAAAGAGCTAGAAAAATTAGAACAGACCAACCCCAAACCCAGCAGAAGAACCGAAATCATTAAGATCAAATCAGAAGTAAATGAAATTGACAACAGGGAAACTATACAGAAGATTAACAAAAAAAGTTGCTTATTTGCAAAAATAAACAAAATTGAGACAACTTTGGCTAGACTAATGAAAAGTAGAAAAGAAAAATTTCTAATAAGCTCTATCAGGAAAAATAAGGGAGAAATTACAATGGATGCCACAGAGATACAAGATATAATTCATGAATACTACAAAAACCTCTATGCACACAAACTGGAAAATGTGGAGTAAATGGACAATTTCTTAGAAACACACAGCCTCCCTAGTCTCAACCAGGAAGAAATAGAATTCCTGAACAGACTAATATCAAGTACTGAAATTGAAACAGCAACAAAAACCTTCCTAAAAAGAAAATTCCTGGATCAGATGGTTTTACACCCGAATTTTACCACATCTACAAGGAAAATTTGGTGCCTATCCTGCACAAATTATTCCACAACATTGAGAAGGATGGAAACCTCCCCAATACATTATATAAAGCGAACATAACCTTGATACCAAAACCAGGGAAGGATGTAACAAAAAAAGAAAACTTATGAATATACATGCAAAAATTCTCAATAAAATCCTAGCCAATCGAATCCAGGTGCTTGTCAAGAAAATAATCCATCACAACCAACTGGGCTTCATTCCAGGGATGCAGGAATGGTTCAATATATGCAAATCTATAAATGAAATTCACCATATAATCAGAAGCAAAAACAAAGACAATATGATCCTCTCAATAGATACAGAAAAAGCATTTTAAAAAATTCAACACCCTTTTATGATAAGAACGCTGAACAAAATAGGCATAGATGTGGCTTACCCACAACCAATATCATACTGAATGGGGTATAATAGAATGCATTCCCACTTAGACTGGGAACAAGACAAGGTTGCCCACTATCTCCACTTCTATTGAACATAGTCCCGGAAGTCCTTACTACAGCAATCAGATAAGAGAGTGGAATTAAGGGCATCCAAATGGTAGCAGAAGAGATCAAACTCTCACTCTTTGCTGATGACATGATATTATACCTAGAAAACCCCAAGGATTCAGCCAAGAGACTCCTAGAATTGATCAATGAATTTAGTAAGTCTCAGGATACAAAATCAATATACAGAAATCAGAGGCATTCATATACGCCAACAACAGTAAAAGTGAGAACCATCAAAGACTGAATTCCCTTCAAAATAGCAACAAAGAAAATAAAGTACCTAGGAATATATTTAACTAAGGAGGTAAAAGACCTCTACAGGGAGAACTATGAAACACTGAAGAAGGAAATAGCATAGGACGTAAACAAATAGAAGAATATGCCATGCTCATGGGTCAGCAGAATCAACATTATTAAAATGTGTATACTACCCAAAGTGACCTACATAGTCAATGCAATCCCTATCAAAATACCATCATCATTTTTTCACAGATATAGAAAAAATAATTTTAGGCTTCATATGGAACCAGAGAAGACCCCATATAGCAAAATCAATCCTCGGCAATAAAAACAAAATAGGAGGTATCAATTTACCAGACTTCAAACCATCCTACAAAAGCTATAGTCATTAAAACAGCTTTTTACTGGCACAAGAACAGGGACATTGATTGACCAGTGGAACAGAACAGAGAACCCAGATATAAAACCATCCTCATACAGCCAACTAATCTTTCACAAAGCAGACAAAAACATACACTGGGGAAAAGAATCCTTATTCAATAAATGGTATGGGGAAGATTGGATAGCCACACGTAGAAGACTGAAACAAGACCCACACCTTTCACCTCTCACAATAATCAACTCACGCTGGGTAACAGACTTAAACGTTAGGTGTGAAACTATTAGCATTCTAGAGGAAAATGTTGGAAATACTCTTCTAGACATTGGCCTAGGCAAATAATTTATGAAGAAGACCCCAAAGGCAATCACAGCAGCAAGAAAAATAAACAAATGGGACGTCATTCATTAAAAAAGCTTCTTCACAGCCAAAGAAACTGTCAAGAGAGCAAACAGACAACCCACAGAATGGGAGAAAAATTTTGCAATCTACACATCTGTTAAATGGCTGATAACTAGAATCTATTTAGAACTCAGGAAAATCAGCCAGAAAATATCAAACAACCCCATCAAAAAATGGGCAAAGGACATGAACAGAAACTTCTCAAAAGAAGACAGAACAATGGCCAACAAACATATGAAAAAATGTTCAATATCTCTAATCATCAGGGAAATGCAAATCAAAACCACAATGCGATGTCACTTAACTCCAGTGAGAATGGCCTTTATCAAAAAGTCCCCAAACAATAAATGCTGGTGTGGATGCAGAGAGAGAGGAACACTCCTACACTGCTAGTGGGACTGCAAACTAGTTCAACCTCTGTGGAAAGCAATATGGAGATACCTTAAAGCGATACAAGTGGATATACCATTTGATCCAGCAATCCAACTACTGTGCTTCTACCCAAAAGATCAAATGACACTCTACAAAAAAGACACCTGCACTCGAATGTTTATAGCAGCACAATTCACAATTGTAAAGCTGTGGAAACAACCCAAGTGTCCATCAATTCATGAGTGGATTAATAAAATGTGGTATATGTATACCATGGAATACTACTCAGCTTTAAGAAACAATGGTGATATAGCACATCTTGTATATTCCTGGATATAGCTGGAACCCATTCTACTAAATGAAATATCGCAAGAATGGAAAAACAAGCACCACATGCACTCACCAGCAAATTGGTATTAACAGATAAACACCTAAATGAGCATATAGGAATAACATTTATCGGGTGTTGGGCAGGTGGGAGGGGGGAGGAGAGGATGGTTGTATACAAACACAACAAGTAAGATGTGCAATGTTTGGGGGATGGACACGCTTGAAACTCTGGCTTGAGGGGGGAGGGGAGACATGGGCAATATATGTAACCTTAACACTTGTACCCCCATAGTACACTAAAATAAAAAATAATAATAATAAAAGGAAAAAAAAAAGAAAAGTGGCCATCTTGTGTCACATCCTTCACAGAACAGATATGAGGCTTATACATGGCACATTTCTCAAAAACAGAACTCGAATATTTTTGCATGCAGATGGATTTTGGTTTTTGATTTTTCTGTGTGTTTCCTTTGCAGAACAGTGTCCTGTGAGATAGGAAGTGACAAATATCTGATGTTGCAGAAGAAATCAAGATAACAGGGGCTAGAGTATGGGTCAGAATGACTCTTTACCATGTCTAAATGAATCAGTGCAGAAATCAGTGCAAAAATTTAAGGAACAAGGTTATGAGGCAGAAACTAAAAATTTTCCTCAGAGTTCTTGTTGTGTGACTTTATGACAAGAGAGTTCAAACTAGCATGCATTGTTACAGCTCAAACCAACTGTATGAGTTTCCTATTGCTGCTATAACAAATTACCATGAACTTAGTGGTCCCAAGCAATACAAATTAATCTTATAGTTTTGAAGGTCAGAAGTCCAAAATCAGTCTAACTAGGCTGAAGTCAAGGTACCAGCAGGTATAGTTCCTTCTAGAGGCTCTGAGGGGAGAATACATTCCCTTGCCTTTCCCAGCTTTTAGAGGCTTCCTGCATTCCTTGGCTCCTGGCCCCTTCCTCAATCTGCAAAACCATCAATGGTGGATTGAGTCCTTCTCACATCACATCACTCTGACAGTAACTCTCTTGTTTCCCTCTTGTAAGGACCTTTGTGATTATGTTGGATTCACTTTGACAATCAATGCTAATCTCCTCACCTCAAGATCCTTAATTCAATCACATCTCTGAGGCCCCTTTTGCCATATAAGGTAACACATTCATAGGTTCCAGGGATTAGGACATAGACACTTTTGGGAGCTATTATTCTGCCTACTACACCAACCACACTGCAAATTTCTGTGGGATCTAAGGATGTCAGTTCAGCCAGTTAACATTATGAGTTCCTTTAAAGTATATCTAATGCCTCCAGGAAGTATATCCTAAAAAGATGTCAAAGTGAGCTCAGTACCATACTTGATGGTGTTGGTTGGTATGGTGATCCGGGGTGGATGAAGGAAGGGAGACTACATTCTACCCATGGGAAGTTGGCAAAGCAGCCACACAGCGGCTGTACTCCCAGGCATTGTTCTCCACTCTTACATGGACTTTTTAAAGAGGATTTCTTCTATAGTGTTTTCTAGACTTTAAGTTGGATGATGATACTGGGCATGTTACATTTTATTTGTGCCCAATAATGTATTTGAGGCCATCTATTTCTTTGGTATACCAATGGAGTAAAATGTTTGAGAACTAGAACCAGTTTGGTGGTCAGGCCCCTGTGGGCTCATGCCCCATCTCTAACACCTACCATTGGCTATGTGACCACTGGAAAGAAATCTCATGAGGTTGATGTGAGGAGTAAAGAAGCAAATCCCAAGAAAGTGGTTGGCACTGTGCTATGATAGTGATGATGATATCAGCTGGCCCTGATGAACTAGCCCCTGCCTACCTCTTTGGCTTCATATCCTACCACTTTCTCCCCTACTCCACTGTGCTCCAGTTACACTGGCCCTCTTTCTGACCTTGAAGCAGCTCATGAGGGCCTTTGCATTTGCTGTTCTTTCGACTTGAAACTCTTTCCCCAAATATGTGCTCTAACCTCATTATTCAGGCCCTAGCTCAAATATTACCTTCTAGAAAATTCTTCCCTGACCACCCCAACTAGAGTAGCTCCTTCCATCCTCCTCAGTCACAATCTGTACTATCTTTCTCTTTTATTCCCTTAGTGGATGGTCATGATTAAGCTCTTAAGCTCTGAAAATTACCTTCCTCCTTCCCTTTCTCTGCCCCTCCCTTCCTCCCTCTCTCTAGACCTTAAGTTCCTTTATTCTAGGGGTGTTATCACGTTCACTGCTATACTTCCAGAACCTAGAACAGTGCCTGAAACATAATAAGAGCTAAGTGTTTGCTAGCCAGCTGAGCAACTTATACAGACTACCACCAGAATGCAGATCTTAGTTTAATGTATTCATTTGAAATTTTTGTTTTCTATAAACACTGACCTCTTGAGACCCATTCTTCACTCCCCCTATTAATTACACCAGTCTCTCTCTGATGTCTCTTTACCACTCCCCCAGTATTCCTCTTCTTCAGCCCATTCTTTGAGGGCCATTAGGTGGGTTTCTTCCTCCTTCCAAGTATATTTAAAAAAATTTTTTAATAAAGCACTCTCAAAGTCCAAAAAATCCTAGAAGACTAAAAAACAAAATGAATCATTACTGGTGAAACTTCAGAGACCATTGTTAGTTGATAGGGAACTATTATGGGTCCCTTAGGCTCCCTAATACAAACCACAATTTCACAATTGTTCCTGGGCTCACGAAAACGCAACTCTGTTCTATCCTCAGTGCTCGGCACAGTGATTTAAACGTACACCAAGCACACATAAACATGTGTGACATGAATAGGGCTTCTATTACCTACTCATAAAAATCATATGAAAGAAATGCAAATCAATAACGATCAAGGAAGAGTAAAAAATCTTGCCATTTGGTCCTGGCAGACCTTCTCACCTCTCCCAGATTCAGGCCAGGGGGCAGCTGATCTGCCAGCAGAGAGGGGTAGGGTGGGAGAGTGCCTGGTTCCTAGGCCCTATCTCTTAGGACTTAGGCTTGACAGAGCCACTGGGGTTCCCGGATCATTGTCAAGAGCTGTTAACAGGAACAAGCAAAACATTTTGGTGTCTCTTTTGAAAAGAGGAGAAATCCTGTGGAGGTAGACAAAAATCTCAGGGCATAAAATTTCAAATTGGAAGGGTCTTTGAGAATCATATGATCCATCTACCATTAAATTACTGGCATTAAATTACAATTAAATTACTAGCCCATAATAACCAAGTAGTAGAGCTGGTAATAGAACTCAGGACTGATGCCCATAGCCTTGTTGTAAGGAAAATAAAAGTGATGGAGTGTGTCAGGGAATTTTCTCCTTCTCAATCATCATGTTTAAAGACCCTTTGAGAGAACAAATAGAAGGCTATCCAAATAGATATGTGTGCTATTCTTTATTTTAACACATAATATTGATATATATCCTTAAGGCATTTATCAAAATTTTAACTTATAATAGCTAGGAAAATAGAAAAATATCCTTAAGCTTCTGATCTGAAAAGTCCTACCCTCAAAATAAGTCCATATTCACCATGTGGTAAATCTCTACACTGAGTTAATATTATGGGTATTTTTCCACTCCAGTAAATAGTATTTTTAATGAGTGTTGGGTTATATATTATAAGATACAGATTGGCATACATTTATATTTGAGGCTGCTATGGGACAGTCTAGAGCAAATTGCAGTGGGACAAAATATTGTTGACAATTGCAACTCTTCCTTTCCTCATTCCTCCCTCTTCTCTCATTCCCCAATATGGCTCTTCCCCCTAACATCTCTTCAGAGACAAAGGGAATGCAATCCTCTTGGGAAATGAATCTGCTGTTCAGCACTGATTATTAGCTACCTACAAAATACAAGATTTTTAAGATTACTTTGACTACTGAAAAACATTAGCTTTGCAAGTTTACTACACCTTTTTTTGCTTAGAAAAGTGAACATTTAAAAAAATTTTTAGAGCATAAATGGTTAAAAAGTCAGCTCCTCTTGTTTTTATAATTCTTAAACATTGTTTATTTATTTTCCAGGGGTACAGAGGGTGGGGGTGCTCTGCCTGGTATTAGTTTTCAGAATTTTCAGTGTGTCATTCTTTGATTCATGTGCGTGTGTGTGTGTGTGCGTGTGTGTGTGTGTGTGTGTGTGTGTGTGTGTTTCTCCAGTTGGAAAAACAACAGATAGCTTTCCTTGCCCACCATAGAAAAAAATGTAACATAAGATCCAATCGCGTCCTCAGAGTATGGAGAGCCAAAAGCAGACAGCTTAGATCATGGTAGTGAGGAAGTTTTGTCATTTCCAGAAGGAAGCATGAGTCACAGTGTGTGACATTTTGGGAGACCTGAATCAGAGTTGTCGAGGAAGTGAGTTCTTGGACAATTTAGCTTAGAATCACAATAAAATTTAATTTAGTGCCTTCCTTCAAAATTGTGTGTTTCTCCAAGATGGCTACAGATGCAGATGTTCCAATTATTTTCCTTTAGGAACAGAGGGCAATTTAACAGTTGAAGAAGTCCTCTAATCCACTTTTGAGGCAACCAAGCCTAGAGATTATAATTAATATATGTCTTTTAGAAAGGAGAAGAGAGAGTGGGTAAGAGAGGGAGGGAGGTCACTGCACTAAAATCGATTAATAAATGAAGAATGATCAATTTAAATTATATTGTTAGAACAATTAAATTATTATGAACAGCTAAGCATTTTCATAAACATACACTTCCTTTTTAAGGCCAAAATGTACTTGAAAAAAATCTTTCCACACACTCAAATTTCTCATTGATGTAAGATTTGGTCCTCTTTTTCAAAGGCTCAATACCCAGAAAGGTTCTAGAATGCTAAGGGACACTCCATATAATCTTTCAGGAGAATATGGTCATGGGGGGACATTCAGGGAGTGAGAATAAATTCTAGTTTGGGGGCCTGGGAGAGGGGTGACACTGGGTTGAAGGAGGAGCATGGGAGGGAGGACGTGCAGGTATGACAAGATAGGATGCTTTTCCCAGATTAGTTGGGAGCTATTACTAAGATGGTCGGGGTTAAATAAATTAGAAATGACTTCAAATTACAAGTACAGAGCACAAAAAAATCTTGATATGTTAGGGTTTCAGGGACCTAATGATTCAAAGACCTGATAATATTAATTATAACATGGTCTGATAATCAAATAGATTTGGAGACTTCATATAGACAACTTGGGATTCTGCCCCACTCCCAGTTTCCACCATTATCTCCTTGAGGCCTGAGGGCTGTGAAGGGGCTTGTTTTAGCACAAGATAATTTCCTGTGGCTGGTTTTGCTCTCAGCTAACTGCTTAAGGGGAGCCAGCTGCTGTTAGGCTGGGGGAAATTTGCTTGGGGCAGTTGCAGCCCCCCTAGGAACATGTGTATGGATGGGAAAAGGAGAAAGAGGGATGCATGTTTAGGACATACACTCACCCACGCCCATCCATCCACACACACACAATGTATGGCATGAGGCACTGAACTCCATTTGGCATAGCAAAGGATGGCCAGAACTATAGACTAGTTAGTAGCAGAAACCTGTCCTGATCTTCTGTATGTAGGTTGTGAAGAGATGTTATTAATATCAGGACTTACATAACCTTTAAAAAAGTCTCTTTCTGGGTCAGTCTTAAATTATGCCAGGACCTACCCCTGGGGTTTTGGGGGTGCCCTTTTGTTCCATCAAACTTCCTAGGATTCTGCAGTTCACATAATCTTCCCCACTCCAAGATAGCCTGGTAATGTCACAGAAGGTATGGAGGACAGAGGGTCAAATGGAAAATCATATATAGTCAGAAGGCCTAGTTTCAAGTCTTCAGTTTGCCCTTGCAAGCTGGAAGTTTGGCAAATCTCAGCCTGGGCTGCAGTGTCCTGATTCCTAGAAGCAGGGACCAGGACCCCAGTGTTGCAGTGAGAACTTGATGCAGTAAATACTGTGCAAGTGGTAAAGCCATAGAGCTCTGAGCATTGCCGCACAATGCCGTGTTAACTGTGCTATGCGAGGGCCCTTCTCCTTCCAGAACATTCCTCTTCTTCCTAGACCATAAAGTAAGTACTTCTCTAGTCCTTCTTCTGCCCTTCTTGCCTTCCACCACTGCCCTGGTTCAGATCTTCTTTCTGTTGCATCTGATCTATTTTCAGTAGGCTCCTTCCTGACAGTTTCCACCTCTATCCTTTGCTCTTGCTGTTTCCACTTCCTGGCATGCTATTCCCCTGATGTCCTTGTGACTTGCTGCTCCCCTGTGGTTGTTCAAATGTCTCCCTCCCTGACGATCTTGTATAAAATAGCACCCAGTCCCTCCCTCTACACCCAATTTCTCTTATCCTGTTTTATTTTTTCCATAGAGCTTATAATAAATCTCCGTAATTATGTGACTATTTTAATGCACATAAACATTTTAGAATACTTTTAGTTTTACAGAAAAGTTGCAAGAATATTACAGAGAGTTCCTGTATGACCCTTACCCAGGTTCCCCTCTTAGAAACTCCTGTTGCTGTGTTACATTTGTTACATGTAAGGAACCAATATTGACATACCACTATTAACTAAACTCCATATTTTATCCTGATTTCCTTAGTTTTCCTTGTCTATCCCAGGATCCCATCCAAGATACCACATGATATTTAGTCATGTCTCCTTAGCTTCTTCTAATCTGTGACAGTTTCTCAGACTTTCCTTGTTTTTTGATGACCTTGACAGTTTTAAGAAGTTCTGGTCAGGTGTTTCATAGAATATCCCTCAATATGGGTCTGCCTGAAGTTTCTCTCATGGTTAGACTGTGGGTATGGGCTTTCGGGAGGACAGACATAGAGGCAAATAACCTTTATCATCACATCATCTCAAGGGTGCATACTGTCAACATGACTAATGAAGTTGAATTTGGTCAATTGAGGCAGTGTTTGTCAGGTTTCTCCACTATAAAGCTACTGTATCCCCTTTCCATACTCTGGAAATAAGTGACTAGGCACAGCCCACACTCAACATGTGGTGGGTTAAATTCTACCTCCTTGAGAAAGGAGTCTCTACCTATATTACTTGGAATTCCTTACAGGATATTTGTATCTTCTCCATTTATTTTTTTATTCAGTAATTTTTTTTTTACAAAGGAAATGTCATTTATTCCTGTTACTAATAAAGAATATCATTCTACTAGTCCCCAGAAACTGATTTTCACAATCTCTAGATTTTTCTCTAAGCATTGCAAAATATTATTTACTACCACATAATTTTAACTTTAATTCAGATATAAAATAAGAATATATTTTAGGTCTTTATTATAGGTGTCATACTTATGTTGCAGTGCCTTTTAAACAATGCCAATTATTTAAATTTATTTCTTGTTCCTCCTTTTCTATTTTTCAAAAATTGATTCCAATGGATTTAGGGGCCACACATGTTTTATTGTTATGTGGATGCATTGTACAGCTGTGAACCCTGGGCTGTTAGTGCACCCATCATCCGAGTAGTGTGCATTGTGCCCATGTTCTGACTTTTTTTTCCCCGATAAGTAGTTGTTTCTCTGTGGCTGCCTTCAATTTTTATCCTGCATCTGCAGTTTTCAAAAGTTTGACTACACTGTGTATGAATGTGGATTTAAAAAAATTTTTTTCCCATTTGGCATTTGCTCACCTTCTTGAATATTTAGGCCATGTCTGTCAATTTGAGAGCATTCAGCCAATTTGTTTCGGAATATTTTTATAGCCGTAATTTACTTATGTCCGTCTAGACTCATTCATATTTGTTTGATACTCTGGATTATATTCAAATAATATATAATATATTTTGTTGCTCAAATTGTTCCAGCCTTGGTCATTGGGAACTCTTTCAGTTGGCTCCTGTGTCACTTTGACATGCCACCATTTTTTTATTAAGCAGTTCCTTACTTTCTGGCACTAGAAGATGCTCCAGGCTCATCTTGTATCTTTTCTGCCCCAGCTCTAGAATAAGCCATGTCTCTAAAGAAGTACAAGTTCCTTTAATTAGAGAATGTTATTAGAAACCAATATCTGGGAGTTAGGTGTGCTTGTTGCTACTGTGGTGTCTTTGCTTTTGGGCCCTTTCAGAGGACAGAGCTAGGTAATATGTGTGTATATACAAACTCATGTGTGCACTAATCTCTATAATTATTTCTGTATCTATCCATATGTATCTGTATCAAGCTAAATATGAGCTTATATTGATGTCTCTTGACTCTAATCCAGTGCCACAGGGATCATTTCTTTCTAGTCTGTTCCCCTTGCTTATCCAGAAACTTTCTCACCAACAGTGAGAACACTGGCTTCCTCCATCCATTTATTAATATTTATTTGCATACAATGTACAGCAATGTCAGAAATCTTAACCTGTACTTCCATGAAAAACAACATTACTAACTAGAGTACAGTCCTTTTTGTTTTCAGTCTTATAGTATATATTGAAAACATCACTTTTCAAAGCTACTTAGGTGAGAATCTTTTGTCCCCAATCTCTTTAATGAAATTATGTCTAACATTACCGTTAGATTGTCTTGTCATAGTCTGCATTTCATCCTGGTAACCCCTGACCTCCGATTCACTCTTTGTGCTGTAAAGTTCTGTGGGTTTTGACAAATGCGTAGTAGCATCATACATCTACCACTACAATACAGATTAGTTCCACAGCCTAAAAAAACCCCTGTAATTCTCCTAGTTAGAAGCTTATTACCTATGTCCTCCACTAGGTAATTATTACCTGTTTTTCCTCTACTAGAATGTAAGAGATATTTCTCTCTTTGGTTTAATGTTGTATTCCAAGTCTCCAGAAAAGTGCCTGGCACATAGCGGGTGCTCAATAAATATTTTTTTCTTGAATGAGTGAAGGTCTTTACTCTTGTCCTGTGAAATCCAACTTCTTCTTCTCCAAAAGCCCACACAGGGACATATCAGTCCCTGGCACGGAAATTCATCATAGCATGGAGAGACTTTTGTGCGTGTAGGTCCTGACTAACTTTTCTCCCCCAGGATGGGTTACATGTCCCACCTCTACAGAGTAAGCATAGTGTATGTTTAACTCTGCTCTGGTATTTTCTACCATATAATATAATTTTTCTATTCACTCCTCTATTTTTTTGTATTAGAGAGCCAGGCTACTTTTTCACCCTACATTTCTCTCTGATTGATCTTTAACTCTGTAGAGATTTTCTCCATTCCACCTCAGAGGAACCAGAAGAAGAAAGTCTGGGTATTTAGAGTTTCCTTAGGCACATTCATAAATTGTTAATTAGAAGGTAGGATTTTTATTTTGTTGTTAGTTGTTTTTCCCCTATTTTGTTTGGTTTTATTTTATGTTCTCCATCATAATATGGGGAAAACTATGGCATAATGGATATACCGGAATGACTATACCAAAGTGTGTGCCCGTTTGGGGCTATGTACTCTCCTTTCCCCTTTGTGACTCCTGATGGCAGGAGCTGAAGCTCCAAAAAGTTACTCTACCAGAAACTCTGTGTGTGTATGTGGGTGTAGGGAGAGGTAGGGAAGGCCAAGACCAGCTATGCTCCTCACTGCTGAAGCCCAACTGTTGAGCCAGAGCTGGTACCTTTGCTGATGTCTTCGATGACAGTTTTTATCATGTAAAGTGGCCAGGGTCAGAATTAGTAGATGACCCAAAAAGTTCTGAGATTGCCTGCTCCCTCAGTGAACTGAGGACTTGTGAGCACACTTTGCTTCCATTGTCTTCCTCTGGTACCACCCTTAGACATGAGTAACCTGGCTCTGCTCCTTCAAAGGCCCTGCTTTGCCCCTCTTCTAACCTGCATCTCCCCATGACATGAGGAGTCCATGAGTCCAAGTATATGTGCCCATCCAGAGGTTGTAATCCTCCTTCTAGGCCATACTCTGGGTAGCTGGACCCCTGAGATTTCTTGCTCAGATGACCCAGAGCAGGCTTTCAGGGCCTATATAGTCTCTTCCCTGGGTCTCCTTTCCCTGTGTCTGTCTTCCTGAGGGCAGATATACTACACGGGTGCTTGCCTCTGAGGGTGGTGTTTTGGCTGGAGGTGGGAGGTGAAATTGGGCTCACAGGTGTGTGCAAGATCCCTCAATGCACAAATGCATTGGAGATGAGAGATGAGAAGTGTGGGCCATAGGCCTAGAGCCTCCATCTGTCCTTTTGTCTAAAATCCCACACATGTTAGAGATGGATCCACTGTCCTCCACTCTAGGATGAAAGTTGAGTTCATTGGAATTTAGGTCAATTCTTAACAATTTGTTCTAAACTTCTTGTCTTGCTTCTCTCTGATCATAAGTTAGCAGGTCAGGTCATGAGGCTGATAAGTGTCGATGGCTAGGCCAGGTCAGCATCAAAGTCACATGAGCTGTTGGACAAGATGTAAGTTCCCCTATCAAGAGACTCCAGGAAGGCTAAGTGCAACTTGACACACATTGACTAAGATGAACCATAGTCAAGCTCCTACCTCAGTGCAAATTGCTTTCTTGACCATCCCTACACTAGGCTTTCAGATACCATTTTTCTAACTCATCAAGGGGAGAGGTTATGTCTTAGTCTATTTTGGGTACTATTGAGACACAGGAAAAAACCAAAGTGTTTTTCCCACTCTAACATACCGCTCTACACACTTATGATGTCAGATGTATGTGTGTATGTGTGTGGGGTTTGTTTCCCCACACACCAAGCAATTCTCCTGTGAACCCCAGCTTGGTGTCCCCTAATGCAATTTGATTCTGACACTAACTAGAAATAGCACAGGTTGAGGGCTCAATCCTACAAAACTTCCCTGACTTCACATATCACTTGCAAGTAGTAGGTTTTCACTAATACTTCTGACTAATGGGCTATAATTCATAGGTTCCTACTATTCCCTCCTCTGGTTCAATTAATTTGCTAGAGCGGCTCATGGAACTTAGAGAAACACTTTACTTACATCCACCAGTTTATTATAAAGGATATCACAAAGGATACAGATGAACAGCCAGATGGAAGAGATGCATGGGGTGAGGCATGTGGGAAGTAGCACAGAGCTTTCATATCTTCCCAAGAAACCTCCATGTGTTCAGCTATTCTGAAGTTCCCCAAACCCAGTTCTTTTGGGTTTTTATGGAGGCTTCATTACATAGGTTCTATTGGTTAAATCATTGGTCATTGGTGATCATCTCAACCTTTACCCCCTCTCTCCTCCCTGGAGGTTGGGAGGGTGGGGCTGAAAGTCCCAATCCTATAATCCTACCTTGGTCTTTCAGCTGACCAGTCCCCAACCTGAAGCCATCTAGGGGCTACCAGCCATCAGTGAACTCACTGGCATACAAAAGACACTCTTATTACTTCAGAGGTTCCAAGGGTTTTATGAGCACTGTGTCAGGAAATGGGGACAAAGACCAATTATATATATATATGATTTATGTTATAAATCATAATATTATAGGTCCCTATCCTCTAGCATTGAGTCTGGCCCTCAGCAGATCCACAATAAATGCTCATTTAATTCCACTGACTCTGTCTGGAAACTATTAAGTGGAATGTTATCACTTTCACCTTCACAGAGAAAAAGCATGTATTGCTGCCCTCAGATCAAATAAAACAGAAATTGCAGCCCCAGATAACCAGAGATGCCATTTCTAGAGCAATTGTCAATTGCAATAGGCATTTGACAGAATATGTGAAAGGAAAACCAATTTTTATTACAACATTAGCGGGTCTTTGCAATGACTAGGGCTGTAGCAATACATTCAAAGAGGACTCTACAAAGTTTGTTTTTTAAGCCATTGTCCTCAAATTTTATGGTTTATATGAATCACCTGAAAGGATTTTTACAAACATATATTGTATTGCTGGGCCTCACTGCCAGAGTATCTGATTTGGTAGCCTGACATGGGGCCAGAGAATTTGCATTTCTAACAATTTCCCAGGTGATGCTGCTGCTGCTGGTCTGGACATCACAATTTGTGAACCATCACTTTAAGCAAAAGAAGAAAGGTGCAAAAATTGGCAATAAATAGCTTGACACAAACCAACGTGAGATATAGAAGAGTTTGGTAGATAAACCCAAACCATGAGAGAAAAAGAGAATCCAAGCTGAACAAATCAGAGACATTCGAAAGGGCTCAGGAGCCAACTTCAAAGAGTCTCTGCTGGCCAAAGACAGGACAATTTGGGCATACTTAAGGAAAATAATTGCAACTGAAACCCATCAAATATATTTAAACCCAGGAGTTCTTAATATCTTAAAAAACAAATTGGTCACTTTTAGGGGATAAAAAGGGGAAAAAATCAACCATTTATCCTGCTTTTGCTACATGAGCTCTCTCACTGAGTAATAATTATACATGAGAAGTGCTATCTTTATAAAAGCATTTTAGCTAATAATAATAAGAGATAACAGAATTAGAATATCAGTATTTTACAGCTTAATAGATCCCGGCATTGAACAGTGAGAGTTGCTAATATGAAAAGTGAGATCATCAGACATTATGTAATCTTATTAATGAAAGAGCAGAACATCGCCTACATGGGGGAATGTGTCAAACTGCACCATGATTGCATATTCAGTCAACAAAGTCTGAACTGTGGGAAATTCTACAGGTCAACTGCTCCCAGTTCTTTAACAGATAAATCAAAAGTAAAAGAAAAGGATGGAGAAGAAAACTGTCAAATAAGAGACTTCAATTTTTTTAATGGGCAATATTAAACTAGAGTAAGTAGACATGCACCCTTGGATGACAAAGCTATAGAGAAAAGCAAATCAGGATAGTAGTTATTTTAAGGGGAGGGAGGGTTAGGATCCGGGACAGGGAACATTGAGAGGCTTCTAAGATGGCTAGCAAAGTTTTGTTTCTTGACCTGGGTGATGGTTATAAGGGCACAAGCCCATTGCATTGTGGGGCTTTCTGTATCTCTGTTTTATTTTATAATAATGAGGTTTTATTTTATAATAAAGCATACAACTGCTATTGTAGCAAAACAAAAGAATGAAGTATTTGGGAATATGTTCCATGTGAAAATATTCACTTTATAGAAACCAAGATGCCTAAATATTTTTTTTGTGAACCTAGGTCTGCCTTGTTTTATGAGGTTAATGGGAAAAAACACCATTGGAGATAGTGGGGAGGAGTAAGTGGAAAGCATTCAGGATAGCAGAAGCTTCCAGTTTAGTGCACCATGAAAACTACTGACAAGGTTAGATGGAGCAAAGAATCCCAGCTTAGGTTTTTAATATTTGCAAGTAAATTATAAATAAATAATAAGACTTCACAGGATTAGATATAATGAGTTGTGAAGGCAAGAAAAACTCTTGGGGTTGTTTTTCCCTTTGAGAAGGAAAATGTTGAACTTTTGGCACTTTTGATATAGAAAGCATACACATTTAACTGTCCCATTTATCAGCAGCTTAAAAGAAATGGAGCCTTAAGAAGGGAACAACTGAAGCAGGAGAAGGGAGGGACAGCATGAAGAAGAGTCTGTGTGGCAAATGTTAAAGGCAGACTGAGGCCAGGCACAGTGGCTCACACCTGTAATCCTAGCGCTCTGGGAGGCTGAGGCAGGAGGAAGGCTTGGCGTCAAGAGTTTGAGACCAGCCTGAGCAAGAGCAAGACCCTGTCTCTACCAAAAATAGAAAAATTAGCCAGGGGCCGGGTGTGGTGGCTCACACCTGTAATCCTCTGGGAGGCCAAAGCGGGAGGATCGCTCAAGGTCAGGAGTTCAAAAACAGCCTGAGCAAGAGTGAGACCCCATCTCTACAAAAAATAGAAAGGAATTAATTGGCCAACTAAAAATATATAGAGAAAAATTAGCTGGGCATGGTGGCACATGCCTGTAGCCCCAGCTACTTGAGAGGCTGAGGCAGGAGGATCGCGTGAGCCCAAGAGTTTGAGGTTGCTGTGAGCTAGGCTTACACCACAGCACTCTAGCCAGGACAACAGAGTGAGACTCTGTCTAAAAAATAACAAAAACAAAGAAAAAGAAAAATTAGACAGGTGTGGTGGCACACCTGTAGGCATGCCTGTAGTCCCAGCTACTCAGGAGGCTGAGGCAGGAGGATAACTTGAGCCCAGGAGTTTGAGGTTGCTGTGAGCTGTGATGACGCCTCGGCACTCTAGCCCTTGCAAGAGTGACACCTGTCTCAAAAACAAAATAAAATCATGATTCAAGCCTTCTAAAAGTGATCTATAAAAACAAAAATATTTGTACCCCCTTAATACTTTGAAATAAAAAAATATGCAATGAAAGAAAAACTAACAAACAATAAAGGCAGACTGGAAGGGTGTGTTTTTCTCAGTTCTAGTGGCCCTAGTGAATTAGGTTTTTAATATTTGCAAGAAAATTATAAATAAATAATAAGACTTCACAGGATTAGATATAATGAGTATAGTGTTAGCTAGAGATGAGTATCTTTTGTGGCACCCCATTCAACACCCACTTTGAGAATGCTGATTTGCCTCTGTGGCATTGTAGCTCTGTAAGTTTATCTTTTTGTACTGCCCTACCAGTTCAAGATAAGCAGATTAGTTTTGTGGTTTGATAGGCTCTAAATCTGTGGTATTCAAAGGCAAGGAGGGACCCTCTCACCTTGCTGTGCTTAGCACAGTCCAGATATATATCAGAAGCTAAGAGTCTGTCAGTCTGAAATGATTGTGCCCCAAAATGGCCTCATTTCCACTTTTCAGAAAAATTGACTCTCCTGGAAGTATTGTGTAAACTATGCTTACAAAATCACACCATGTAATTCATGGCCTAAAATCATCTTGGTTTGTAGCAAAAGGGCAATCACTAAATATTTAATAATATTAGGTCATTAAATATGAAATGTCTGATTTCGAGGCAAAAGTATAGTTTATTATATCTCAAACAAGAATCAGTCCAATTAATCGAAGTATTTATCTAAACTATCGACACAGTTTTGCCACCTTATTGGTAGCTTGTTTATTTCAGCAGTGAAATCTGGAGAGCAAATGTCAAAAGGTGTTTTTCACAGCTTGTTGAGAATTGAATATTTTTCCTTGCAAGAAGTGGTCCAAAGCCTGGGAGAAGTGGTAGTCAGTTGGTACAAGTTCTGGTGAAAATGGTAAATGGCAGAGAGTTTCCAAGTCCAGCTTCTGTATTTTGAGCAGTGTTTGTGTGATGTGCAGTTGAGCTTTGTCTTACAAGAGGATTGGTTTGTCTTTATTGACTAATCTCAGTTGCTTAATGGCAAGCATCCTCATCATTTCATCCAGTTGGTTGCAGTAGACATCCACTGTACTGGATTGACCAGGTTTCATGAAGCTGTAGTGGATAATAACAGCGCTGGACCACCAAACAGACACCATTAGCATTTTCTGGTTTTGGACTGTGTTTTGGCACTTCATCTTTATCCAGCCATTGTGTCAAACTCTTGCAATTGCCAAAAGGGATCCAATTTTCATCACGCATAACAATATGGTATAGAAATTCGCTTTAAGACGATTTCTCTTCTGATGCTCCTTTAATTCATAGGGTAGCCATCTATCCAGCTTGTTTACTTTGCCAATTTGTTTCAAATGGTCCAATATTGTTGGAATAGTAACATCAAACCTTCCTGCTAATTCACGTATAGGTTGAGGTGGATTTGCTTCTACTACACCTTGATGTCAGGTTGCCCACATGGCTCATTTTCAAAATTAAAATCACCAGAATGGAACTTCTCGAACCATCGATGTACTGTGCATTCATTAGCCACATCCTTCCAAACACTTTGTTGATATTTTGAGCTGTCTGCACTGCATTGGTTCCACAATGGAACTCATATGAAAAAATAACATGAATTTTTGACTTATCCATGGTTTCACAAAAATTGCTCTAAAAAATGTGACAGATAATCACAAGCCAAACCATGCATTTGAAAGACTGAGGATGTACCTTCACAATAAAAATAAAACAAGAAGTGTCAAAGTGAAATGTCAGAGATATTAACTGTCACACTTCGTACTCAAGGAAATTGGACATTTCATACTTAATAACTTAAATACAAATAAAAGAAAAACCGAAATCCCCAACCTAAAATATGAGGCACACTCATATATCTGTACATCAGTTCTTTTCTGAAAATATGAGAACAAGTACTTTAATAATTATAGCTGTAGGGGATACGGGATGCTGTCTGAATGTTTGCTGAAAAATCAACTCACAAAAGACAGATTAATTGGAGAAAAGGCATACAAATGAATTTAACATGTACATGGAAGTCTTCAGAATGATGACCCAAAGATACAGGGGAAATTGTACATTTTTATGCTTAGATTCAACAAAGTATGGGCAGCTATGTAGAAATATGATTGGACAAAAGGGTATGATCTAATGCTAATAGAATGAGGGAATCCAGCAAGGCCTGTCTGTCTCGATTCTTCGTGGCCTCTCTGAGCATGCATTCCTTACTTATGGGTGTGGGGCAGGACCCTCTCTGGAATAGGGGTCTTATAACCTACAGTCAAACGAGATAGGTCAGATAATTTCCTTATGGCCAATTTTTTACATATAATATTTTTAGCTTTTATGGCTGCTTTTAGGAAAAGGAGTTCTGGTTTCTGTGATCTGCCTTCAGGAAGAGGGATTCTAGTTTCTATGGTTAGTCTCAGGGAGGAATGGGACTGAGAGACAGGAAGGCAGGAGAAGGTCAGAGAAGAACTTTTGCTTCTGAGGCCTTCATTTTGAAGTATTGTTTTTTGAGTCCCAACATAGCTAATGTTTAATGACAGACCAATATGTGGCCACACAATACATTTTATATATACTAACTCACTTATTCATCATCACAGCTTTATGAGGAAAGGACTATTATTTTCTACATTTCACAGGTGAAGAAACTGAGACACAGAGAGGATAAATAAATACTAAGTTCACACAGATTCTCTTATTCATTTTTCTTCTTCAGGCTCTATACCACATGGCAGAGTAATTTTTCTAAAAAGAGAAGAAACATGATCAATGCCCTCCCACCACTTTTAGGGTAATGTGCAAATGCCATAAAATGGCTGCAGATCCTTACATCATCTGAAGGTTGGCTTCTGCCTACCTCTCAGCAGTGACTTTCAGCCATCCCTGCCACCTTGTTCTCTCTCCCCAAGCCACTTCATTCACTTTCTTCAGCGTGTCATTTCCTACTATACTTCCATGCCTTCTCCCATGCTGATTCCTCTTCCTGCAGCTCTTGCTCTGTCTCTGCCTATCTCACACCTCCTTAAAAAATATCCTCCTCATTACCTGCCTGCAAACATACTAAGGACCACGTGATGTGAGCTCCCCTAATATCCTGCTCCCACATCACAACACAGCTGCCACCCTTCAGTTGGTGTAACTGCTTATTTCATTATGTGTGTTTCTTGCTATACTGTAAGCTCCATGAGGTCAGGGACCATGACTGTTTTGCATATCACTGTCCCTCTAACATAGAACCCGATGTCCATTAAGTAGTAGGCCCTTAAAAAATATGTGTTGTATTGATATTATGCATACCTGGAATTCTGCTTATTATTAATGGGTTTTTGAAACCTAAGCCAGAAATGTAAGTTTGTGATACAATCATATAACAAAACTTTACTTATGTCAAACCTACACCACAAATTCTGTACATGCAAGGCCAAGACAGACCAGCTTGGAAGTCTTGGGCTGAGGTGGTGAGAGTTGGGATGGAGCTATAGATATGAAACTACAATATGAGACAGAATAAAATAAGCACTTTAATTTTCTTCTGTTTGTGTGGGGAGCAGGTAGGAGTAGGAAATTATGTAAGTCAGAATAGTGATATAAGAACTGAACATCAAAGGGTGGAGAGGATTTTTGATAATGAGAAGATGGTGAGAATAGCAATCTAGAGAGACAGAATAGCATAAACTAAGGCTTTGGGAAAAGAAAACACAGAAATTGTTCAGGGACAAATGGAAGTCTTCATAAACTGAAATGCAACCATATTTCAAATGCTATAACATTTTATTTATCTCAGCACAAGGAAAGAATCAAAGACACAGATGAAGTGTGGTTGAATGTTCATAGGTACTCATTGTAGATGCTGATTCTAGGTGAACTGTAATCGGTGGGTTCTGGTATTTTCAAAATTGTCCTGATTTTAGCAGGGAAAGAACCTGTGCCATCATTCCTAGCATCCTTCTCCATAAAAGGAATGACCTGAAAAAGAGACTTGAGCAATTTCTTTGGAAGAACCGATTTCTTCAGTCCAAGGCATACGTGAATATCAGATAATATTGGCCCAATACCATGCAACACTGGACTTGTCAGCTACCTCTTTGGAATCTATGTTTTCCTTTGGCTGTTGTTTGGCCTCTAGTGGAGGGCTGCCTACAGGAAGAGAATGTGCTGCTCAGGGAGACTCAAGAATTTCCATCACTGTGATTCTGATTTCCAAAAGCACATTAATAAATCCTCATTTTGGGTACACTGGGTTGATAAGAGGCTGTTATGGTGAGACAGATCCACCTTTTTTAAAAATTTTATTATGAAGTGGGAGGAAGTGAGGAGGGGGATTCAGTTTCCATTTTTTTTGTTTGTTTGTTTGACACAGTCTCACTCTGTCGCCTCAGATACAGTCCAGTGGCTTCATGATGGCTCACTGCAACTTCTAATTCCTGGGCTCAAATAGTCCTCCTGCCTCAGCCTCCCAAGTAGCTGAGACTACAGGCATGCACTACCATGCCTGGCTAATTTTTTCCATTTTTAGTAGAGATGGGGTCTCACTCTTGTTCAGGCTGGTCTTGAACTCCTGACCTCAAGCAGTCCTCCCACCTTGGCCTCCCAGAGTGCTAGGATTACAGGCGTGAACCACCGCGTCTGGCCCAGATCCACCCTTGATGGGCTTTTGAGTTAAGTTTCAGAGCTGCCAAAGATGAGGTTCAGTCCTTAGGCAGCACCTATAATCTAAGGCATTAAATAGAGGCACAGTGGCGTCATGTCTAAGAGTACAGGCTCTAAAGCTAATAGCCCTACTCTACCACTATGCTAGTAACTTTTCCATGTCTCAGTTTTCTCATCCACAAAATGGGAATAATAATAGAATCTGCCACATAGTGTTATCATGAGGATTAAATAAGTTAATGAAACTAAAATCCTTAAAAGAGTGCCTGGCATACAGAAAGTATTCAATGATGGTAAATTATTTGTTTTGTTCAGTTAACAGAGACAATCTGGTTATTAACTCTTATAATTCTCAGAGCCATTCCTTAAGGTGACTATGAATATATCTGCTTCACAAAACTAAGGTCATAGGAACCAATCAACAATTATCACTCATTTTTCTGGAGGACAATTTCACCTAAGGATATAAAGCAAAAACAAACATTTTGATATTAACAGAAACAGATTGTATATGGAAAAAAATGCAAATTTCGCATAAATGGTTACTATAAAGCATAAAAATTTCAAAAAATTACTTGCTTACAGCATACCACTCCAGGACTCACCTACAGAGTCCTAGGGCTATGAGTTTAGTCTCCTCTCTCATTGAAGGAGTTTGATTCTGAGAAGGCAATTTTATTGCTAACTCTTTGGGGATTTCCTCACTTACAGTCCCCACTTGAGACAAGACAAGACAAGATAATCAAACATGAAACTGCTATTTGATCAGGAAATGTTTCTGTACATTAACAAAACCAAAGTAGAATTAATAATGATCAGAGGATGGCCAGATCACTGAAAACTTCGTAGTGATCACATCTATATATTATTACTAGCTGTTAGGGTAAATCTATTAGCTCTTAGGGTAGATTTAAATTACTAGTTATTAGGATAAAAACAGTCATGCTCTTGCCTTCTTGGAGTTAACAAAATAAAATGAGGGGATGTGTATGTTAAAGAAAAACTTTAGACAAATTAAGCAGAGTTTATTTGAGCAAAGAACAATTTATGAATTGGGCACCTCTCAAAACCAGGAGAGGTTCAGAGAGTTTCACTTGGCAATGTGGGCAGACAGTATTTATAGAAAAGGAAATGACATACAGAAATAGCTTGATTGGTTTCAGATGGACATTTGCTTTATATGGACATGGTCTATTCAGTTGATAGCGTGTGATTGGCTGAAGTTTGGCTGCTATGATTGGCTGAAACACAGCTACTTGTTACAAGAATATACTCTTAGGTTGCAGTTTATTTACATACTAAGTTACGTTGCAGTTCGCTACATATGGAGGCAGTTTTAGGTCAAATTTAATTAATTATTATTTTTTTATTTTTAGAGACAGAGTCTTGCTCTCTCACCCAGGCTGGAGTGCAGTAGCCAGATCAGAGCTTACTATAACCTCAAACTCCTGAATTGAAACCATCTTTCTGCCTTAGCCTCCTGAGTAGTTAGGACTACAGGCATGCCCCAGCATGTCTGGCTAATTTAAAAAATAAATTGTAGAAGTGGGTTCTTGTTACGTTACCCAGGCTGGTCTTAAACTCCTGTCCTCACGAGATGCTCCCACTTCAACCTTCCAAAGTGCTGAGGTTAAATTTTAACTTAATTTAACATTTACACATAGGCATAGTTATTGGAGTAAACAAGAAGGATGCGGGGGGCGGTTGGGGGGAGACATAACCACGGAGCAAAAATAGGAGTTAGTTATCTAGCTCAATACAACATATGTAGAATTGACCATGTTCTTTCTCTGGGGGATGCCATATGCTTTGGATGACAGGGATGGAGGAGGTGAGTAAGACTGGAATAACAGAGTGACAGCAAAGGAAAGCCTGGCCAACCTCAGCATCTTATTTGTGTTCTCTCCATTTTTTTTTCTCAGTGGTCTTCCTTCTTTCTCTTAGACAACCAGTGCCCTCACACCCTCCCTGTTCAGCTTATTAGAACTCTTCCTCAGCTGTGGAACGTATAACCTCACCCACATTAAAGAACATAGGGACTAATAAAGCTTACCATGGTATCTTTACTAAGAAAGTTGCCTTTTAAAAAATGTTTTATTTTAATGTAATTTTAGATTTGCAGAATACTTGCAAGAATATACCCTTTACTTGGATTTGCCAATTGTTTATATTTTGCTTCATTTGTTTTATCATTCTTTCTCTTTCTCTCTTTTTTTCCTGAAACATTGGAAGGTTAAGTTGATGACCTCAAGTCATTTACCGAATACTTCAGTGTGCGTTTCCAAGAACACAGACATTCTCTTACATAACTATATTACAGAAATCAAAATCAAGAAGTTTAACACTGAGATACAATGCTATTATCTGATCTACACTCTGTATTCAAATCTCATAATTGTCCCAACGTCCTTTATAGCCATTTTGTTTTTCCTAATCAAGACTTGAGTCAGGATCATACATTGCAATTGATCATCATGTAACCCTAATCTCCTTTGAAGAGAAACAGTTCACCAGCATTTCCTTGTGTTTTTTTTTTTTACCTTAACATTTTTGCAGAGTACAGGCCAATTATTTTGTAGAATGTCCCTCAATTTGTATCTGTCTGGTATTTCCTCGGGATTAGATCCTCTGTTAGGAATACCACAGAAGTGAGTTTTTGCCTTCCAAGTGCATAATATCACTTCTGATAATGGTTTGTCACATTCTGGTGATGCTAAATTTGACCCCTTTATTAACAGGGTGTCTGTCATGTTTCTCTACTGTAAGATTAATAATGTTCCTATGGTAATTAATAAGTGATTTGGGAGAGATACTTTGAGATTATGTAAAATATGTTCATCCAACTTCTATCCATGAGATTTTCTACCTCCATTGTGCCTTTTACGTTTATTAGTTCACATTCTATACTAAGGAAAAGCTTTCCCCTTTCCTTCATTTACTTATATCAGTATAGACTCATGGATTTTAATTTTATTCATTGGCTATAATACATTACTATAATTATTCATTTCAAATCTCAAATTATCCAAGATTTCATGAGTGGGAACCCCTGCAAGCTGTGTTCTGCATCTTTCAGATAGATGCCCACTATTGTTGGAGTACCTTCTTATTTTCTGGCACAAGATATTTTAGGATTGTCTTATGCTTTTTGTGCCCCAGCTCTGGAATTAGCCATTTCAACAAGGAACCTTTGTTCCTTTTAATGGAAAATAGTATTTAGAAATCAAGAGCTAGCACTGGATATGTTTGTTGCTACTGAAGTGAAGTTTGCAATTTTGGTTTAAGCCCAATGAATGAAGCATTAGCTCAAATTTTGTTTGTTAACAAAGTGAGTGGAGATTCAATATTAAAGAGCACAATGTATGTCTCTTGCTGACGCTGAAGTCACACTATGGTGGTAAAGGCATACACCTGTGAGTTGATCTCTGGGGGAGCTTAAAGCTTTGTTCTCATTTACTTGTATCCAACCATTAAATCACTGCCAGAGGAGGTAGGGTGATCAGAGTGTTTGAAAGAGAAAGCAGAGTTAATAATGGGGCAAGATGGGTCCTTTTGCACCTAGGAAAGAGATGAAGGCAAGCCTAACAAATAGAGACTTTTCTCTCAGGAAATAGAAAGAAGAGAAGGAAGGCTAGAGCTTGGAAGAACCACAAAGTCTAAAGTTAGAAATTTCATCTCATAAGACAAGGAAAGTGGGGATCATGGAAATGTTTTATAAATAACAAGGCTCTATCTATGTCAAAGCAAAATGGCTAATGATTTTAGGAAATCACCTGTTCTTTCTGGTGAACTATACCTCTACCCTTACTGTGTAGAACTCACCTATGAGGTCATATATCTTAGTTTGTGTTCATTATTTGCTTCTTAGACTACCTAAGGATAAGTGGGCACCACGTTTTATTCAACCCCGTGTCATGGTAACACTTGCTACTTTGTAGTTGTTCAAAAAAATGTCTGCTGAAAGTTTCTGACTTCAGTCTACTTGAAACATTTAAAATGTCTTTAACTGATACTCATAATTTTTGAAATAACATTGGTAATTTAATTTTATTATGAACTCTTAGTTTGGTTCATGGCAATATGTCCAACATTGAAGAAAAAGGTGATATCTTAGGAAAAGTGCACTGATTAAAATAAATATTAAGTTCCACACTCAGAGTACCTTCCCTCTTAAAATCAGTCCAGGTGCAGAGGGAGACTGCCGTGTCATGGAAGGGAAATCTCCACAATGGAAACTGATAATATCTGCCCAGCAATTCATAACCTCATGACCTTGAATAAGTTCCTTAACTTCCAGAACTCAATTTCCTTTTCTGTAAGATGGGAGTAATAATACCTGTTTTATAGGTGGCTGTGGGGTAATGCACGTTGAAGGTATTGCATGTCTCTTTTATGCCTTCCAAATTCTCCGTAGGCTTAGTTGGAAGGAATGTGGGGGGCTACAGCAAGAAAAGATGGGGGCAGATTCTTGTGATAGGCAGAGCCAATGCAAAGGAAACTCTCCTGCCTATACAAATGCCCCTAAAGGTGTCGTAGTCTGATTTTTCATGTTACAGAATGTATTTGGTTCTTTTGGACTGCCTTAACAAAGTACTGCAAATTGGGTTGTTTAGAACAACAAAAATTTATTGTTGCACAGTTCTGGAGGCCAGAAGTCCAAAATCCAGGTGTTGGCAGGGTCATATTCTGTCTGAAGGCAGCAGGAAATGATCTGTTCTAGGCCTCTCTCCTAGCTTCTGGTAGTCTTAGGCATTCCTGGGCTTGTAGATGGGTGTCTTCTCCCTGTCCACATTGTCTTTCCTTTGTGTGCATCTGTCTCTGTGCACAAACTTACTCTTTTTAATAAGAACTCTTCATAATAACTTGACTACACACTCAAAAACCAAATTTCCAAATAAGATCATGTTCCGAGGTACTGGGTGTTCAACGTATCTTTTTGAGGAACATTATTCTAACCATAACACAGGCAAAGTCAAGTCAGATCCAGGTGGCTGGAATATCTAAGGCAGGCTCTACATGGAAGGATGAGTGAGGGAAGGAACACTCAGCAATAGGAAGCTTTCTTTATAGGAGACTTCTGCTGTCAAGTCCCATGTGGCAGACTAAAAATGGCCACAAAGTTTTGAGACTTTTCTCATTGAGAAGTGAGATCTATTTTCTCTGCTGAATCTGGGCTGGATTGTGATTGCTTTGACCAATAGAATATGGCAGAAATAATGCTCTGCCACTTCCAGACCTAGCCTTTAAGATAATTGGTAAGTTTCCTTTTCCTTGAAGCCCTGAGGTACCATTTAAGAAATGTGACTACCCTGAAGTTTCCATGCTGTGAGGAAGCCCAAGTTAGCGACATGAAGAGTTGATGTGGGAGGAGAAAGAAAGGGAAGGAGAGAGGCAGACAGAGACTAAGACAGAGACTCAGCTTGCCCCTAGCCATTCCATCCCCCAGCAGTACAAGTCATCCAAGCTGAGGCCCCAGATTTTGTGGAATGGAGATGAGCTTCCCCTCTGTGTCTTGTTTGGATTTATAACCCAGCATGAGATATATTAATAATAATAATAGTAATACTCATAATACAAATAAATTATTACTTTAAGCCACTAAATTTGGGGTAGTTTGTTTAAGCAGCAGCAGATAAGTGGAACAGCTAGTGATGTGATCTTGGAAATGGAGACATTCAATAGAAGTGAAGGTGAGGATAGAGGGACTGGATATTGTTCTTGAGTGGAAAGGACCCTGGCAGTTTGAGCAAATGGGTGGAGTTTGGAGTTGGTTCTAGCACTAGCAGAGACTCAGAAAACACACCATCAGAAGTCAGATCACAGAAGCCGGGCGACCACATTATGGGGTCAGAAGAAATGGGCTGATTCTGGGGATGGAGGTGGAGGATGGAGTTGGGGGTGACACAGATACTCATAAGTTCCCCCTGGACCTCCTAGAAAGCTGACTGGCAGCAGAAACAGATTCCAGCTACCAGTGCTAAGTTTGATTCTCATCAACCCAAGGACTAACAGACAAGTCTTCACTGCCCAAAGCTGGAAGGGTGTGAGTTATGGATAGATAGATGTCTACTGGAGTGGGAAGTGGAAGGGGAGTTTTCCTGAGACAAAGGAGGACTTTAGACATTACTCTACACTTCAGGGAGAAAAGATGGAAGGAGATACTGTCAGGTCTAATGGTGCCAAGGGGAGGCATGCAGAGGAATGGTCCCCAGCCTGTTATTCAGGCTATCTGTAATCTGGCACCCACCTGCCTTTCCTATGTTGTTCTCTAGGGTTTGCTGTGTTTTCTGAATATGACACCCACTTCTTTACTTCAATACTTTCACTCAAAATGGAATGTTTTCTCCTGGCATCACATGTCTGGACCTTGGACTCCTACAGGATATCCTTGAAATGCCACACAAAGATTGTCTCTGATCCCTCAGTGTGGAAGTAAACATGTACTCTCTGAACTCCTAGGCATGTTGTCTGCACGCTGTATAGCTATGAAAGTCTTGTTTTGTCCTTCCTCATAGCCCAAGGACTTGTAAGCAGACCCCATCCTAATTCTGACATTACCCAATTCTATGACCCTCGCAGCAATCCAACAATGAATGTGCCCTCAACACATTTCATTGAATCGGTAATTGAAGTATATCTTAATATTTATAAAGTCTTCATTATTACTTACAAAAAGTATTTTAGAACCCAAGTAACTTTTCCATGCCCGTATAGCTAGTAAGGATAGTTCCAGAAACCAAACCCAGGGGATGGGGCTCCAAGAGCCAGTGCTCTTGAACTACCCTGTGCTGTATGGTGAGAAATTAATTTTGTCCATCCAGAAAATATGTTACTCTTTGACTGTAGATGATTAAATTAGTTAAACCAATTAAAATCAGCCATGTCAATTATAAGCTATATCCAATTAAAATCAACTTTCATTTATTTGTCAACTCTATACAAGTTGGGTGTGATGTCCCTGCCTTTAAAGATATTATAATTTTGTGTGCTTGTAGAGTCCTACACTGAATTGAAGTTCTAATGTTGTGTGAAAAAATTCATCTGATTCAACCTGCATTATTCCAGCTATTAACAGCTTATCAGTCACTGAAAATAGGCTGTGTTAGCTTTTCTTCTTTGGGGGCCCTTTATACTACCAGGTTTGAGATGTCTGGGCTGCCTTTAGTCTCTCTGCACCATTGTTACTCCTAAGGAACAGGGCTGGAAGCAAAAGATTGAACAGATAAAGTCTTTGATCATTCCACAAAACCCATCTGAGGTAAGGACTCCAAGTCTGGGGAGAGTAAAGAGAGGGGAAGACAGAGGTAGACAAGAGCAAGTGCAGGCAACAAGGCCAAAGAAATAGCTTCAAAAAGTGTAGGGTGTTTGAAGAAAGGAATCAAAAAAAGGAGAAAAATTAAAGAGTGATGAAAACTGGAAACAGAAGAATGTGGGGGAGAAAGGGAGAAAATGGTTTGGAAACTAAATGATAGTACTAAAAATAAACCAAAAGTCAACAACAACAAAAATAAGATTCAATTGTGTTCTTATTTGTAGTTGTATTATCCAAATGGAATTGTCTATTTATTCAATATCTTGACTTCATTACATAATGTGCTTACATCTTCTCAAAATGTTTGCATTTGAATGAAAGGATCCCCCCTATAAAATATTTGCATGTCTGAATTTGACTACTCTAGATACCACATGTAAATGGAATCATATCTGTCCTTTTGTGTCTGGCTTATTCACTTAGTGTAATGTCCTCAAGGTTCATCTATGTTGTAGCATGTATCAGAATTTCATTCAATTTTAAGTAATGCATAATATTGTATGCATATACCACATTTTGCTTATGCTTTCATTCTTGATGACATTTGGATTATTTCCGCCTTTGGCTATTATGAATAATGCTGCTATGAACATTGCTGACTTTTTGTCCTAGTAAAGTGGTAACATTTTTACTTAGGAGAGAGAGGCAAAGTGGGCCTTTAGTATGCTTTGGTTCTAAGCCGTTGAAGCCAACTTTGCTTGGGTAAATGAACCATCCATGGGATCCAATTGAAATTATTAGAGCCTCACACTTGGATTGGGAACCAAATCCTGTTAGTAATCAAATTTTACTCGGCCACACTTACACATATCATTGTTTCTATTTTCTGAGGTCCTTGAAAGGAGGAGGTATAGGTAATTTGAAGCAATATTTAAGTATTCTTAAATTGCTAACATAAAACCATCACATCATTCCTTTGTCATCCCTCATTGCATCCTCAACTACAGTGTTTTACTGAAGTAAATAATTGCCCTTCCAAAGAGTAAGTATAGAGAATCAGTCTTTCCTTCTAGAGAGAAAAAGGATTTTAACTTCTGCTATAATATATACACACATCCTATAACTCTACCACATGTTTTAGAGCCTGAATCAATTCATTAGCTTATCCCCCAAATCCACAACGAAACACATGTCTCATAGAAAACAATAAACAATGGATCAAACTTAGGCCCAGCATTTTCATTGTATATATTTATAGGGTACATTGTGATGCTTTGATATATGTATACATTGTGGGATAATTAAATCAAGTTAATTAACATAAGGTCCATCAAATTTGAATTGTGTCTCTACTGGGTTTGGCCATTGTTGTGGGAGGATGTTCTTTCTTGGTGTGTTTTTTGTTGTTGTTGGTAGTATGTTTCTCAGAATTTTGATAGCTTCTTCTAAAATGGGGTGGGACACTTATAATCTAGAGAGTTTCTGTTGAGGTGAATTTTTATAATTTATCCATACACAGCAAATCATAGAATGCTTCTGTTATGGACTGTGTTGCTCCCAACTAAATTCATATGTTAAAGTACTAACCCCCAGTAGACATTGGACTTTCATCTGAACAGAACTATCAGGAGGGCCCAGTGCTTCAAGATTCTTAAACATGAGCTTGGATTAGTATATTTATAAGAAGACTGTAAGCCTATACTTTCTTATTTCATTTTACTTTATTTTAATATTCTGTATGACAAAGTAGAAAGTATGCATAAAGCACTTGTGCTGCATACTAAAGCTCAATAGTTGTCTCAAGGAAAAGTACTTGTGCAATTGAGTTGTGAGCTGAACTAGCCACTTTTCAAGTGAAAATGGATCACTATTTTTACTTGAAGCAATGACTGACAGACAAATCCTGGTTGTTCGGACTTGGGTATTTGGCAGGGATTTTTTTGAAAATGAATAAAATGAGCCTGTTATTTTAAGGAAAACAACTGACAATATGTGTTGCCAAAGATAAAATTCCAGATTTCAAGAGAAAATTAGAATTTTGGAAAGCTTATATCTACCACCACGTGAGCTTGCTGGCTTTCCAGTACATAAAGATATGGTGAGATTGGTGCTGATATTAACAAATATGATTTAAAAATTTTTATAAGGAAATGTGTCAACATTTGGAAGATTTGTATAACTTGGTGAGCAAATATTTTCCCAATGACCAAGTCATAGTTTTATAAAATCATTCATGAGAAAAAAACCAAATTCTGAGTATAAGACAGAACAATGAATTTTAATGTAATGGAGAAGGAAAAGCTCATTGATTTGGTCTAAGATCTCATGTTGCAATTAACCTTTAGGGACTACCACTTGTCTTATTTTGATGTAGTATCAAAGAAGAATAATTTAAATTATCTAAAATGCTATTTAAATATCTCTTCCCTTTTCCAACTACATGTTTGTGTGAGCTTGATTTTCTGAATATATATATATACTTCTATCAAAACAACATATTGCAGCAGCTAGAATGCAAAAGCAGATGTTAGAATCTAGCTGTCTTCTATTAAGCCAGACATGTTACTCTTCTCACAATTTTTTTGCTTTGGAAAAGAAGTTATTTTTCATAAAAATATTTTACTTATGTTAACTCGTAATAAGTTTATTATTTCAAAATAAATTTATAAATTAGTATTTTAAACATTTCTCAGTTTTAATTTTTAATATGATAAATATCAATAACTATAACCCACATTAACCAAAGCTCATTAGAGTTCTCAGTAATCACGGAGAGTGAAAGAAATTCTGGGCTCCAAACATCTGAGAACTGCTGGTAGCAGTGTTTCCCAAAGTAAGCTCAGGAAACTATTTGCATCACTAACACCTGGGTAGCTTGTTATAAAATGCAGATTCCTTGGCCTTGTCCCAGATTGAATCAGATTTCTTAAAGGGATGGTCTGTATTTGTTTTCATACTTTGAAATTTCCAAAGAAAACAAAGCTTGAGTTTAATAAAAAGTTAAGGCAGTCCCTTGATCGTGTGGCCACTTTTTCCATCTGAGATTGTAGACAATGAAACTGCACACAACACCTGTTCTTTCAGAGATCCAAACCTCAGGAATTATGGCCACACTTGTACCAATGCAGTGATGAGAGTTCTTTAGACAACATTTCCTGCAAAAATAACTTAGATGTGGAGAGAAGTTGACATACAGCAGTGGATTGCATTTGATATGTCTTTTCCACTTATTTGTGGATCCAAGTATGTATTCTCAAGGTTTTTCATACTTCTGCTCCAGCACTGAAGCCAACCACCATGGTGGCCATTTGAGATGAGGCAGGGGAGGGGGTAGCGCAGTGAGGCTGGGCTGAACACAGAAGAGTAGATCTTGGCAGCTAATACATACAGAAGCCAAGCTAAAGAATGTGTTTTTCTGAAAAGCCACATCTGGACCCCTGGTTAACATCCTGCCTGCTCTTTTGCCTCAAACAAGAGGTCAACCACATAAAACACACAGAGTATTGGGATTTGGCCACATCTTTGATTTGTCAGATATAGTGACACAAATTCAAAGCACTATGGCCATATGCATAAATATGTATATGCATGCATACTCACATTTGTGTGTGGGAAGGGAGGTTGGGAATTTTAGTATTCAACTGGGAACTATGTCTCCCTGTGGCCTGCCTCCTGGATAAAATCTGATTGCCTTTGTGAACTATCAAAACAGGCAACTCTGTAGGCCCCTGTAGTGGGAATAGCTAAGCAATGGCATGGGATAGAAGCTAAGACCTGGAAATGTGTTTTTGGTACATGGGACATGATATCTCTTGCCTTTCTATGACATCTGTGTTCTAGCCACATAGGACATCTTTACAAATCAGGATGCTGATATGTAATTCTATAACATTCAGTTTTCCATTGTTTTATTGATGGTGCTTTGTGGCCATTTCTCATCCTTTCCCCAACCCTACACTCCTGTCCCTGCCATACACATCCTAACCTGGTTTCATTCTGATCAAAATCTCTCTTCTAAAATGCCTCCTGAGTTATGTGCAGCATAAAACATAAGAGGTTTGTTGTTTTAATTTTTTTCCATAAAGCAAAAGATTTGGCTCACAATCCACTCATGTGTTGTAGAAGCAAGAAATGCAGGCGTGGAACATTGATTTAAGCAGAGAAGTCAAAGAAACACTATCCAGACAAACAAGTCCAGAGTGGCCATTGGAAGGATGAATTAGATTTGTGTAAGCTTAGAATGCAAGTGAGTATAACAGCCTGCATTTGTGGGTTGTTATCGTAGTACCTGTTTCTCCCTTAGTACATTATCCCCTCATACTAGCTGCATTGCTAGCCAGAGAATGATATGCTCTGATTGCTCACAGCTCCCTCCTGCATTCTTACCCTTTTCAATCCTCTTCTAAGAGGTCCTCTGTGACCACCTCCCACTTTAGAACTGCCCCTGAGCACTGGAACATCATTCCTTCTTCCTTCCCAGATCTAACTTATATTTAAGGACCACCTACTCAGGGCTGGTCATTTGTTATGTTTTATTCCACTCTTGCCACAATTCCAGGAGTCAGAAATTATTAGCCTCTTTTCACAATAAGAAAAATTGAATGCCAGAGAAGTGATTTACTTCAGGTTATAACAGCTAGTGAGTATCAGAGCAAAGGATACTTGGTATTCATTCCACGGGACTACCCGACTCCTACAACTTCCCCTTTTCTCTTCTCTAAGCAGATGCCATGAGCTAAAATAGTCTAAGTAACAAATGAGTGATGAGTACTCAATATGCTCACCACAAGTGGGAATTTGCATCTTGAAGGACAGGTCTTAGATATGCGAAAGACTCTGCTGGACTTCCAGTGGAGTAGCAGAAGGTAGAGGACGTGTTTGGAGTCAGAAGGAACCTGCCCAGGAACCTGAAATTGTATTAATATCAGGTAGAAGAAAGTCTCAATCTGATAATCCTTAGGCCATGTCTGGCAAACATAAATATTTTCTTGGGCCCACATGGTGTTTTTAAACATTTGAATATTTGCCAACAGTTAGAAATTAGGAGATTCAACATAAAAACCTAGATTTACAGCTTTTCTCAGAAAATTGGAGGATCTACCATCATTGTGTCCATATTCTTTGATGACAACAACTGGCTAGAGTTACCTTCTTAAGAGAGTCAAGCTTGTGTGTCATCACAAGTCCTACAGATCTCCCAGCTTATTTCACTTATTTCTGGGCCACTGTAGGCATTTGAGTTTGAGACTCCTGAAGTAGATGAAAGCCTCATCTGCTCACAGGAGGGGAACCATCCCTGAAGGTTGAGGCTGTAAAAAGGCCTGGAGGCTCAAGTTCCATTTCTTCCATTTTCCTTCAAGAAAGGAAGCAGTGAGCACATCAGCCCCCATATCTCAAAGCTAGAAATATTTGGACAAAAGTAAGACTCCTATAAAATAAAAAGCGCCATAGCCTCGAGAGCAGGGCTTTGCAGGCTGATAAGGCAGTGTTCCAATTAAGAGTCAGACCTTTGCCTACATCATAATTAAGACAGTAAGGGGCAAAGAGAGCTGACAGCCAGCTACTTTCACAACCACAATTTGCAAACAGGATTGAAAAGTGTCCAGGTCCACAGAAATGGAAAAAGGCCCATAAAACTTGCAGGACCTGGCCCACTCTTTTTTTTTTTTTTTTTTTTCATAAATACACCATGCTCCTTTCACCCAACATGAGAACTGCAGCTCTACATATATTTTTTTTCGGCATATTATAGGGGTATAAATTTTAAGGATTCAAAAAATGCCCTTTTACCCCCTCCCCCCACAAGTCTGAGTTTCCAGCATGACCATCCCCCAGATGGTGCACATCTCACTCATTATGTATGTATATACCCACCCTCTACCCCCTCCCACCTGCCCAATACCCTATTACTGTAGTACCTATGTGACCACTTAGGTGCTGCTCAGTTAATACCAGATTGCTGGTGATTATATGTGGTGTTTGTTTTTCCATTCTTGGGATACTTCACTTAGTCATATGGGTTCCAGCTCTAACCAGGAAAATATAAGATGTGCTATATCACCATTGTTTCTTAGAGCTGAATAGTACTCCATGGTATACATATACCACATTTTTATAATCCATTCTTGGATTGATGGGCACTTGGGCTGTTTCCACAGCCTTGCAATTATGAATTGTGATGCTATAAACATTCTGGTGCAGGTGTCTTTTTTGTAGAGTGTCATTGGATCTTTTGGGTAGATGCCCAGCAATGGGATTGCTGGATCAAATGGTAGATCCACTTGTATCGCTTTAAGGTATCTCCATATTGCTTTCCACAGAGGTTGAACTAGTTTGCAGTCCCACCAGCAGTGTAGGAGTGTCCCTCTCTCTCCCCATCCATGCCAGCATTTATTGTTTGGAGACTTTTTTGATAAAGGCCATTCTCACTGGGGTTAAAAGATATATCATTGTGGTTTTGATTTGCATTTCCCTGATGATTAGAGATGTTGAGCATTTTTTCATATGTTTGTTGGCCACTATTCTATCGTCTTTAGAAAAGTTTCTGTTCAAGTCCTTTGCTCACTTTTTAATAGGGTTATTTGATTTTTTCTTGCTGACTTTCGTGTGTTCTAAGTATATTCTAGTTATCAGCCCCTTATCAGATGCATAGGATGCAAAAATTTTCTCCCATTCTGTAGGTTGTCTGTTTACTTTCATGACTATTTCTTTGGCTGTGCAGAAGCTTTTTAGTTTGATCATGTCCCATTTATTTATTTTTGTTGCTGCTGTGATTGCCTTTGAGGACTTCTTTATAAACTCTTTGCCTAGGCTGATGTCTAGGAGAGTGTTTCCAAAATGTTCCTCTAGAATTCTAATAGTTTCATACCTTAGGTTTAAGTCTGTTATCCAGCGTGAGTTGATTTTTGTGAGAGGTGAAAGGTGTGGGACCTGTTTTAGCCTCCTAAAAATGGCTATCCAGTTTGCCCAGCAACATTTATTGAAAAGGGATTCTTTTCCCCAGCGTATGTTTTTGTCTGCTTTGTCAAAGATTAGAAGGCTATATGAGGGTGGTTTTATATCAGGATTCTCAGATGTTTTCCACTGGTCAATATTCCTATTTTTGTGCCAATACCAGATTGATTAAATTACTACAGCTTTGTAGTAGAGTTTGATATCTGGCATATTAATACCTCTCATTTTGTTTTTGTTGCCTAGAATTGCTTTTGATATTCAGGGTCTTCTTTTATTCCATACGAAGCATAAAATTATTTTTTCTATATCTGTGAAGAATGCTGATGGGATTTTAATAGGTATTTCATTGAATTTGTAGATCAGTTTGGGAAGTATAGACATTTTAATGATGTTGAGTCTGCCGACCCGTGAGCATGGTATGGATTTCCATCTGTTTACATCCTCTGCTATTTCCTTCCTCAGTGTTTCATAGTTCTCCCTGTAGAGGTCTTTTACCTCATTGGTTAAGTATATTCCTAGGTACTTTAATTTCCTTGCTGCTATTGTGAAGGGAATTGAGTCTTTGATTTGGTTCTCAATTTGATTGTTGTTGGCACATATGAATGCCTCTGATTTCTGTGTATTGACTTTGCATCCTCAGACTTTACTAAATTCATTGATCAGTTCCAGGAGTTTCTTGGTTGAATCTTTGGGGTTTTCTAAATATAATATCATATCATCAGCAAACAGTGAAAGTTTTATCTCTTCTGCCCTTATTTGGATACCTTTAATTCCACTTTCGTGTCTGATTGCTGTAGCCAGGACTTCCAGCACTATGTTGAATAGAAGTGAAGATAGTGGGCAGCCATGTCTGGTTCCAGTTGTATGTGGGAATGATTTCAATTTTTCCCCATTCAGTATGATGTTGGCTATGGGTCTGTCATATATGGCTTGTATCATTTATAGATATGTTCCTTGTATGCCTATTTTATTAAGTGTTTGTAACATGAAGGGGTGTTGAATATTGTCAAAAGCTTTTTCTGCATCTATTGAAAGAATCATGTGGTCTTTGTTTTTGCTTCTGTTGATGTGGTGAATTGCATTTATAGATTTACATATGTTGAACCATCCCTGCATCATGGGATGAAGCTCACTTGGTCGTGATAGATTATTTTTTTGATAAGTGTCTGGATTCGGTTAGCTAAGATTTTGTTGAAAATTTTTGCATCCATATTAATTAGGTATATTGGTCTGTAGTTTTCTTTTTTTGTTGCATCCTTTTCTGGTTTTGGTATCAGAGTAATATTCGCTTCATAAAAGGTGTCGGGGAGGTTTCCGTTCTTCTCGATGTTGTGGAATAGTTTCTGCAAGATAGGTACTAGTTCTTCTTTGTAGGTGTGGTAAAATTCGGGTGTGAAACTATCTGGACTGGGACTTTTCTTTTTAGGGAGATTTTTAATTGCTGTTTCTATTTCAGCTGTTGAGATTGGTCTGATCAGGGAATCTATTTCTTCCTGGTCGAGCCTAGGGAGGCTGTGTGTTTCTAGAAATTTGTCCATTTCCTCCACATTTTCCAGTTTGTGTGCATAAAGATTTTTGTAGTATTCATAAATTATATCTTGTATCTCTTTGGGATCAGTTGTGATATCTCCTTTTTTGTTCCTGCTGGAGCTTATTAGAGATTTCTCTTTTCTGCTTTTCATTAGCTTAGCCAATGGTGTGTCAATTTTGTTTATTTTTTCAAAGAACCAACTTTTTTGTTTTATTAATCTCCTGAATAGCTTCCCTGTTTTCAATTTCGTTTAATTCTGATTTGATCTTGTTGATTTCACTTCTTCTGCTGGGTTTGGGGTTGGTCTGTTCTTCTTTTTCCAGCTCTTTGAGTCGTTTCATTAGATTGTCTATTTGTGATCATCTTGTCATTTGGTTATAGGCATTTATGGAGATAAACTTTCCTCTCAGAACTGCTTTAGCTGTGTCCCAGAGGAGTTGATAACTTGTCTCTCCATTGTCGTTTTCTTCATAGAAGTTTTTTATTTCCGTCTTGATTTCTTCATTTATGAAGTAATCATTTAGTAGCAGGTTGTTTAATTTCGACGTTTTTGTGTAAAAATGTGAGTTTCTGTTAGGGTTGATTTCTAGTTTTATTCCACTGTGATCTGAGAAGGTACATGGTATGATTTCTGTTTTTTTAAATTTCTTGAGATTTTCTTTGTGTCCTAGGATATGGTCAATCTTAGAGAATGTCCCGTGAGCTGATGAGAAGAACGTATATTCAGTGGATTTTGGGTAGAATGTTCTGTGAATGTCCGTCAGACCCAATTGTTCTAGAGTTTTGTTTAAGTCCATTATTTCTTTATTAATTTTCTGTTTGGAGGATCTGTGTCATGCCGTCAGTAGGGTGTTGAAATCTCTGGCGATTATGGAGTTCCTATTAATCCATTTGCTTAGCTCCAGTAAGGTTTGCTTTATGAATCTGGGTGCACCTAAGTTGGGTGCATATATATTTAAAATTGTTATCTCTTCTTTTTTTTTTTTTTTTTTTTTTTTTTTTTTTTGAGACAGAGTCTCGCTTTGTTGTCCAGGCTAGAGTGAGTGCCGTGGCGTCAGCCTAGCTCACAGCAACCTCAAACTCCTGGGCTTGAGTGATCCTTCTGCCTCAGCCTCCCGAGTAGCTGGGACTACAGGCATGCGCCACCATGCCCGGCTAATTTTTTATATATATATCAGTTGGCCAATTAATTTCTTTCTATTTATAGTAGAGATGGGGTCTCGCTCTTGCTCAGGCTGGTTTTGAACTCCTGACCTTGAGCAATCCGCCCGCCTCGGCCTCCCAAGAGCTAGGATTACAGGCGTGAGCCACAGCGCCCGGCCTGTTATCTCTTCTTGTTGAACTGTGCCCTTCACCATTATATAATGACCCTCTTTGGCTTTCACTACTTTTGTTGGTTTAAAAACTAAATTGTCTGAAATTAGAACTACCACACCAGCCTTCTTTCGGCTTCTATTTGCTTGGAATATTGATCTCCACCCTTTTATTTTTAGTCTATATGCATCCTTGCAGGTTAGATGTCTTTCCTGAAGACAGCATATACTTGGCCTGTATTTTCTTATCCATTCAGCCAGCCTATGTCTCTTGAGTGGAGAGTTTAAGCCATTCACATTTATTGAGAGAACTGATAGGTGAGGTAGATTCCTGTTCATTCTGTTGGGTTGGATGTTGTTGCTATGATTTCTGTCTTGAGCCATTGTAATATCTGGCCTTTAATATCTTCGGGTTTTGGTTGTTTTTATATTCGTGGGTTATTATTATGATGTTCCGTGCATAACGCTGTTTTAAGTACTTCTTGTAGGGCTGGTCTTGTCTTGGTGAATTCTCTGAGCCTTTGCTTGTCTGAGAATGTTTTTATTTCTCCTTCATATATGAAGCTTAGTTTTGCAGGGAATAATATTCTAGGCTGGGCATTGTTTTGTTTGAAAAGATTAAGAATGGGGCCCCAGTCTCTCCTTGCTTGTAAAGTCTCATTAGAGAAGTCCGATGTTATTTGAATTGGCTTTCCCTTGTATGTTACTTGCTTCTTTTGTCTTAAAGCTCTTAGAAGGGCCTCTTTAGTTGATACTTTGGTCAGTCTGATGACTGCATGTCGTGACGTGTTCCTGTTTCCATTGAATCTCCCAGGGGTCCTCTGAGCTTCTTGAGCTTGTATATCAAGATTTTGAGCAAGGCCTGGGAAATTTTCCTCTATTATATCTTCAAACAGCTTGTCCAACCCTTGAGTGTTGTCTTCTTCCCCTTCTGGTAACCCTATGACCCTCAGGTTAGATTTCTTCACATAATCCCACAGCTCTTGTAGGTTTTTCTGTTTTCTCTTGTTTCTCTGCTCTATTTCTGTGACTGATTTATTTAATTGGAGGATGTTATCTTCAAGCTCTGAGATTCTTTATTCTGTTTGATCTACCCTGTTCTTGAGACTTTCCACTGTATTTTGTTGTTCCTTGAATTGATTCTTCATTTCCAGGAGTTTGGTTAAACTTTTATTCATTGTGTGTATTTCTTTTTCCATATCCTGGAGGCTTTTTGTAGTTCTTTGTGTTGGTTATTGAGTTGTTGTTGCAGCTGGGTGAGTGTTCTTATGATCCACATACGAAATTCCTCTTCTGTCATATTGGTTGCCTGATTTTGGTTGGTGTCCGCTTGTAGAGGGTTGGTGCTCCTCTTTGGTGGTGTGTTTTCCGTTTGGTTCTTCATATTTACTGAGTTCTTTAGTTGATTTCTTCACATGCCGATCAGTTGTTGTTTCTTTCCTTTAGGTTATTGTTTGAGTATTCATACACCTTGTTTAGTTTCTGAGGCATTAGGTGGTGTCTGTGGGTGAAATTGGACCACTCCCTGTATATTGAGTCAGTGGGTGCCATGGAAAGGCTGTGCAAGATGCCATCCCTGTCAGTAGGTGGCATTTGCTTGGAGGAACAGACTATGCTGTTGATTTTGTGTCCTGTTATCAGCTCTTGTTCTGGGCAGAGCTGGGTTGGGCAAGCCTGCCCTCAGGCCGTTAGCAGGGGTCAAAGTTCTGTTCTCTGCTTCCAGAAAAAACTGTCAGGGCAGGGCTGGAATGGTCCCGCTCAGCCAGAAAGTCTGCGTGTGGGGGTGGGGCTGTCTGAGACCCGCAGTCTGGAGCGGGCCTCGCTTCTTTCCACCCTACCCAACTCTGCAGCTACTCCTGGGCCTCTGCTAGCAGGCCAGACCACAAGCCACCAGGCCTCCCCAGACTGTGATGGCGGTGGGGAGATCCCTGCACAGGAATGCCACCTGGGCTGGGTGCACACCCTCCTCCTGGGAGGAGGGTTGCCCTCTAGGATGCCGATCCACTTCTGGAGGCACACACACCCCAGTAGGCTGTTCACGTATAACCCTTCTGTGCCTCGGGCAATGCTAGCCCTCGGTGCAGGGGATCTGGTCTGCAGGTCCGACCTCTGGGTCCCAGAGTTCAAACTGTGTCCCCACCAGGGAGAGGATTTCCGGTCCCAATTCACCCACAGGGAGCCCAAGCTGGGTGTATGTCTCTCAGCCTCTGAGTCGGCACCGTTCTCCTGGGAACACTGTGCCATTAGCACCTGGGAGAGCTGGCGGGTAGGGAGCTCACAGTCTGAGTTCCCCTGAGTCAGCTGTAGGGTCCCAAAAGGGAAGGTCCCATTCCCTGGAGGTGCCTCTGGTTGGTGGCTGTATTGTCTCTCTGGGCAGCCGCGGGTAGGGTCGGCGGAGGGGAGGAGGTGGCAATATGGAGCCTGCCACACGGCTTGGGTCTGTGCACACGGAGGTGCCCAGAGGAAGTTGGGAACCTGGTGCCACGTCTGCTACAGGCTCACCGCTGGCTGGCGGCGGCTCTCTCTGGGCTGGTGTCCACAAGTCTCTCCACCTGCTGGGGAGCCCACCAGCAGTCCCAAATGCAGAGGAGGGTAAACAGCAAATCCACCTACCCTTGCCGCTGGTCTCCGGGCTGCTCTGGTGGTCTCAGCCTCCAGTTCTCCTCCGCAGCCTCCTCCCGTGGAGTCTCCCGGGGTCTCAGGTACCCCTCCTTCCGGCCCTCGTCCGCTGTATGCTCGTCTTCTTGCTTCTTTTTTTCTAATTTCTGCTAGAATCTGTCTTTCTGCAGAGATACTCTGTCTGGCAGTGTTTCTCATCCGCCATCTTGTTCCACCCCCTCCATAAGCCACCACATTTTCTTTATACACTCCTTAGTTGATGGGCACTTAGTTTGATTTGCTATCTTTGCAATTGTGAATTGTGCTACAGTAAACATTAGGGTGTAGGTGTCTTTTTTATAAAATGACTTTTTTTTTCCCTTTGGATACATCCCTAGTAGTGAGATTACTGGGTCAAATGGTAGGTCTACTTTTAGTTCTTTGAGGAACCTCCTTAATGTTTTCTATAGAGATTGTACTAATTTACAGTCACACCAACAGTGTATAAGTGTTCCCTTTTCACCACATCCATGCCAACATCTATTCCTTTTTAACTTTTTAATAGTGGCCATTCTGACAGGGGTAAATTGGTATGTCATTGTGGTTTTGATGGGCATTTCCCTGATGATTAGTGATGTTGATCATTTTTTATATGCTTGTTGGCTGTTTGTATATCTTCTTTTGAAAAATGTCTGTTCATGTCTTTTGCCCACTTTTTTTAAATTTTAGCATATTATGGGATTACAAGTGTTAAGGTTACGTATATTGCCCATGTCCCCCCTCCCGCCTCGAGTCAGGGCCTCAAGCGTGACCATTCCCCAAACGATGCACATCTCACTCATTGTGTTTGTATATATCTATCCCCTCCTCCCCCTCACACCTGTCTGATACCCAATAAATGTTATTCCTATATGTCCATGGAGGTGTTGATCCGTTAATACCAATTTGCTGGTGAGTACATGTGATGCTTGTTTTTCCATTCTTGAGATACTTCACTTAGCAGAATGGGTTCCAGCTCAATCCAGGAAAATACAAGAGGTGCTATATCATCAATGTTTCCCTAAAGCTGAATAGTACTCCATGGTATACATATACCACATTTTATTAATCCACTCATGAATTGATGGGCACTTGGGTTGTTTCCACAATTTTGCAATTGTTAATTGTGCTGCTATAAACATTCGAGTGCAGGTGTCATTTTCATAAAGTGCCGTTTGCTCTTTTGGGTAGATGCCCAGTAATGGAATTACTGGATCAAATGGTAGATCTACTTGTATCGCTTTAAGGTACCTCCATATTGCTTTCCACAGAGGTTAAACTAGTTTGCAGTCCCACCAGTGGTGTAGGAGTGTTCCTATCTCTCTGCATCCACGCCAACATTTATTGTTTTGGGAGTTAAGTGATATCTCATTGTGGTTTTGATTTGCATTTCCCTGATAATTAGAGATGTTGAGCATTTTTTCATATGTTTTTTGGCCATTATTTTTTCTTCTTTTGAGAAGTTTCTGTTCATGTTCTTTGCCCATTTTTTACAGGGTTGTTTGATTTTTTTCTTGCTGATATTCCTGAGTTCTAAATAGATTCTAGTTATCCGTCCTTGATTGGATGTGTAGCTTGTGAAAATTTTCTCCCATTCTGTGAGTTGTCTGTTTGCTCCCTTGGCAGTTTCTTTGGCTGTTCAGAAGCTTTTTAATTTGATCAGGTCCATTTATTTATGTTTGTTGCTGCTGTGATTGCCTTTGGGGTCTTCTTCATAAATTATTTGCCTAGACCAATATCCAGAAGAGTTTTTCCTATGTTTTCTCCTAGAATTTTTATGATTTCAGGTCTTACATTTAAGTCTTTAATCCATCTTGAGTTAATTTTAGTATATGGTGAGAGAGGTTCAGTTCATTCTTCTGCATATGGGTATCCATTTTTCCCAGCACCATTTATTGATTAGGGCATGATTTCCCCAGTGTATGTTTTTGTATGCTTTGTTGTTGATCTGTCGATTGTAGCTATATAGCTTTATTTCTTAATTCTCTATTAAAAAACTGTGTTTTTAAAACACAGTTTAAAAAGCTGTGTTTGTTTAAATACAATGTGATAATTTATTTGGAAAATCTAATGGAATTTACCACAAAAGCACTATAACTAATAAGTGAGTTTGCCAAGATTGTAGGATACAAGATTAATAAACAAAAATTAATTTTATTTCTATGTAATGGTAATGGACAATCAAAAATTAAAACTTTGAAACAGTAATACTTATAATAGCATGACAAATATAAAACACTTAGGAATAAATATAACAAAAGATGAAAGATATATACACTGAAAACTAGAAAACATTGCTGAGAGAAATTAAGTAAGAACCAAATAAATGAAGAGACATATTGTGTACATGGGTTGCAAGACTCAATATTGTCAAAATATCAATTCTCTGCATATTGATCTATAGATTCAATATAATTGCAAACACAATCTCAGCAAGATCTATTGGTAGAAATGGAAAAACTGATTATAAAATTCATGTGGAAAACAGAAAGCCTAGAATAGCCAAAACAACTTTTAAGGAGAAAAACAGCTGGGGCAGTTGTTTTTTACCTTTAGATTTTTTTTTCAGTCAGAGTCTCACTCTGTTGCCTGGGCTAGAGTGCCATGGTGTCAGCCTAGCTCACAGCAGCCTCAAATTCTTGGGCTCAAGTGATTATCCTGCCTCAGCCTCCCAAGTAGCTGGGACTACAGGCACGCACCACGATGCCCGGCTAATATTTTCTATATATTTTTAGTTGGCTAATTAATTTCTTTCTACTTTTTTAGTAGAGACGGGGTCTTGCTCTTGCTCAGGCTGGTTTCAAACTCCTGACCTTGAGCCATCCTCCTGCTTTGGCCTCCTAGAGTGCTAGGATTACAGGCGTGAGCCACCACACCCAGCCTACCTTTAGATTTTTGTACCTTTCACCTCTCACAAAATCAACTCCTGGTGGATAACAGATTTAAACCTAAGGCATGAAACTATAAGAATTCTAGAAGAAAATTTTGGAAAAACTCTTACAGACATCAGCCTAGGCAAAGACCTTATGAAGAAGATCCCAAAGACAATCACAGCAACAACAAAAATAAATAAATGGGACCTGATTAAATTAAAAAGCTTCTGCATAGCCAAGGAAACTATCATGAGAGCAAACAAACAACCTACAGAATGGGAGACAATATTCGTACGTTACACATCCGATAAAGGGCTGATAACTAGAATCTATATAGAACTAAGGAAAACCAGCAAGAAAAAAATCAAGCAATTCCATTAAAAAGTGGACAAATGACATGAACGAAAACTTTCAAACGAAGACAGACTAATGGCCAACAAACATATGAAAAAATGCTCAACATCTCTAATCATTAGGGAAATGCAAATCAAAACCACAATGAGATATTACTTAACCCCAGTGAGAATGGCCTTTATGAAAAAGTCCCAAAACAACAAATGCTGGCATGTATGCGAGAGATAGGAACACTCATACACTACTGATGGGACTGCAAACTAGTACAGCCTCTGTGGAAAGCAATATGAGATACCTCAAAGAGATATAAGCAGAACTACCATTTGATCCAGCAATCTCATTACTGAGCATCTACCCAAAGGAAAAAAAGACATTCTATAAAAAAGACATCTGCACTCAAATGTTTACAGCAGTTAACAATGCACAATTGCAAAGCTGTGGAAACAACCCAAGTGCCCATCAATCCATGAGTGGATGAATAAAGTGTGGTATATGTATACCATGGAGTTCTACTCAGCAATAGAAAACAATGGTGATCTATCACCTCTTCTATTATTCTGGATAGAGCTGGAGCCCATTTCACTAAGTGAATTATCACAAGAATGGAAAAACAAGCACCGCATGTACTCACCAACAAATTGGTATTAACTAATCAACACTTAAGTGCACATATAGTGGTAATATCTTTTGGGTGTTGGGTAGGTGGGAAGTGGGAGGGGGGGCATCGGTATATTTACACCTAATGAATGTGGTGTGCACTGTCTGGGGGATAGGCATGCTTGAAGGTCTGACTCGGGCAGGGCAAAGGCAATATATATGTAACCTAAACATTTGTACCTCCATAATATGCTGAAATAAAAAACAAAAAAAGGAAAAAGAAAAACACAGTTGGACTAACGTTACCAAATTTTAAATCTTATTTATAAGGCAAAGGCCAAAGGACCCACCTTCTAGTACTACTACACTGCAGATTAGGTTTCACCATACCAAACATTCAAACCATAGCAGTAGTCAAAATACAATTTTAATTTGATCAGGTCCCATTTATTTATTTATTTTTGTAGCTGCTGTGATTGCTTTGGGGGTCTTCTTCATAAATTCTTTGCCTAGGCCGATGTCTGAAAGAGTCTTCCCTACATTTTCTTCTAGGATTCTTAAGGTTTCATGCCTTAGGTTTAAGTCTGTTATCCATCTTGAATTGATTTTTGTAAGAGGTGAGATGTGGGGATCCAGTTTCAATCTTCTACATGTAGCTATCCAATTTTCCCAGCACCATTTACTGAAAAGGGATTCTTTTCTCCAGTGTGTATTTTTGTCTGCTTTGTCAAAGATTAGATGACAATATGCGGATAGTTTCATCTCTAGATTCCCAGTCCTGCCCCAAAGGTCTATGTCTCTATTCTTATCATGCTCTTTTGGTTACTATAGCCTTGTAGTACAGCTTGAAGTCTGGCAGACTGATACTTTCCAGTTTGTTCTTTTTGCTTAAGATTGCTTTGGCTATACAAGGTCTTCTCTGGTTCCATACAAAAGCTTTTGTACAGCCAAGGAAACTATCATTAGAGAGAATAGACAACCTACAGAATGGGAGAAAATATTTGTTCTCTACACATCTGATAAAGGGCTGATAACAAGAATCTATCTAGAACTCAAAAAAATCAACAAAAAAAGTCAAGCAAACCCATCAATAAATGGGCAAAGGACGTGAACAGAAACTTTTCAAAAGAAGATAGAATAATGGCCAGCAAACATAAAAAAAATACTCGACATCTCTAATCATTAGGGAAATGCAAATGAAAATCACAATGACATATCACATAACTCCAGTGAGTTGGCCTTTATCAAAAAATCCCAAAGCAACAAATGCTGGCGAGGATGTGGAGAGATAGGAACAGTCTTACACTGTTGGTGGGACTGCAAAGTAGTGCAACCTCTGTGGAAAAGAATTTTGAGATACCTCAAAGAGCTACAAGTAGAACTACCATTTGATCCAGGAATAGTACTATTAGGCATCTTCCCAAAGGAACAAAAGTCATTCTATAATAAAGACATCTGCACTCAAATGCTTATGGCAGCACAATTCACTATAGCAAGGATGTGGAAACAACCCAGTGCCCGTCAATCCATGTGTGGATTAATAAAATATGATATATGTATACAATGAAATACTACTCAATTATAAAAAACTATGGTGATCTAGCACCTCTTATATTTTCCTGGATAGAGATTGAGCCCATCCTCCGAAGTGAGGTATCACAAGAATGGAAGAATAGGAACCACATGTACTCTCTATCAAACTGGCACTGACTGATCCACCCTAAGGTGCTCACATAGTAGTAATATTCTTTGGAGGTAGAGAGATTGAAGTGAGTAAACTAAATTAGTAAACTGAAATTAGTAAACTGAAATTAGTAAACTAAAATTAGTCCACAACTAATGGATGCGGTGAGCATTGTAGGTGGAGAAGGGCATGCCTCAAATCATGGTTTGGATGTGGCAAAGTCATTACATGTAACCAAAATGTCTGTACCCCCATAATTTCCTGAAATAAAAAAAATACAGTTTTAATGGAGGATGGTTCAATGGTGTGATCTCTTTCTCCCTAAAGATTAACTTTACAAGCAGGCATCTCTCTATAACTGAAGAAAAGTTTAACAAAGTGTGAAAATTAACTTCACAAACAGTCATCTCTCTATAGTTGAAGAAAAATTTAAGGAAGTATCAAGAAAATGTCAGTTTTCCAACATACAGGGCATCTTATTTTGATGCCAATAACAAGATTTAGACAACATGTTCCTTTTTCTTTGCTTTTTATTTATTTATTTTACTTTTTATTTATTTATTTATTTTTAAACGCTAGTAGGAGTGGAGAAGGAACCAAGGAATCCGTAACTGGTTGGGATCAATTAATTGTAAACACCACTGCACTTAGACCAGTTGTACTTTTTTTAAAGCAAACAATTCTATTTGCATAACTTGAAAATTAAGATGTGTAACATCTCATATATAAAAACCAACACTAAAACTTGTTATATATTTAAATAGCTTCAATTTCTCAGCAGAAAGTTTTACAGCTGTCATTCTTTATATATATGTTTATTAAATATGAAAACTTGAACACTTCTGGCATATTAATGGAAAAAATTATTTAAACCATTTTACACCTGATACGTACACTAATTATTTCTTCCTATCTTAGGATAATAAAAAAAATAAATCACTTCTATTTTATGTTCATTCAAATTTGCATTTAATTTCTATTTACATTCATTCAATCCAAAATCAAATAATACAGTAAACTAAACACAAGATGAAAAGCAGAAAAAGTGTTACCCTCACAGCACTCCGAATAAGGCAGCTGAAGAATTTACTCTGAGAGATGCAAAGCCAATTTGGGATAGAAGAAACAACAGTTTAAAGAGCAAACACAAACATAGATGAACTCATCTTTCAGATGTTACTCCAGATAATCCACTGAGATAGTACTTGTGCTGTAGTGTTAAGAATCACACAAGAAAAGTACTGTATTAATCAGCAACAGACCACAGGTTATATGTGACAAATACTTTATGATAGTTTTGTCCAACTTGCTAGTGTCTACTCCTATGAAAAAAGGTAGATGTTTGGACACTGGTATTTTTATTTGAGAAATTAACCATTTTCAAAGCCTCAAAATCCATTCTTCATAAATTCAACATTTCTCATGGGAATAATCTTAGATCTAGCCCTTGTAAACAAGCTAGGAATCATATGTTTAACTAAATATTCAAAATATTTAGATCCTATGTTATATATAAAATCTGAGGCTCAGTATATTATCTAAGATGTATCTTGTTTATAATCATTTATTACCTCCAATAAATAATGTTGAATTTATGGAGCTGTGATTAACAATGTAAAATATTAATTATTGAACTTGAACCAGATTTTTAGAAAAAATTATGTTATTTCTTTTTCCCCTTTAGGGTCTTAACTAATTTCAATCCTTCAAGAAGGATTTTTTCCATACCATTTTTTGAGATAGAAGATAAATTTTGGGCTAGGGGGAGGATGCATGTTTTCTTTGCTTTTTGAAAAATAGTCCAAAGAGATGTAGAACTCAATGCTCAGAAGACTGTATTGTTAAGTACTAAGCATACTATGGCAGAGATAATATCCATTTCCACCTTCTTAATTACCAGAACCCTGTATTAATGGGGAAAACAATGTACCTGGTTAAAAACTACCCTCTGTTGCAGAGAGGGGCAGCCCATAAAATGTAAGTAGAATTGTTATGTGGTACTCCATGGAAGTCTTTCTAAGGGCTACTGATTCAATTGGGAAGTGTGCCCTTTTTTCCCTATCCTCCTTTCCCCTTTTCTGATGCCTAGATTGGTAGAGCTTTAAAAGCCATCTTGGATGATGAGGCAGTCTTAAAAATGGAAGCCATGTTCCATGGAGGAGCAGAGAGTAAAGAAACTTTAGTCTCTGACAACTGTAGACACGCCCCAGCTCTAGAAAACTTATCGCCATACTTGTGTTATGTGAAAAAGAAAATTTCATTGTGTTTAAGGCATTATTGTTTGGCTTTTACATTGCATTTAACCAAACCTAACCCTAGCTAATACACATACCTATACATGAAATCAGAAAACAACAGTTGAAAGGCTTGCTCCAACATATCAAGGGAAAGAAGGTTAATTAATATCAGCAATGTGTATGCTTGCACTACACAAGTATACTTCCAAGTCAAAGTAATTCTGGTCTGCATAAACACATCCATAAACATAATCACAGTTTAATAATACCAGCTTTTCAGAGTGTGGCAAAATTCAATAACAGAAAATTCAGAAACAGAACTTTCATGGCCTGAAGGTTTATGTTACTCCAAAATTCATATATTGAACCCCTAACCATCAATGTGATGGTATTAAGAGGTAGAGCCCTTGATAATTGGGTTTTGAAGAGGCCATGAGAATGGGGTACTCATGATGGGATTAGTGCCCTTTTAAGAAGAGACCAGAAAGCTAGCTGCCTCTCTTTCTCCACTATGTGAAGATACAACAAGAAGGCAGTCATCTCTAATCCAGGAAGAGGACCCTCGCCAGAACCTGACCACGTTGGCACACTGATGTTGGACTTCCCACCATCCAGAACTGTGAAAAATAAATATCTGTTGTTTAAAAAACCAAGTCTATGGCATTTTGTTATAGTAACCTGAGCTCAGACAGAATCATATCAGGATTCAATTCAATTTTATTCTCCCCGAGTGTATTAGACTCAAATGTTACACAGTTTGAAGGAAACTTATTAAGCATCTATGTTAATTTTCTCACTTTAGAAATGAGAAAATTGAAGTGGTCTCCTATAGTCACTCTGTCCCTAAGTTCTGCAAATATTTCTTCCAATATGACAGACTTAACTCTTTTCTTTTTGTCCACTCCTGATGTATCAAAACAACTTTCACCATCTCACTTGTGAACTCCAATCACCTCCTCACTGGATCTCTGCTTCCTTCAGTTAATCCTATACAGCTCTGCAGCAGGTGCACAGGAGAATAATCCTCACAAAATCCTACTTTACCCCAGTGGCTCCTTGTTTAGAGCACTTTCAATGGTACCTGGTGATCTAATCAATCAATTATAGGCATACTTTTCTGTAGCTCTAAATTTCACCCTTCCATGTTCAACTGTGCCCAGAGAAGGTTTATATCAATCTTTAGTACCGCAATGGGCTCAGGCATCAGTCTCAGTAATGGATTCATTGGATTTAATCCTTGTACACTCAAGCAATATTTTGATTTGCTGATGCCAAAATGCTATCTAGTTCTAAAAAAGGATCACATTTGGTAGAAAGCTTTCTTTAATGGAAGAGAAGTACTTGAGCTGTCTCTGGGTGACTGGGATGAGCACAGCTGCCGGACAGAGTTTTGATGAGCCATGAAAAGACAAATAAGCAGGAGAAGGTTGAAACAGGAAAAAAAGACATATTAATAGAACATTGGCAGTGAATGCAAGAACTGTCACTTTCAAGGGGAAATAGGATTTGCTATACTTGCCTTTGATCATGCTTTGTCTTCCAGGTGCTTGTTTCTTTTCTTTGCCAGTTCATCTACCAAGACGAAATCAAATCCCACTATTTTTCCATGAAAACTGCTTCAGTTACTTAGCTCTTCTATTTTCTTCCTCTCCATAGTATATTTTAACTGTAGGAATCATTAACTTGAGGTTTTATTCAATGTATTTTTTTATTATATAGCCTTGTTTAGCAGTTTTATTGTTTGATATATACAAAGCCCATTGCTTCCAAATAACGTTTAAGTTTCTGAGGTTTGGTGGTGTGTCATATATTTTTTTGGTATCACAACAGAGTATGACATATAGAAAGTGCCAAACAGATTGGCTGAGATTATCTAAATGTACTTGAGATTATCACACTATAGACAAAATATATTTAACATATGTAAACTTATACAGGTGTGAAAATTTTTTCCAATGTAACAAACATTCTCTTCAATATAAGTAAATTTGATATGTGAAATATTCCATTAATAAAATTTAGCATTCTGTAGGCATTAAAATATAAACACCCAAATTCTTTAAACCAGCAGAAATTATACTCAACATATTTTTCACTAATAGATTGGCAAGGACTTAGAGATTCTTTGATTACATAAGATTTCTCTTTCATGAAAATTTACTATATATACATCAGCAAGCAGTTTAAATCTGGATGGTTAATCAAATCATGAAAATAGCCTTGTTATGTAATTTTGACAGCTTGATGGTATTCATTAAAATGAGATTCTGCCTGTAATATTACATTTTATAACACCAACAATAGCACATCTTCCTTGCATTATTTAATAAATCTATGAAATCATATTCTATGGATGGATGGGTCCACAGAATAAGGTCCTACATTTAAAAAGTAGTTAATGGATCCTACATTTAAAAAGAAGTTCCTTAGTCAAATATATTTGAGAAAGCTGAGCAGATTTTTCAGTGTCTTTTATATATTAATGTGTATTTTTATTCTCCAAGAAGAAATATATTATGCCATGTTTCCCAAACTACTTCAAACCATGGCTTGCTGTGAGGAAGCCCAAGCTAGCCATGGAGACAGGCTGCATGTAGAGACAGAGATACCTGGAGAAATCCAACTGTTCCAGCTATCCAACTACTGGCACCTGAAATGTAAGTGATGAAGTCATCTTAGATATTCCAGATCCAGCAGATGTGATGTGGAGAGGAATCAAGTAACCTGACCAATAGCTAGAACCACATTCCAGACTTATGGCCCCAGAACAGCCATGTCAGCCTTTTCCAGCCATTCAAACCACTTCAGCTGTAACCTTAGTTATTGTGAAGCATAGATGAGTCAGCTCCACTGTGCCCTGTATGATGAATTCCTGACCCCAAATTAGAGAAAATGATACAAATCTTGTTTTGTGCCATTTGAGTTTAAAGTAATATGTTACACAGCAACAGATAACTGGACAGGTTTAATAAGATAAATAAAAGTGTTGAGCTTGCTACTTGACATAAAATGGATGTCATTAATGTTAGCTTCCTTCTGTTTTTTTTTTTTCCCCAAAGGACTTCCATCATGTGGCATATGTGCCCAAGATTGCTGATATTCTTATGAAGATCCTGACATTGAAGGAAAATAAAGTGGTGGCAGACGAAAAGTCAAAACGCCAATTATTTATAAAACACCAAAACATAGGTATAGTTGTGGAGTGACTATCCCAGTGAAGGAAGGCCTATTTTATTTTATTTTTAAATTTAAAGAAATAATTTTATTGTGTATATTTGAGATTTACAACATGATGTTATGAGATACACATAGATGTTAACAGTAAAATGGTTACTATAGTGAAGCAGATTAACCTATCTGTCATCTCCCATAATTACTTTTTGTGACAAGGGTAGTTAAAGTCTACTAATTTAACAAAAATTCCTAATGCAATACAATTTTATTAAACATAGTCCTCAGGTTGTACATTAGCTCTCCAGACTTGCTCATCCTACATATCTTCTACTTTGCATTCTCTGTCCTTCATCTCCTCATTTCCTCACCTTAGCCCACCATCCTGATAACCACTGTTTTATTCTCTATCTCTGTATATTTGACATTTTCCCTTTTTTGGTAAAGATTCCACTTATAAGAGAGATTGTGTAATATTTTTCTTGCTGAGTCTGACTTATTTTACTTTGCATGATGTAAGGGTCTATTTTAAAATTGACCAAAGCTCAGTTATTCTTAACAGACTGTAAATTATCCTCATCTACTTTCTGTATATTTGTAGTGATTTTAAAATATGTCGGCAAATTTTTTTGCTTCTCCTCCCATTGAGAGGTTGAATCTATGTCCCCTTTCCTTGAGAATGGGTGGGATTTTGTGACTGTTTTGACCAATAGAGCATGGCAGAATTAATGCTATGTGACTTTTAAGGCTAAGTCATAAAAGATGATTCAGCTTATACTTTATGAGCTGCAATATTTGCTCTTGAAGCTTTTAGCCATCATTAACTGCCTGATAGTTACAAAGAAGCCCAAACTAGCCCATATGGAGAGACATGAACAGGCCCAGACAATGAAGAATGAGAGATGCCTGAGCAGTCCATAAATGCTTCAATATCCAGGTTCAATCATTGTCTGACTGCAGCCACATGAGAGATTCTAAGCCAAAACCACCCAAACTAGCTCTTTCCTTAATTCCTGGCCCACAGAAACCATACGAGATAATAAAAGCAATTGTTCTTTTAAGTCACTAAATTTTGTGGTGATGTGGGAGTAATAGCTAATGGAAATTGTATTCATTTAAATACATTAGGAAAATAGTAGACTCTGTTGTGTTATGATCACCAAATGGTGCTTATTTTCCTCCTTTTTTGTGTGATTCTATTAAATTGGATCCTTTTTTTTTTTTTTACCATTCAACTACTTGTGGATTTAAATAACAAATACTCACAAGTGAAATGCCACCATATGTAGACCTTATCCTGTGACAAATTAAGCTAGCTAAACTTGCAAAAACAGTTTCCACTTTCCTACTTATTAAATAGCAAGTCAAAGTGCATATTTTTTCTATTTTCAGACACTCTGATCTTTATTTGTTTTTTTTGTTTGTTTGTTTGTTTAGACAGGGTCTTGCTCTGTAGCTCACTGCAACCTCAAACTCCTGGGCTCAATTATCCTCTTGTCTCAGTTTCTGGAGTATCTGGGAGTTCTATTTTTAGTAGAGACGGGGTCTCATTCTTGCTCAGGCTCGGGTAGAACTCCTGAGCTCAAATGATCCTCCTACATAGGCCTCCCAGAGTGCTAGGATTACAGGCATGAGCTTCCATGCCTGGCCCTATTATGTCTTAAAGTGGATACATTCTTCCCCTGAGTATTAAGACTTCTAGCAGAGCAGAGTCAAAAGTTTGTGGACACAAGAGAAAAATAATTTTCAAGATGCTGCTATTCACATTTTTTATTTTTTGGTTCTTATCCAGGATAACATGAACAAAAGCACTCATTTTATCCCTCTCTGTGCCATCTATTAGCCTATTCTATATCACCACTGAAAAGTGAATATTTTGGAGGTCCTTGAATGAAAGAAATTTCAAGGGAGGGTAGATAAATACTTAAGGGCCAGCTGGAATAGTCTCTTAGGTTGGATGATTATCTTTTTAATTATTTTTCTTTTTTTTCCAGGTATTCTGTTAAGTATTTAAGGGTATTTATTCTCTCAAGACTAATGTGTGTGTGTGTATAAACTTTTGGCAAGATTGATGAAGATAAAGAAAAGATAGAAACAATGTTAACAACAATAAAGGATGCAGATATTAAAAAGATTATAAAATGATGTTATGAAGAACTTTGCCCAAACACTTCAAAATCTAGGTAAAATATTTAAATTCCTAGGAAAATGTCTTAGTCCATTTTGTACTTCCATACAAAATATCTGAGACTGGGTAATTTGTGATGAACATAAGTTTATTTATCATAGTTATGGAAGCTGGAAAGTCCAAGATCAAGGGGCTGGTATCTGGTGAACACTTTCTTGCTCCATCATAGCAGGGCAGAAGGCATCACACAGCAGGAGAGCAAATAGAGCGAGAGGGAGGGAGAGGGAGGCAAAGAAAGAGAAAGAGAGAGAGAGAGAGCACACTCACGTGCACACAAGAGGTGGAACTCACAGCCTCAACCCCTTTTATAAAAGAATGGCTCCATGAGAGGGAGCCCTCATGACCCAAACACCTCCCATTAGGCCCCACCTCCCAAAAGTGTTACATTGGTGATTAAATTTCCAGCACATGCTTTTGAGGGGACACATTCAAAGCAAAGCAGAAGATATAATCACTAAAATTGACACAAGAAATAAAATGCTTAAATCAGTAGTTAAAAAACTCTTCTCACAAAGAAGACACAAGGCCAACATAATTTTGTAGGACATTTCAATAAACTTATAAAGAACAAATACACTTATATCACCAATTCCGGGGAAAAATTCTCCAACTCTTTTTATGAGACCAGCTTAAGTTTGATTTCAAAACCTGTCTCTGATGGTATGAGAAAGGAAAGTTATAGTGCTACCTCATTGATTAATACAGATTCAAAATTCTAAATAAAACATTATCAAATAGAACACTATAATAATACAGTATGACCAATTGGGTTTTTCCTAGCAATGTGAAGTTGGTTTAAATAGAAAACTATAATTAAAATGTTCACATTAGCAGATTAAATAAAAAGTTTTATAATCCTCTGACTATATTTGAAAAATTATTTAATGAAATTCAAAAACCATTTCTGATAATAAAAATTATTAAACTAGGAACATAAGGGAACTCCATTAACCTAATAAAGAGCATTAAAAAACTTACAGCCAACTTTACACTTAATGTAAGAATATTGAAAGCATATTCTTAAAGAGCAGGAAGAAGATAAGGACCTCTGTTATCAGCACTTCTATATTTGGAATTGTCCTAACCAGCACAGTAAGGAAAGGAATTAAAAGCATAAGGACTCAAAAACAATAAATAGAAAAGTTGTTTCTCTGCAATGAGACTATAGTCTCTATAGAAAACTTAATTTATTAGAATTTATAAATAATTTAGCAAAGTGCCAGGATCTAAAATTAGTACTCAAGAAATTGAATTTGTAAGTTGCCATTATACAAAGCTTCATTCAAAATAAATCATAGACCTAAATGTAAAGCATAAAGCTATAAAAATTCTAGAAGAAAACATAGGAGAAAATCTGTATGACATTAGGTTTGGCAATGAGTTTTTAGATATGACATCAGAAGCATGGCCCATAAAGGGAAAAAGTTGATAAATTGGACTTTTTCAAAATTAAGAACATTTTTTCTATGAAAGACGTGATTACTAGAATGAAAAGAAAAGCCATAGAAAGGGAAAGTATTTGCAAATCACATATCTGATAAAGAACGTGTACCTGGAATATATAAAAAACACTTAAAAGTTGACAAGAAAACAAACAACTCAATTTTTTTCCTTTTTTTTTCAGCATATTATGGGGGTACAGATATTAAGGTTTCAAAAAATGCCCTTTTCCCCCCTCCCCTCACAAGTCTGAGTTTCCAGCGTGACCATCCCCCAGATGGTGCATGTCTCACTCATTTTGTATGTATATACCCGCTCCCCACACCCCTCCCACCTGCCCAATACCCTATTACTGTAGTACCTATGTGTCCACTTAGGTGCTGCTCAGTTAATACCAGTTTGGTGGTGAGTATATGTGGTGCTTGTTTTTCCATTCTTGGGATACTTCATTTAGTAGGATGGGTTCCAGCTCTAACCAGGAAAATATAAGATGTGCTATATGTTTCTTAGAGCTGAATAGTACTCCATGGTATACATATACCACATTTTATTAATCCATGGGCAAAAGATTTGATAAGACATTATACCAAAGAAAATATATGCTGGCAAATAAGCATACAGAAAGATGCTCAGCAACATTTTGTCATCAGGAAAATGAAAATTAAAATGACAATGAGATACCAATATACACCTATAAGATTGTCTAAAAGAAATAACTGGCAGTACCAAATGCGGTGAGCATGCAGAGTGACCTGAAGACTCATTCATTACTGGTCAGAATGCCCAATAGTATAGCCATTTTGGAAAACAGTTTGGCACTTTGTTATAACATTGAACATAAATTTAACATTAGAAACAGCAACAATCCCACTCTTAGATGTTTAACTGAGTTGAAAATTTATCTTCACACAAAAACCTGAACACAAATGTTCGTAGGAGCTTAATTCACGGTAGCCCCAAACTGTAAACAACCAATATATCCTTCAACAGATGCATGGATAAACAAGTAGTGATACTTCCATACAATGGAATACTACTCATCAATAAAAGGGATGAACTAGTCATTCACGTCACAACATGGATGAGCCTCAAAGGCATTTTACTAAGTTAAAGGAGCCAGATCCAACTACATGTGCAGAATTTCTCCTATATGACATCTTGGAAGAAGCAAAACTATAGATTTGAAAGGCAGATTAGTGGTTTTCAGGGATTAGAGGAGGGGACAAGGGTTGACTACAAAGGGGCTGCACAAGAAAATTTTCAGGAGTGATGGAACTATTCTGTATGATACTATGGTGGTGAATATACAACTCTGAGCATTTGTCCCATCTCATAGAACTGTATATCACTAAGAGTGAACTTTACTATATGCAAATTTTAAAAAATCAATGAGAATGTCTGGGGAATACAGGATGGAATACAAACTGTTACAAATAAATCTAAGTGTATTGCAAATGTGTGACATAATCTCATTTTAGGAATTGGGAAAAAAAGAGCTGAGCTAAGTAGCCTTGGAAAACAGTTTTTTGACTGAGAAACTCTATGTCTAAAGACAAAAAGAACTATAGATAAGCATTGTACTGTAGTCAGGAAATTTATTTCTCATAGGGGTAAGGGTTAGCAATTCTGAAACTACTTGACATGTATACTAGGGTTGAACAAATAAGTAACTATATTATAAAAATTGGCAGCCAGATTGCTGACTCTCAGAAAAGAAGTTACAAATAAGCAAGGGGTGGGGGAGGATAAAATGAAGCTTGTGGTGCTGTATTAGAGTCAGAGTTATCAGTGTGAATTCATGTAGGTAGATAAATCAATCAATAGATAGATATAGACATATATTTAGATATGGATAAAAATAGAGAGAGGTAAAAATAAATATAGATGTATATACATATACGTGGGTTAGTGTCTGTGTGTGTATAATTGCCAAGATCTGAGAGGTCCTAGAAGTAATAATACCTCGATAGCTAGAGACACCCAGATCTTGGTTTTTGAATGCCTCCAGCCTCTAGAAGTCCAATGAGCTATCCATTGCACCACGGAGCCACCTTGGTTTTTAAATACAATTCTTTAGTGAAAGAAACAACAGCTCCTTGGAGATTGGCTGACTTTAAGACTAAAGCAGGGAAAATACATGATCCTGGAGCATTTCGTAGTATCAGAAAGTAAGAAAGTGCAAAAAAATGGGATGGGAGACAGGAGGGAAGGCATGTAAAAAGGACACAGGAGCCAATCTGAAAGAGGTCCAATAACCAATTGAGCAACATAAAAATAATGATAGCATTGGATTGCAACTAAAAGAATAAAATTATCCATGAGTTCATCCTGATATAAATAAATAATTGAAGATATAAATAATGGGGGAGAAGGAACAAATTTTTATTAAAGAATAATTTCAATTAATAAGTATAGAAGGAATGAAGGAAATAGCAAATTTGCATTAGAACATCACAGTGATAATTGCTGTAGGCAGGATACATTGATAAAGGCTAAAGTTGGTGGGCAAAATTTTAAGAAGGAAAAGGATATTTGCATAGCCTCCTCTTCCAAATTTACTAATTTCTGTGGTGGTCTTAACATGTTACCACAAATTCTTTGATACTCCTTCTTCAGGGATGTGGAATTTAATTTCTTCCCCTTGAGTGTGACTAAACTTAATGATTCACTTCTAATAAATTGAATATATGGAAAGAGAAAAATAATAACTTTACTGTGGAGAAAGCTGGCAGACACCACCTTAACCAGGTGTTCAAGTCTAACATCACCAATAATAAGTCGTGTTAATACTATGTCCTTCTTGAAATGAGGCAATGAAAAGGGCACTTCCCCTTATGTGGTTTTCTTCTTCAAAATCCATAACCCAAGTCTAATCATGAGAAAACCTTTTACAAATTCAAATTAAAGGATACTATAAAATACCTGACTAGTACTCTTTTAAAAGGGTCACAGTCATGAAAGACAAGAAAACCCAAGACATTGTTAGACATTGGAGAAGATGAGGGAGACAACACGATTAATGCAAGGTGGCATCCTGCATTTGATCTTTAAACAGATAAAAGGACATTGGCAGAAAATCTGAAAAACACATATAACTTAATTAGTAGTATTGTACTAATGTTAATTTCTTAGTTTGATAATTGTGCCATGATTATGTAAGATGTTAACATCAAGGGAGGCTGGGTGGGTAAAGGGCATATGGGAACTGTACTATCATTGTAACTCTTCCATAAATCTAAACTTATTTCAACATAAAAAGTTAAAAATTCAATAGCATTTCCAAATTAAGACCACAATGAGATACCACCTTACTCCAGTTAGAATGGCTTTTATTAAAAAGTTCCAAAAGAACAGATGGTGGCAGGCATCCAGAGAGAAAGGAACACTTACACACTATTGGTGGGACTGCAAACTAGTACAACCTCTGTGGAACACAGTATGAAGATTCCTCAAAGAACTAAAAGTAGACCTACCACTAGATCCAGCAATCCCACTATTAGGTATCTACCCAAAGGAAACGAAGCTATTTTATCAAAAAGACACCTGTACTCAATTGTTTATTGCAGCACACTTTGCAATTGCAAATATGTGGGATCAACCCAAGTGCCCATCAATTCATGAGTAGATTACAAAAATGTGGTATGTGTATACTGTGGTTTACTACTCAGCTATAAAGAGGATGAATTCATGCCGTTTGCAACAATTTGGATGGAACTGCAGACCATTCGCCTAAGTGAAGTATCTCAAGAATGGAAAAACAAACACCACATTTACTCACTATTAAATTGGAACTAACCAATGAGCACACAAGTACACAGAGGGAAGCAAAACTCAGTGGAAAGCAACCAAGGAGGAAGGGGGAGGAGGGAAGGGAAATAAACTAACCCAATGGGTACTATGAACACTATTTGGGTGACAAGCACACCTATAACTAGGACTCAAGCATTCCAAAAACAATCCATGTAACCTAAAACATTTACACCCTCTTAATATTTTGAAATAAAAAAAGAAAAAAATTCAATAGCATTTCTATATGCCAGTGACAGAAAGTGAAATTAGCATTAAAACCACGAAGTTCTTAGAAATAAAAGTAGTTGGTTTAAAGTATGTAATACATTATTGTGAAAATAAAAATCTTCATTGAAAATTATTAAAGTTCTTTTTTATTTCAGCATAATATGAGGGTACAAATATTAAGGTTACATACATTGCCCTTGCCTCCCCTTCCCCCTTGAGTCAGAGCTTCAAGCATGTCCATCCCCCAGACAGTGCACATGGCACTTATTATGTATGTATATACCCATTCTCTCTCCCCCTCCCACCTGCCCAACACCCGATAAATGTTTTTTTTTTTTTTTTTTTTAACATTTTGGTTACATTTTTTATCTTTGCCTTTCCCTGTTCTAAGTGGAAATTATTACAGAAATTCTAAGTTCTAATAATTAAAATTATTAAAGAAGTTCTAAAAAGTTCTAAGTGGAAATTGATATCATCACAATATTAAGTTTTCTTACTGTAGTCATAGGTAAGAAAACTTAATATTGTGATGAAATCAATTTTCCTCCAACCCATCAACAGATTCAATGGAATTGCAATCCTAACCCAGCAGGCACGCATGTGAGTGTATGTGCATGTGCGTGTAGTGTGTGCATGTGTGTGTGTGTGTATGTGCAACTTGACAAACTGATTTTAAAACAAATATGGAAGAACAAGTACAAAAATAGCTAAGACATCCCTAAAGAGAAACTATCCTTCACAAATACCAATAATTATCTATAATAATTATGACAGTATATGTGGTACTGATACAGTGGCAAATAGACTAATAAATAGAATAAGATGCCTAGAAACAAACCTTGCCCAACTTTATACTAGTTAAAAGAGAGATAAGTTAAATATAAGGACACAAAAATAATGATGGCAAAAAGATGAAAAAATATATACCAAAAGAAAATTAAGGTAGCTAAAATAATATTATACAAGATGTAATTCAAGGCAGGAATACTTGCTTGTGATAACAGGGAACATTTATATTGACATATATACAACACTGTGACCAAAAACAGAATACATATTCTTTATAAGTAAGCTTGGACTATTTACCAAAATTGACCATATTATGAGTCTTAAAATCCCAACAAATATTACAGAATTGAAATAATTCAGAATATGTTCTCTGACCCTAATGGAATTAAGCTAGAAATCAATAATAAAAGACAAACAGAAAAATATCTAGTAGTTTGAACATTGAACAATATACTTGTTTATGAGTCATGATTCAAAGAAGAAATAACAAAAGAAATTAGAAAGTTTTCAAAAATTGATAATGAAGATATGAGATATCAAAATTTGTGAGATGCAGCTATGAGCTTTAGAGGGAAAGTTATAGTTTTATTTACATATATTAGAAAAGAATAAAGGCCCAAATCCATAATCTAAGCTTCCATCTCAAGAAATTAGGAAAAGACCATCAAATCTAACACAAAAAAAATAGAAGTAAAAATAAAGGTCCTAGGAAAATTTAGTGACATCGACAATTAATATATAATAGAAAACATCAAAATAGCCAAACGTTTTGTCTTTGAAAAGATTAACACAATTAATAGCATGCCAGTAAAACTGATTGAGAAAAGAGAGAGAAAACACATCACTGATATTAAAAATGAAAAAGTAGACGTTCACTATAGAGCTTACTGGTGCTAAAAATATAAGAGAATATTGTAAAGAAAACTAATGTATTTGACATTTAAATAAGATAGTAAATTCCTTAAAAAGTACAACTTACCCAAACTTACACTAGAATACAAGAAAATCTGAATATTTTTATTAAAACAATTGAATCCATTAGTAAAAGTTTCCCATAAAGAAAATTCTAGACCCTGGTGACTCAGAATAAATAATACCAATCTTAACCAAACTCTTTCAAAGAACAGAAAAAGAAAGAATGCTTTCCAATTCATTCTGTTGAAAGCCAGACATAATATATTGAGACAATAGTCCTTTAGTGTAAAGTTTTATGTTATACTGGCTAGGAGTTGGGCTATGTTTACTGTTTACTGTAGCTGCAGGTGCCAGAGGCTTCCAATTCCTTTAGTGACCTTGTTTTTGTCTCCTCTGTCTTTTTTGGGTTTCCTCAAGTACTCCTGCTCAGAGTCTGTGTCTTACAGCTCTTTCCATTGTAATCTACTGTCATTATACTGGAGCACTGGGGTAAGGTGTGTGGAGAGGAAGTGTTCTATAATCTCATGATTAAATCTCAGTCTCTTAGTGGGCCCGTGTCCCTGGGCACTATCTTTCAAAGGTGTTTCTTTGGTTTTTCCTCCCTTTTAGGTGAGACAGAAAGGCTAGAGGGGGATAGAGTGAGAGCAATGTCCTTCACCTAGGTGGGATAAAGCTCTGGCTCTGGTAAGATCTTTGTCCTCAGAGAGTAGGCCTTTGCAATGGAACATGCCTTGGGCTTATTTTACAAAGATTTCTTTCCCCTCCCCCTGTCAGAGGCAGTAGAGGAGAAACTAATGGTGTTTTTGGAGATAAAACTTATGAAAACATGGGGACCTTTTTAAGACTGTGGCTCCAGAAGCTTCTCAGTCTCATGTTAGTCCACACCCAGCCTCTAGCAATTTGTCAAAATTACCATCGAAATTACTATTTAAGTGCTCCTAACAGTTTATGTCTCCATGTGGCTTCTGCTCCAGAAAATCAGATACCAGCTATGTTTCTCTGGATTTGCGTGTCTCTCCAGATTTCAGGGTGTTGGTTTGCCATGTGACCTCAGTTCTCTGATGGGTCTAAGAAAAATCATTGATTTCTAGTTGTTTCCGTTATTTTCTTATTATAAGGATAGAAGTGACAACTTCCAGGCTCTTCACGTGTTGGAGCTGAAACCAGAGGTTTCCAATTCATTTTATAATGTTACTATAATGAGGATACAAAAAACTTGAAAAGGGCTTTACAAGAAATGAAAATTAATGTCAGTCCATCTCATGAACATGAATGTAAACATTCTGCACGAAATATTAGCAAATAAAATCCAGATATGTGTATAAAGGATAATGTATCATGGCCAAATAAGATTTATTACAAGAAAGGAAGGGGGGTACCATTTGAAAACCAATGTATTAATAATCCAGCATATTAACAAATAACTGAGAATATGATCATTCACTTCCTGAAATCTAAGTTCTTGAAGTCTTTTCCCAGCTTCATCTGGTGTTATTTTCAAGCTTTTTTAAAAAAAATTCAGGATATTGTGGGGGTACAAACATTTTGGTTATATGAAATGCGTTTGCCTCTCCCAAGCCAAGGCTACAAGCATGTCTTTCCCCCATACAATGTGCCCTGTTTCCATTAGCTGTGGGTTTGCCACACACACACCTGACAGGCACTCAGTGAGTATTACTACCATGTGAGCACCTTAGTGTTGATCAATTAGTATCAGTTTGATGGTGTGTACATGTGGTGCATGTTTTTCCATCCTTGTGATACCTCACTTTGTAGGATGGGATCAATCTCTATCCAGGATAATATAAGAGGTGCTAGTTAGCCATTGTTTTTTGTAGTTGAGTAGTATTCCATGGTGTGCATATACCACATTTTATTAATCCACTCATGTGTTGGGTTGTTTCCACATCTTTGCAATTGTGAATTGTGCTGCTATAAACATTTGAGTGCAGATGTCTTTATTATAGAATAACTATTTTTCCTTTGGGTAGATGCTTAGTAGTGGGATTGCTGGATCAAATGGTATTTCTATTTTTAGCTCTTTGAGGTATCTCCAAATTACTTTCCACAGGGGTTGTACTAACTTGCAGCCCCACCAGCAGTGTAAAAATGTTCCTATGTCTCCACATCCATGCCAGCATTTGTCATTTTGGGACTTTTTGATAAAGGCCATTCTCACTGGATTTAGGTGATATCTCATTGTGGTTCTGATTTGCATTTCCCTAATGATTAGAGATGTTGAGCATTTTTTTAATATGTTTGCTGGCCATTATTCTGTCTTCTTTTGAAAAGTTTCTGTTAATTTCCTTTGCCCATTTATTGATGGGGTTGTTTGATTTTTTTCTTGTTGATTTTCTTAAGTTCTATATAGATTCTTGTTATCAGCCCTTTATCAGATGTGTAGAAAGCAAATATTTTCTACTATTCTGTAGGTTGTCTATTCACTCTAATGATAGTTTCCTTGGCTATGCAGAAGCTTTTTAATTTGATCAGATCCCCTTTGTTTATTTCTTTTGTTGCTGTTATTGCTTTGGGGGTCTTCTTCCTTATTTTCAAGCCTTTTCGGAAGACATTGGCTTCTTTTTTCCCAGCAGAGATATGGTTGCTTTTGGCTGGAGCATCAATCCAGTTAGTGATGGTCAAGATGAAAGGTCTGGTTGCCACTGACACACATGACATGGACCAGAGTTACATCAGGTGGAAATAAGTGCTTGAAGAAGTTACAACTTAAATACCTGTGGGAGTTGGGACTGGGGAGGTCCTAGTGAAAAGTGAGCCTATTTGCGCCACAGAGTCCATGAGAAGCTCAGGTCTTTCATTGTTGTATGGTATCCCATTTTATGAATAAACTAAAGAACAGTAAAATGTTTCTGACTAAATAACAGCTGAATGTTTATAATAGCCAGCTGGAAAAGTCCACTTGGACTTTATGTCAGGATCTCAAACGAAACATGCTCAAAACAGTGTCTATACCTCTCAAGCAGACTGTGCCATCTGACTTCCCTCACCCTCCCAATCACCCAGAACTGGAGACTTGTTCTCTTGTATATCATCTCCCTCTTATTATTTGAGGGCTAACTTCAAAACTTCTATATTCATCAACTTTTCCAATCTCTTTTTTATTTTTTGATACAGAATCTCACTTTGTTCCTCAGGCTAGAGTGAGTGCCATGGCTTCAGCCTAGCTCACAGCAACCTCAGTCTCTTGGGCTCAAGTGATGCTTCTGCCTCAGACTCCCAAGTAGCTGGGACTACAGGCATGTGCCACCATGCCCGGCTAATTTTTTGTATATATATTTTTAGTTGGTCAATTAGTTTCTTTCTATTTTTAGTAGAGACAGGGTCTCGCTCAGGCTGGTTTCGAACTCCTGACCTTGAATGATCCACCCACCTTGGTTTCCCAGAGTGCTAGGATTACAGGCGTAAGCCACTGCACCCAGCCCCGAACTTTTCCAATCTAAATGCTAGCATCTTCATTTAGTTTCCCATATTATTGTGTCCATTACTAAATATATGTGTCTATAACTTAACCAAATCAAGTGTACTTGGGTCACTAATTTGTTGTCATAAATTTGTGTTAGGTTAAGAATTATTAAGTAGCAAGTCAGCATCTTTAAAAGTCAGTTGGAATCACTGGCCAGCCTAAGAATAAAAAAATAAAGACAATCCTCACTGTGAAAAGAAATCTTAACCTCTCATTCCTCAATCTCCTAAAACAGCCCCTGAAACAGCTACCCAATCCCAATTCTAGTCACCACATCTCTTGCCACCAATTCTGAGACAAACCTATACTAGAACCCATAACTACAAATCTCATTTGAGGACACCCCATTTTGATGAACTTGCAACTTTTACACCTTGAGATTCTTGCCACTGAGCACTCCCTTTATCTCTACTAGTAGGCCAAGCTTTTTAAAAGTTTCCACTTTGTTGATTTTCCCCATTCAGGTACTTCTTTTAATCCTGACACTATTATATTTTTGCTAACTAATTCTTGTAACTCTCTCTTCCTGACATTGTGCACTTCTGGTTTTCCTCTTACCTCTATGTATAAGGTGGATCTTCCTCTATAGGTTTATTAACAGAATGAGTTTCTGAAGACTCATTCTGTCTGAGGCCCTTTTTCCTTCTCTCTTTATAACTCTTCCTATGAGGCAAACTCATCCACTTTCATGGCTGATTGTTAAAAATGGTATATCCTCATCCTAAATCTCTCCTCTTAGGTTCAGACCAGCATAACCAACGTCCTATTTAACATCTTCCAAGTTTCAAAGATATCTCAAGTTCAGTAGGTCCCAGTGTGATCATATGCTTTCTCTTCAATATCTGGCCCTCTTTCAGTGTTTCATACCTTACTCAGTAGCTTCACCAAATCGGGCATGATAGAAACCCAGGAATAATCTTTAACACCTCCATCTCTCTTATTCTCCATGGTTAGTCCATCAAAAAGTCCTACCAATTTTTCCATCCTACACTTGTCCACTATCACCCATATCCTCTGCTTACACACTAGACCAAGCTATAGTAATTTCTTATCTGGATTATTAGAACAGTCTTTTGAAAGGTCTCCTTGAATCTAGTCTGTCCACCACTAATCCACTCACCACATACAGAATAATAAATAAGAATCTACGTATGTAGTGTCTCCCCAGATAACCTTCATTGGCTGCCCATTGTTCTGAGTATAAGGATATAAAAGTGAAACTGACATGGCTTTCAAGGTCCTGGTAATCTGACACTCTAACAACGCTTTCAGCCACTCTCCCCTTCACTTCTTGCAGTCCAGCCACACTAACCTTATTTTTGTGCCTCAAATGTGCCATAATATCTCTGCCACAGGGACTTTGCACAGCCTTGTTCACTTTCTGAAATGTTTCCTTCTTCTACATACTTAAGAGCTCAGGTCAAACTTCATTTCCTGAGGGAAGCCAGGTAGAAATGCTTTTCATATCAGAGTACAAGCCAAAAGAGGGTTGTACAGCAAAGAAGGAGCACATTTGTACAGTCTTTGTTGTCATTATTCTCTACATTTCTTTTATATGTTGGCAGCTTCATTAACTCTACTTTCCAAAGCCCTCTGTGTCTCCTCAAATCCCCAGAGGTCATAGCTGCATACTTCAGAAACACAAGTCTGCAGTTCTGCACAATGGCCAAGCTCTGGTTGACAACTGACTTCAGTTTCAGATATAAAGAAAACCAATCAATTCCTTCATTGTTCCTGTTAACCTTGGGATCAAGGACTTGTTATTCTTATAGGCTCTGGGGAGTGGAAAGCAAGAAGTTTCCTTTTTGAGCCTTTGTGGACATAAAACTCCAACAATTTAAGGTTTTAGGGACACAGAACTTCAACAGTTCAAAGTTGTTTCTAAATTTAGAATTATTGAAGTTAGAGTGTTTGCTTAGTTGGACAAATACACCATTTTCCTGAGTCTAATATTTAGAGCTTATGTATTTTCCCATTCACAAAATGCTACAGACTATAACTGATGTTCAGCTTGGAATTTTCATAGTGGCTTTTTAAAATTCTCAAGTCATTCTGACTTTGAACCTCTCCAGCCAAAATGTGATCAACGTATTTTACTTCACCAAAGCTTACTTAGCATTTCCTCCATGCTATTCCATCTTAGATTTCTCTTGGATTCTCTCCAGAATTTAGTGTTTAAACTGCCATTTATGGGAACACATTTTGCTAATTGTGCCCCTATTTGGATAAGTCACATGAGCCACATTGCTAAGTTGTGACTACAGCTTCGGCTGCTGCTGAACTGCCCAAGGCAGGAAAATAAATTGCACCAATCTGCTCCAGAAATGAATGGGGCAAAATCCCTAGATTTGATTAGATGTTAGCTTTCAACCATTTGTGTGAATTTTTTTCCTTCTTAACAAAATCATTCTGTTAGCAGTAATTTAACCATCACAAGAGTTCTGACAGGGTATGAATAGAATGAAAGTGTTACTGTCCACCCTAATATAGGTTTCCAGAATCCATGGATCATTCTATTCTACTTGTGACAGTAACACCCACATTAGTTGCTTGATTTACTGCTTCAGTAGTGCCTTAATCATTATATATATACAATACACACACACACACACACGCAAAATGTTTTCATTGTACAAGTTAAATTATATCTCTTTATTATATCCCTCTTTATTCTTTTTCTTTTGAAGCAATTGGTAGGTCTACATATACATCTGTGCATACCTATGATATGAATCCATTGTGTGAAAGACGAAATGTAGTGAGTGGTTGCAAGAAATAAAAATTTCTTTGGGGGCAGTTGATGAATGAAATTCATTCATCCCACATGGACTATATTAAAATCACAGTGCAGTGTCATCCTCTGAGGGAAGGGCTGGACTGGGATGAACTGTGAACTTGCTTGTCTCCAAATGATGAAGCACATAGACTAGATTCCTCACTTATCACAAGCCCACATAGGTATGCCTGCAAAATGGCATCTACAAAACATGCTGCCCTAAGCACAAAAGTAGATTATCTGCTTCTTTTGGTTGATAGCAGTTATTTCAGGGAGGGACTTATCAACAAGTTTCTGCTTGCTATAGTTTAGTGCTTGAATCCTTAGGCCATACTCACGCTCAACCCGAAAAGACATTACTGGACTAGAGAAATGAACCTTGCCTAATTAAAATGTTAACATTCCAAGAATCTGGCATGAGGGAGGAGGAAATCATGAGCAGAGTCTTCTTAAAATTGGCTTTCTGCTTGCCAAATAATCATACACAGGTAAAGGTAATATAAATATATTTTCCCTGGAGGTGAGCTACTGTTTCCAATGCCAAGGTGGAAAACAAGACTGGAGTTGTTGAGGCAAATAAAGAAATATAGGTAATAATAGCGCCACTAAAACTAGAGGTGATGCCAAGCTGCAGCTTATAGGTATGACTTCACATGAGGCCGGAAACAGTGTATCATTACTTTAGATTCGAGTTCTGAGCACAGTTTTTAGAAACTGGAAATAAAATACTTTCCAGATTTAAATTTCAACTTGGCAGTAAAATTACTTTTGTTTTTCATGCTGATTCACCCAGAACATGCCAAAGAAAGTACCAGTAAAAATGTTCATGAAGTTTTTAATAAATCAGAAGACAGAAAGATTGGTTTTTGAGGCTTTCCTGAGTGATTTCTCTAAATGCTTCTTGAATTTGGAAGATGAATTTGCACTCCTTCAGGCTCTGAAGGTCAAGAGAGATCAGCTATGACTTTTCCAGGAAATGAGTAATAGTAAGACCAGGGGACTCATTTCTGGAGGCCTCGAGGAGCTTTTCATCCAGAACCTGTAGGCGGGGCTTTTCCCCAAAAAAGGCTTCAGGGAGTTCCAGAGGCGTGTTGAGGCCTGAAATGGGAATAGCCAACCTAATGTAAGCTTGCCCTGGAAGTTCTGCCAACCCTTCTCAGCTCTCACCCTGGGTTTCCCCACCCAAAGAGGCTAGTCCTTTACATTCCTTCTTGCTCCTTTCTTCTCAGACTTTCACCCCATTGTCCAACCATTTTTTCCCACCAATTCCAAATCTTAGTGCCCATGCAAAAACCTGAGAATTCTTGAATAAGCATCACTTAGAATTTTCTCTTCTTGGAAAATATGGAAGGCAACTGCTGCCAAAGACTCACACCCAAGCTGTACCATGGAGGATTCATAAGAATCATTGATGGGAGGGGGGCACATTCATAATTCTTTAAAAGTGCATGTTCTGTTTGGAGAAAAATTTATAGTTTTAAAATGCAGTTAAGTGGCTTCATCCTCTTCATTTATTTATTTAACAAAAATTTATTGTGTACCTACTATATGCCAGGTGCAGTGTTGGGAGATATTATGATACAAGACAAAGTCACTGCCCATGAAAATTTTATGATGTGGTGAAGAAGAGAGGCAAGAAAAACAATAATTACAACATAGTGCTATAAAGACCATGAGAGATGTATATTCAGTCAATATGGCATGGGTAGTTAAAACAGCTTACCAGGAGTTGGGGGCACAATTCCTAGAGTCCTGAATCATGAGTAAGAATTACTGAGAAGATTGTGTGTGTATATGTGTGTGTGTGTGCATTGTAAACTACATGAGGGCAAGGACCACGTCTGTCCTGTTTATCAAAGTAGTGCCATCCTTTAGCACAGTACCTACCTAGCACATAAGAGGTACAAAATAAATGTTGGATGTTGGTTGAATTAATAATTAAAGAAATTTTATATGGAAATACATGTATGCAAAAAAATAGCCAGGAAACTTCAAAGAATTCAGTATGAGTGTATGCTGAATGTAGCAGGAAATGAAACTAGAGGATTAAACAGTGACAGAATATTCAGAGCCTCTGTGCATCTCTAAGAACTATGAACATTATTGAAGGCCATGGGAAGCCATTATGGATTTTTAATAGAGAAATGACAAGGTCAAACTTGCCTCTTTGGAAGACCACCTTTTTGGCAATGTGGGAGACAGATGACAAATTGAACACAGTGAGCACTGTGCACCAGCTGGCAGGCTGTCCTACAATCCTCAAGGTGCAAAAGACTCAAGATAGCATCAGAGGAATAGAGATGAGGTGGTGGTTTTAAGAAACACTGACAACCTAAAATTCATAAGACTTGCGTTTCACTGGGTGTGGGTGATCACGCGAAAGATGCAACCTGCTAGGAGACATACCACAGAAGACTCAGAAGACAATGGTTTGGTTTTCCTATCTATAAACAGCAGAACTATATTTGGGCCTCCCTGCATTGTGGTCAGAGCAATCATCTGTGTATCTTCTGCATGGAGATAATTCAAAGGCCTCAGAGTTACTGTAAAAACAATACTTCTAATTGAGGATAGCTGGTGAGAAGTGTTTTTTCCCCTGACACCAAATATGTGGTGTCTTTTCCAACATCACTTCTCTAATTCTCCTACACAAACAGAGTTCTACAATTCAATTCTGACACTAGCGTCATATTCCACAGGTTTAAGGGCTCAGTCCCACAAGGCAGCCCTCACTTCAGATATTGGGTATCCAGAGCACCCATGCTTCTGCATGAATCAGCTACAAAGTAAGGGATTCCCATAACTCCTCTCCTCAAGTATGATAATTTGCTAGATCAGAACTCAGGCAAATGCTATTCTCATCATTACAGTCTGTTAGAAAGGATACAAATGAACAGTCAGATGAAGAGGTACATCGGGTAAAGTCTGGAAGGGTCTCAAGCTCAGAAGCTTCTGTCATCACCATTGGGTTGGGGTGTGCCATACTCATAGCACATGGATGTGCTTGCCAACTCAGAAGCTCTCCAAACCCCTTCATTTAGCGCGTTTTATGGAAGTTTCGTTACATAAGCATAATTGATTAAATTATTAGCCATTGGTGATTGACTCAATATCCATCCTTCTCCCCTCCCTGGAAGTTGGAGGGTAGGACTGAAAGTTCCAAGTTTCTAATCAAGTCTTGGCCTTTCTGGTGACCAGAACTTATCCTGAAGCTGCCTAGAGGTCCGCCAAATGTCACCTCACTAGGTCAAAAAACACTCCTATTGGCCCATATCACTCAAGAAATGCCAAGAGTTTTATGGGCTCTGTACTAGGAACTGGGGACAAAGACCAAATACATATTTCATATTATACCACAGCCAGAGAAGAACAACATGAGTTTATGCAATAGTCCTGAAAACCAAGAGTTGGAGCCACATGGCACCCTATCTACCACCGTCCCCTGGCAGTCAACCTTCCAGCTTGATATTGGAAGAGAAAGGATCATGAAGTGGGTCTTTCAGCTGCCCTGGTGACTGAAAACAAAACAAGGAGATACTGTCCAAAAAAGAAAGGTGAGTCAACCCTCTTAAAAGACCTTCTTCCTGTAAGTTTCCCTTTGAGTTTTCATTTTGAGTGAATTTTGTTCATTCTCAAAATATCAGTGTAATTTGGTCACTTTGATGAGAAATGAGAAAATGCCAGCGTTGGAATTTTTCTGCCAAATCTGGGCCTGCCTCTATGTAGGCAGTGATGCTCGATATTTATTACTTTGTTTCCAAGAAAGGCCTTGATCTTGGAGGTCTCCACACAAGTGTAAACTGACAAATCATGCTCTTCTGAGCAAAGGGTGATGAGTCAACAGTGAGATTGTGAGGCGAGGAGCTACTGAGATTTTAGAACATGGGGAATTGCTGGTGTTGCTCAGCTTTAGAGGAGTTCAAGATATCACCAAAAGCCACTTTTGAAAGCTTTTTACACAGCAATGTGATCGTGTAGGCAGAGAAGAGAAGCAGCCCATACTTTCTTCAGTATTCTCTTTCTTCTCTGTGGTGCCTCCAGTTTCTCCTCTCCTTTTTCCCACTCACTTGCTTCCCAACTTTCAGGAAAATAATCAATAGGCTCAATTCTTCATAGTTAAGTGTCATTGTTTATTTCCCACAAAAGCATATACCTTTCAGTAAATGGCAGTGTCTTCATTCAAATCTGAATCTGTAGGGGAATGTATTTGGAACTTAGGCAGAAGATGGGAGAGAATCTTCCTGGTACCCTTGGGCTCACTATTGGTAGGCAAACACCTAGTCTACTTATCCTACTCATTCTTGCAAAGAATGATCCTGGCACTTACAATAGACAGTAAAGGATAAAGCAGAAACCTATACCATCAACTGTAGGTCAAATTCCATTAAGGTGAATTCCAAGAGCGGCACACATTCTTTAGCTCTATTGGAATGTCATTTTACTTACTGCTAGGTGAACTGACCGAATTTAACACTAGTTTGGAAATAGTTGATGTAATTGGATAGATGATCTCAAAAGTTCCCAACTCTAAACTGCTGTGAATCCTGTTAATTCAATCCCTATTAAATTCTACCTCTGACCTGGGGTAAGGTAAATAAAATGGAAGAAGTTTAGGTTTACTTATTTTTGTTTTTTTCTCAACTAATATATGTTAAAGCGATACATGACAATATTATAAAATCCATCATATAATGAGTATATAAAATATGAAGTAAATCTCCCTGGTTTCTCTTCTTAGAGTCAACACTATTAATATTTCTTATAGATCCTTCCAGATATTTTCAATTCACACACAAAATCTTAGGGTTTTTAAAATAAGAAATTTCCCATTATACAGTACTGCTAGAAACAGAGATATGTGATATATTTTATATTTTGATGTATTTAATTAATTATTTCTAGCATCTCTCCAGTTAAAAAATTGTTTTTAAAAATGATTTGCATAATAGTTAAATCAGCCTGGTACTGGCACAAGAACAGAAGCATAGATATCTGGAATAGATCTGAGATACTAAAGATGAAACCATCAGTATACGGTAATCTAATCTTTGATAAAGCTGACAAAAATATAGATTGGGGAAAACAATCTCTCTTCAATAAATGGTGCTGGGAAAACTGGCTATCTACATGCAGAAGAGCAAATCAGGATCCCTACCTCTCACCTCTCACAAAAATTCAATCGAGATGGATAACAGACTTAAACTTAAGGCATGAAACCTTAAGAATTCTAGAAGAAGATGTTGGGAAAACCCTATCAGACATTGGCTTAGGCAAAGAATTTTTGAGGAAGACCCCCAAGGCAATCACTGCAGCATCAAAAATAAACAAATGGGATCTGATCAAATTAAAAAGTTTCTGCACAGCCAAGGAAACCATCAGTAGAGCAAATAGACAACCCACAGAGTGGGAGAAAATATTTGCTCTCTACACCTCTGATAAAGGTCTAATAACAAGAATCTATATAGAACTTAAAAGAATTAGCAAGAAAAAACAAACAATCCCATCAAGAAATGGGCGACAGAAATGAAAAGAAACTTCTCCAAAGAAGACAGAATAATGGTATGCAAACATATAAAGAAATGCTCAACTTCTCTAATTATTAGGGAAATGCAAATCAAAACCACAATGAGATACCACCTAACCCCAGTAAGAATGGCCTATATCAAGAAACCCCAAAACAACAAATGCTGGCGAGGATGGGGAGAGACAGGAACACTATTACACTGCTGGTGGGACTGCAAATTAGTGCAACCTTTGTGGAAAAGAATTTGGAGATACCTCAAACAGCTAGAAATAGAAATACCATTCGACCCTGCAATAGCATTGTTGGGCATCTACCCAAAAGAGCATAAGACATTCTATTATAAAGACATCTGCACCCGAATGTTTATAGCAGCACAATTCACTATTGCATGGTCATGGAAACAACCCAAGATCCCATCAATTCATGAGTGGATAATTAAAATGTGGTATATGTTCACAATGGAATATTTACTCAATCCTAAGAAATGACAGTGAGCTAGCACCGTTTATGCTATCCTGGATTAAGCTTAAGCCTGTTATCCAAAGTGAGGTGACACAAGACATGGAAAATGGGCTCTACATCTACTCTCCATCAAATTGGTACTGACTGATTAAAACTATGGTTTTCAAATGGTGGCAATGCTCACCAGGGATTGCGGGGGGTACCCAATCTTAGGGAGGTGGTGAGTATTTTGGAGGGGAAGGGCATAACTTCAACCCTTCTTAGGGAGAGGCAAAGATACACAATGTAACCAAAATGTCAAAAAAAAATCAAAACAAAACTTTTTATTGGGTGGTGGGCAGGCGGTAGGGGGGAGGAGGAAAGGGGTGTATGCTTCCATAATGTGTGTGATGCACACCACCAGGGGATTGGACACAACGGGGGGAGGGGGGACAGGGGCAATATTTGTAACCCTAACAATATTTTTACCTCCATAATATGATGAAATAAATAAATAAAAAAAGAAAAAAAATAAGTCAGACAATTTTTCATATATAATATCCAGCATTCAAATATTATCAAGCTTACCAGGAAATAAGGCTGCCTAATTGAAAACAAAGTGAAAGATAGACCATACAATATACCTATAGGAGTTTCAGATTTCAGAATTATAAGGCACAGGTCTTAAAATGTGTGTGGCTTATACATGCCAGAAATTAGATGATGTGATTTTAATTACATCAGAGAACTCTGTATTATGAAAAATGTCAAATGGAAATTCTAAAACTGAGTAACATAATACATGAAACTTGGAGCTAAAAAGATCGATCTAGTATCATTTTAAAATAGAAGAACAAATTCATGAACTGGAATATCAGTGCCAAAACACAAGTTTGGATTACCATTCAAAAAAATAATTACTATAAGTTGCCACATTAACAGAATAAAGGAAAAATATGTATTCCAATAGATCAAAAAATTCAATATTCAGGTATTCATATTTGGATAAAATCCTAAGAATTAAGAATAGGAAAAAATGTGTTCAATCTTATAAAAATTTTATCTGAGAAATAAAATAAAATTAAAACTAAAAAAAATGATTTGCATAACATATGCACATAAGCAGCACAACATTCTTGGATTATTTGAATAAACTGGAGAATTTTTAAAACATTTTATTTTTTAATTTCAAAGTATTATGGAGGTACAAATGTTTTTGGTTACAAGGATCACTTTTGTAATGCTTGAGTCAGGATTATAAGTGTGCCCATTACCCAGATAGTGTTCATTGTACCTGATAGGTAAGTAGGTTTTTGCCCATCCCCTCCTCATCCCCAATTGATTTCCCTGTATAGACATGTGTGCTCATCAGTTAGTTCCACTTTAATAGTGAATACAAAAAAAATTTTTTTTAAATAGTGAATACACATGGTGTTTGTTTTTCCATTCTTGAGATACTTCACTTAGGAAAATGATCTGCAGTTCCATCCAAATTATTGCAAAAGGGATGAATTCATTCTTTTTCATGGCTGAGTAGTACTCCATGGTATACATATACCACATTTTCTTAACCCACTCATAAATTGATGGACACTTGGCTTGATTCCACATCTCTGCAATTGTGAATTATGCTGCATTAAACAATTGAGTGCAGGTATCTTTTTGATAAAATGACTTCATTTCCTTTGGGTAGATACCTAATAGTGGGATTGCTGGATCTAATGGTGGGTCTACTTTTAGTTCTTTGAGGAATCTCCATACCGTTTTCCATAGAGGTTGTACTAATTTGCAGTCCCACCAACACTGTTCCTTTCTCTTTGCATCCTTGTTTTTGAACTTTTTAATAAAAGCTATTCTGATTGGGGTAAGGTGATCTCTCATTGTGGTTTTAATTTCCATTTCCCTGATGATTAGTGACATGGAGCATTTTTCATATGTTTATTGGCCATTAGTCTATCTTCTTTAGAGAAGCTTCTTTTTATGTCTTTTGCCTACTTTTTAGTGGGGTTATTTGATTTTTTTTTTCTTGCTGATTTGCTTGAGTTCTTTGTAGATTTTGGTTGTTAGTTCTTTATCAGTTGTATAGTTGTGAATATTTTCTCCCAATAGACAATAGGTTGTCTATTTGCTCTGTTGATAGAAGTTTTAACTTTAATGAAGAAGTTTTACATTTAATCAAGTCTCATTTATTTATTTTTGTTGTTGCTGTGATTGCCATTGGGATCTTCTTCATGAATTCTTTGCCTGGACCAATATCTAGATAGTTTTTCAACATTTTCTTCTAGAATTCTTACAGTTTTATGCCTTACATTTAAGTCCTTTAGTCATCTTGAATTAGTTTTTGTGAGTGTTGGGAGATATGGATCCTGTTTCATTCTTCTGCATATGACTATCCAATTTTCCCAGCACCATTTATTGAACAGGGATTTATTTCCCCAGTGTATCTTGTTGTTTGCATTGTCAAAGATCAGTTGGCTGTATGTGCAGCTTTATGTCTGGGTTTTCTGTTTAGTTTCATTTGTCTATGTCTCTATATTTGTGCCAAGACCATATTGTTTTGGTTACTATAGACTTGTATTATAGTTTGAAGTCTGATACTGTGATGCCTCCAGATTTGTTCCTTTTGCTTAATACTGCTTTTGCTATTTGGGCTCTTTTCTGGTTCCAAACAAAGCATAGAATTATTTTTTCTGTATCTGTGAAGTATGACATTGATATTTTGATGGGGAGTGCATTGAATCTGTAAATCACTTTTGGAAGTATGGACATTTTAACAATATTGACTCTATCAATCCATGAGCATGATATGTTTTTCCATTTGTGTGGATCATAAGCAATTTTTTCCTCAGTGTTTTGCTGTTCTCCTTGTAAAGATCTTTAACCTTGTTGGTTAAGCATATTCCTAGGTATTTTATTTTCTTTGTAGCCATTGTGAATGGTATTGAGACTTTGATTTGACTCTCAGCTTGACTGTTATCGGTGTATAGAAACACTACTGATTTGTGTACATTGATTTTGTAACCTGAGCCTCTTGGTGGAGTCTTTGGGGTTTTCTAGATATAAGGCCATATTGTCAGCACAAGGTGATAATTTGACCTCCTATTTCCTGATTTGGATACCCTTAATTTCTTTCTCTAGCCTGATTGTACTGGCTAGGACTTCCATGACTATGTTGAATAGATGTGGTGATAATGGGCATCCTTGTCTTGTTCCAGTTCTTAGTGGGAATGATTTAAACTTTTTGTTATTCAATATGATGCTGGCTGTGGTTTTGTCAATATGGCTTTTATAATTTCGTGATATGTTCCTTATATGCCAAGTTTGTTGAGGGATTTTTTTTCATGAAATGGTGCTGAATTTTGTTGAATGCTTTTTCTGCATCTATTGAGATAATCATATGATCTTTGTCTTTGCTTTTGTTTATGTGGTGAACCACATTTCTAAATTTATATACACTGAACTATCCTTGCATCCCTTGAATGAAGCCCACTTGGTCATGGTAGATTATCTCTTTTTTATGTTCTGTTGAATTTTGTTTGCTAGTATTTTATTGAGGATTTTTACATCTATATTCCTAAAGGCATTGGTCTATGGTTTTCTTTCTTTGTTGTTGTTGTGTCTTTTCCTGGCTTTGGTATCAAGGTGATACTGGCTTCATAGAATGAATTGGGGAGGATTCCCTCCTTCTTGATGTTATGGAATTCTTTCTGCAGTATGGGTACCAGCTCTTCTTTGTAGGTCTGGTAAAATTCTCCTGTGAAACCATTTGGTTTGGAGCTTTTTCTTTGTTGGAAGATTTTTTTTTTTTATTGCTGCTTCAATCTTGTTGCTCCTTATTGTTCTCTTCAGGAATTCTGTTTCTTCCTGCTTTAGTCTTAGAGGGTTGTGTGTTTCCAGGAATTTGTCCTTTTCCTCTATGTTTTTGAGTTTATGGGCGTAGAGATTTTCATGTTATTTGCAGATGATATTTTGTATTTCTGTGGTACCAGTTGTCAAATCTCCTCTTTTTTTCAAGTCCTCATAAGTTTCATTTATTCATTTACTTTTTAAATTGCAGAATGTTATAGGGACACAAACACTTTGGTTACATATGTTTCCTTTGCATTGCCCGAGTCAGAGCTACAAGCATTCCCATTCCCCAGAAACTATACGCCGCATCCATTAGGTGTCAATTTACCCATTCCCTCCTCTCCCCTCCCACTTGCTCAATACCCAATGATTATTACTTCCATATGTACACATAAGTAAGCAATTGTGAACTAATACATCTTTTATTATCCTGGATGGAGCTGGAGTCCATCCTTCGAAGTGAAGTATCACAAGAATGGAAAAACAATCACCACATGTATTCACCATTAAATTGGTACTAATTGATCAACACTTTCTCATTTATAATTGAGCTTATTTGGGTCATTTCTCTTCTGTTCCTGGATAATATAGCAAGGAGCCTACTGATTTTGTTTATTTTTGCAAAGAACCAACTTTGTGTTTCATTGTTCTTTTGTATAGTTTCTTGGTTTTGATTTTATTTAGCTCTCTTCTGACCTTAGTTATTTGTTTTCTTCTGCTGGGTTTGGGATTGTATTGCTCTTATTTTTCTAGTTCATTGAAATATGTAATTAGATTATTAATTTGGGATCTCTCTGTCTTTTTTTTCTTTTTTTTTTTTTTTTTGCAGCTTTTGGGCACACACTTTATTGTATTTTTTTATACATCCATTTCCCAAACAAGACATGTTTATTCATTGTTTTAATCCTCATAGCTCATCATAGGACTTAACACATAGTAGGCACTCAACAAATATTTGATCTTCAAAGCATGACCACTCATGCATCCATAATCCTCTTTTTGTAGTATGAAGAAGGCTGATATTCAGGCCCCCATGTAGATTTTGAGGAATATATAATTCCCAATAAGCTCTTTTGTTAAAGGTGAGAAACAGCTCTAGTGTTCAATTTCAAAATCAAGATGACATTCAGGTGAATGTGTCAGGTGGTTTGGTCATTAAAAGATAAAATACCAAACTATATTTGCACATCACTTTTTCCCTTTCCTTCATTTTCTCTGTCCTTATGAAAGCAAAGGATTTATTATAGTTCTCACCAGCTATAAGAGCCCTGAATAATATTTGACCCTATAAGGGCTTTTACTTCAGTTTTTTTCACATATAAAGGCTGTGTGTCGAGATCGAAGATTATCCACTATCTTCTCTTCTATCTCTATGCCTTTTCCTACTTCTCCCTCTGATAGCAATAACTTGGTTTCTGAGTCTTTGGTTACGATAACCACACAGGACTGTCGTGATTCAAGGATATTAGCCACCACCACTTGATGTTGATAAATTTCCAAAGCGTTCCGAGCACGATTAATTACAATGGAGGGATCAGTCTCCAACTTAAAAGAAATTATAAATGCCTTGGGAGCCCAATCTTTAACCAAAGGAGAAAGCATTTTTGGCACCATCTTCATTGTTATCTCCACTAGAGCATTTATCACTCTGTATTGTAATTATGTCTGTGTCCAGCTCCCTCATTAGATTGTGAGGTCCATGAGGGAGGACGGTGTCTTATTCATCTCTGTATCCCCAGAGCCTAGCGCATACAGATGCAGAAAGGCCATCTCCAGATCAAGAGAAAATTAACCCAAGATTGGTTATAGGGGATCAGATCTCTGGAAGAGAAGCGCCCATCACCTGCAGTAGGCCCCCAGATGACTGGATCTTGTGTTCAGGCATTTCAGAAACAGGAACATAGAAATCTGACACGGCCGCAGCCAGGTAAAACATCGCAGTAGAGCCTGGTCCACGCGCCGTAGTGGTGAGTGGGCAGGTCACTGCCTTAGTTTTGGCAGTAGGCCTGGATCTTGCTGGGTCTGGAAGTGCGTGGTAGTTCTGCCCCAGAGCTCAGCGAAGATGACAGTGCGCTGTGAGGACTTCTCGGCTTGGTGGGCATCCAGAAGGATCACATTTTCCTCAGGTTACTTTCCTAGCCTTGGTAAAGAACTCCTCTCTGTCTTTTTGATGTAGGCATTTAAGGCTACGAATTTTACCCTTATGATTGCTTTTGTTAAATCCCACAGACTTTGATAGTTTGTGTCCTCTTTGTCATTCAATTTGAGGAATCTTTTGGTTTTCATCTTAATTTCTTCATTGATTCAATAATCATTCAGCAGCAGGTTGTTTAATTTCCATGACTGTGTAGAATTGAGTGTTTTTTTTTTTTTTTTGGAGTTGATTTCAAGTTTTATTACATTGTGGTCTGAGAAGATACATGATATGATTTCTGTTTTTTTGAATTTGTTGAGTCATTTTTTGTGGCTTAAAATACGATTAATCTTTGAGAATGTTCCATGTGCTGATGAGAAGAATGTATGTTCAGTAATTTTGGGGTAAAATGTTCTGTAAAATATCTGTTAAGACCGTTTGTTCTAGAGTCCCGTTTAAGTCCAGTGTTTATTTATTTTCTGCTTGGATTATCAGTCCAGATCTGTCACTGGGGCATTGAATCCCCCCACCATTATGATGCTGATGTTTATCTCTTTCCTTAGACTAGTAGGGTTTGCTTTATGAATCTAGATGCTCTTGCGTTAGGTGCATAAATATTTAAGATTGTTATGTCTTGTTGAATTTCTCCTTTTACCATTATATAGTGACTATCTTTGTCTTTCTTTACTATTTTTGATTTAAAGTCAATTTTGTCTGATATGAGAATGGGTACACTGCTTTGTTTTGATTTCCATTTGCAGGGACTATTTTTTTCAACCCTTCACCTTGAGTCTATATGAGTCCTTGTGGGTTACATGTGTTTCCTGGAGATAGCAGATACTTGAATTGTATTTTTTTATACATTCAGCAAGCCTATGTTTCTTGAGTGAGGAATTCAAACCATTCACGTTGATTGATAGAATTGATAAATAAGATGCTGTTCTATTCATCCTGTGGGGTAGTACTTTATTATTTTGTTTTACCTCTTGTACTGTTGTTTTGTATGAACTCTGAGCTTTAGCTTTTGGGCAGTTTTACACTGGTGGGTGTCTATTGTGCTGATCCATGCATAATGAATTTCTGAGTCTTGACAAATTTCTTCAGTATTTACTTGTCTGGAAAAGCCTTTATTTCCTCTTCATATCAGAAACTTAGTGTTGCAGGATACAAAATTCTAGGCTGGCAGTTGTTCTGTTTAAGAAAACTGAAGATGGGACCCCAATCCCCTCTGCTTATAAAGTCTCAGTTGGGAAGTCTGTAGTTAGCCTGATGGGTTTTCCTTGTAAGTTACTTGATATTTTTTCCTTATGGCTTGCAGGAGTTCCGCCTTCATGTTGACTTTGGCCAGTCTGATGACTGTGTGTCTTGGTGATTGCCTCTTTGTAATGACTCTCCCAGGTGTTCATTGAGCTTCTTGTACCTGTACATCTAAATCTCTAGTAAGACCAGGGAATTTTCCTGGATTATTCCCTCAAATAGGTTTTCCAGCCCTTGTGCATTTTCTTCTTCACCCTCAGAGATGCCTATGAATCTTATATTTGGCCATTTTACCTAAACCTATATTTCTTTATTTTTATTTATTTATTTTTATTTCAGCATATTATGGGGATACAGATTTTAAGGTTTCAATAAATGCCCATTTCCCCCCCTCCTCCAATAAGTCTGAGCCTTCATCATGTCCATCCCCCAGATGGTGCACATCTCACTCATTATATATATATATATACCCACCCTCCTCCCCCCTCCCACCTGCCCACTACCCTATTACTGTAGTACCTATGTGACCACTTAGGTGCTGTTCAGCTAATACCAATTTGCTGGTGAGTATATGTGGTGCTTGTTTTTCCATTCTTTGGAAACTTCACTTAATGGTATGGGTTCCAGCTCTAACCAGGAAAATATAAGATGTGCTATGTCACCATTGTTTCTTAGAGCTGAATAGTACTCCATGGTATACATATAACACATTTTATTAATCCATTCTTGGATTGATGGGCACTTGGGCTGTTTCCACAGGCTTGCAATTATGAATTGTGCTGCTATAAACATTCGAGTGTAGGTGTCTTTTGTGTAGAGTGTCATTGGATCTTTTGGGTAGATGCCCAGCAATGGGATTGCTGGAGTAAATGATAGATTCACTTGTATTGCTTTAAGGTATCTCCATATTGCTTTCCACAGAGGTTGAACTAGTTTGCAGTCCCACCAGCAGTGTAGGAGTGTTCCTCTCTCTTCTCATCCACGCCAGCATTTGTTATTTGGGGAATTTTTGATAAAGGCCATTCTCACTGGAGTTAAGTGATATCTCATTGTGGTTTTGATTTGCATTTCCGTGATGATTAGAGATGTTGAGTATTTTTTCATATGTTTGTTGGCCATTCTTCTGTCTTCTTTAGCAAGTTTCTGTTCAAGTCCTTTGTCCACTTTTTAATAGAGTTATTTGATGTTGTCTTGCTGATTTTCGTGAGTTCTAAGTATATTCTAGTTATCAGCCCCTTATCGGATGCATAGGATGCAAAAATTTTCTCCCATTCTGTAGGTTGTCTGTTTACTTTCATGACTATTGCTTTGGCTATGCAGAAGCATTGTAGTTTGATCATGTCCCATTTATTGATTTTTGTTGCTGCTGTGATTGCCTTTGGGGACTTCTTCATAAACTCTTTGCCCAGGCCGATGTCTAGGAGAGTGTTTCCAACTTTTTCCTCTAGAATTCTAATAGTTTCATATCTTAGGTTTAAGTCTGTTATCCAGCGTGAGTTGATTTTTGTGAGAGGTAAAAGGTGTGGGTCCTGTTTTAGCCTTCTACAGGTGGCTATATAGTTTTCCCAGCACCATTTATTGAAAAGGGATTCTTTTCCCCAGCATATGTTTTTGTCTGCTTTGTGAAAGATTAGATGGCTATATGAGGATGGTTTTATATCAGGATTCTCACATCTGTTCCACTAGTCCATATTCCTATTTTTGTGCCAATACCATATTGATTTAATTACTACAGCTTTGTAGTATAGTTTCATATCTGGCATATTAATGCCTCCCATTTTGTTTTGTTGCCTAGAATTACTTTTGATATACAGGGTCTTCTTTGGTTCCACATGAAGCATAAAATTGTTTTTTCTATATCTGTGAAGAATGCTGATGGGATTTTAATAGGTATTTCATTGAATGTGTAGATCAGTTTGGGAAGTATAGATATTTTAATGATGTTGAGTCTGCCGACCCGCCAGCATGGTATGGATTTCTATCTGTTTACATCCTCTGCTCTTTCTATCCTGATGAGATAGTTCTCCCTGTAGAGGTCTTTTACCTCCTTGGTTAAGTATATTCCTAGGTACTTTAATTTCTTTGTCGCTATTGTGAAGGGAATTGAGTCTTTGATTTGGTTCTCAATTAGATTGATATTGGCGTATATGAATGCCTCTGATTTCTGTGTATTGATTTTGTATCCTGAGACTTTACTAAATTGATTGATCAGTTCCAGGAGTTTCTTGGTTGAATCTTTAGCGTTTTCTAGATACAATATCATATCATCAGCAAACAGTGAAAGTTTGATCTCTTCTGCCCCTATTTGGATACCTTTGATTCCATTTTCCTGTCTGATTGCTGTAGCCAAGACTTCCAGCACTATGTTGAACAGAAGTGGAGATAGTGGGCAGCCTTGTCTGGTTCCAGTTCTAAGTGGGAATGATTTCAATTTTTCCCCATTCAGTATGATGTTGGCTATGGGTCTGTCATATATGGCTTGTATCATTTTTAGGTATGTCCCTTCTATGCCTATTTTCTTAAGTGTTCGTATCATGAAAGGGTGTTGAATTTTGTCAAAAGCTTTTTCTGCATCTATTGAAAGAATCATGTGGTCTTTGTTTTTGCTTCTGTTTATGTGGTGAATTGCATTTATAGATTTACATATGTTGAACCATCCCTGCATCCCTGGGATGAAGCCCACTTGGTCGTGGTGGATTATTTTTTTGATAAGTGTCTGAGTTGGTTAGCTAAGATTTTGTTGAAAATTTTTGCATCTATATTCATTAGGGATATTGGTCTGTAGTTTTCTTTTTTTGTTGCATCCTTTCCTGGTTTTGGTATCAGAGTAATGTTCGCTTCATAAAAGGTGTCGGGGAGGTTTCCGTTCTTCTCGATGTTGTGGAATAGTTTCTGCAAGATAGGTACTAGTTCTTCTTTGTAAGTGTGGTAAAATTCGGGTGTGAAGCCATCTGGACTGGGACTTTTCTTTTTAGGGAGATTTTTAATTGCTGTTTCTATTTCAGCTGTTGAGATTTGTCTGTTCAGGGAATCTATTTCTTCCTGGTTGAGCCTAGGGAGGCTGTGTGTTTCTAGAAATTTGTCCATTTCCTCCACATTTTCCAGTTTGTGTGCATAAAGATTTTTGTAGTATTCATAAATTGTATCTTGTATCTCTTTGGGATCAGTTGTGATATCTCCTTTTTTATTCCTGATGGAGCTTGTTAGAGATTTCTCTTTTTTGCCTTTCATTAGCTTAGCCAATGGTGTGTCAATTTTGTTTATTTTTTCAAAGAACCAACTTTTTGTTTTATTAATCTTCTGAATAGCTTCCCTGTTTTCAATTTCGTTTAGTTCTGATTTGATCTTGTTGATTTCACTTCTTCTGCTGGGTTTGGGGTTGGTCTGTTCTTCTTTTGCCAGCTCTTTGAGTCGTTTCATTAGAATGTCTATTTGTGATCTTTTTGTCATTTGGTTATAGGCATTTATGGAGATAAACTTTCCTCTCAGAACTGCTTTATCTGTGTCCCAGAGGAGTTGATAACTTGTCTCTCCATTGTCGTTTTCTTCATAGAATTTTTTTATTTCCGTCTTGATTTCTTCATTTATGAATAATCATTTAGTAGGAGGTTGGTTAATTTCCACTTTTTTGTGTAGAAATGTGAGTTTCTGTTAGGGTTGATTTCTAGTTTTATTCCACTGTGATCTGAGAAGGTACATGGTATGATTTCTATTTTTTTAAATTTCTTGAGATTTACTTTGCGTCCTAGGATATGGTCAATCATAGAGAATGTCCTGTGAGCTGATGAGAAGAACGTATAGTCAGTGGATTTTGGGTAGAATGTCCTATAGATGTCAGTCAGACCCAATTGTTCCAGGGTTTTGTTTAAATTCATTATTTCTTTATTAATTTTCTGTTTGGAGGATCTTTCTTGTGCCATCGGTGGGGTGTTGAAATCTCCGGTGATTATGGAGTTGCTATTAATTCATTTGTTTAACTCCAGTAAGGTTTGCTTTATGAATCTGGGTGCACCTATGTTGGGTGCATATATATTTAAAATTGTTATCTCTTCTTGTTGAACTGTGCCCTTCACCATTATATAATGACCCTCTTTGGCTTTCACTACTTTTGTTGGTTTAAAAACTAAATTGTCTGGAATTAGAACTGCCATGCCAGCCTTCTTTTGGCTTCCACTTTCCTGGAATACTGATCTCCACCCTTTTACTTTTAGTATATGCATTCTTGCAGGTTAGATGTGTTTCCTGAAGACAGCATATACTTGGCCTGTATTTTCTTATCCATTCAGCCAGCCTATGTCTCTTGAGTGGAGAGTTTAAGCCATTCACATTTATTGAGAGAACTGATAGGTAAGGTAGATTACTGTTCATTCTGTTGGGTTGGATGTTGTTGCTTTGATTTCTCTCTTGAGCAATTGTATTATCTGGCTTTTAATATCTTTGGGTTTTGGTTGTTTTTATATTTGTGAGTTTTTATTATGGTACTCCGTGCGTAGCACTGTTTTGAGTAGTTCTTGTAGGGTTGGTCTTGTCTTGGTGAATTCTCTGATACTTTGCTTGTCTGAGAATGTCTTTATTTCTCCCTCATATATGAAGCTTAGTTTTGTAGGGAATAAGATTCTAGGCTGGGCATTGTTTTGTTTCAAAAGAGTGAGAATGGGGCCCCAGTCTCTCCTTGCTTGTAAAGTCTCATTAGAGAAGTCTGATGTTATTCATATTGGATTTCCCTTGTATGTCACTTGCTTCTTTCATCTTACAGCTCTTAGAAGGGCCTCTTTAGTTGATATTTTGGTCAGTCTGATGACTGCATGACATGACGTCTTCATGTTTGCAATGTATCTCCCAGGGGTCCCCTGGGCTTCTTGAACTTGTATATTGAGATTTTGACCAAGGCCTGGGAAATTTTCCTCTATTATATCTTCAAAAAGCTCGTCCAGCCCTTGAGTGTTGTCTTCTTCCCCTTCTGCTAACCCTATGACCCTCACGTTAGGTTTTTTCACATAATCCCACAGCACTTGTAGGCTTTGCTCTTTTCTCTTGTTTCTCTGCTCTATCTCTGTGACTTATTTATTTAATTGGAAGGTGTTATCTTCTATCTCTGAGAGTCTTTCTTCTGTGTGATCTACCCTGTTCTTGAGACTTTCCACAGTATTTTGTAATTCCCTGAGTTGATTCTTCATCTCCAGGACTTCAGTTAAAGTTTTCTTCACTGTGTCGATCTCTTAAGTGAACCTTTGTTCCATATCCTGGAGGCTTTTTGTGGTTTCTTTGTTTTTGTTATTGAGTTGTTGTTGCAGGTCGGTGAGTGTTCTTATGATCCACATACAAAATTCCTCTTCTGTCATTTTGGTTGCCTGATTTGGGTTGGTGTCCGTTTCTAGGGGGCTGGTGCTCCTCTTTGGGGGTGTGTTTTCCGTTTGGTTCTTCATATTTCCTGAGTTCCTTCGCTGATTTCTTCCCATGTTGATCAGTTGTTGTTTCTTTCCTTTAGGTTTTTGTTTAGGTATTCACACACCTTGTTTAGTTTTGAGCCGTTAGGTGGTGTCTGTGGGTTAGATTCGACCACTCCCTGTATATTGAGTCAGTGGGTGCTATGAAAAAGCTGTGGAGGATGCCGTCCCTGTCAGTAGGTGGCGCTTGCTTGGAGGGACAGGCTATGCTGTTGATATTGTGTCCTGTTATCAGCTCTTGTTCTGGGCGGAGCTGGGTTGGGTAAGCCTGCCCTCAGGAACCACCAATGCTGTTAGCAGGGGTCAAAGTTCTGGTCTCTGCTTCCAGGAAAAGCTGTCCGGGCGGGGCTGGAATGGTCCTCCTCAGCCAGAAAGTCTGGGTATAGGGGTGGGGCTGTCTGAGACCTGCAGTCTGGAGCGGGTCTCACTTCTTTCCACTCTTCCCAACTTGTCAGCTACTCCTGGGTCTCTGCTAGCAGGCCAGACCACAGGCCACCAGGCCTCCCCGGACTGTGATGCCGGCGGGGAGGTTCCCTGTGCAGGAATGCCACCTGGTCTGGGTGTATGGTCTCCTTTTGGGAGGAGAGTTGCCCTCTAGGACACTGATCTGCCCCTGAAGGCACACACACCTCAGTAAGCTGTTCACATATAACCCTTCTGTGCCCCGGGCAATGCTAGCCCTCAGTGCACGGGATCTGGTCTGCAGGTCCGACCTCTGGGTCCCAGAGTTCAAACTGTATCCCCAACAGGGAGAGGAGTTCTGGTCCCAATTCACCCACAGGGATCCCAAGCTGGGTCTATGTCTCTCAGCCTCTGAGTAGTCACCGTTCTCGTGGGAACACCATGCCAGCAGCACTTGGGAAGGCTGGCGGGTAGGGAGCTCACAATCTGAGTTCCCCTGAGTCAGCTGTAAGGTCCCAAAGGGAAGGTCCCATTCCCTGGAGGTGCCTCTGGCTGGTGGCTGTATTGTCTCTCTGGGCAGCCGCGGGTAGGGTCGGCGGGAGGGGGTGAGGAGGCAATATGGCGCCTGCCGTGTGGCTCAGGTCTGTGCACACGGAGGTGCCGGGAGGAATTTGGGAGCCTGGTGCCACGTCAGCTACAGGCTCACCACTGGCTGGCAGCAGCCGTCTCTGGGCTGGTGTCCGCAGGTCTCCCCACCCACTGGGTAGCCCACCAGCAGTCCCAAATGCTGGGGAGCGGAGACAGAAAATCCACCTACCCTTGCTGCTGGTCTCCAGGCTGCTCCGGTAGTCTTAGCCTCCAGTTCTTCTCCACAGCCTCCTCTCGTGGAGTCTCCCGGGGTCTCAGGTACCCCTCCTTCCAGCCCTCGTCCTCTGTATGCTCGTCTTCTTGCTTCTTTTTTCTAATTTCTGCTATAATCTGTCTTTTCTGCAGAGACACTCTGTCTGGTGGTGTTTCTCATCCGCCATCTTGATCCTCCCCCTAAACCTATATTTCTTTTAGGCTTTGTTCATTCTTCTTACTCCTTTGTTCTTTATTTTTGGTTGATTGAGTTAATTTTAAAGAGTTGTCTTCAAGCTGTGAGATTCTTTCTTCTGCCTGATCTAGTCTATTCTTAAAACTTTCCACTGTGTTGTGTATTTCCTTAAATGAGTTTTTCATTACCAGAAGTGGTGTCCTGCATGGGTTGAGAGCATGGACTTCCTGTGGTTGGAGGGGTGCTCTGTGAGTATGCTATAGCTGGGACCAACACTGCACTCTCCTCTTAGTTCTGCCCACCTGGCCTCTCTTACCTCTTGTTATTAGTTCATGACTCTCCCCTCCATACCTTTGAGCAACACAATCAAGTCCAGGCGGTATGAGATCTGACCTACAGGCCTGGCACAGGGTTTCCAAAGAGCAATTCCTGACCGTGTCAGGGAGAAGTGTGCTTATCTCAAATTGCCTACGGGGTGCTCAAGCAGGTTTGATGCCCCTCCACTTTGGAGTGTGCTGTGCTCTTATGGAGTTGTCAGGCATGTAGCACCAGGGAAGGCCAGTAAGCAGGAAATTCACAGTCTGAACATGCCTTAGTCTGCTGCAGGACTTTAAGAGGAAAGACTCTCTTAGACTCTCTATAGAAGTCTCTATAGAGTCTCTATAGAAGTCTCAGTGTTGTGGCTCAATTGTCTCTCTCAGAAGCCATGGGTGAAATAGGAGAGAGGGAGGAAAAGGGTCTGGATTGAATAAAGCTAGACTCTGATCATCTCTGCCCCCCTCTCTGCGAGACAGCCTGCTTGGAATGTCTTGGCCCCAGCATCACTCAGATCCCTTGGGACCCACTGGACCCCTGTGGCCCCTACAGTCTGGGCTGCTATTGGGAAATGTTTGCATGAGAACAAGCAACCTAAAAACCGAGAGGCTGAAGCCACTTAGGGGGAACAAAGGTGCATGGCGTGTAAAGAAGCAATATGGTGCCTGCTGTCATAGTTCAGGTCTGTGGTGATGGGAAGCACCCCAGGGGGGCTAGAAGCCTGGTACTTTGTCCACAAGTAACTCCCAGTTCTCTGGCAGCAGAAGCTTTTCAGCTCATGGGGGTAGAATGACTCTCCAGCAGCTCAGAAGCCTGCTGACTGTCAGAGATGGGCGAGAGGGAGAAAAACACTGCTCTGCTTATCCTTTTCACCAGACTCCATGACTCTTAGGGGTTGTTCTCCACCAATATTTTGCTCCTTTTTGTTCTACTCTGAAACTTCTTCCCATGGAGTCCCCCACAGGTTCTGGCATCCTTCCCTCAGAATTACACCCAATCTGTGTTTATCTGTTTGGTTTTCTTTTTTTATTTTTCCTATCTTTCATCTAAGACCTTTCCTACCTACTGAGATGCTCTGGCAGCAGGTGTCTCTGATCAGCTATCTTCCTTTCCCATGAAACACTTGATTTTTATTGGTAGTTGAGTTCTTTTCAAAATAACAGTTACATTAATCATAGATATGTTTACACTAAATTAAAAGTGAGCAAATTAATGACAGGAACATGTTTGTAATCAGTCTTTAGACAGGCGTGTGTGTGCCAGGTGGTTTGTATTTAGCACTAACATTTCATTAATTGAGTCATTATTTTATATAATACATAGTTTCAAAAAAATCCTTTAGTGTACTTGATGTGCCTCCTTGAAGCTGTAACTATTTGAGATATTAGTAAGTTCCTGGCACAATGCTTTTGGAAAGAACCACCCTTAACTCTATTCTGTGTCTCAAAAATGACAAATTAAATAATATTGGAAACATTACAGCATAATTAATAGCAATGGTCAGATAATATCTGTATGACTTTAGCTTTGTTGATTTTTGAAGAAAATAATACCAGGGAAGTGACTTCTTAACTTACTGAAATGCCTTTTAACAAACCATTTTTAGCTTTGTCAAAAACCTGGACTCCAAGCTCTTCATTGTTGCTAAATGCTAAGCTCTGTATCTCAGCCAGACCTCCTGATGTCTAAATTGATCCTGTTAACTACACAGTTGCTAGGCTTCCACTTCAACCTGAAATGACTCTCCCAGAGACCAGATGGAACACTTTGAGAGTAAAAATCCAACCCTTGCATAAAATCCTTATATCAGTAATGGGATACATCCCTGAAAATGGTGTAAAACAGCTTCTTCTGATGAATAGTGGTTTGTTGCTTTGCCTTCAAAATTGTAGATGACAACACAGCAGGTGCAATGGCACTAGTGCATGTGGGGCTGTCAGCTGGGATCTGGGGGTTTTCCTGAACTTACACATCTTCTAGAAGGCATCCGTATGGAGGAAAACTTAGGAACTTCTCCTTCTAGCATCAGGAGGCAGACGATCAGCATTTGCTGAACTATGTACCACAAGAGCAGTACTTGAACATAATGTCAAAAGGGCTGCCTTTGTTTTATTCCCAGTAGGATGTGAAGGGAAACTATACAGAAGGTCAATATTAGACATATATAACTAAGCAGCTAGACTTGCAAATCTTACAGAAATATCCTTGAGGAATATAGAAAATGAGAATAGAGGTGGGGAAGAGAATGGACTAAGGGAGGCCTAAGGAAAGGTACTTAATTTTTTGTGGAGTGGGAATAACATGTGGAACTTAGAGTGACTGTAAATTTAGCATATTAAACTAATTGGATTTGAAAAATTACTGGCCTAGTCAACAGATGGAATAAACAACAACAGCAAAAAAAAAAGAAAAAAAGAAAAGAAAATGGGGGATTTACTTAAAGATTTTTTTTTAAATAGAGAGATTCAACCTAAGATGACTTCCATAAACATGCTACATTGCAGAAATGATAGTGTGTTGAGAAGGAAAATGGCAAAATGGAAAAAGTCATGGAAAGAAATACAGATAGTAAAGTTTCAATAATTAAGTTGGTGTATGCTGCCTTAGAAGAAAATATGGAATCATGGTGGGGTGGATTATATTAGTGACCACTAATGAAACGCATTTTTTTCAGTATTTATGCCCTAATATAGACCCCTTCAAAACTGACCTCAGTGTTGTCAGCTGATGTGTTTATCCAATGGAACATCAGCAAGGAAGAAGTATACAAAAGCTTGATAAGCCCTTTACATTGGGGCTTGTCCTCTTGGAACATTTCTTCTTCAAAGCACTGTTGCAAAAACACTTGGGACAGATCATGGAATAAGGAGAGAATGTGAAGAGAGTGACCCTGCAAGGTGAAAGGCCACTTTACATATTACAACTCCGTCCAAACTCCCAGCTGATTGCAGAGAAAAAGAACTTTCTAGCTATTGCCAGTCAATCAATTTGAGAATAATCATGAGAATAATGAATTGTTGTTGTTTTATTTAATAAGATACTAAGTTTTGGTGGTTTATTATGCAGTGGTAGATACCTGAAACTCATGGTCATGTAAAGACTCTCATTTATTGTTGAGGAAACTGGGATAGAAAGTAATCAAGAGATTTTCCTAAAGTCCTACAATTAGTTAGTGACACAACTAGGACTAGAACTCAGATCTACTGAGAGCCAAAACTCCTGTCCCCAACATGACCCAAAACATGACTACTAATATGTAACATCTATTGACAAATTTCTCACTGCCAGGTGCTCTGTCAAGTATTTTATATTCATTGAAGTATGTACTATCATTATCCCATTTTACAGACCAGGAAACTGAAGCAGAGAAATAAAGTAATTTGTGTGGAGTCATATAGAAGGTTAGTTGCTTTTGGCAAATGATGTAAGTCATTCAAGGCTTTTCTATGAAAACTTCCTTGACAAATCCCAGTTCTCAATGGCTGTCCCTTTATTCATTCTCTTTATTAGATATCTATTTAAGCCCTATTGAATACTACTTTATGTTGGACAAAAAGGGTACAAAAATGAACAAAGCAGAGACTTGACTTTGAGAATCTCAAAAATTACCAAGATAAGTCGATAAGCCCTACATCAAAGGTATAAGTTGAGTCCTCTTCATTATTCATTAAGCCAATTTGATTAATTGCTGACATTGTGCCCTATAGAATTCTAGGTGCCAGGTGAACCAATTAGACAGAGTTCTTGTCTTCAAGATCCCACAGTCCAGCAGGGCAGGCAGTTCATAATATGTTAAATACATTGAGAAAAGTGCTCTGAACAAATTTAGGAGGCAGCTGTCATATGACAATGGTCTGGGGATGGAAAGCTAAAAAGGAGTAGTAAGAGAGGAAGTCAAGGAAGATCTCTGAAATGGTAACATTCAAGCAAGCAGATACGTGAAGGAGGAGGGGAGCAGGAGGAGGAGAGGAGATGCATTACAGATACAGAAAACCGAAAGTGCAAAGGCCTTGAGATGAGACAGAGTTTGACACATATCTGAAACCAACAGCAGGCTAGTGTGACTGGAGCAGGGTAAACCCAAGTACTTAGAGGTGGTAGGAGATGAGGAAGACAAGATCCAGATCATGTAGGTCTTAAAAGATTTTACTCTTAGTGTGGTGAGCAGAAGTTGAGAAGGAGATGATGTAGTGCTGAGATCATGGGTTCTAGAGCCATGACTATCTGGGTTCATTTTTCAGCCCAACCCTTAGTAGGTGTGTCATCTTGGACAAGCAACTTAAACTTTCTGTGTCTCACCTTGCTCATCTATAAAATGGGAATAACGAGAATATGTATTGTTGTGAAGATTAATGAGTCAATAGACGTAAAGGGCTTAGAAATGTACTTGACATGAAGTATTCAATCCTTGTTAGCAATTAAGCATGTAAGGAGCATGATCCAAATTTCATTTTTTAAAGGTCACTCTGGCTACAGTGTTAAATGGAGAGGAGGAGGTAGGAAGAGAAATAGGAAAGACGAGGGTTTGGCATTTAATATAAACTGGAGATTTTGAGGGCTTGGACTCTTAAGTTCCATGCTCTTGGATAAGACTTCATTGCCTCTCCAGCTGGATGAGGTCATTTGATAAGTAGCTATAAGGAGATGGTCCCAGTATAGTCAGAAATGGAGCTTGGTTTAAGGTGGACTTTGCACTTTCGGTTTTCTGTATCTGTAATGCATCTCCTCTCCTTCTCCTGCCCCCCTCCTCCTTCACGTATCTGCCTGCTTGAGTGTTATGACTGCCTGCCCTGCTGGACTGTGGGATCTTGAAGACAAGCCAGATTCATAGCCACTAGGATTGGCAGTGAAGACAGAAAGATTTCTGAGGTGGTAATCATCTAGTTCGACAGGGCAGGTGTGAATCTAGATCACTTAGATCACCTAGAATCATGGTGATTGAGTAGGGGACTGCGTTTCTCGCAGGCAAGCTGAGAGAAATTGGTGGAAACTAATCTGGTTTCACAAGCATTTCTGAGTGTCTACCAAGTGTCTACTGTGAGAAGTCCCAATAGGCATTCAAGGCAGAGAATCAACTCTAAACACCAGCAATGACTCAGTCTCAGCAATGCTAAATTGTGACTTTCTTAAGACTTGGAAAGTTATTATTCATATATTTCTTGAAAAATATATTTATTGTGATAGAATTCACATAACATGAAGTTTAACATTTTAAAGTATATTATCTAATGAGTTTTATGATTATATGGAATCATACAATATGTTTGATGTTTTGTGTCTGGCTTCTTTCACTCAGTATAATGTTTTCAAGGTTCATTCTTTTTGTAGCATGTACCAGGACTTTATTCTTATTTATGGCCAAATAATATTCATGTACAAGGTTTTATGAGGGCATATGCTTTAAATTCTTTTGGGTATATACCTCAGAGTGAAATTGCTGCGTCAGATGGTAACTTTAATTATTTGAGGAGCAACCAAACTATGTGCCAAATGGACTGCATTTTTTTACAGCCCCACCAGTAATATATGAGAGTTCCAGTTTCTCCACATTCTTACCAACACTTATTCTTGTCCATCTTTTTTATGATAGTCATTGTAGTGGGTGTGAAGTGGTATTTCATTATGGTTTTGATTTGCATTTTCCTAATGACTAATGATATTGAACACATGCTTGTTGGCCATTTGTTTATTTTATTTGGAGAACTGTCTATTCAGAGCCTGTGCTCATATTCTAATTCATTCAATTGTCTTTTTATTGTTGAGTCATGAGTTCTTCATTTATTCTGGGTATAAGGCCCTATCAGATATATTATTTGCAAATATTTTTCTCCCATTATGTGGATTTTCTTTTCTTAATAGTGTCTTTAAGTTTTTAATTTTGATGAAGTCTAATGAATGTATTTTTTTCTTTTTTTGCTTATGCTTTTGGTATGATATCTGAGAAGATTTTGCGTAAACCAGGGTCATGAGGATTTACTTTTTTGTTTTCTTCTGAGGGTTTTATAATTTTAGGTCTTACAATTAGGTCAATGATACCTTTTGAATTAATTTTTGTATATGGTATGAAGTAGGAATCTGACTCCATTTTTTTTTTTTTTTTTGCTTGTGGATATCCAGTTATCCCTGTTCAATTTGTTGGAAAGACTATCTTTCCCCTCATTGAATTGTCTTGGAACCTTTGTCAAAAATCAATTGACTATGAAATCATATTAATCTGTGATAACTACTGTACAACTTAGGGTCCTGAGCCTTGATGATTCGTAATTTAACTGAGTTCAGACTTCACTCAGATTTAACCTGGATTGATCTTTAAAATCTGCCACTGGTGTACTATGCTGATCCTTTATACCACCAACCTCAGGGACACCCCCAAGTTTAATTCTATCTGCCTCCAAAATTTTGTGTCTCTCTCTGGTGTGGTATGTGAGTGAAGGGAGCAGAGGTGGATGAGCCATGGTAAATAATTAAGGTTTAAATATGATTTTCAAGTATAGTAAATGGATAGAGGGCTAGGTAGGAAATATTCATGGAGCTAGAATAAAAATATATGGGTCATTCAACAATAATAATCGGAGACTTCAATATCCCACTTTTAATAATGGATAGTACAACTAGACAAAATATCAACAAGGGAAGAGAAGACTTAACACAATAAACCAACTGGACCTAAAAGATATCTTTAGATCACTCCGTGCAACAATAGCACAATACACATTCTTATAAGTGTACATGGAACATTCTCTGAGATAGATCCATATGCTAAGCGGTAAAACAAGCCTTCATAAATTTAAAAGTATTGAAATCATATAAGGTATGTTCTCTGACCACAAAGGAATGAAATTAGAAATAAATAGAAAAATTGGGGATACAAATGAAATTAGGAAATACTTTGGGATGAATGAAAGTGAATATACAATATACCAAAATTTATGGGATGCAGCTAAAGTGGTGATTAGAGAGCAATTTATAGCTATAAATATCTATATCTAAAAAGAAGAAAGATCTCAGATCAATAATCTAATCTTTTACCTTAAGAAACTAGACAAAGAAGAGAAACTAAACCTAAAGAAAGTAGATGGAAGGAAATAATAAAGATTATAGCAGGAGTTAATGAAATAGAGAATAAAAAACCAATAGAGAAAATCAACAAAAGCAAAAGTTAGTTCTTTAAAAAGATTGACAAGTACTCACCAGCAAATTGGTTTCACTGATCAACACCTAAGTGGACATATAGGAATAACATTTATCAGGTGTCAGGCAGGTGGTAGGGGAGGAGGGGATGGGTATATACATACATAATGAGTGCATTACGCACCATCTGGGGATGGACACGCTTGAAGCTCTGACTCAAGGAGAGAGGGGGGCAAGGGCAATATATGTAACCTTAACATTTGTACCCCCATAATATACTGAAATTAAAAAAATTACAAAATGGGTGACCCTTTAGATAGACTGACCAAGAAAAAAATAGAAAAGAATTTAATTACTAAACCAGGGGTGAAAGAGGTGACATTAGTATCAAACTTACAGAAATAAAAAGGATTGTAAGGAAATAGTCTGAACAACTGTATGGCAACAAATCAGATAGCACAGATGAAATGGAAAAATTTCTAGAAAGACACAAACTACCAACACTCATTCAAGAAAAAATAGAAAATCTGAATAGATGTATAACAAGAGATTGAGTTAGTAATTTAAAAATTAGCTTTACTGATGAATTTCACCAAACATTTAAAGACAATTCAATACTATTTATTCACAAAATACTCCAAAATATAGAGGAGGAGAGAACACTGGCAAACTCATTCCATGAGGCCGGTATAAAAGGATTATATCATGACCAAGTAAAACTTATCTCAGGAATGCAAAGTTGATTTAACATCAATCAATCAAAGTAATACAGCATATTGATAGAATGATGGAGGAAAACCACGTGATCATTTCAATAGATGCAGAAAAAGCATTTGATAAAATCTAATACTTCATGATAAAAGAAAACCACTCAGCAAACTAGAAATAGGAGGAAACTTCATCCTTCAGAAAATGGGCATCATGAAACATCCACAGCTATCATCATACTTAATACTGGCTACTTTTTCCCTAAGATCAGAAACAAAACAAGGTTGTACATTCTAACTGCTTTCATTCAACATTGTACTTAAGGGTACAGCCAGGGTAACTAAGCAAGAAAAATAAATTAAAGTCATCTAAATTAGAAAGGAAGAATTAAAACAATTTCTACTTTTAGATTACCTGATATTACATATTGAAAATCCTAATAAACACATCCCAAACAATTGGAACCAATAAAAACATTCAGTAACATGGCAAAGTACAAGATCAATATAAATAAATCAATTATATTTCTAAACATTAACTTTGAACATCTGAAAGTGAAATTAAGAAAATAATTTCACTTTCAATAGCATCAAAAAGAACAAAATACTTAGGAATAAAGTTAACAATATAAGTGCAACATTTATACTCTGAAAACTACAAAGTATTGTTAAAAGAAAACCTAAATAAATGGAATATTATCCCATATTCATGATTTGAAAGACTTAATATTGTTAACATGGCACTATTCTCCAAATTGATTCAATCTTTATGAAAATCCTATCAGGCTTTTCAGAAATTGACAAACTCATCCTAAAATTCATGTGGTAATTCAATGTTCTAACAATGGTCAAAACAATCTTGAAAAAGAAGATCAAAATTGGAGGACTCACCATTCCCATTTTCAAAACATACCACAAAGATACAGTAATTATAACAGCATGGTAATGGCAGAAAGATAGACACATGGATCAATAGAATATAATTGTGAGTCCAGGAAGAAAACCTTATATTTATAGATAACTGATTTTTGACAAAGGTGCCAAATCAATTCAATAGGGAAAGAATAGCCTTTTCAACAAATGATGCTTGGACAACTGAATATCCATATGCAAAAAAACAAAAAATGAAGTTAGACCTCTACCTCATATCATATACAAAAATTAATTCAAAAGGGATCACAGACCTAAATATAAGAGCTAAAACTATGAAACACTTAGAAGAAAATAGTAGTAAATCTTCATGACTCTTCATTAGGCAAAGACTTCTTAGATATGAAACCATAAGCATGAGCAACAAAATATTAGTAATAGATAAATTGAATTTCATTAAAATTGAAAACTTTTGTGCTTCAAAGAACACTATCAAAAAAGTGACACCATAACCCACAGAATGGGAGAAAATATTTGCAAGTCATATATCTGATAAGGGACTTGTATCTAGAAAATATAAAGAACAGTTTCAAGTCAATAATAAAAAGATTTAACTCAGTTATAATATAGACAACAGATCTAAATAGGCATTTCTCCAAGAAGATATACAAATGGCCAATAAGCACACGAAAATGTTCAATATCATTAGCCTTCAGGAAAATACAAGTCAAAACCACAATGAGATACCACTTCACACCCAGTAGGATGTCTATAATAAAAAGATGAATAAGTGTAGATGAAGATGTGGAGAAACTGGAACCCTAATACACTGCTGGTGGAAATGTAAAATGGTGCAGCTTCTTTGAGAAAAGTTTTCACAGTTTCTCAATAGGTTAAACATAGAGCTATCATAGGTAACCAATAATTCCATTCTATTTTTTCTCATTTATTTTTAAAAATAAATATGTATAGAATACCAGACACTCTTTGATGTACTTTATAAATATTGTCGTTTTCCACAAGAATGTTATGAGTTAGGTACTATCATCATCACTATATTACACATGAGAAAATGGAGATGCAGGGAGGGTAAGTAACTTGCCAGAGGTCACACAACTGATGAATCAGGATACTAGTGTTTGATATCAGGATACTAGTGTTTGATATCAGGATACTAGGCACCTGACTGAAGAGTCCATACTAAACTATGAACTTCCATGCTTCCCATATAAAAATAAATATTTGAAACATTTATGTAATAACAATTAGTCCTTCAGGAACAAACCAAGGACATCCCTTTTACCACTGCTTTTCTTTTTTTCTTTTTAGAATGTTTTAATTAATTACTTAATTAATTTATTTTTAGTGTGTTTGATTAATTAATAAAAGTTTCTACTTTTACTGAGGTAGATACAAATGACAAATAAAAATTGTATATATTAATATTTACACTATACAATGTGATGTTTTGATATACATCATAAAATTATTACTATAATAAAGCTAATTAACATATCCATCATCTCACATACTTAAAATTTTTAATGGTGATATCATTTAAGAATGACTCTTAAGAAATTTCCAGTATATAATACAGTATTATTAACTATAGTCACCATGCTGCACACAAGATTTCCAGAACTTATTTGTACTGCACAACAGAAACTTTGTGCCTTTTAACGAACATTTCCACATTTCTCTTAATCCCAAGCTCCTGGCAATAACTATTCTACTGTCTGCTTCTACAAGTTCAACTTTTTAAGATTACACACATAAATGAGATCATGCAGTATTAGTTTTTCCATTCCTACTTTATTTCATTTAGTATAATTTCCTCCATGTTCATTCATGTTATCAAAAATGACAGCATTTCTTTCTTTAAAGAGGTTAAATAATGTTCTGTAATTTTTGTGTGTGTGACCACAAGCATCACATTTTCTTTATTCATTCATCTGTTGATGAACACTTAGGTTGATTTCATATCTTGGATATTGTGAATAGTGGTGCAATAAACATGGGAATGTAGATATCTTCAAGAGATACTGATTTTATTTCCTTTGGCTATACAGACAGTCCCTGACTTACCAATGGTTTAATTTATGATTTTTTGACTTTATGATGGTGTGAAAGCAATATGCATTTAATAAGCTCTTTGTCTTATGATGAGGTTATATCTTGATTGGGGAGCATTTGTATACACAGAACAGGGATTTTTGAATCATATGGTGGTCCTATTTTTTTCTTTTCTTTTCTTTATTTTTTTTTAACACTACTGAGGTAAGTAAAGTGGTCCTATTTTTTGAGAAATCTCTGTACTGTTTTCTATAATGGCTGTATCAATTTACATTTCCATCAATAATTTGGAAGGGTTCCCTTTTCTCCACATCCTTGCTAATACTTATCTTTTGTCTTTTTGAGAATAGCCATTCTAACAGGTATGAGGTGATATCTCATTGTCGTCTTGATTTGCATTTCCCTGATAATTAGTGATGTTGACAATTTTGTCACACACCTGTTGGCCATTTGTATATTCTTTTGAGAAATATCTATTCAGATCCTTTGACCATTTTTTAATTGGGTTATTTATTGTTTGAGTTCGTTTTATGTTTTGGATATTAACCCTTTATCAGATGTTATGGTTAGCACATATTTTCTCCCACTCCACAGGAGAAATGTAGCATGTCTTTTTGCTCTGTTGATTGTTTCATTTGCTGTGTAGAAGCCTTTTAGTTTGATGCAATCTCGTTTGTCTGTTTTTGCTTTTGTTTCCTGTGCTTTTGGTGTCATATCCAAAACATCATGATGAAGACCAATGTCAAGAAGCTTTCCCCCTATGTTTTCTTTTTGAAGTTTTGTGGTTTCAAGTCTGACATTAAATTTTTAATCCATTTTGAATCAATGTTTGTGTATTATATAAGAGTCCAATTTCATTCTTTTGCATGTGAATATCCAGTTATACCAGAACCATTTATTGAAAAGACATTTTTTTCTCTCACTGTATGTTCTTGGCACCTTCGATAAAGATAAATTGACTGTAAATGAATGGATTTATTTCTGGGCTCTGTATTCTGTTCCATTGATCTATATGTCAGTTTTTATGACAGTACAATGCTGTTTTAATTACTGTAGCTTTATAGTGTATTTTCAGATCAGTTAGTGTGATGCCTCCAGCTTTGTTCTTCTTGCTGAAGATTGCTTTTGCTATTCAAGATCTTTTGTGGCTCTATATGAATTTTAGGATAGTTTTTTTCTATTTCTGTAAAAAATGCCATTGGAATTTTGATAGGTATTACATTGAAGTCTAGGACTGTGGGGACTATTCTGGTTCTGAGGTGGGCCTGGAGGTTGAGTCTTCAGGGGCCATCCTAAAGTCTGGGGCTGTGGAGAGCAGCCTGGTACTAGAGTGAGCTTTGAGCCTGTATTCATGGGTGCTGGCCTGGTGGCTATGGCCACAGGGTCTGGCCTGGAGGCTGGTGCAATGGCACTGACCTGGTGATGGGGCAGGCATGGATCCTTGGACCATGGGAGTTGCCTTGGAGCCTGGGGTCATGGGAGCAGGTCTGACACTGGGGTGATCCTGGAAACTGGGTCTGTAGGAACATTCCTAGGGCCTTAAGTGTATCAAGATATTTTAAGATTTCCTTTTGATTTCTTCTTTGCTCCATTGGTTGTTCAGGAGCATATTGTTTAATTTCCACATATTTGTGAATTTTCCAGTTTTCCTTCTGTTAGTGATTTTCAATTTATTACCATTGTGGTCAGAAAACATACTTGATATGATTTCAATCTTATTAAATTTATAGACTTGTTTTGTTGCCTAACATATGATCTATCCTTAAAAATTTCTATGTACACTTAAAAAGAATGTATATTCTGTCGTTGGAATTATTACTTCTTTCACATCATGCTGGAAGTCCTAGCTAAGGCAATAATACAAGAAAAAAAAATAAAAGGTATACTGGTTAGTAAGGAGGAAATTGAACTGTCTTTTATCATCAATGGTATAATCATCTATAGAGATAATGATCATCATCATCTATATAGAAAAAAGAATCAAGAAAAATCTCTTGGAACTTATAAGCAATTGTAGCAAGGTTCTGGGTTACAAGGTTAATATACAAAATTCAATCACTGAATTATAAACTAGCAATGAACAAATGGACATTGGAATTAAAAGCACATTACCATTTACATTAGCAACTCCAAAAATGAAATACTTAGGTATACATCTAAAAAAAATATGTATAAAATCTATAGGAGGAAAACCACAAAATTCTGATGAAAAAATTAAAGAAGAATGAAATAAATGGAGAAATATGCCATGTTCATGGTTAAGAATATTTGATATTGTCAAGATATCAGTTCTTCCCAACTTTATATATCAATTCAATGCAATTCCAATCAATATCCCAGCAAGTTATTTTGTGGATATTGATAACCTGATCTTAAAATTTATATGGAGAGGAAAAAGACCCAGAAAAGCCTACTCAATACTGAAAGAAAAGAATAAAGTCAGAGAAATAACACTACCTGACCTCAAGACTCACTAGAAGGCTACAGTACTCAAGGCAGTGTGGTATTGGTGAAATAATTAGAGCAATATATCAATAAAACAGAATAGTGAGACTAGAAATAGACTTATATAAATATAGTCAACTGATCTTTGATAAAGGAGCAAAGGCAATCAATAAAGGAGCGATTACAATAGAGTGTAGATAGTCTTCAAAATGATACTAGAACAACTGGACATTCACATGTAAAGAAAAGTGAATTTATAAATAGGATCATGAGACCTAAATGGAGAATGGAAAACTATGAAACTCCAAAAGTTAACTAGGAAAAATCCTATTTGACTTTGGGTATGGGGCAATGCATTTTTAGATACAATACCAAAGGTAAGAATCTATGAAACAAAGAATTAATAAGCTGAATTTCATTAAAGTTAAAGATGTCTGCTCTGTGAAAGACAATGTCAAGAGAATGAGAAGGCAAGCCATAGACTAGGAGAAAGTATTTGCAAAAGACACATCTGATAAAAGACTGCTATCCAAAAATATACAAAGAACTCTTAAAACCCAACCATAAGAAAACAACCCAATTTTAAAATGTACAAAAGACTTGAATAGAGATATAGATGGCAAGTAATCATATGAAATGGTGTTCAACATATGTCATTAGGAAATTGCAAGCTAAAACAATGATGAGATAGCACTTACATACCTATTAGAATGGCCAAAATCCAGAACACTGAAAATATCTAATGCTAGCAAGGTTATGGAGCAATAGAAGCTCTCGTCATTGCTGGTGGGAATGCAGATTGGTACAGCCACTTTGGAAGACAGTTGAGCAACTTTGTGCAAAATTAAACCTACTCTTGCTATATGATCCAGCAATTGTGTTCCTTGGTATTATTCGAATGAATTGAAAACTTATGCCACACAAAATCCTGCATGCAGATGTTTATAGAAGCTTTATTTATAATTGTCAAAACATAGAAGCAATCAATATGTCCTTCAGTAAGTGAATGGGTAAATGAACTGTGGTACACCCAGACGATGGATTATTAGTCAGCTCTAAAAGGAAATGAGCTATCAAGCTCATATAAAAAGACATGAAGGAAGCTTAAATACATATTACTGAGTGAAGGAACCCAATCTGAAAAGGCTGCAAACTGCGTGATTCCAAGCATATGACATTCTGGAAAAGGCAAAACTATGGAGATGACAAAAAGGTCAGCGGTTGCCAGGGGTCAGGAGGGATGGGGAATGAATAATTGAAGCACAGAGGATTTTTAGGGCAGTAAAAATATTCTATGTGCTACCACAGTGGTGGATACATGTCATTATTCATTTGTCAAAATCTATATACAACACCAAGAGTGATTCCTAATGTAAACTATGGACTTAGGTGATAATGATGTGTCAATGTAGGTTCATCAATTGGAGCAAATGAATCACTCTGATATAGATGTCAATAGTGGTGGAAGTTGTGTGAGTGTGGGCACAGAGAGTATAAGAGAATTCTCTGTGCTTTCTTTTCAGTTTTTCTGTGAACTTAAAACTTCTATAAAAATAAATTTAATTAATTAAAAATATTAGTCTTCTTGAAAGACTGACTGTCCCTTATATATGGTAATGAACCACTATGGAAAACTAAATCTTTAATTTAGTTTAAAGAGATAGATACTACCTAGTAAGTATCAGAGCTGGTTATAAACACAGTCAAGTTGGCTCCATTGTCCATGTTATCAACCACTATGAAATATGTCTCTCAGTAGAATATTTTGGACTTTGAGGAGTCCCAATAGTTTACACACTTTCCCATCTGAGTTTACAGAACTCAAAAGATGAGGAAAAAAATGTCAGCTTTGTTACTGCTAAAGCTGGTTGGAGAGTGAGGCTTAGGTGGTGACAAATTGTCTGCCTGTCACAGGCCCACTGGACAGCCACAGGCCTCTCCCATGGACACCTGCAGCAGAAAGGCAAATGCCAGAGACAGAAAGGAGCAGATCTACATTTGCCCAGTGTTTTCTCACAATTTCAACCATCAGAAATCTAAGTGAGTGCTGGACAGAGGTCAGGAGTGTGACTACAGAAAAGACAGGAAATAAATGTCTCAACTCCAGCCAAATAGACAATTTGTTTATATGTATGTACATTAAGACGTCCTTAAAAAATAGAAAGTATGCAATTGGAAAGCTTTCTTTAGTTATACGTGGTGTAACACAGAAAGAAGAACCCCATTTTAAGCATTAGGAGACATGGTGTGACCATGGACATTACATTTAATTCCTCTGAGATAGTAATTAACTACTCCATCCAAAATTCTGCAAATAAAATATCTTTCATAAGAACAGCTTAAAATAAAAAACAAACAAACAAACAGAAACAACTATTCTCCTCTCCATATATAGAAAAAAGAAGAAAATTCTTTCTTAAGCGATTTTCTTCCTCTGGATTCATTTCCCTAATCATACCAACCTAAGCCATTGATTACCATTATTGTGTATTTTAAAAGAAACTCCATGGGCTTTTGGTGTTTCTCACTCCCTCTGTATCTCCTTTCATAGGTCCTGTTAGTATTCTTCTTCCCACGCTTTTTACTTGAGAAAACTTTTCATGTCGTCTCTTGTGCTTATGTCATATTTATATATTCCAATCTCCTTCAACATACACATTTTCCAATAAAGCAACAAGGGGTGAGGGGAAGAGAGGGGGTAGGGGGGAGAGAGAGAAAGACAGACATAGAAGAGGGAAGGAAAGAAAAACAAAAGAAAGGAGGAAAGAAAGTTCCCTAAGCTACTTTGCAATTCCTTTTTCAAAAAATAAAATGCGTTTTTTTTCCTACACTTTAAAATTATAGAATAAAACATATTTTTCATTTGTATATAATTATTTATTTGTGTAATGATTTTTTAGAGCCTCTCTCTTGCCATCTAGGCTATAAACTCCAGGAGTGTAGATTTTCCAGTTTCATATACCTGCACCTAGCCTGGTACTGAGCAGAAAGTATATAGTTTAAAAAATATTCAACAAATAATTATATTATAGAAACCCAAATCATATAGATTCCTAATCATAAAAAGTTCATGATTTTCATCAGTTCTGAGAATATGATACTTTTTACTCACATTTTCTTCTAGGTGAGCTTGCAACCTATAACCTTGCCCCTGTGCCCTAATGTAGCCAGTTGATTTTCTGTAAAATGACCAGCCAATTCAGCTAAAAAAAAATAGAAAGCCCTTGTTTGGCTGCCTTGATTACTAAATTGACTGACTGAGGTAGTCCCTCAGTTCTTCAATAGAGACATAGAGCATGGCTCAGGGCTTGATGGGAATGCTTTACTCAGATCCAAAGATATAGCTAGTTCTAGTCACACAAAGCCAGCGAGTCTGTTTATTCAGGGACATCCATGGTCATTTCAAACAGAAGGAACCATTTGGATCAAGAAACCTGGCAAACATGAGACGAAAAAGGCATGTTTTGTTGGTATCCAACTTTTCTAAGCCTTAAAGT